>NC_064920.1:892306776-892923373 GCF_023897955.1 Schistocerca gregaria
ATTTCGAAAGATACTATTCTCTCCTTGTCCAAACTATTTATCGTCCATGTGTCACATCCATACATGGCTACACTCCATACAAATACTTTCAGAAACGACTTGTTGACACTTAAATCTACACTCTATGTTAAATTTCTCTTCTTCAGAAACGCTTTCCTTTCCATTGCCAGTCTATATTATATATCCTCTCTACTTCGACCATCATCAGTTATTTTGCTCCCCAAATAGCAAAACTCCATTACTACTTTAAGTGTCTCATTCCCTAATCTAAATCCCGCATCATCACCCGACTTAATTCGACTACATTCCATTATTCTCGTTTTGCTTTTGTTGATGTTCATCTTATATCCTCCTTTCAAGACACTATCCATTCCGTTCAACTGCTCTTCGAAGTCCTTTGCTGTCTCTGACAGAATTACAATGTCATCGGCGAACCTCAAAGTTTTTACTTCTTCTCCATGAATTTTAATACCTACTCCGAATTTTTCTTTTGTTTCTTTTACTGCTTGCTCAATATACAGATTGAATAGCATCGGGGAGAGGCTACAACCCTGTCTCACTCCCTTCCCAACCACTGCTTCCCTTTCATGTCCCTCGACTCTTACAACTGCCATCTGGTTTCTGTACAAATTGTAAATAGCCTTTCGCTCCCTGTATTTTAACCCTGCCACCTTCAGAATTTTAGAGAGAGTATTCCAGTCAACATTATCAAAAGCTCTCTCTAAGGCTACAAATGCTAGAAACGTAGGTTTGCCCTTCCTTAATCTAGCTTCTAAGATAAGTCGTAGGGTCAGTATTGTCTCACGTGTTCCAACATTTCTATGAAATCCAAACTTATCTTCCTCGAGGTCGGCTTCTACCAGTTTTTCCATTCGTCTATAAAGAATTCGCATTAGTATTTTGCAGCCGTGACTTATTAAACTGATAGTTCGATGATTTTCACATCTGTCAACACCTGCTTTCTTTGGGATTGGAATTATTATATTCTTCTTGATGTCAGAGTATTTCGCCTGTCTCATACATCTTGCTCACCAAATGGTAGAGTTTTGTCCGGACTGGCTCTCCCAATGCTGTCAGTAGTTCTAATGGAATGTTGTCTGCTCCCGGGGACTTGTTTCGACTCAGGTCTTTCAGTGCTCTGTCAAACTCTTCACGCAGTATCATATCTCCCATTTTATCTTCATCTACCTCGTCTTCCACTTCCAAAATATTGTCCTCAAGAACATCACCCCTGTATAGATCCTCTATATACTCCTTCCACCTCTCTGCTTTCCCTTCTTTGCTTAGAACTGGGTTTCCTTCTGAGCTCTTGATATTCATGCAAGTGGTTCTCTTTTCTCCAAAGGTCTTTCTAATTTTCCTGTAGGCAGTATCTATCTTACCCGTATTGAGATAAGCCTCTACATCCTTAAATTTGTCCTCTAGCCATCGCTGCTTAGCCATTCTGCACTTCCTGTCATCTCATTTTTGAGACATTTGTATTCCTTTTTGACTGCTTCACTTGCTTCATTTTTGTATATTCTCCTTTCATCAATTAATTTCAGTATCTCTTGTGTTACTCAAGGACTTCTACTAGCACTCGTCTTTTTACCTACTTCATCCTCTGCTGCCTTCACTATTTCATTTCTCAAAGCTACCCATTATTCTTCTATTGTATTTCTTCCCCCGCCCCCTGACTTCCATGAATTTTCTTATATCGCCCTTTATAGCACTTGTACAACATTCAGATGACTGATGAAACCACTAGAGCTGTCAACAACATACAGCGCTCATGATACCGATCATAGACTATAATACAGCAAGGTAACTGGGAACAAAAACTATTTTAGATTAATGAAGAAAAATATAGAGAACAGCACACCTATAAATAGATTAGGTCCGAAACAAAATTGCTTCTTAATCTTCTGATTGAAATATGGCTTCTATACGATGGAAAATTAAACAATACGTGGATGCAGTGCTATCACCTGACAGACAGGTCAGCTGATGGTACGTCAACCCTCAGTGGTAATGTTCTGTTCTAATAATTGTCACCTCAGAAAAATAGAGATACGTAACTGATCTCCTTTCTAGTGCTTGAGAACATTTCAGGTGAAGAACTGCGGTATGACTAAAATTATTTTAAAAATAAATGAACAAACGGTTTCGGTCCGGTGTTGTTACTCTAAGAACATTAACTGCAGCTGAGTATGCGGAGTAATAACACCCGCTCCGTTCACCGCCACCGCTTACCATCGTGGTGCAAACAGTCTGAAGATGATCACATTCTAACCGAAACCGTTAACCAATGTAAATGTTTTATTGTGATCGAGACTTCTCAAACGTTTATATTTTTTGTTGCAGGTCAACGTCTGTGTGAAACCTGGTGCTACAGTGCCCTGGCACGTCGCTAGACTAACCAAAAGAAAATGGCGCTGCCCACTGATAAAGTGAAGTATCGTGTATGTAGTTTGTTTCGGCAGCAACGAAAACAAAAATCCTGGGCACGTGTTCAGTATTTTTATGAAGTTATTAAGCATGCTGGTTATGTCCTACTCATTGCTTATTCCATAGGTAAATGTAGTCCACTATACTGTACCTTAACCTTAAGCCTTTTACACAGGCTGCACTAGTGGTAACAGCTGCCGGAAAGCAGAAAAAAACCGCTGACTGCTCACCTTTTTGTAGCTTGTTGTTTGCTACCTCTGTTGCTTTGTCAAGCGTGTTAGTCTCTCAGAATTACAAAATAACCGCGTGCAAACAGCCTTGTAACGTCAGCGACTAGACTCCCAACGATGTACGATTAGATGCGAATCAAACTGCTCAGTTTTCCCGCTAGACAGCACTACAGGTGCTATTCTCCGAGATGCTGCATCGAACTGTATCTAGACACACTTTCTTAATTATATTACGACTGACGTATAAAAATTCCCCGTTCGTCTGCAACGAATATTTCTTCTGAGAGAATTAGATACAGCCAAAATTATAACATCAATATTTCAATCGTAAATCAGAAATGGTTTAGGGAGTGTGGGTAATTTAGTCAGTTCATTAACAGATGAAGCCTATAGTTAAAAAACAAATTTCAAGGCAGAAGTTTAAAAAATTATTATAGTAATTACAGAAAGCTTGCTAAAGTTATTCTAAGAAAATGTGATGGAAAGCTGAAGCCATTTGTCCACGTAGCAAATAATTGTATGTCTCATTTGCCTATTTTAATAACGCGCCCCGATTTCTGTTGAGGCATAGAGAATATATTTTAAAAAGTTACTCTCCGTAATCTGTGAGTTTTGTCAACAGCATTTTTCATGTATTTTTACTTTATTTGTTTCGGCTACGCAATCACTCAGCCTGCACAACCTTTTTTTCCTATTTGATAATCAACTCATTTACAGCCAAGTGGCTACGTTCGATAATATTGTGGTACTGTTTGAGCAAGTAAAGGCACATTCAAGCTCGCTGACTGATCAGTACAAGACCCTCTTTGCAGTAAAGCGACGCTATTATTATTTCACTAATGTCACGGTGTCTTATGTACTTCTTAAATGCAGGTTATCCTCTGTACTGTTGGTCAACTTTAATTACACAATATTTCTCTTAGTGTACTTCGTTATCAGTCGCACCCTGTCCGAACCTACAACTCTAGTGAATATTTTAAAAGCGTTAAAATCCTTTATGATAGATGAAATGAAAATATTTCAAAAAACTCAAGTTGATATATTTCAGTACACTCCGGAGCATTGCAACCCTTTTGTAAATATATGGACTCTGAAGACAAACAGAACTGAAGCATTTGACATGTGCTACAGAAGGACGTTGAAAATTACATGGAATGATAATCAGAGAGGAGGATGGGACAGAATGATAGGACATTTGTTAAGACATATGGGAGTAACTTCCATGGTACTCGAGGGAGTTTTATAGGATAAAATCTGTAGAGGAATGCAGATTGTAATACATTCACAGCAAACAACTCAGGATGTACGTTTCAAGTGCACTTTGAGGTGAAAATGTTGGCAAAAGATAGGAATTCGTAGCGGGCCGCATCAAACCAGTGATAAGCCTGATAAATCAGAACAAATCTCTGATATAAAAAACGTAGGTTATATTAAAATTATATTATGTCATAATTACTGAGCATGCCAAATGTATTAGATTTTTTTCCCTTAGTAAAATCCTGACTGATGAGCATTTTTCAGGCTTCCTCTAAGCTGTTATTGATACCTTTCGTGTATTACCTTCGAATGACTGCTGACTGTCGGTGTCGCTACCCATTTGCGGTGCTTCAATTGATCATGAAAATTAATGGAAGGGAGCATACGAAATCCGGCAGCGATACACAATCTACCGATACATCGGCTTCCAAAATGCTCCATTGTCTGATGATCAGGAAAACAAATCACCTCTCTTCCTCATTTGGATCAAATGCTGGTGGTGATTATTTTATTCCACTTACAGAACTCGAGCCTGTTACCTCAGAGTTGAGCGCCAATGGACTAATGTGCTTTAACGACCTATCTAAGTTGCGGTCAAAGGAACGGCTTTTTCGTTTGCAGAGACCAAAACCCAAAAGTGCTGGCAACAACAGACTGACACGAGAAAGGGGGCTCGCCGTGGAGAAACTGAAGGCTGAAGGTTAGCTCAAGCTTTCGCCGGAAGTGAAACGTTTACTTCTAATAATTGTGGTAATGTACGCGATGCATCTGTGTGTTATGTACTTTTTAGAGTAGATACTTACATCACGTGCCACGTGGTGTCTAAGGCGAGGATGGTGAGCCAACTGAAACTGGCCAGAAACGAGAACTGGATCAGGAACGCTGCAAAAATCAGAGGAGAAACAGAATTAGTAAGGCTGCCGTAACAATGAAGTACTTGTAATTTTAAAGTTAAATTGTAGTTAATGTATTGCAGAACTTCTTTCGGTCTCAGGCAGGTCTTTGATGCAGTCCATTAGCTTGTTTCAGTATCTTGTAACCCAGCTTCCCGAAGTATTTTTGGAATGTGGAAATCAGTCCCCGCTAGTATTGATTTCTATAGTATGTTGTGCACTGAATAGGATACTTATGAAATATATTCGTTTAATTTATCCATCAAAAAGACTTTAAACGACACGGCCAACCAACACAAATCATTATCTTGCCGCAGATTATTACACCATTTTTGTCTGTCTGCGTCAACAGACAAGACCGTCAGGT
Source organism: Schistocerca gregaria (assembly GCF_023897955.1). NCBI lineage: Eukaryota > Metazoa > Arthropoda > Insecta > Orthoptera > Acrididae > Schistocerca > Schistocerca gregaria. Next base: position 892,311,951 of record NC_064920.1, read on the forward strand.
CGTGGGAACAATGGTCAGGAAACTGCTGCGTCGGCATCGCCAGCACCTGGCGACCCGTCCTTTGATTTTTGCCTGTGAAGAACGTCTCGTACGTAGGGTCCGTCAGCTGACCTCATACAAGAATATATGCAACACGAATCTCCAATATTCGGAAGTGTTCGATAATTTTTGCTATCACTGTTTAACGAACGCTGTGCATGCTTCGTACCAACTCTGAACTGCTCGTAACGGTACTTGGAGAAACAACACACAATTTTGTCATCTTAGGCTACACTTTTATGTCGCTTGACACCAGAAAGTAAATATTGCTGACCGAAGTTACCTTTGTTCTGAAATTGCAAGGACAAATACGTTCAGAAACTGCTGGCGGATCATAAGCCAAATAAAATTTAACAGAGCTTTTCTTACGTGATTGTCTACCGTAGTGAAATAATTTGGAAAAAGGGATTTGTTACAATCATCTTCAAAGAGGAAAACATTGTACATCAACGGATCAACTATACTATTCCTCCATATATGAGCCACACAAATATAGAACATACGAGGGTTGTCCAGAAAGTAAGTTCCGACCGGTCGCGAAATGGACACCACAGTGAAAACCCGATGAAACTTTGTACAGATGTGTTGCGTAGCGTCTCTACTATGACTGTCGATCGCATCAAGACGTTCTTTTCGGCTGTGAGCGCACTGTGAGCGAGTAAAGGTGCCTAGAACAACAATGTAGGGGGGGAGGGGGGCGCCGAGACGCTTCGCCTTACTGAATGCAGCTGAACTAACAATTGCCACGCACTTCCTGCTTCATGGCAATTCTCAGCTGCACTGTGCAGGGGCAGTGAATACGCTCCTGCAGCCTTTTCGATTGGAAGTGTTCAAACACCCACAACGCACCACTAATTGGCTCGTCCTGAGTATCATCTCTGTTCACATGAAGCACTGGATATGAAGACAACACTTGGGCGCAGGATACGCACTATGGACCAAAGTAGAGAATTATTGGAAAGCACAGGCGGCTGCCTTCTATGACAATGGTGATGGAAATTTGGTATAACGCTCCGACAAATGTCGGAGTCGGAGCGGCGACTATGTAGAGAAGTATGTGGAAAGTGTAGCTACCTCTTGCAAATAAAATGATTTGCACTGTGGTTTCATTTAGCGACAGATCGGAACTTACTTTCTGGACAACCCTCGTATATCATTAACACAGCGCACATAAACAAGCTGTTCCTGGCACAGTTACAGAAGTGCACATTTAGTGATAACTTCACACTTAATAATTGATACATGTCACTGAAAATCGAAACCGGTAGAGAATAAGCGCGAACTTGTGGACCTGATGGCACAAATATGGTTTGTCCAAAATAAATTTCACTACCCTTGATATAATTACGCAAGGCCAAAACGGTACTTTAGAAGGCTGGGATCACTATGCTGAAGTTACATGATCTGCAAGAAATCTATCATTTCACGGTTTTTGTCGCTGGTTCTTGATTCACTCCAAATACGTGCAGAATCAGATTTTGCTGACTGTCACATTTTTTGTTTGTGTGTGACCTACTATAGTAGACTCCCTTTGCAGTTCTCTCACGGTATTCGCAGAAATGATTGGGGGTGGGGAGAGCGGTCGTGGAAGCGCTTATCTTTGACTCTAGAGATAAAGGTCGCCAGATGTTCATGTTCTCACAGTGGTAATCCTGGCCACCCTGCAATGGAAGAGGTGACGTATCACCAAACCTGTTCTCGCCGAGAGTACACCGGTGATATAATAGAAATGCCATTACACGCTGTCTGTGTAAAATGAGGAGAAACAAATGTGGTAGTTCATTTAGCGAGGGCTTAATCGGATGGCACTTTTCAATTCAGTGCGTGTAATCCTTTGGTTGAAGGCCAGTGGTGGGAAAACCTGCTAGAGAGATGGCAGCCGCACTTCGGCCGCAGGGACAATAGTGTCTACCGTGCTGTTGGTCGCCAGGGGAAGAGTGAGTGTGACCTGTGTGTATCGTGCAGCGGTATTGTGATACGGGAAGGCAGAATTACCCAAGCGCTAAGGTACGAGTACTAGAGCCCAGGGAACGCCACGCACAGCAAAGGTAATCCATCCACTGTCGTGTCAGCGATGAAACCTATGCGATGACTGGAGTAATTCGGGGCGTTCACGGCTCCGGAAACTCGGGGTGTTCGTGAACTGCTGAAAAACGCTCCTGTCGGAGCACAGAAAGGTGAATGTTTTTCTCTTAATAGGACTGACAGAGAAATGGGGAACCAGTTGCCTCAATCCTCATTTCGCCTTCCTCAGAGATTTTGGGCATGTGAACATATTCACTCTCTTAACACAGAACGTTCTAAATAGCTTTGTCTATAAGTGTGTGTCTCTCCTACTGTCTCTTTCTCTCATTACATTTTCTCCTGCGTTTCTCCCGTTGTCTATTACTTTCTCTCGCTCTTCTTTATCAATGTCTCCTCCTCTGCCGCTTTCACTGTGTGTCCTAATGGCATTGTCTTACCTCATTGTTTCTCTCTCTCTCCCATTCCACTGTACCTTGCTTACATTCTGCTGCCTCTCTCTTTAGCCTCTCCGCACATGTCCTCGCGGGTAGTCTGCTAGTGTTTTTGACCTCTAGACCGGGAAACTTCAGCAAGTGGTCATAGCCGGCCGTGGTGGCCGAGCGGTTCTAGGCGCTACAGTCTGGAACCGCGTGACCGCTACGGTCGCAGGTTCGAATCCTGCCTCCGACATGGATGGGTGTGATGTTCTTATGTTAGTTAGGTTTAAGTAGTTCTAAGTTTTAAGGGACTGATGACCTCAGAAGTCAAGTCGCATAGTGCTCAGAGCCATTTGAACCATGGTCATAGGGATGGGGAAAGTGGGCAAATATATTCGTGCTGAAGTTCGCCAGTCTATGGGGACCAGCATCCCCCCCCCCCCCCCCCTCTTCATGCTTATGTATGTTCATTCCCATCTCATTCATTTCCATCGTCTGTGTGGGCGGCGAGTGGAGAGTGCGGCGAGACTCTATAGAGACACTGAGTAATCAGCACGAAGAGAAAGGCTGGGTGCTCTACATTGGGTAATGGAAAGCGGATTCTTCGTAGCGGAAGGTGAGGTGTCAGTGGCATTGTCTGTAGCTATTGTAGGGGTGGGAGGAAGGACATACGTAGGACAGAAGACTGGAGGGCCCGTAAAGACATTACACTTCATTGTGAGTGAAGGCGTAGACCCGGATAATATTTTAAATTTGTACTGGTGTGTCCTTTTTAATAGTCCTTTCTGTTTATGTTATTCACTCATTTTGTGTAGTCGCCGTATTGTCGGGCGTGCGCCGTTCGCTTTGTACGGAGTAGAAGTAAAGTAAGACTGCCCTGTCCACTTACATTTATACTAGATTAGCGCTCGCTGTTTCACTCTCCTAGACTGTATGGGCTGCGGAGGTTTTTGTTTTCATTTAATCTAATTTTTATGTCGTTCACAAATTGGAACACTTAAGTTTTTCATGCTGACCCATGTAGGCAAGGACTTTTTCGAATGTACTTTTGAGCAAAAAGCGATTCTGGTAGATAGAGTCCAAAGTTTTTGTTAATCATGCATTTTGCGTTCTTGTGGAAATATTTCCATAGTAACTTTCATCCCCTAACAAGTATTTCTTTATATTTAACTGAGGAGTGAAATACCAATCTTCCGAAATTTAGCTTTAAAATTTTGCAATGTAACAAAATATTTTCTTAAAAATTTTCATCCCCTATTGCATACTCCCTTAGGGGCTGAATTCCCAGAAACACGAATTTTTTAAAATTTCTAACCGAGAACTCAAATACTAGTTGTAATAGAATTAGCCTTAAAAATCCTTTAATAGTTTTTAGTAATTACTTTCAGAAGAGCTTTCACCCACTACTTCGCACCACAGGATTGAATTTTCAAAAATGCTTAAACACTTATTTCTTTATTTCTGGCCGAGAAATCGAATACCAGTTATCGTAGGTCTAGCTTCAAAATTGCCTGAATAGCGACATTTTTCGAAACAATGCCTGATTCCCCATTTGGACCCTTCGAAACGTCCCCTTAGAACAATTATACATGACTGTGCTTAAACTGACTCAATATTTTTTTTAGCGCAACGCAATCTGACTTTCAAAAATCCCTACAAAAAATGGCCTTGACTAACATTAACCTATACGTTTCACAAATCGCTTACCTCACAAAAATATTGGTTACTCTAACTACTGCAATACAGAAAGCGCCACTACTGCCAGCTAAATAAAAGATTCGAACTACAGAAGGCACTAACTACTGATAGGGATAGTTAGCAAGTGAAAGATTTTAATAGAGAACAAACAATGTATTTACCTTAATAGTCATATATATATATATATAATAGCACTTCATGACATCCAGTCTTACAAATTTCAAAACTCCGCCATCTCTCCCCCCACGTCCACCACTGCTGGCGGCTCACCAACTGTGCAACGCTACGCGCTGTTAGCATCCAGCTGCCGCTGCCCAACAATACAATGGCGAGTATTACAACAATGCCAACCAGCCACTGACTGCACACAGCACAGCCAGTGATTTTCATACAGAGCGCTACTTGGCGTTACCAATATAAAAAACCTAAACAGCCTACTTACACCTTTAGGGTTGGAATTTTGAATAATTCCTCCTTAAAGGGCACCTAAGTGCTGGAGACTACTGTACCAACAGCACATTACTGCGCACTATCGACTGAACACTGAACAGTCTTTTTCTCGAACGAAGACGTCTTGTCTAGAACCACAGTTCGTCTTAGATTCGCCTCGACCCGTGGCAGCGCAGTGGAAGTCAGCAGCACTGTGGAGTCTTGGAGTGGTCCTCTGTAACGTCTGGCAGGAGACACTCGCCGTCCGCTTCCTCTACTTCAAGTAGGTAACCGTTGTGAGCACGTCACGAGTGTGGTGCTTGCTCAGCACAAGGGCGAGGAATGGAGGTGAAAGAAAACTAGAATTTAATAGCTCCTGGTACACAGTCTATGTCCCTAAAATAGTACTACAGAAGGCGTCAGGCTTCCCTTTCCCGTCTGACCGATTACCACCCACAACCTAAACTCAGCTCCATTTGCAGACCAGGCACGGAAACACAAGAAAAACAGCGAAAGTAATGTCTACCTCTAACCGTAACTGAGGAATTGAAGTCTCAACGGAGCACACACCAAGGTATTCTGGAACCATAGAAACCCCTTTTCATCCCGGCGCCCTCATGCAACTTATTACTAACAAAGAAAGACCTAGCATGAATCCAGTTAAGTTGGTAAGATCAGGATAAAAATCTAGGCCAACACACAACAGCTATCTACCCTTACAACAGCACGTCACTATATGTGAGTGGAACACAGTACCCCCAGACCACCAACTGACACACACTCCCTCCCCCCCCCCCCCCCTCCTCCTCCTCCGGCTACAAAAAACAGAAAAGTTCCTAACAATCTTGAGTCCAATATCGCTAAATAATAAGGAATACGATCAAATTTTCATCTGCAGCGAAGACTAGGTCATTTATGTACGAGGGTTGGAACTTAAATACTGGCAACTATTTATTCACAACCTATACAGATGAGTTACATGTTTGTACCTGTTCCTGTCCTTCAAAGTAGTCACCAATGTTGTGTAGAACCCGTTGCGAGCGACGTGGAAGGCGTAGTATACCGTTAGTAGAGCCTATTCTGTTGTTGGTGCGAATCGAGCGGTCTAAAGTTATGGTGATTCTCGTGTACAACTGTGATGGTGTTATCGCAACGCATTACGTTCCTCCACGGCAGACCGTCAATGCACAGTATTACTGCTCCTTTTTGGAGCATCACCTGCGACCAGCTTTGCGAAAGAAGCGGCGACACTTTGTGCGCAACCCACCCGTCATTTTGCACGACAATGCGCGGGTGCATACAGCGCAAGCTGTGGCTGCTGTGTTCGGTCGATGGGACTGGGAAGTACGTACTGTACCATCCTCCACACTCCCCGGACTTAAGTCCTTGTGACCTTCACTTTATTCCGAAGATGAGGGAAACACTTTGTGGCATTCGCTTCAGAACTGTTCCACAGATTTGACAGGCAGTAGACCGCTCCATTCGCACCATCAACAGAACAGGCTCTCCTAACGGTATACTACGCCTTCCACAGCGCTGGCAACTGCTTCTACATAACGCTGGTGACTACTTTGAAGTACAGTAACAGGTGCAAACATTTAACTCTCTTGTATCAGTTGTGAATAAATAATTGCCACTATTTAAGTTCCAACCCTCTTACATTTCGAAAAGTAGTAGTCTTTTAATATTCCCACGGACATCCCTGAAGTTATTTTTGCGTCTGAATACTTTTTTCTTTCAGAATGATTTTCTGTGTTGCTCTTGCTGGATCTCTTCAATCCAATCAAAAAATGGTTCTGATATCCAGTTCGCTCGCAGTTTGTTCGTTATGCGGCAGCGCGGAACTGTAATGTCTTCCGGAAAACGGCATCTATCTCGGCACCAGTATGTGTTGCTTTCCAGACCACTTTGACGAACAGAGTGGTTTGGGTTCCCTCGAGAGGTTTTTTTCGGAACCCCGGTTTGTTCCTAATGAGATTTTCAGTCTCCAGAGATATAGTAATACGTGAGCACAAAACATATTTGAGAATTTTACAATAGACAGACATCAGTTACTTAGGACTATAGTTTTGTTCGGCGACCCTTCTCGGAAACAGGGGTGACCTCCGCTTTTTTTCCAATCAAGAACACTTCGCTCCCCCAAGGACCTATGGTACAATTCTGTTAGAAGAGATGCTAGTTCTTCCGCACACTTTGCAGCGCGTAAGTGGTATCCCGTGAGGTCCAGCCACCTTCCCTTTGTTGAGTGAGTTTAGCTGCTTTCTTATCCTATGATCAGCTATTTGGAATTAACTTGTTTTGTCATTCGGGGTAAGATTTAAAGGAGGTACTTCAATGCAATCTCTCTCTGGGAAACAGTTCTGGAAACGTACGTTTACTGTTTTGGCCTTTTCTGTGTCGTCCTCCGTTTCACTGCCATTTCGATCAGTGTTTGGATAGATGGCTTCGATCCGCTTATTGATTTAACGTAAGGAGAAAACTTCTTTGCATTTTCTGTGAAGTCAGTAGCCACAATTTTACCTTTAATTTGTTTAACGCTTCACTCATGGCTCTCCCTTCGCCAACTTTGACTTAGTTTAACTTCTGTTTGTGAGGCTTTGGCTACATTTGAATTTGCAGTGAAGCTGTTTTTGAAACAGTTTTCTAACATGGCTGTCTAACCACGGCGGCTCTTTTCCAGCCCTCACAATTTTGGTCGGCATATACCTATCTAAAGCTTATTGTGCAATGATCTTTAACTTTGTTCATCGATACTCAACATTTGAAGTGCTGGAGATGAAATTTTCGCGCTGTCCGCTCATGTAATCTAGAATTGTTTCTTGTCGCTCTTGCTAAGCAGAAGCATCTTCCTGTCCTCCTTTGTACTCCTGTTTACAGCCGTATTCAGTGATGCTGTAATGGCCTTGTGATCGCTGATTTCCTGTCCTATGTCAACTGAGAGGAAAAGTTGGAGTTTCCTTTACACAGACGCTTCTGCAGTAAATTAATACTATGTTAATATTTTCTTTCTTCCATCTGCTGTGCTGAATGCTACTGTGAACTCTGAGGGCATCTTTTCGGACCTGTGGAGTTAGTTCTCTATCCGGAAAACCCCCATGTGGACGCCGCACGTAATCCGCTGCTAGGATGGCTTCCTGCGTGTGGTGCACACTGACCTATTAACTGGAACCCTAAAATTTACATCCGATACAGTCGCAGAATCGTCAGCGTCAAGTTTAGACCTTTCACTGCTCGAAACCAGGTGACCACGATCGGTTCTGGGATCCATGCTGCAAAACAGTAGCTCTGCTTCTACCTTGTGAGAGTTACTGCCTTCACCAAATCCGTCAGCCGCCTGTAGGGACCGGGAAGGGCCTCTGAACGCAGGCGTCGTTCGTGTCTACATGAGCCACGATTTGCAGCCAAGCGCACCTAGTGCACTCAATCTCTGTCTGCAGAGCCGCCTCCGAATTTCGGACGAGACCTCCGGGCAAGCAGAGTGGACACTAGCTTCCTTTCCCGATCTGCCCACTTTTTTACTGAGGAGCTCCATTGTCCGCCTAACACTGAAGCTCCCAATTACAAGCTGTCCCACCCTCTGCGGTTGTCCGAACCTCTCACGAAGATCGGTCGCAGACCCATCGGCTGAGGCGTCCTATAATGGCTCAGCAGCGGGGAATACCTCTGACCTGTTTGTAAGACTTAAGGGGACAGCTGTGGGCTGCTACCCACTTTCGACTTGAGATTCGCAGTGTACCACAGTTCGCCAGCCACCATCGGGTAAGTGTCGGCTGGTCTGGATGTGTCAATCTGAAAACGCAACAGCATCGAGGAACCAAGGCGGCTCTATAAGCTCCTGTGATGCCAATGAAACACCACAGTCGCCAAGGTCAGCAGTCTGAAGGCTGTCGACTGTGGCCAACACAGTTTCCAGCCGTTTACTGGCGTTGTTTGGCCAATTCCCCCTGCGGACACAACGGACGCAGTCCCTGTTCATCTTTAATCAGTTATTGTCTGAACAACGGGTAATGTAATCCTACCTCAGGAAAATTAATTCACTTAACGCAAATCAACGAAAAATACGTAAATTCTTAAAGTAAAAATAAATAGCACTATTAAAAACAACTAAATTATCAGATGGATTCACTTCTACTCTAATACCACTAAAATAAACGATGTTCAAAATCTTAGTACAAAGTATAAGTTGCCACTGTCTCAGATTTGCTAGAACGTTGGATAGCGCAGCCTCATTTCTAAATAATTGCATATGTGTACCTATGTTAATACCGATGCCTGATATATCAGGAAATTCAAGTTACTCAGCTTTACAGTTTCACTGTATAGTGAACGTAAATTACCGTACTGCTATGTAACTTCAGTACATCATCGAATTCCCTTTGAAGGTATGTAGGTTACGCTTCAGTAAAATTGACTGTGTTTGGATGGCAGACTCATCGACATTAGACTAAAAGGTTCTTGGTAGTGAGTATTCATTAATGTGAAGCGTAAAAAAATGGCTCTGAGCACTATGGGACTTAACATCTACGGTCATCAGTCCCCTAGAACTCAGAACTACTTAAACCTAACTAACCTAAGGACAGCACACAATACACAGTCATCACGAGGCAGAGAAAACCCCTGACCCCGCCGGGAATCGAACCCGGGAACCCGGGCGTGGGAAGCGAGAACGCTACCGCACGACCACGAGCTGCGGATCATGTGAAGTGGAAACAATATCTTTTGGTGCCATGGTCAACCGAAACAAAAAGATGGAGATTAGATTTGAGAGGCATGACAATTGTCAGCAAAAGCGGGTCTATTGCGTAGCGCACATCTAGGTCGCTAACAACAATCCGTCAGAAGACACTTCTCTCCTGCTACTGAAAGGAGTTTACTTGTAACAGATAGTGGTGTTTTAATCTGTTGTTCGTGAGGTCTCGAAGCGGCAAGGAACGAAAAAATATTCTCAAAGTTAACTGATATAAAAAAACATCTGGAGTCCTGCTCTCCTAGTCACGATTTTGGCTGCAATTTAGCAACAGGAGAAATAAGGAGACGCAGTAGTTAATACTGTCAACCGGTATTGGGCTGGAGTGGTGTTCAGATCTGTCCGTTCCACGGAAACATTAACAAAACTAGGTAATTTAAATTACCCACTGGCAAATGCCAATTCCCTAAAGAAAGCATTGAACCAGTGCATCGTGTCTAATGGTCTCTACGCCAAAGAAGAGAAAGTGTAGACTTATCTTCTTTTTGGAAACCTCAGCTGAAGATCTCTCTGGGTTACGATTAAAATGAGCAAAGACAGCACGTGAATAATCGGGAGATCCTGCATTTTTGAACTGTCATTCAATCTTGTTTATTAGGTTTAAAAAGAACGCTCAGAACATAGTAACAGCAAACACTGTTTACCTGAAAATATCAATACGTAACAAGACAAACACTAGAAACAACTATTAAGAGTCCAAGATTTGATCGTCACGGAAGCAACACTGAAAGCAACGGATGAAATATAGATGACAATTTTCCTTAAACTTGTGGTTTTTCTTTAGGTGAACCAGGTCATTAGAACCGAAACACTAACAAATGGATAAAGGGAAGACATGGACTAACGTCATTGGAAGAGCGATTGACTAGTCTACGCTTTCTTAGAAAAATATTACTCGAGATTTCAGCGAAGGATGGAAAACTATTGACTACAACCAACACACTGCAGTATGGCTTTAAGGATAATTCAGAATCCCCAGAAACCTATAAACTTTGCCAAAAAGTAAGATTTTAGTCAACGTTATTTTCTCTTACGTAAATTTGATCCAACGGTCATGGGTTACACACCTATGAATAATGGCTTGAACAGTGTAGCCTATTTTTATGGATGAGTGTAGAATGAAATGGAAAGGACAAACTCTGGGTAGATATGGGACTTTATTCTCTTTAACAGAACTGAGGAGACGGTATCTTGAAACCGCCTACCCAGTGTATTGCGACCAGTATCATTTGCAGTATCTCTTCTACACACTGAAAAGAGGCGTTAAATTTAGCTCAGGAATTTGGCGAAAACTGTGATAACTATGAACTTCTTCACTTTGTCTTCATTTGCTGACTAAGTCACTAAAAATTTTTTTCTACACCGCCACGTTTCAGAAGAAAGGGGAAGTGAGAGGGAGGGTAAGCGTAAGCTTAAGCTTAAGCTTAAGTCACTGACTATGCGGCTCAGCCGACGCATTGCTTGAAAGATGCTATGAATTTTCTCACATGCTCCTTCAAAATAGTAGTAATTCCTGCTAGATCTAATAGAATCCAGTGTAGTTCAAAGCATGTGCTGCAATAAAAATTTGTTTTTAATTTATTCATTCAGTGCAGGAACAGGTTTTTCCTCCAAGCCCTCTCCATCCATTAAGGTTTAACAAAAATAAAATCATCACAGGGCTTCTGAACTCTGTGGTAACTGACTGTTTAAGATCTTTGGCTTCCATGTCCTTATACTGTAAAAAACCGTTGCTTTGCTGTTTTAAATCTTAGCCTACTTCTATGTCTACGTTTACCTCTGAGCTCCCTACCGTATGATTATCTTTCTGTATCCAAATAACGAGAGATAATCATATTATTGAGAACACATGTGTTTGGGAGTCGTTGGTTCCAAATGTAGGCGTAGCTATAGACACGGGTCAACCATAGTAGTATGCTGGATCAGAGATAACTGTACAGGCAGTTAACTTGTTCAACATGGCCTTAAATAACCTTCCCTGAGACGTTCACTTCTCACGAAGGCAAATTATTTTCTTTTTTTGTTAGTCCATTCGACTGTTATTCTGGTCTGGGCAGAAAAGAAGTGCTTATGTCTAACAGAAACGACCGCAAATAACGTATAAAGTAGGTCCCCTGTCCAGTGCTGCCTTTAACCAAGGAATGGTGTAAAAATCTGGCAGAAAGGTAGCACACATCTGAATGATGCCCATCGTTCAGATTTAATGGAAAACAACAGTTTAAGATAACGACAGTATGAACAAGAAAGGAAATTTATAGGAGACTTTAACAGGATAAAATTTGTACAGTTCTCTTTTCCTCTTGTATGACAGCGGGAGCAGTATAGATATGACATGTGCCGAGAGAACAATGGCAAATAAACTTGGACGTGACCTTCTGAAGAAAGTCATAAACAGTGTTTCATAAGCACCGACCTCTCAAGTGTGTAGACCGAGCGACTATAGTTCGTACTACTATGAGTAGTAATTTCGTCATGATAAAATGACGTGTAGAGCATTGAGCGAATTAATAGGGATCTATAGATTGAAGTCCTTTAAAAAAATCTTTAATACTGCAGTTTTGAGTTCGTTAATTATGACGAAATTTCACCTCAGGTAGATTTTAATTTACATTGGTATATGTCATATCCTTAACTGATTCAGTAACAACCTTTCAGTTTACTCAGAGTTGAAATCACCGCCACTGCCCAGCTAGCTGACTTGCTGTATATATCTTCGTTAGAACCTAATAACCCTGAGAGCGAGGCTACTGGGAATACAAGAGGGGAAAAAATTTAAAAGCTGATCAGTTTTCGGTAAAGTTTATGGGCTGGACTTCTTATTTCCAACTGCCCCTATAAGATATTTTGTGGATACTACGTGAATCGTTTGTCATTGACACAGAAAAAGGAAAGGAAGACAAAGGAAATAAAGATTACCGTTTCAGACCCTGTGAGGAATGAAGTCAATACCCGCTCGGATTGGGGAATGATGAGAAGAAAATCTGCATTGACTTTCACACCTCAGGAAAATTTTTAATTAAGATGCCTGCACCAGGACTGAACCTCGTCCTCCCGACTAACATTCTAATGCCTTATCATTGCGCTAACACTCTGAGTTGACACTAAAGTTTGCCTTTGTGACACTCTCCTGCTACTTCTAAGTTCTGCGTTAATGATTTCAGGTGGTACCTTAGTTTTTACTATTTATTCGCAATATTAGTCTACTAAGTTTCTTCATTTTATTAAAGTGAAGTTTTCACACAGTATGAGGTCATCACACGCGAATTTAAGCGTCCGTAAAGAACATTGTTTAGTTTATGTATATACGTTCCATATTATTGGGGAGAAGTTTTGTATTGGCATCGTGGAAAGTAAATAATTAATAAATTGTTTTCGGTCTTCAATTCGGCCCAATTCGTAGATACATACCTGGTCTTTATTATCCAGGAACCTATTAGTGGACGCTAATGTAACGTGTGACTGACCACTCCTCGCTTTCATGATGGCGGCAGCGGGACCATGGATTGGATTCATTGAAAAGCAATCGCCATATGTATTAAGGCGTTTATCCCACTAGTAGACGAGACGATCAGTTCCTGTTCCGTAGAAAACGATCGGCCGCTGACGGATCCACAACCTCGCCTACTCTTGCACTTTCTCGTCCGACTGAAACCGACTTCCGTGCCAGTTTTTCTTGAAAACACCGAATCGCTGAAGCGTAGTTTCCGTCTGTTTGGCAGCATGGGGACGTGGGTTATCGTGCAGCAGGCTGATTCCGTCCGACAGCACACCGACAGCCCAAGGACAGAGGGCAAAGAGCAAAGCCAACAGTTTAAACATATCACTTCTCCTCCACCAAAGAAATCCAGAACTGTTCGCAGAAGTTCCGGTAAGGTCATGATGAACTCTTTCAACTGCAGGGTCCTTTATTCGTCGAGGTCTTCGACTGTGGAACCCCTATCAATGTGGAGCGCTATGAAGACACTTTGCAGTCTGTGCGACTCGCCATGAAGTCAAAACACCAAGGAATGCTGTTTGACGGGATCTTCCTCGTGCAGGAGTCTACTAGTGAAAGCCATCTAAAAATCCGTACAGAAGTTCCTGAGATTAGCCTTCACATACATACAGGTACGCGGCAGTGGCTTGTAATAAATCCTATGTATGTACAAGGGTTAGATAAAAAGCCGTGGGAACACACAGCACGCCTGCTGTCTGTATCTGACGGAAGAACTTTTGAAGTCGTGCAGTGAGTGGCGATGGCTGTATTCGATTCAGCTGCTGTGTGTACTGTTTGAAAGCATGGAAGACCAGTTGAAGCGCACTGCCGGTATGTTTAGGAAACACAACTTGGCGTGGGTCAAGTTTGAAGGGGCACGTGGTCGTAGCGCACAACAATGTTTCCTTCTGGCTGTGCACCTCATCATCTTTCATGCCAATGCACGATGGCACACGGCGAAACACGTGCAGGAATTCTTACGTATGCGGGGATGGGAGATACCGGAACATCCACCGGATTCATCCGATATGAGCCTGTGCGATAAGGAGCTGTTCGCCAAAATGGAGGCACTTCTTCGTGGAACCAGCTAAAACACAAGAGGAAATAGGGCAGTCCTTCCAAGACAGCGACAGGGATGGAAGCGCTGACGATGTACGACACCTTTCATCTTTGTGGATGGAGGTGCTCGAGATGTAGGGTGACTATTACGTTGAGGGCGTGTTCTACAGTGAGCGTCTGTCTGATGTCTGGTATGAATTATAGCCACTACATATTATCCATGCCATGTATAATCGTCATATTCAACCGTTGTAGCGGCAATGATGCAAGCCCTCTTTTACAGTCGGCAACTCCTGTTCTCTCTCTCCTTTCCATGTTGATATAGACCACTTGTACCCGACAACAGACGCAAGCAGCGAGCTTTCCGTTCAATGGACAGCGGCAGAGACTGGCGAGTCGAGTCTCTCCGAGACTGTGGTGGTGGTGGTGGTGGTGGTGGTGGTGGTGAGTTGGGAGATGAACTCACGGGACCCTCTGGTAAATTTAAAGCGAGTTTACGGTGCTCATTTCTGATCTCAGGCCGCCAGCGATCAGTCTAGTTGTTAACGGCTGTTTGAAGAAGCTGCCTGTTCTCGGTACAAACGCGCTGAGGCGAGCAGAAGAGGACTCACCAAAACCGATGCAGGCGCCAGTGACTATGCGGTCTCCGGCCAGCTGCGTAATGGACAGCGCGACGTAGGCGACGGCCAGGCAGAGCGCGTGGCTGGCCAGCGACTTGCCGTGCAGGTCGCGCAGCTCCGGGAACCACAGGTACACCCACGCCGTCGCCACCAGGAACGGCACCGACACCAGCAGGCCTGCGGCAGAAGGGACCGCGTTCCTTCAGGAGCTGAGTCAGAGTTCGAATCAAGAACAGCTGCCAACATGAGTAACGTAGAAGTAGATATCCTCGGAGTAGTGAAGCAAATTAAATCACGTAACAAAACCAAGTCTTCCGTTCCAGACTGTATACCACATAGGTTCCTTTCAGAGTGTGTTCATACAATAGCTCCATACTTAATCATATACAACCGTTCGCTCGATTGGAGATCCGTACCCAAATACACTACTGGCCATTAAAATTACTACACCACGAAGATGACGTGCTACAGACGCGAAACTTAACCAACAGGAACAAGATGCTGTGACGTGCAAATTATTAGGTTTTCAGAGCATTCATACAAGGTTGGCGCTGGTGGCGACACCTACAACGTGCTGAAATGAGGAAAGTTTCCAACCGATTTCTCACACACAGACAGCAGTGACCGGCGTTGCCTGATGAAACGTTCTTGTGATGCCTCGTGTAAGGAGGAGAAATGTGTACCATCACGTTTCTGACTGATAAAGGTCGGATTGTAGCATATCGCGATTGTTGTTTATCATATCGTGACATTGCTGCTCACGTTTGTCGAGATCCTATGACTGATAATATGGAATCGTTGGGTTCAGGAGGGTAATACGGAACGCCGTGCTGGATCCCAACGGCCTCGTATCACTAGCAGTCGAGATGACAGGCATCTTATCCGCATGGCTGTAACGGATCGTGCAGTCACATCTCGATCCCTGAGTCAACAGATGGGGACGTTTGCAAGACAACAGTCCATCTGCACGAACAGTTCGATGAAATTTGCAGCAGCACAGACTATAAGCTCTGAGACCGTGGCTGCGTTTACCCTTGACGCTGCATCACAGACTGGAGTACGTGCGATGGAGTACTCCACGACGAACCTAGGTGCACGAAGGGCAAAACGTCATTTTCGGATGAATCTAGGTTCTGTTTATAGCATCGTGATTGTCGCATCCGTGTTTGGCTACATCGCGGTGAACGCACATTGGAAGCGTGTATTCGTCATCGCCATACTGGCGTATCACCCGGCGTAATTGTATGGGGCACCATTGGTTACACGTCTCTGTCACCTCTTGTTCGCATCGTCGGCACTCTGAACAGTGGACGCTACATTTCAGATGTGTCACTACCCGTGGCTCTTCCTTTCATTCTATTCCTGCGAAACCGTACATATCAGCAGGATAATGCACGACCGCATGTTGCAGGTCATGTACGAGCCTTTCTGGTTACAGAAAATGTTCGACTGCTGCCTTGGCCAGCACATTCTCCACATCTCTCACCAATTGAAAACGTCTGGTCAATGGTGGCCGAGCAACTGGCTCGTCAGAATACGCCAATCACTACTCTTGATGAACTGTGGTGTCTTGTTGAAGCTGCATGGGTGGCTTTAGCTGTGCACGCCATCCAGGCTCTATTTGCCTCAATGCCCAGGCGTATCAAGGCCGTTATTAGGGCCAGAGGTGGTTGTTCTGGGTACAGATTTCTCAGGATCTATGCACCCATATTGCGTGAAAATGAAATCACATGTCAGTTCTAGAATAATATATTTGTCCAATGAATACCCGTTTATCATCTGCATTTCTTCTTGGTATAGCAATTTTAATGGCCAGTACTGTACTAGAAAGTTGCACAGGTCAAGCTGACATTCAAGAGAGATACTAGGAGTGATCTAAATTAAAAGCTCGTATCATTAACGTCAATATGCAGCAGTATTTTGGAAGATATACTGTGTTAGAACATTATGAGCTACCGCGAAGAAACTGTCTATTGACACACACAACAAAAATGGTTCAAATGGCTCTGAGCACTATGGGACTTAACATTTGAGGTCATCAGTCCCCTAGAACTTAGCACTACTTAAACCTAACTAACCTAAGGACATCACACACAGTCAGGCCCGAGGATGGATTCGAACCTGCGACCGTAGCGGTCACGAGGTTCCAGGCTGAAGCGCCTAGAACCGCACTGCCACACCAGCCGGCAGAGGCCACAGGAGGAAACGCAGGTCCACACAGCTACTCGGGCTTGGCGTAAGTCATTTATGGAAACAGGTAGTGTTCTCCATAAATACGGTGCGGATCCCCCATCTGTTTCGGACGACAACGTGGATAAGTGGGCGGCAGGCGTTTGCAAGGAGTCCGACAAAATCTGTGCGCACTGCGGTAAAGAGTGTTAGAAATGAGACGGTCAACAGTGCACAGTCGCCTGCGTAAGACGCTACGGCTACATCCCTAGAACGATCATCTGCTTAAGGCGTTAAAACTCTTTGACAAACCTCAACGCGAACTGTTGGCAGGGTATATGCTAGGCAAGATTGACGCAAACAACAACTTTTCGGAAAAGATTTATTTGACCGGTGAGGCAACGTTTCATTTGTCCGGCAAACAATAGTCATTAAGTTCGTATACGGTGTTCGCAGCATTCTCACTTTACACGTGAAATGGAAAGAGAGAGTCCCAAGGTCAATATTTGGTGCGCACTGATGAGCAATTGTGTCATTGATCCATTCTTTTTCATCGAGACTACCGTCGACGTTGATGTTTACCTGGACATCTGACAAGATTTTACTGTGCCACAATTGGAACTCCTATCTCTAATCATATTGCAGTAAGATGGGGCACTATCCCCACAGGTCCCTAAATGTCAGTCAGTTTCTAGATGAAATGTTTCCGAACAGATGGATTGGACGGGACAGTCCAATTCGATGGCCGCCACAATCCCCTGACCTCACAGCACTAGACTTCTTCCTGTGGTGTTTTGCAAAGAATCTGGTGTACAGAACTAAGGTCGGAGACAGGGCTTCGGAAAGGTACACATTCTCAATTTATTTGAACGTGTCACCGTGGAGATCTTGAATAGTCCGTGGAGAAAAATGGAATTCCGAGTAGACGTTGTCCATACCACTGGGGGTGCATACACTGATGCGTATATGAGGAAACAAAACTGAGTTAACATATGTTAAAAACCATTCGTTAATATCTAGTATAATTTCGGAAGTATAAAATCGTAAGTTATGAAGATAATTTATGGACGCATTTTACTATGTGGTCAGGTCTGTACTGACACCTATTGTTAGACACTAATATCAGGATTTCCACCATTCGCTTTTTTATGACGAGAAACCTGCAAGGGACATTTTCAACGAGGTATGTCTGGAGGAACAGCAGCCCATATTTCAAGTGTCGGAACCAGTGAAAGCAGTGATACTCAACGCTGGGGTTTGGAGAAATGTTTATGTTGTAACGCAACCCAAAGCTTTTCAACTCGGTTCATGTCGGGACTCTGGGTATGCCAGTTTATTTCAGGATCCTCCACAAACCATTCCTTCACAGATGATACTTTATGACAGTGTACTGCCATGGCGCTACATGCAAATAATCATCTCAGAACTGCTACTTTGCTTTATGCAGTGCACAATGGTGTAATGTGCGTTAATTTCCTCCTACATTTAGTGAATTCTCAAGCACAACAAGGGGTGCACCCTCTAACACAAGATGAACCCCACATACCGTCAATAACCTGCTCCACACATACGTTAGCCAGAAATTCTCCAAGACCAAACCTATAGGAACTCTAAAATATCGTTGCGTATAGTACTGGGATCAGTGTTTAACTGTCAAGTGGGACAGTTTGAAATTCGTATTGACTGTTTTTCTTAATGCCTTCTGTGTTAATTACCGTGTAACAACGTACAACTTCGGCGAATGGTCTCAGTGAATAAGAGTAAAAAGAGCTGCAAACTAAATACGTTTACTGGGCTTCTAAATAATCTCTATTACCAACATCGTGGCCGCGCATTGTTGGGTATCCTCAATCAACAGCTTTGTTTTCTATCTGCTACTGCAACAAATCTAAATCAGCATCATATTATTTTACTTATTTTTCATTTACTTCAATTTGTGAATCTGCTTGACAAAATCTTTAGTCTATTAAACATTTATATAGTATTATTGCAGTAGAAGATAGACCAATTATACCAGAGACAAATATTTATTTAGAACAAGTTTCATTGTAGAATGTATACATGTTCACAGGACTTACAAATGAAATGAAATCACAAATGAAGAGATTAGTGTAAAATACTGCGAGTTAAACAGTTATTAATAACATAAATTTGTTGATAACTATTTACTAACTTCTGTTATCCCCGACAAATTACTATTTTCTGTTAGAACTAATCAACTACTAAAATATGTTAGTATAAGCTGAGATTGGAACCTCTTTAAATACTGGAGGTAAGAGCTGTTTTACACAGTGTTCACGTTTCAATGTTTACTTGCTTAAACTTTGAATATTTCAAAGATAAAATATGTATAGAATTAGATTTATATTTTCATCACACCGGCGGCCGTTTTGTATCATATATTACAGAAGTGTGGAATTAAAAGGTTGCAACACGGAGCCCCTGCACTCAGTTTCAAAATTTTGGGTTTTGAAGACACCAGATGTAATTAAAGTGCAGCTTCCCGCGGAGGTCCAGTGTTGGCTGTATGGCAGGGAACCTTCGTAGATACGGTAAAACTTTAATGTGGAGACGATTAACACCGGAAAAAATAGTTCCAATTTTTGCCACCAGGTGCGAACCTGGCGCTGTACAGCATCTTGTCGATGTCTTCGGTGCTCATATTGGACAGACTGAGTGGCAGTTAATAATAAAACCAACATTATGCCTTTCTCACTTTGACCTTTTGTGCCTACGTCCTGTTCTTAATCCTCAGCGCATCACAACGAGACTGCCACGCCAGAAGAACAAAGATGAGCACAGTATTTACGGAAAGACTATGTAACATCAGTGTGACCTTATTGTAAAGTTGTTTTTGTAATGCCATTTAGCCTGAAGATGAGGTATTCCGTCTAAGCATATCACTAAATAAATAAGTAGTACAATAGTTGCCAAAGTTTGTCACTGGTAGCGGTAATTTAAAAAACCTTTACATAGGTTTAAGTAGTTCTAAGTCTAGGGGATTGATGACCTCAGTCACATAGTGCTTAGAGCCATTTGAATTACATGTCTTTCTTGCATTCACAGCGCCAGGTTTGTACCTGGTGGCCAGAATTAGAGCTAACTTTTTCCGGGGTAAATATGTTTCACATTAACGCATTAGAGTATCTACGAAGTTTATTTGCTAACACTGGAACTCTATGAGTAGCTGCACTTTAATTATAACCACCTGATACCTGCAATTTTCGAACTATGGTTGGGCATTTGAGCGGAAATAAATAATTATATTTATTATATTTTGACGTTTTAGGTTAGGTTCGCAAATTCTTAGACACTCCTCAGGTTTGAGGGCCAAGATGTCGGTCGAACGGAAGAAAACAGTTTTTGACCAATGTATACTGCTAGTAATAGCTTGTGGCTATGGACATTGACATGTAATGAGTTGATCCTCAGAAAACTAGTAATAGCCTTCGACCATAAATATAATAGCCTGGCCCTGACGTCATTTTCGAGGCTCCAACATCTCTGGGCTAAAGTCACGTGAATGTTGGCAAAACACGGTTGTTTCGTGTTGCGCTTATGCCTGCACTCAGCGTTTTGTCGGGGAAATGGCATTACATTTCACGCGTGTTTCTATTATAGTGCAGATGCGTTTATGGAAATCTGCTGAAGTGACTTTTACTTTTTTTTTTTTTTTTTTTTTACACTTGAAATAGAGTATCACAAATTGAAGTGTTTAAAGTGATGTCTGTCAAGTCAGACTCTTATTACATTTTGGAAAGTATCTGTGATAATTCGGTTACAGAAATAAGTATAACTGTTTCTCTTTCCTACTCATAGGCTCCCTAAGAATGAAAACCGAAGACAGCTTTGGATACAGGCCCTGAAACGGAAAAACTTTTGGCCATCTGGAGATATGCGTCTTTTTGTATATACAAGTGAGATTACAATAAGGTAAGGGCACCTATAGTCTACGCATGAAGAGAATTTTTTCTACCTTTTAATACTATTAAATAAGTATAGGGTCCAAAATTATTTTTTGAAGCTTCAAAGTCTCACCTTTCATCTAAACTATTTTTTTAATTGATAGTTTAAACATTTGTAAAAATTGTAGGAACTGAACCTTTGAAGCGCACCTAAAATTGATACTCTAAAACGGATCTGCTCCTAAAGTCTACAATTTGGCACCTATAGTTGACATAATTCCCATATCCTATTTTCTTTTCCAAGTGACTAGATCTCAAAACGCGGCGAATCCGCTAGTTTTGACACGAGCCCACTCTTATTGTTTAAAATAATTTAAACGACATTTTACTTTAATTGATAGTTTATAGTAATTTCGTTCCGCTGCCCACCGGAGGGGCGTTTGATGTATTTGTTAGATTTTATAAATGGTACTGTCAACAAATCCAGGTCAAATGTACTTCTGACAATTTTTCGCAAATAAAGTAATTTTTGTTGGAAGCGTTTGGCAGTCAATTGAGAAATGTGGGTAAAAATACGATACAAACATAGGATGGCAGACCGCTGATTTGAAATTCCGCCACGTTTTGCCAACAGTCATGGTTTATGTTGGAGCCACACCAGCCGTATAGCTTCTGCACAGTAAGGCCAGGCAACTAGTATCTATGGTCGAAGATAGTAGCCCTAAGAGGATGGAGACATCGGTGTTGGGCTGCGCAAAGATTGACAGAAAGAAAGCAATCGATATCAGGCAGACAACGAAGGTCAGTGAATTTCAGTATTAGAAAGAGTGAATACCTTGAAGTGGCAGTCAGCTGGCATAGCATGGCACGGCACTGAGAAGAGATAGGAGATGATCGAATAAACTACTTGACTGGAGACCAGTTTAGCAAAAAAGTCCAAGGAGAAGACCACCAGCCAGATTGGACAGAGACTTATTGAAGACAGCTGGACTGAACTGGCAACGGGAGGCTCAAGATCGGAAGAAATAGAACTTGCAGGGACCATATGTTGCACGCAGACTGAATGAGGCCGTATCACCAAGTGGTCCAACTAGTTTATGATTATGAATTTAACAGGATATTCTGAGAAAGTTAGACATTTTTTATTGATAAGTATTTAGGTAACGTTTATAAGTGTATTGTGAGTTCAGTTTTATGTCATAGTAAATATTAGCAGTGAAGGAGACAAAGTACAGTTACAAGCAGCTGAAAATTTGAAAAGTAAGGTGTTTAAAAGTGGTGTAAATTTCTTTAAGTGGTTAAGATCTTGGACAGAGGAAAGGAAGACTAGAGAGAACGCAGAAGACGTCGGAACAGAAGTGAAAGTGTTCGGACAGAAGTGAGACAGCGGAATCCCCTAGAGAGACGGCGAAGTCTCGCCTCTACTCACCGACCAGCTAGTCTAGTGTAGCCACTAGTCAGCAGCAGGAGAGACGCAGCCCTAGGAAGCGGCCGGCAGCGCCGCGCCACAGTACCTGAGACCGACCTGCGCTCTTACCGATAGGGTACAGCACGTAGCGGATGGTGTGCTCGCCCGCGCTCACGCCGTCCTCGGGGCTGAAGCAGATGAGCGGCAGCGCCACGGCGAGCGCGCGCTCCGGCGACCAGTAAGCGTCGACGCAGAAGTCGTCCGGGCCCAGGCGCTCGCCGTCCCACAGCTGCAGGGTGCCGTTCGCGAACAGCCGGTAGTCCTCGTCCACGTCCAGCGCGAACCTGCAACCGCCGGCGCCTCCTCACTCACTTGCTGAGCAGATCGACGCTAAGGAGCGAGCGAGCAGCTGCAAGTACACTACTGGCCATTAAAACTGCTACACCACGAAGAAATGCAGATGATTGACGTGTATTCAGTGGACAAATATATTATACAAGGTCTGACATGTGATTACATTTTCACGCAATTTGGTGCATAGATCCTGAGAAATCAGTACCCAGAACAACCACTTCTGCCCGTAATAACGGCCTTGATACGCCTGGGCATCGAGTCTTACAGAGCTTGGATGGCCTGTACAGGTACAGCTGCCCATGCACCTTCAACACGATACCACAGTTCATCAAGAGTAGTGGATGGCGTATTGTGACGAGCCAGTTGCTCGGCCACCATTGACCAGACGTGTTCAGTTAGATCTGGAGAATGTGCTGGCCAGGGCAGCAGTCTAACGTTTTCTGAATACAGAAATGCCCGTACAGGACCTGCAACATGCGGTCGTGCATTACCCTGCTGAAATGTAGGGTTTCGCAGGGATTGATTGAAGGGTAGAGCCACGGGTCGTAACACATCTGAAATGTAACATCCACTACTCGAAGTGCCCTCAATGCGAATAAGAGGTGACCGAGACGTGTAACCTATGACACACCGCACCATCACGCTGGGTGATACGCCAGTATGGCGATGACGAATACAAGCTTCCAATGTGTGTTCATCGCGATGTAGCCAAACACGGATGCGACCATCACGATGCTGTAAACAGAACCTGGATTCATCCGAAAATATGACGTTTTGCCATTCGTGCACCCAGGTTCGTCCTCGAGTACACCATCGCAGGCGCTCCTGTCTGATGTCGTAACCGCAGCCATGGTCTCCGAACTGATAGTCCATGCTGCTGCAGACGTCGTCGAACTGTTCGTGCAGATGGTGGTTGTCTTGCAAACGTCCCCATCTGTTCACTCAGGGATCGAGACGTGGCTGCACGATCCGTTACAGCCATGCGGATAAGATGCCTGTCATCTCGACTGCTAGTGACAAGAGGCCGTTGGGATCCGGCACGGCGTTCGGTATTACCCTCCTAAACCCACCGATTCCATATTCTGCTAACAGTCATTGGATCTCGACCAATGCGAGCAGCAATGTCGCGATACGATAAACCGCTATCGCGATAGGCTACAATCCCACCTTTATGAAAGTTGGAAACGTGATGGTACGCATTTCTCCTCCTTACACGAGGCATCACAACAACGTTTCACCAGGCAACGCCGGTCAACTGCTGTTTGTGTATTGAGAAATTGGTTGGAATCTTTCCTCATGTCAGCACGTTGTAGGTGTCGTCAACGGCGCCAACCTTGTGTGAATGCTCTGAAAAGCTCATCATTTGCATATCACAGTTAAATTTCGCGTTTGTAGCACGTCATCTTCGTGGTGTAGCAATTTTAATGGCCAGTAGTGTAGCTAAAGAACATTCAACAGCCTAGATAGCATTGAATACTTTATTTAAGACAACGGGTTTTGACTGACTTTGCTGTCATCTCAGATCAGTATGAAAGTGCACGTACGTGGAATATGTCTTGTTACGTGAGTTACGACGTAATATCTGACATAAAAATTTTAGTTTGGGATTACAAAACCGGAAGTGGGACTGTCATGCCAAATTAAAACTTTTCTGATCTACATCTACGTGATTACTCTGCTATTCACAATAAAGTGCCTGGCAGACGGTTCAATGAACCACCTTCAAGCTGTCTACCGTTCCACTCTAACGGCACGCGGGAAAAACTAACACTTAAATTTTCTGTGGGGTCCCTGATTTATATCATCGTGATGTTCATTTTTCCCCTATTAGGTGGGTGGCAATAAAATTTTTTCGCAATAGGAAGAGAAAACTGGCGATTGAAATTTCATGAGAAGATCCCGTCGCAACGAAAAACTCATTTGTTGTAATGACTGCCACTCCAATTCACGTATCATGTCTGTGACACTCTCTCCCCTATTACGCGATAATACAAAACGAGCTGCCCTTTTTGTACTTTTTCTATACCATCCGTCAGTCCCATCTGATGCAGATCTCACATTGCACAGAAATACTCCAGAGGGCGGACAAGCGTGGTGTAAGCAGTCTCTTTAGTAGACCTGTTGCACCTTTTAAGTCTTCTGTGAATGAATCGCAGTCTTTGGTTTGCTCCATCCACAATATTATCTACGTGATCGTTCCAATTTAGGTTATTTGTAATTGTAATCCGTAAGTATTTAGCTGAATTTACAGCCTTCAGATTTGTTTGACTTATCGCGTAATCTAAATTTAGCTTATTTATTTTAGTACTCATGTGAATAACTTCACACTTTTCCTCATTCAGGGTTAATTGGCACTTTTCGCACCATAGATATATCTTATCTAAATCATTTTGCAAGTCGTTTTGATCATCTGATGACTTTACAAGATGGTAAATGACAGCATCATCAGTAAATAATCTAAGACGGCTACTCAGAGTCTCTCTTATGTCATAATGTAGACCAGGAACCGTAAAGGGCCTATAACACTTCCTTGGAGAACGCCGGATATTACTTCTGTTTTACTCGATGACTTTCCATCGATTACTACGAACTGTGACCTTTCTGACAGGAAATCATAAATCCAGTCGCACAGCTGAGGCGATACTCCTTAGGCACGCAGTTTGGTTACAAGACACTTGTGAGAAGCGGTGTCGAAAGCCTTCTGGAAATCAAAAAATATGGAATCAATTTGACATCCCCTGTCGATAGCACTCATTACCTTATGAGTATAAAGAGATAGTTTTATTTCACAAGAATGATATTTTCTGAAACCGTGTTATGTGTCAAATCTTTTCCTTCGAGGAACTTCATAATGTTCTAATACAGCATATGTTCGAAAACCATACTGCATATTGACGTTAGTGATATAGGCCTGTAATTCAGAGGATTGCTCCTACTTTCCCTTTTGAGTATGGGTGTGACTTGAGCAATTTTCCAGTCTTTAGGTACGGATCTTTGTGTGAGCGAGTGGTTGTATATAAGCGCTAAATATGGAGCTATTTTATCAGCATACTCAGAGGAACCTGACTAGTCTACAATCTGGACCGGAGGCCTTGCCTTTATTAAGTGTTTTAAGCTGCTTCGCTACACCGAGGATGTCAGCTTCTATGTGTCATCTTGGCAGTAGTTCTTGATTGGAATTCAGGAGTATTTACTTCGTCTTCTTTGGTGAAGGAGTTTCGGAAAACCGTGTTTAATAACTCTGCTTTAGTGGCACTGTATTATCTCAGATACTGCGTCTTAACTAGTGTAATGGGGCACATTCCATGTGATCTAAGCTATTGATCGCGTTTTAGCAAATAAAGTAGATCGCTTATTCAGTACTCTCAAAATCAGAAAATTCATGCTGTAGGGGAAAAACCGACCGGCTAAAATCGATACCGATATTTTAGTTCTGAATAAGTAAGCGATATTTTCTGTATTTGTTTGGTCTTTATTATAGCAGGTATTCTTTATTTTACGGTATTCTTTATTTTACTAATCACCGAGTAACACACCTAATCTGTTAGCTATAGCAGCAAACTAAAATTAGTGTTTTTTTTTAAAAAAAGAGTGATTTTTTTCCGCAATATTTCCGGTCCTTCGAAATACTGCGTTATTACTGAAAATTGGAAACGCTATCGTAGCTGTTTTAACAACAATACCTACAGAAACGAGCCAACACATGGCATAACAATGTATACAGTAGTGCTGAAACGAAGAACCTGTTACCATGTGGCATGGTCTGTTGGATGGCATGAGTGTACATGCAGTGTGGTAGGCTTGCCGCTATCTGGCCAGTGTGGTAGTTTCATGTTGCCGTCGTCCGGCGTTAGTTGTGTTACAGAATGTCACCATCCTGGGTCCGGAAGTATCTTACGAAGTAAGCTACAAGTACAGTTGTCCATTTCCTTCTAAAGATTGAGAGCGAGAGGAGACGACAAAACTGCGACGTCATATAAGAAGAAACTTTTAACTTATTCATTCATAGTTTACAATAAAAACTAGAAGAATCTGATCTGTTGTCTGCATCTACGTAACATACCGCTATCTGATTATAACCCTTGAGAACGGACGAATTAACATGAAAAACAGTTCTTCAATCTCAGTTTTCATCTTTTAGCGTTTACTATTCCTAATGCCCAAATTGTGTATGATCCTCGGTTACAAGATGGTTTTTGAGAAGAGTTTAAAAAAATTACTATCAATAGAAGAATACTGCTGACTTCTTATAGTGTTCAACCACTTACCACTTTTGTGAAAAGCATCGAACGGTGGAGGGCTAAGTTTCCTTTTATTTGCCTATTTAATTTAGTATTTAGATTTTATGTACCTTGAAAGTGAGGGATTCAATACTTTTTCAATATTTGCTGGATTTCTACGTCTATATTACAGGAAATAAATGGAATAAAGAGCCGAAAGTAAGTTATTTCAGAAAAAGTAGGAACACCGGCCAGAGTGGTCGAGCGGTTCTAGGCTCTACGGTCTGAAACAGCGAGACCGCTACGGTCGCAGGTTCGAATCCTGCCTCGGGCATGCATGTGTGTGATGTGCTTAGGTTAGTTAGGTTAAGTAGTTCTAAGTGACTGATGTCCTCCGAAGTTAAGTCCCATAGTGCTCAGAGCCATTTGAACCAACGTAGTCGGAACGTCACCCTGAACAACCCATAGAAATGCAAAAATACATGACAAAATTTCCGCTCTGTGCGCGGCATAGTAGTTCTCTAAATAAGCCGGGCGAGAGGGCGAGCGCAGATTAAAACATGTGAAGTTACCATCGGAAGCATTACAAATCATTTAATTACAAGGTTAGGGTGGTTGCACACGGAGGAATGGGTCGTTGAAGCTGTATCACACTTTCACTAAAATGGATGACGTGTGCGGTACAGTTAGTTTAGTGCACTGTAGGTGGAGTGTCTGAAGAATGCGCCCCCCGATCTGAACAGAATAACCAACTGCAAATATTGCAATCTGGTGCACGTCACATTGTGAGCGGAATTGGACGGTATAGCACAGTGATACGATGCGCTCCACACACATACGTCCAATGTAAACAATACAATGAGGTGACAGAAGTCATGAGATACCTCCTAATATCGTGACGGACCTCCGATTGCCCGGTGTAGTACAGCAACTCCACTTGACAAGGACTCAGGTCCTTGGAAGTTCTCTGCAGGAATACTGACCCATGCTGCCGCTACAGCCGTCCATAATTGCGGAAGTATTGCCGGTGCGCGATTTTGTGCACGAACTTACTTTGTTCCCATACATGTTCGATTGGGTTCGTGTCGGGCGAAATGGGTGGCCAAATTGTTAACTCTAATCGTCCAGAACGTTCTTCAAACCAAACTAACAACTATGGCCCTGTAACACGACATCGTTGTTTCGAACATTGCGTCCATGAATGGCTGCAAATGGTCTCTAAGTAGGCGGAAATAACCATTTCCAGTCAATGATACGTACAGTTGGGCCACGTGACCCGGTCCATTCTACGTACACGCAGCCCACTCTATTATGGAGCCTCCACAAACTTGCACAGTGCCTTGTTGACAACCTGGGTCCATGACTTCGCTGGGTCTGCGCCACACAGGAACGCTACCATCAGCTCTTAGCAACTGAAATGTGGACTCCATCTGACCAGGCCACAATTTTCCAGTCGTCTACGGGTCCAACCGACCTGGTCACGAGCCCAGGAGAGGTTCAGCAGGCGATATCACGCTCTTAGCAAAGGCACTCGCGTCGGTCGTACGCTGCATATCCCATTAAAGCCAAAATTCGGCGCACTGTTTTAACGGATACGTTCGTCATACGTTCCTGTTCTGTACATAGTTCCGCGTAGTCAGCGCGTACACAAATTTCCCAATAGAGCGCGCCCCGCTAAGCACAACAGCGTAGGCGCAACGCTCGTCCGTCTCCGCACTACGAGATGGCGCTGTCTTAGAGACGGACCAAATTCTGCTTCCGCCGATTCGCGTATAAATATTTAACGCAGCCACTGAGATTGCTGCTGATGTAGAACCTTTTCTCCTCGCGGATCACACTCGCGCAGTGATATCTGAACGCGCGATGTATTATAACGAGTGTACAGACCTCAGATTAGTCAGTCTGCATCACTCTGTAGTCAAATTTCAGTCTGCGCCTAATAAGCTTATCATATTCCTGTACATAGCCATGAAGAGAAATGTATAGACACTTTGTTAACTATTAGAGATGTGAGAATAAGATTAACGTACCAAGACCAAAGGAACTTCAGATTGTCAATTGTAAATAGCATCCAGAACCCAGTTAAGTAATTTTTATGCTTGTTATTTTAATGAATGTGTGAAAATTAGTCAAGTTCTGTTTAAAGTTGGTCACCGTCAATCTGCTACTCTAAGCGTGCAAGTGGCATTTCTATCGTCCGACCTAACGGTAGAAGATGAACACGCCACTATAAGACGAGACATATTGCTGACACTCGCCTACTTCGTTAGAGCGACAAGTCAATCTGATGGTGTGTGTACCGAAGGTCTTACAGCACGCACACCACAGTTCCACACTGATTTCTGCGGTTATTTCACGTTGCTTATCTGTTAACACTGACAACACTATTTTTTCGCGTATGAGGATACGAACGTCATTTGTGTCTGTACATGTAGGATCCATAATTCGACCTGCGATAAAGCAGCATGCTGTTCATGTCCTGAAGCTTTATCCTTACGGGTTACCACTGCTGCCTTATGTAACAATGAAATGTAGTATAGATCTATCATGGATGATCCTCATCATTGATACGAATTTTGGTTTGTATATGAGCCACTAATCTTAATTATCGAATTTCTGTTTGTAAATGCTCTTCTAATGCTGTCAACCGTTTTATCTATTATTAGTTTCGCATGTTATCTACAGAAATTTTGTTTCTGGTGCACAGAGATGGTGATCAGGCACGTAGGCTGAAGAATTGCATGGTGTGACATATTGCAGAACTCTTATGTTATATGTTCAGTTGGAAAGAGATTGCATCTCTTAGAAAACTATTGCTTATTACTGTTATTTCCTTAGACAATTCTATTTTTTCTTAGCTTCATGGAATGCAATATCTGTATTGTGAGAACTTGAACAGTTTCAATTTGACGTTGCAGTAGAAGTATCCAAGAGCGTCTTGTTACTTGATAGACGTCTGCATTGATGGTTGAATGAACTGCAACATAGTCACAATTTTTTCAGTGCTGTAACTTGATGGTTCCTAGTTTAAACGACGAAGTAAACTCTTTGAATCAACAATACATTTGACCACAGCGCCTAAGTTTCACTTTTGTTTGAACGGATCTGACACGAGATACTCGTTTTTGGTACAAAATTGT
Organism: Schistocerca gregaria; assembly: GCF_023897955.1. Lineage (NCBI taxonomy): Eukaryota > Metazoa > Arthropoda > Insecta > Orthoptera > Acrididae > Schistocerca > Schistocerca gregaria. The sequence continues at coordinate 892,341,655 of NC_064920.1, forward strand.
CGTAACGAGTCTGTCTCATCAAAGTAAGGCAAAGTGTTAATAGGTGTTTGTGACATTCTTACCGGCTAGGAATGCTTCGTGATGTAATAGTTCGTCAGCCACTCCTACTTAATGCGGTTGTTCTGTGGAGAGCCTTAGCTTACGAAGCAAGGAATTGAGTCATACTGGTGTCGAACCCAAGTACCGCATGAACCCGCGTAGCGCATAAACGTCCATTAGTCCAGTAGACTAGCCGGAGTGAGCTTCGGCAGGTGTTTCTCGGAACTGTTTATGTAAGTACCAAGCAGATTAGCAAGAAATACATGAACTCAAGTAACAGGGTTTACGCAGCTGGCAGACACATACCGCGTGCAGCATTATTTCCATCACATTAAGATTATAGTATGGCGCTAGAAAGGAAAAAGAGAATGCTGAGCGAGAACTGATTAAATGCCGATACCGTGAAGAGTAATGAAGATAAAGAAGAAATGTACAACTAACTCATGGGAGCATGTATCAGTTGGGGCAGGGAGGGACAGGGGGAAGGATGGAATATTTGTTCGTGCTCGGGATGACACTTCTATGGAGTCAGGGCTCTTGGCCTGATAAGCGGCTTTTTGCACGTAGGGTAAGTTTGTGAAACCAACGAATGTGAAAGCAAAATACTTGGTTGTCGTGACAAACTGATCTGCAGCTTAGGCAGAGTTATGGGTTAGGCTGGGACGAGACAATTCGTTTGAGAGTTGGCAAAGCCGACAACTATTAACGCAGTTAACTACATAGAGTCCTCTGGCTCCACATTATTGTCAACATATTTCTCCTCTGCACGATTCTCACTCCATCCAACAGTTACAAACGTCATGTTTATCATCATTCTATTGTATAAAGGCTCCAGTTGAGAATTCGCATAGACGCTGCAGAGGGACATGTAAGGAGCAATCCTGAATGACGCCGTTCCAAAGAAAGGAGGGATATTCCTTTTGCAAGGAAACGTCGGAGCGACAGTTGGCTAGTTTAGCAGGGTAGTTTTGACCAGTTATCACACTAGCCCATAAGCATTAGAGTGCTCTAATTAATGCCGCTGGAGCTTAACGTGTGAAGATCAATCACAAACAAGTTTTCCGGCTTCGTGGTTTTTCCTCAGTGCAGAACAGAGGCGTGACGCAGCGAGGTTTATCTACGATTGCGCAGCGAGAGTAGTAAAGGCGCGATAAGAATGGAACCAGACGGCACGCCCTTCTGCGGCGTTTAGCCTGGAGCCGCAGGCGTGTTTATCGCGCCGGCGTACAAACAGCTGTTAAGTGTATGGACCCTGGCGGCTCAAATTAACGGCGAACTGGCGTCGCTCCAAGGCCGGACCAGGACCACACCGCGATTCGTCCAGCGGGCAGCCTCTGCAGCAGAGGCACAGCGTCACCGCACACTGCGATGATTTCAGCATCTTCAGACGGAAGAACAATTACAAAAACTATTCATTCCCTAAATTTTAGATTTATATGAACGTACTCAACCATAGCTCAAATACGCCGGTGAGTCAAATCTGTAATAAAAAATCCAGTATCACTATAAAGATGGCCGACCCACTTGCGACTTGCACCAGGGAAGAACAGAGTTCTGTTATTCGGTTTTTGCGTAGTGAAGGTGTGAAGCCTATTGAAATTCATCGACGAATGAAGGTTCAGTACGGTTTATGCATGTTTGTCACAGCAGCGAGTCTACGAATGGAGTAGGAAGTTCGCAAATGGTGTGACTTCTGTGGAAGATGCTCCTCGTCTAGGTCAGGCACAACGAGTTGTGACTCCACTTAACGTTGCAGCAGTTGAAGCCATAGTGAAGGAAAACCACCGAGTGACACTGAATGACATTGCAGCATGTTTACAGATTAGTCATGGGACAGCGCACCACATTGTGCACGATGTGCTCCAGTTTCACAAAGTGTCTGCAAGATGGGTGCCACGGCACTGACTCCTGAAATGAGAGAACAACGTGTTGATGCTTGTGAAGAACTTCTTCGGCGCTTTGAACGGGAAAGTGATGGCTTCCTTGCAAGAATCGTTACTGGGGACGAAACCTGGATTCACTTCCACCAACCGGAAACGAAGAGAGCGAGCAAGGAATGGCGCCATTCCTCATCACGAAAACCAAAGAAGTTTCGAACAGAACCATCAGCAGGGAAGGTTATTCTGACACTCTTTTGGGACGAAAAAGTTGTCATTTTAGAGCATTACACGCCTAGAGGGACCATTGTCACCAGTGCATCATACATAAATCTCAAAAATCATCTGCGGCCTGCTGTCAGCAGGTGTCCTTTTCCAACGTGACAATGCAAGGCCCCACACTGCCCGTACAAGTTGTGAAAATCACGGACCTGCATTTTGAGTGTCTTCCTCACCCACCATGTTCACCAGACCTTACCCTAAGGGATTTCCATATGTTTGGACCACTCGAAGATGCTATGGGAGGAAACAAGTTCCGTTCTGATGAAGAGGTACGCCACGCGATGCATGAGTGGTTGCGCGGACTACCAAAAGAATTTTTTCCTAAAGGAATTTATGCACTTCGTAAGTGCTTGAGGAGTTTCATTGAGCGAGGGAGAGACTATGTTGAAAGTGATACAGCTTTGTACCCCTTCTGCACAATAATATTTAAAAAAGTATTTAAGGTTTTCATTTGACTCACCCTCGAAAAAGGCCAGAAATTCTAATCTTACCGGTATATTTCTTCCGTTGATGTTCAGTCAGCAGTGGAATACAGGTATCACCGAAAATTATGTCAGAGTTTTCTCTTAAACCTACTTCATGCAGCAACGTTTAATAAATCTTTGGTCCACACTTTCTTCACTACAGGAGTCATCCTAACAACATACCGTGATTTTTAACCCTTTCGCTGCCGAGTTCGCTCCGCGGTGCGCTTGCTCTGTACGACGGGGGCGACGCTCACGCCATTTCCGGCTCCGCCGGTCAATTATTTCCTTTTACTCACTGAAAATTTTCTACTGTTTGGAGTAGAAAGCACTATCTTCACTCTAGCCTTTGACGTAGTTAAAAATGACCCTCCTGGAAGGCGTGCGAAATCACTGGCTACTTTCTGAGAAGTGAAGCAGCTGCCTGTTCACTGTGGTCCTGTCAGTAGCAACCTGTACCGACTGGGCAAGTGCACAACCTACAATAAATGTGGCTCGATTACATCCACGCATGAGTTATGTACTGCTGCCTCTTGGCCCAAATAATTATGCGTCGATGTGGCTCAGTACATTAGTCAGCGAAATTTTATAGAAGTGGGCAAAAGTTTTCAAATATATTACATTAAAACTGTTGCAAATTAAGTGAGGTATAGTATCCCGAAGGATAGTGAGCTATAACTTTTAACTTTACTTGCAAGTAGAGAATCGGAGGAAACAAGTACGAAAAGGTGGCCATTCATTTCTAAGTATGGAACTGACACAATATCTGAGACTTTACTGGTCTCATACAGATATGATTTCATGAATCTAGACTGAAGTGGCGAGCGGAAATTTTTACCAATGCCGGGAATCGAATCCGGGTCTCCTGCTTACTATGCAGGTGCGTTAGCCACTAAGCCACCTTGTCACAGCTGTTCACACAGCTACACATATTACCCTGGCACGCCTTAGTACAAATTTTCACTCGCCACTTCTATCTATATTCATAAAATTTCTAAGTAAACCTGCACAGGGCAAATGAATCTATGTATAGTGCAGAGCGAAGTTAGCGGAGCATCGAATGAAATCTCCAAATACTAACCAATGTCAGATTGTATGACATGTAAAACTTTCAACACTTTGCAAGGTTTTCGAAGTTCAACTTAAACTCCGATGATCAGGAGCCCATCTTCACTCCCCCAACGACACCGACGAAAGACCAAGAGGCCCCTGGCTGGCTTGCCTCCTCCACTGTTTTGTATACGTTATGCAAAAATTTAACACACATATTCTTAAATCTACTTATGTGTACATCTCACTCCATAACTAATGTCTACACGTTGTTCTTTAAATTTATAATTTTACTTCTGTTTCGAAAGAAAATTCCAGACCCTAGTCAAATGCATATCCGTATTCCACTCGCTGCGGTTTGTTTTTGTGCATATTGCACAACAAGCCAGTTCATCATGTAATTGAGGTTATGACACATTTGGTGGTGTATTATTCACATGTCTGCGAATGGTTACATGCATCGTAAAGATGCAAACTTTGATGATTCCTAAACACAACACAACACATAAATACGTTAATAATTTGTTTGGAGCTTCTGACAGTTCGAGGGAAATTTTAATAGATATACAGTAGCATTAATTTGACACTCAGTTGCCAGGCTATGTCGCTCAAAAGATAGCCCAGATTGTTACAGACAATATTAGTTTAACATGGAGACGGATTTTCTTGGCTCTCACAGGCTGAGACAACAGAGTGGAGAGTACCTATGATGTCCTCAACTGACAGAAGGGACATTAAATTTATCCCACTATCACTACTTACATTTAACGATTCTACTTCCGCGTTTGCTAATCCGCGCTTGCAAATCTTCGAAAAGCTTTTTAACATGCCCTACACTGTAATCCCGCCAATATGGACGAAAGACGGCCAATAAAATTACTTATGTCCTCCGTAAACAATATGACGTTAGCTTTTAGTACGAGTTTTAACTTCATGATGTCTTTTATGTCACGCTGTGTATTCATGTTGCTTCAAAACATCTGAACGTGTACTAGTACACATCCGACACTCGTGCTCCTGGCGCTGTTGACTGCTGCCTCACATATACGTCTTAGCGCAGACCGCGTCTAAGTTTGCGACGCGAACTCCAGAACGTTACTTGCTTTCATGTGTAGCGCCAATAGTGAACTATAGTGTTACATTACGGAGCTGTTTCTCGTGCTCAGGGAGTAGCCACTTAATTGTTCTCGGGCCAGGATCATTATATTCCTTAAATTACTGCCTCACAGCTGCTGCATTATGATACGTAGCATTGTATGGACAGTCATCGTCTTTTAACTCTTCCTGTACTGTACATAGACCACAGTACTGTAAAATTTATCTTTTAAGCGCATTAATGGCTACTCCCTGAGCACGAAAAACACCTCCGTGATGTAACACTGTAGTTCACTATTGGCGCTACACACGAAGGCAAGTAACGTTGTCGAGGCATCCGCCAAACCAACCCATCGGATTGTCATTGGGTACAGTGTGATTCATCGCTCCAGTTCATTCGTTTCCAGTCGCCCACTGTTCAGTGGTCTCTTTTCACCACCTGAAGCGTCGCTTAGAGTAGACCGCAGAAATGTGTGGCTTAGGAGGAACTTTACCATTGTTCCTCATTATTAACTCCCTATACAGTGTCTTTGTGCTCTAGATTGTTGGAACTCACAAGTGATTCCTCCCGCTGATTTACTGTGATTTTTTGCAACCAGTGTCCGCAATGCTCGACAGTCTCCACCCGTCACTACGTAATTAGTTGTTTCTTCACGTTTCCACTTCGCGGTAACATCAACAGTCGACCTGGGCAACCTTAGAAAGATTGACATGGCCCTGATGGACTTGTTACCCAGGAGACATCCACTGTCTAGTCCACGTTCGAAGTCTAGGAATTCCCCTGACCGACCCCTTCAGCTTTCACTGTTTCTCCACTGACGACACAATAAACAGTTTTTTATACTGGCTGGTCCGCCACTTTATATCTAGTCGTCAGTTGTGCATTACATATGGGTGTCTGGATACTTTTGGTTAGACAGTGTACGTCGCAAGGTTTCAACGTTGATATAGAAGTTTTCCAAATCTGGTACTGTTTAGCAACGGTGTTTCTTGAAGCAGATTTTTGGAGAACCTGACTGTGTGACTCAGTGGTAGGCACTATGACGTTGATGCCAGGCAGGCAGGCAGGAAGGAAGGAAGGAAGGAAGGAAGGAAGGAAATGAGGGCTGATACATTTCGAGTGCGTAGGCGATTAGTAAGCGAAGGCCTATTAAGTCCGACACGGTAGTATTACCCGGAGTGCTACATTAATCCTCTCAACATCTATTTCTCGAATCGGCCAATCATACGTGCTTCTTCAGCACCGTATTAGGAAACGCGTAACTCTCTGCTGTGTTCTGAAGCACCGCGTCTCTGCGCCTAATGACCCTGCACAGTTCTCAGACAGTAGCACCTGGCTCTTGGCCGGACGTTGGCAAACTGCCAGGAATTTTAATGGAGCTGTAACTCACCGTGGAAGGCAATCAACATCGCTCGTAACTGCAAGGGATCGTAAATAATTAGGAGAATGAGCGAAGTGCACCTGGTATGCAGCTCTGAAATACAGATCTTCACGAACAGAATTCTTTTAGAATTTGGGAATACGCAGCCAAGAGCAGCCATCACTGACCAGTCAAACTATTGACACACAGAATGATCAATGAATGCAGGAATCAACATACATAATTATCGAAGACTTACAGAGATCTCTGGAGTGGACGAGGGAATTAAATTCCCGTGATAATCCCAAAAAGTCCTGAGGTGACGAAAGGGGGGACGAAAGGGGGGTGGTTGCAGTAACAGCTGGCCACATGGTGGAGGATGTCGCCTTGCAGAGAGAGATCGATATATTCACGCTCGCCAAATATAAACGGTGGCGCCTTCATGCGATCGCCATTCCTACCTCCTGTTCAAAGCAGTAGGGAGGCAAACATTTGTGACTCAACGTGACTAATGCCCTGAGTATATCGTGTGCTTGTTGGAGTAGTCTTGCTGCAACCGTTGATAAGAAGACAGGCTGGCGGACAGACTGGGAAGCTGCACTCTGAAGTTTTATGGATTCTGAAGGTCCGCACACAGGTGTGCTTCCGACTCCACAGAACAGGGCTAGTACAAACAGTTGGGAGGTGCAGTGGTCAAGGGCTGCCTGCTGGGACTTAACAGACACTGTCTTCCATCCACCCAGCTGTTCCGTCCTGCCTTGGCTCCAACCGTCTAAATACAGTCGTTCATGTAGTACTAAGTCGACTCTAGGAACAAGGGCTGTTTGAACTTGTGTACGAATTTAACGTTTGCCGCAGTCTTCAGCAAATAATCACATCCTTTCAAAACGACCGCATCGGAATTTAGATTCCAGCATACCGTTCCTAAGTTTGACAAATCCATTAGTCTCTTGTCTCAATTTTTAATCGGGGTAAATTTGCACTTTAAGTTTCGGGAACTTCGAAATAAAGCTGATGGCGTTTTAAGTTCATCAATAAGTCAGCCGTTGGAAATAGGTCCAGACTGTGCGATAATGGGGGTTTGTTTTAAATTCTCAGGGTTTCATTTACGTCTTCAACTTTTGTAGGTCTGTCGTCCGCATTTGCGTACAATATTACGGAATGTTTGTAATTTTTACTTTTGGACCCTCTGATTACAGCTGCATGAAACAATTCTGGTGCCATACACGTTTCGCCTTTACTCTTTCCAAACAATCTTCAGCGCCGGGACCACGAGGCTGCTACGGTCGAAGGTTCGAAACCTGCCTCTGGCATGGTTGTGTGTGATGTCCTTAGGTTAGTTAGGTTTAAGTAGTTCTAAATTCTAGGGGACTGATGACCTCAGATGTTAAGTTCCATAGTGCTTACTGTCATTTAAACCATTTTTCAGTTCCGGGTTTCGTTGATGTTTTACATCTTCAGCTTCGAAGAACAGGTGTTCAGTTCCTAGTGCTGTGAACTTTATAAAAAGTTCTAGAAATTGGTTATGAAAAGAATAACAGCGCTGGAATGGGACAAAAACAATATGTAGACCAAAATTGTGTTTCGTCTAGTTGTAATGAGAAATCCTAAAGTAAAAATTATCAGTGTACCATAAGAGTTTTATTTCTTCGTTAACAGTCTGTCGGGAACACACATGTGCTCGTCCCGATGCATGACTAGCCTTCCCAGTGTTGCAGCGTTACAAGCTGACTGTACATCTACATCGATACTCCGCAAAACCGTACGCTGCGTGGTGGAGGGTGCCCGGTAACACTACTAGTTTTTTACTTTCCAGTTCCACTCGCAAAAAGCGAAGGAAAAGCGACTGTCTTTGTGCCTCCGTGTGAGTTAATTTCTCGTATCTCATCTTTGTCGTCCTTACGCGAAATGTACGTTGTGGCAGTACAGTTGTTCTGCAGTCGGTTCTCACAACTTTCTTAATTGTGTTCTACGAAAAGAACGTCGCCTTCCCTCCATGGCTTTCCATATGAGATTCCGAAGCATCTCCATAATAACTGGATGTTGTGAGACCCTGTTAATAACAAATCTACCAGCCCACCTCTGAACTGCTTTGATGTCTTCCTTTAAAATGAACTTGTGTGGATCGCAAATACTCTGACAGTACTTAGAATATGTTACACTAGCGTCTTATATGCGGTCCTTTTTACAGATGAACCATACTCTCTTAAAATTATTCCAATTCGGCTTCCCTACCACAATCCTCATATACTCCATTTCAAATCGCTTTGCAATGTCACATCCAGACATTTAAGCGCCGTGACTGCGTCAAGCAGGATACTAATACTGTATCCGAATATTACTAGTTTATTTGTTCTACTCATCTGCATTAACTTAACAGTTTTCCACATTTAGGGCTAGCTGCCATTCCTGACAACTAGAAATTTTATGAAAGTCATCTTGTATACTATAGTCATTCAACTTCGCCAGGGCATCAGCAGCAGACGATCAATGATTGTCGCCTATTCTGTCCGCCAGATAATTTATGTACATAGAAAATAATAGCAACCCTATCACACTGTAAAGGATCTAAGTAACAAGAATTAATGACGGATCACAAAATGTAGCACTTTATTTTTAGAATTGTCCGTTGGCCTTGCCCGAACTCTTTTTAGCGACAATATCGCCATCATCAGTCATGTTTCTTATTTATTCTTAAACATACCAAAATGCGTTTTTTAAACATTGTAAAACATTATTAGATCTTTTATTCTTTAAGTAAAGTCCCGTACACGACACAATAAATTTCTCCACACAAACCGCAACCGCGGTATGAATAATTAAATTGAACATATTCTCCAAATGCGTGCAGTTTCATTCCGGTAATATCGAAACAAGTGCCTAATCACATTTGCATCTCTAGGTAGCTCACCAACCATTGTCAGCAGGGCAAATATTATATTTTATTCGAAATGGTTCAGATGGCTCTAAGCACTATGGGACTCAACATCTGAAGTCGTAAGTCCCCTAGAACCTAGAACTATTTAAACCTAACTAACCTAAGGACATCACACACAGCCATGCCAGAGGCAGGATTCGAACCTGCGACCGTAGTGGTAGTGCGGTTCTAGACTGTAGCGCCTAGAACCGCTCGGCCACTTCGGCCTGTGCGGCGTATTTCCTGTAGCTGTGTTCGCTGTGCAGTGTAATTACTGGGTCTATCTTTTTGAGTGCTGTCATACTGCTGTACAGCATTTATCATTAGTGATAAATTTGATCTTGTCACACCGGTCATTGCAGGATCACACGGGTCATTCCTGGACTGGCAACCGTTATCACAGATGCTGCTGTATAAATGTAGCAGCGCCGAGAATTCTCAGATTCGCAGATAAACGTTTCCTAGCTAGTCCATAGGGCGGTAGTCGCTTAATTCATCTGGCGCGCGACTTAGTACCATGCGAACAAGGATTTCGGACGGGTTTAAGCTGGAAAATAAATAACCGTCGTCATGATCATTTTGAGAGTGCCAGCTCATAAGATTGGTTTAGTTAAACGTCGTGCAGTTATCCAACAAAGACGTAGACTATCTTTTCAATGGGTAGTAAAAACCCAAAGACGTTTATGACTACGTATCATCTATTCACCCTTCATCTTGAAATTATTCGACACACATGAGCTGTGGTGCATGGAAGCACTAGATGTAGTCAAGAATACTTTTTCGACGTCAGAAAACGTTGACTGGGGTGGATTTCTCAGTTCTCACTTTCCAAATGCGGCAGCATCGAGTGTGTCCAGCCCGAAATTTCTGGGTTTATGTGAGTGGCAGAGGAATTCCCATGACTTCAGTAGATTTAAGGACGTTATTATTTAGAAGATCTACCACAGAGCAACTAACTGCAGTTACGCATAACAGGCAGAACAAGAAGCAGTGTAACTAGGAAGTTTTCTGCAAATTATGTCGCCCCTGAGAAACTGCGCTTCGCAGTTCACGGTCCAGTTACAATATGACCACGTGCAAAAAGCCTGAATAAGCATCTTTTGCAGCTCCGGCACGCAGGACGAGAGCCAGTGAGGTTCTGGAAGGTACCGAGAGCGACGTGGACATACGCAGACTCCAGCGTTGTGGCCAGCAGCGCTAGGTTTCACGGTTGGGAGTCCATGGCGCAAACAGCCCGACTGAGGTGGTCTCACAAATTCTCGACTGGGTTTAGATCTGGAAGGGTCTGGCGGCCAGAAGAAGAAGATGATAATGGAGTCGGGTTGAGGGCGCGCTCTACATCACGGTCATCAGCGCCCTGACGAAAAATCAACAGGAAATCTCATGGGTGGGGACGAAGGCTGTACCCATATGCAGAGCAGTTTATAACGTACTGAAGTCTGCTGGCGGCGATAAGAGTTCAGTAAACTTAACTTGGTACTCTCAGAGCCATGGACGTACACTGAGCTGCGTGACGCATTGGATTGTCCTGCTGGTAGATGCCAATATTCCGAGGAAAAATAACTGTATGTAGGATTGTGCATGGTCCCCAATGATAAATTCGTACTAGTATTATCCATTGTGCCTCCCAGAACGGCGAGACCACTCAGGGAATGACTTGAAACTATTCCCCAGACCATAACGCTGTAACACCCCACCTGTTACTTATCTGGGTTGGCGTGTGTTCACCCTAGCTAATTGACTAACAGATCAACAGAGTGCAAAACTGCCGCAATATCGGATAACACAAAGAAAGTAATAAGGCCCTGTGACTCCTGAATGAACTGCAGTGGCATTGTTGACATTGATTCAGAATTAATCATTCTTAATTAAAAAGGGGTCACATTGACGTTATATTCAGCTATTGAATACTAGATGCAAATGTTGAACATAAAATTAATTAAGAAAGTGACTTGGGATTTCAACTACTTGATTGAAAACAGATGCAGTCGATTAGCACAAATGTGTTTTAACTCCCGACCTTCAATCATCACATTACATAACTCTCCTATGTATTGCGTTTACATGGAGTAAAGCGCGATAAATCAAAATTAATTCCTATCGACTGACCCAGGCATAAAGCGAAGTGTGAGAAGAATTCTCCAATACACAGCCCATGAAACCCTCGTGGAAACTTTGCCGACGTCATCCAACAAATTAATCACTCGCCTAGCTCAAGCCGGAGCGGGCGCAATATCACCGAATACAGCGTGGCGGAGCGGCGTCGTTGTGAGGACGGCCGGCCTCGTGGTGCTGCAAGGCTGCGCTCGTCTATTCACTCCTAGCTATCTTGCTCAGTACAAAGCAGAACCAAAACTTCCTATATCCAAACTCAATCGTTCCATATGCTAAGCCCTAAACTGCAGAGATGCTCACTCTCTCTCAGGCAAGCTGAGTAAAGAACGCCACGTCCGCACTCTAGGCAAGCTGTTAACGGAAGACCCCTACGCGGGACTTCTCCCAGTCCGCTCTTCGTCTCGGTTTCCCCTCCAGCAAACTCACTCACGCCAATTGCAGTGCAAGTTGCATTAGTGATGTGTCGCTTACCAGCGCCGACCAATGCCTGCTCTGCGAAGTGAACAAATTCCCACAAAATTTCCCTTCCTCTCAACTATTTAGCTCCTCCCAGGCCACCCATCAAGGTTAGCGTCTGCACAAAACACCGATTCAACACCGATTCTTCCGGAATTCTGACTCCCAGTAGAGTACTTCAAATTCTTTGGTCCTACGTTCCCATCAGAGGCCGGGGTCTTTCATTCTGTCGCTCTTCGCCTGATTTACTTCAGACCCTGCGGATCGTGAATTGAGCGTGAAGTTGCTATAGTCACGAACATGCATATTTTGGCCTCTGTTGACCACTCCACCGTAGCTTTGTGCAGCTTTCTCACATGTTTCACTGAAAACGGGACGACGGACAGTTATCAACAGGCGTACAAGTTCGTCTGCTTACCAGTACACCAGCATGTGGTCAACCATGCAGTCTGTCACTCATCTGAAGGCAGCTGGAGGACGCGCCCAGTTACTGCTTTCTCAGCGATAATAGTGACAGCGAAAATAGTGACAATGAGGAGGAAGCTGAGATGTGACAGTAAATAAGCATAAGGTGCTGGCGATCTAGCCAAGAAAACACCAAATGCTGTACATGGATGGGCACCTAAAGTAGTTAATACATAGGACTAGCAATAAGTAGGATAATTTCTCTACTAATAACCGTGTGTGTGTGTGTGTGTGTGTGTGTGTGTGTGTGTGTGTGTGTGTGTGTGTGTGTGAGAGAGAGAGAGAGAGAGAGAGAGAGAGAGAGAGAGAGAGAGAGAGAGAGAGAGAGAGAGAACCACTCGAAGAAACCATTCCCAGGTATCCACCATCACACACATTAGGTGATGGTACTAACAAATCTCTATCCTATCTTTTTATATTCTTCTTAAAAAAATCAAAATTCTTTTTATATTTCAACCTTAAATTATAGTTATTCTGAAAAGTATCACTCTTTGTAAATGTTGTAGATAAAACGAAAGAGAAGAAAACTGTAAAAAGATGACAAACGAAAATTGTAATATGTACGACCTGTTTTAAACATCAGGTAACAAGTCTATAATTTGGCAATAAATAAAATCACCTACGGTCCGCAGTTCTCCACAGTTGCCTCGGCTCCTGTTTTGGATAGCGCCATTGTGCCATTTACAGTATACTTTAACCACGACGGCACGCGAATATGTACCTCCACTCCCAGTGCTGCCGTCTGTGACTGGTTATTGCACGTTGACGCCTAACATAAGCGTTGGTCACAATGTGACTGGACCGTGTAATAGGTGTGTAGATCTAAGAATTACCTGTATACGTGTGGAAACCGGTTATCCAAATAAAACGTATCAAGCGATCCTGACACTGCGTATCTAAGTCAGAATAATTAAACGTTGTAAAATCACGAAGAAGTAGCAAGAACATTAAGCTTAAAGTTTGTACGTCGTAATTTACCTTAATCTAATTTAAATTTTCAAATAGTAACCAGAGCAAAGATCATTTCATGATATTCAACTGCCAAACCACGTCTGCCTGAAAGTTATCTGGATCGTGCAGATTTTGTAGAAACAAGCAAACATCAAATTTAGCATTACTATTCCAAAAACGGTTGTTAGAGAACAAAGTAGACGAAAATGCGATGACACACAGTACGGTAAAACTAAGCATAGAGGCCTGTAGAACGATGAGAAATGAAACGCGTCTGCTTGTGAAAAGCTCTCGACTATTGTAACTGGAGCCAGTACAGAGGAAAGGAAACAGTAGCTGAATATACAAAGCACCTCATGGAGCCGTTGGTTGACAGCCGAAAATCTAATATCGAGCGAAGCGATGGAATTTTCTTTATCCTGGTCTCATATTTGGGAGAAGCTTTGTTCATATTCCCGGCCGACCGTCCAAATTAAGGTTTTCCGCGATCCTTGACACATCTGAATGCCACAATGGTTCCGTTTAAAACTCAGCGGATGAATCGCTTCCCCGTCCTTGTTCAATATAAGCCTGTATCTGTCTAATGATTACGCTGTCTACGAGACCAAACACTAGATTGTTACCGTTTGTTTCAGATTTAATGTTTGGGAGTTTATTAGCTTTTTGTGGAGGTGAGAGACTAAGGTACTTGGCGCAGTTTTCACATATCTTTGCTTGGAAATATCTACACTGTTCGGGACTTCAGAAATCCAATCATCAACAAAAGAAAATTCATTTAGTCTGAATGTAGAAATGTACTTAAAAACTGTTTAGTTAACAAATTAAGTATGTTGAAGAAAATCTGACGGAATCGCACCTACAAGCTATATCCAAGTGTTACACAAGTTAATGTTCTCGCGGCGTATCTATCCAGTAACATCTACCAGGAAGAACTTGGGGAAACAGCTGTAAATAGAGCAAAACGGGTGCTAACGACTACAGTGGTGTAGGTGTTACGTGCGTGATGTGACTACATCGTACGAAAACTCTATACACGGTGGAATTTGAGAGGAACAACCCACTCCCGTTTCTGGATGTCCACGTGCAGAAGAATGCTGACGGAAGTCTGGGACGCAGGGTACACAGAAAACCCATTCATACGATGCACACTACCTGCGATCACCTAGGACAGCTATTTTCTTGTCTGACGTCGCTGATACACAGGCCGAAGGTTACATGCAAAGAGGACAACTCACCGGTAGAGATGGATCGGTTGGGAAAAACATTTGCTTCCTGTGGCTACAGTAAGGCAAATATGAAGGCGTCGAGTACACCGAGACGTATAAACAATAACAAACAAAGATCACAGATTCTTCTTTCCACCTCAAGAATCGGTCGAGCTCTGAACGAAGAAGCCCAGCTCCATAGTTCATTGGCCAGAGTATCTTACTGCTTTGCTGAGGACCGGGATACGATTCCCCTCACCTGGCAGGGACATTTCCTTTGTGGGGTTAATTGAACGGGGCGCGCACAGCCTCATGATGCCAAACGAGCAGCTACTTGAGTGAGAAGTAGCGGCTCCAAAATCTGTGAAGCTGATTAGTAAAGGGAGACAACATGCCCCTCCCTAGTCGTGAAAATGACACCATTGCCAGGAGATGACATGGTGGTCTGTCGGGGCTGACCCGTTTGACAGGACCCGTAGACAGAAACAAAAAAGAAATCACGCCTCTTCTGACACTTTACAAAAACACATCTTCGAACCTCTCGAGTGTATCTAACGTCTTACGAAAACGGCAAGTCACACGTTGGGCGGAAAGAGTGCTACATCTTCATACGCCGCATCGAATATATACACAACAGACTCCGCCATGAAGGAGCGTGTAGTTCCGTAACTGACGGCCACTTGAGATTTTGAAAAGACTTCTCCTCTCCACAGCGAGTGGGTTCTGGAGAAGTATTAAAAGGGTAACCCACTTAAGGGATTGACTTCACTACACCTGACCGTCCTCTGCTGGAGTATTGCTGTGCGGTATGGGATCCTTACTAGGTAGGATCGACGTGGTATACACACTACTGGCCATTAAAATTTCTACACCAAGAAGAAATTCAGATGATAAACGGGTATTCATTGGACAAATATACTATAACTGACATGTGATTACATTTTCACGCAATTTGGGTACATAGATCCTGAGAAATCAGTACCCAGAACAACCACCTCTGACCGTAATAACGGCCTTGATACGCCTGGGCATTGAGTCAAACAGAGCTTGGATGGCGTGTGCAAGTACAGCTGCCCATGCAACTTCAACACGATACCACAGTTCATCGAGAGTAGTGACTGGCGTATTGTGACGAGCCAGTTGCTCGGCCACCATTGACCAGACGTTTTCAGTTGGTCAGATCTGGAGAATGTGCTGGCTAGGGCAGCAGTCTAACATTTTCTGTATCCAGAAAGTTCCGTACAGGACCTGCAACATGCGGTCGTGCATTATCCTGCTGAAATGTGGAGTTTCGCAGGGATCGAATGAAGGGTAGAGCCACGGGTCGTAACACATCTGAAATGTAAAGCCCACTTTCAAAGTGCCGTCAGTGCGTCAAACCGAGACGTGCAACCAATGGAACCCCATACCATCACGCCGGGTGATACGCCAGTATGGAGATGACGAATACCCGCTTCGAATGTATGTTCACCGCGATGTAGTCAAACACGGATGCGACCATCACGATGCTGTAAACAAAACCTGGATTCATGCGAAAAAATGACGTTTTGACATTCGTACACCCAAGTTCTCGTTGAGTACACCATCGCAGGCGCTCCTGTCTGTGATGCAGCGTCAAGGGTAACCGCAGCCATGGACTCCGAGCTGATAGTCCATGCTGGCGCAAACGTCGTCGAACTGTTTGTACAGATGGTGGTTGTCTTGCAAACGTCCCCATCTGCTGACTCCGGGATCGAGACGTGGCTGCACGATCCGTTACAGCCATGCGGGTAAGATGCTTGTCATCTCGACTGCTAGTGATACGAAGCCGTTGGGATCCAGCACGGCGTTACGTATTACACTCCTGAACCCACCGATTCCACATTGTGGTAAGTCATTGGATCTCGACCAACGCGAGCAGCAATGTCGCGATACGATAAACCGCAATCGCAATAGGCTACAATCCCACCTTTATCAAAGTCGGAAACGTGATGGTACGCATTTCTCCTCCTTACACGAGGCATCACAACAACGTTTCACCAGGCAACGCCGGTCAACTGCTGTTTGTATATGAGAAATCGGTAGGAAACTTTCCTCATGTCAGCACGTTGTAGGTGTCGCCACCGGCGCCAACGATCTGTGAATGTTCTGAAAAACTGATCGTTTGCGTATCACAGCATCTTTTTCCTGTCGGTTATATGTCGCGTCTGTAGCACGTCGTCTTCGTGGTGTAGCAATTTTAATGGCCAGTAGTGTAGAAGAAGTTCAAAGAACAGCAGCTAGTTTTTTATCTCCTGGAATAGGGGAGAGAATGCCGTGGATATTATGCGTGCAGTGGCGTGGAAATCGTTAAAACAAAGGTGTTTTACGTTACCATCGAGACATTTCTCGAAATTTCGATCACCGACTTTCTCCTCCGATTGGGAGAATATTTTGTTGACGACAATCTATACAGAGAAATGATAGTCTTAACAAAATGATATGTATCAGAGCTCGCAACGAAAGATTTCAGTGTTCGTTTCTACCGCGCGCTGTCAGAGTGGAACGGTAGAGAAATACTGTGAAAGCGTTTCGATGAACCCTCTGCTAGTCATTTATGTGTGAATTACAGGGTATTCATGATGATGCAGGCATTATTTAAATAGAGTTATAACGGATCTCAGTCGGGTTGGAATTTTGTGCTTGGCAACCTTGACTGCTATAGCTGAGACGGAAGCGACAACATTCTTTTCGTGAGGCTGCAGTGGACGTGGAGTGCGAGCTACTAACCGCGTAAACTCGGGGCGGTGGCTAAACGATTACAGAGTGGCAGTTGCGGGGATTAAAATGTTCTCCGCCGCCGATAACTCCAGCACTTCGGTAGAAGTTAGAAGGAGAGAACGTGCCTTCCTGAACGTCGCCGACAATTTGCATTCTGATGCTCCAGGAAGCCGATAAGATTTTACTTAATATCTTAGTGCTTGCGTTGTGATGATTGCCCATATACATTTAAATCTAGCATTCACTCCAGAGAAATCACGACGCCACCACACCCCTTTTACAACTTTCACGCGTGCAATAAATTAGTACTGAGAATTCTATTTGCTAAGCAACGTTTCCAAAACTCATCCTGAAATTACTGTGAGAACAAAAGCATTCTATATCAATGACCCAGATGCTGTGAGACGAAGAGACCTTACGCCGCGGTCTGGTAATCACGGCTGTCAGTTTGCTTCCAGCCTAACTGGCAGACAGCGTGAGCAATGTGGATTTTTCCCGTCAACACAAAGACCCACTTTCCAGTTTACACAGAATGTTTCACATTCGCTCTCCAGGAACATCGACTGCCGTTTTACTTTGTTTCCAATATTTTCGCATCCACAACAGCCGACTTTTTTTTAAATGCTGGAACGAAGTAGAGTAGTAACAAATGATCTGCAAACTAAAGTCCTGAAGCAACTGCAGCGTACTGCTGTAGGCAGGAAAGGCATGGTACAGAGCGTGCAAATGGCTCTGAACACTATGAGAGACAACATCTGAGTTTATCAGTCCCCTAGACTTAGAACTATTTAAACCTAACTAACCTAAGGACATCACACACATCCATGCCCGAGACAGGAGTCGAACCTGCGACCGTAGCAGCAGCACGGTTCCGGACTGAAGCGTCTAGAACCGCTCAGCCACAGCGGCCGGCTCAGAGCGTGCAGATATGACCGTCTTGTTGTTCAGGAATAGCAGAACAAGCCTTTAGTACAAAAGCAAACATGGTATACGGGCTGTGGGTATAAAATAACGGGATTAATGCCATCACGAAGTACGCAGGCGCCGAAGATGAACGTGCAACAGCTGAAGTGTGAACCCTTCTCAGTTGAATGCGCCATCTCTGATGTCTGTACACACATCGATCTGGAAGTGTCTTTCGTTTGTTCAAGAGCTGTTATTTTGTTTCGACTGAAAAAAAAATTGTAATAATAGGGGGTCGTTAAGTTTCACATAAAAACTCCGAAAAACTACTAATGAAATCTTTCACAACAACAAAAATGTATGGCGAAGACTGTTTATCACGTACCTAAGTTTTTGGTTCAAGCGTTTCCAAGGTGGTTAAGATGTTTATGACTCTCTCCCGAGACGCCTTTCAACATCAAAAATTGATGAAAATATGGAAAAAGTAGGAAATTGATTCGATTTGATTGTTAGTTAAGTATTATATCGATTGCTACAACCTTAAGAATTAACAAAGAATATATTGCAAATTTTATACGAGAGGATTGTGTGCCAAACTGATGCGGAAAATTCTCATGATCGAACAAAAAGGTGCTCCTGAAAATGTTTTTACTGACACTATGAATACCACTGAAAATATTTGTAATTTCATGGAAAGAGTGGTAACATATGACAATCTTTTCTTTTCACTTACGATTCAGAAACTAAGCGTCAATCAATGCATTGGAAGGTACCAACTTCACCGAGAACTAAGGAAGCTCGAGCGAACAAATCAAAGTTTAAAGCGATGATAATTTTTTCGATATTCATGGAATTGTGTATCTTTGCTGTGTTCCTGAAATTTTGGAAATTTGTGGTAAGGTCTCACGGGATGAAGCTGCTGGGGTCATCGATCCCTAAGCCTACACACTACTTAATCTAGCTTTAACATAAGTTATGGACAACACACGCACACCCTTGCCCGAGGGAGGGATAACCTCCGACGGGGGAAGCCGCACGGACAGTGAGAAGGCGCCTCAGACCGCGCGGCTGTGTCCCTGGAGTCAGCATTAGTCTCTTGAGACTCTTGCTGAACTCCATGAGAAAAGTAGAACAACCCGAAGTGTGGAAGAATAAGTCATGGGGGGGGGGGGGGGGTTCTGCATGAAGACAATGCATTGGCCCATACCGTATTGTCTTAAGATGTTTCTAGCGAAGTGCCACCATATTCGCCTGACATAGCACCGCGTGACTAATCTATTCCCCGAGGGTAAATCTTCATTAAAAGGACTGAAAGAAAAATCAGCACATGTTATCAAGGGGCTCACAGATCAAGATTTCCAGCACTTTTTCCATGAATGGAAAATTTGCAATTAACGTTATAGCGATAGAGGAGGGGAGTATTTGACGATGACAAGTAAATACAGATGTTTTTGAAATAAAATATTTACAGCAATAGTCCCGTTATTTTGTAGCCGCAAGTCGTATATCGTATTTATGACAGCTCTGGAAATCTATGTATAGGAAGATAGGAGAGAACCTCTTTCACCAAGACAGTATTTCTTCAAACCAGTGGTTTGATTTCCTGTCACTAGTGTGGGCTGTCCAGGTAGCAGCTTTCATTTCTTGTGGGAATTTTCCCTATAACGAAGTAGCTATTTTATAATACTGGCTCTCACATCAATTAAATTAACTAAAATGACAACATTCAAACCTACAGAAAGCACAGTGCTCAAAAAAGTACCTGAAAAATTTTAACTAGTGAAACATACCATGAACAGAGTGATTCCGTCTACATCCGTAATGTGTTTAAAAAGTTGAAGTAATTCCCTGGGTAAATTCTGTGTCTTGTGAAAACGATCTCTCACAGTAATTTTTTAGAGTTACAGTAAATAAATTCTCTCCATCTTTCGCAGCCTCTGCAAGGAGGAAGCCTCGTTAAATAATTTTGCGTCTACTCTGTTGAGAAACTGGAATAGCTAGTAGTTCCTGCAAAACTCTCAAGCATAGTTTTGAATGGGAATTTTCGCCTAGTTTACCTTTTCCGGCAAGATTTAATGGGATTGCATATAATCACAGGTGTCTCATTATGAGGAACTTTCCCTGCACCTATGATGTGTGAAGTCTGTTGTACCATGCTATGAAGTGGAAAGATAGCAAGAAGAAAGACCGAAGCGCACAGATCAGCAGGTGACAGTGAATTTAGGCGGCCGCGCATTCAGAACAATGGGATGGAATCACCAGCGTTCTGCACGGAAATGTGTTTCCCCCCAGTATCAGTGTATTGTGCGGGAGATCTGCGTCACACGAAGAAACTTTTAAATCAGTTACAGGTAGAAATTTGCCCTGTTCAAAGCCTTTTCTTCTGAAAAATGCTTTCGTCTTAATAACGAGTGCCTGCAATACTGTCTGCCCGCCGCATTTCTTTTACAACGGAGGATATTAGTGGCGACTCTTCCTGTGTTTTGGTCAAGCCCGCACTAGAGGTCAGTAATTAGCTTCTTATACTTACTTTTAACTCGCCAGTCTCCGACACGGGCCATTCAACCATAAACTCGTGGAAGTCTTGTCGAGAACGAGTAGACTCTACCGAGTGTAAAAAAAAAAGCGAGGGCGTACACGAGTTTGCAAGTGTAACTGAAAACTCATGGCACTGCCATTCCATTAGTAACCTTTGGACCCGATAGTTATTGTATATCAGTACAATGGGTGTCCCAGGGATGTTGCGACAAACGGCCGATGTGTTGTAGTGGGTGTCTTCAGGAGCAAATCGAGGATAGGAACCAGTGTTTGGAACAGTCATCCGAAATGCTACATAGCGTCGAAGTTTTCGGCATCGGCGCCTGCTACTAGGTCTTCCTTCGGCAGCAAACGTGATTCTGTACTCTGACGGACCATAGGCGGAACGTCTCGCTATTTTGTTTGTTACTCAGAGGTCGCGACCGATCGCCAAGATCGCCAGTGGAGAAGATGCAGATAGCTGCGGCTTCGACAGGCCCTGTCTTCCATGATTGTGATGCTCTGTTGCCTTAGTGGATGACGGTTTTGGACACTGGTTCCTATCCTCTATTTGTCCCTAAAGACACCTTCTACAACACCTCACACACACACACACACACACACACACACACACACACACACACACACGACAGTACAAAAAGGCAGGAATTGGGATGAAATATATTCTCTAAACGGCGATTAATTACTAAAATGAATTTTCATGAGTCTTCGAAAAAGCTACAGAAACGAATGATGAACTGCACAACTCGCTATTAGCTATTAAACCCAAGGGACAGAACAACATTGATCCCTACACCCTTTATCCAACTGACGGAGCATATTTGTTCTCTCATGGAGGTGGAATAAACAAGACCACAACAATTTTGTTTGCATTGCACATATTTTGCATGTTCGTCGGGAAAGCGGACTGCAGCATCGAACCTTTTCTGGACACCAAGCTTCCTGCAATGGAGCGTATTTGCAGTTTTAAGCATTACATCATTTGATTTTTGCCTTACACTCTCCTAGCATCACAAAACACAGCTTCGTTAGAAGCAATCTCATCCCGACAATCAGTCACTTTACCCCGCCAGTGTTAACTTGCAGTAACAACGTGCAGTCAGCTGCCGCACAAAGTCACGACTTGCCTTACGACACTGCACGCTTCGGTGAGAGAGAACGAGTCGACAAGTATGAAGCGATCGCAGCGCCACTCTCCTCAGACTCGTCATACGTCTGATCTACAGAAGGAAGAAAGAAAGAAAGCAATACAGCACTGATTTCACACCGGCGCCTTGATTTCTAAGGTATGCAACCCGCAACATTACACTCTTAATCGCCCCGTTCCTCATCTACTGTCCGCACACGAGCGATCGATGAAGTATGCGGCGCGCTGTGACAGGCAGCTGATTGCAGGTTACGGTAATGTCAGGCTACAGCTGCCGCGCCAGCCATTCGAGTTGAGTAATGAATGAATGAGCGAATATGTGTGTGTGTGCGCGCGTCTTGCCACGCAGCCAAGGCCGCTGGTAGTGACCTCCGCTGCCCGGTGTGCGTGACGTAGCTGCACTCACGCGGCCGCCAGCCGACAGCCGTGTCACGGCTCGGCGAGCACCACTCCGCTTCATTTCTCCGTACTCCAGGTTGCGTGTGGCGCGCCCGATTGTTTTCTCGTGGAGGTCGCTTTCACCTCCGTCCCAGCTAGAGGGCTCTATGTGGTCCGGCGTCCGAAAAACTATTTTACTGTTTTCGTGGGGATATGTGCGGAGCATTTCGTGCAACGACTAAATCACGCGATATGCGAGCTGCAGAATGTTTTTGCAAGGTGAATATGACAAAATGGCTGCCTCCTATGTTGGGAGGACCTGCCAATATGCAAAACAGTGGCGCGCTAGTTGCGCAGCGTCGGTCAGGAGCTATCCCAAACTTTTAAGGTTAATGAAAAAAAAGCCCACTGTAGAACAAAATTATAGTTGTCTTCTACATCTACATTTATACTCCGCAAGTCACCCAACGGTGCGTGGCGGAGGGCACTTTACGTGCCACTGTCATTACCTCCCTTTCCTGTTCCAGTCGCCTATGGTTCGCTGGAAGAACGACTGCCAGAAAGCCACCGTGCGAGCTGTAATCTCTCTAATTTTACATTCGTGATCTACTTGGAAGGTATAAGTAGGGGGAAACAATATATTCGATACCTCATCCAGTGAAAGGGTACAGTACCGCCCGACATTGAAAATAGGCACAACATTCTTCGTTATTCTTGTCAAAACAACATATTTTTTTGTAATAATAACTCAATTTTACTTAATACACCGAAGCCAGATACCAGTGTAGGAAAGAATGATTACTTGATCACATGTGCACTCCCACAAATTAAATCCCTATATCCAGTTTGGTGAGATCTGTGAAATGAATGAATATATGGTCGTCTGCTAACTGCAGATAGTGAATGTGCAATATATGATCATCTTTGAGACGGTCCTTTGGTCACTTTTGGTGGAACCAAAGAAATGAAATTTACCTGAGCTTTGAGCTCCTGAAATGTGGCTGACCAGTACGGTAGCAAGGTGCTCCCCCACTTTGGCAGAGGTGCGAGATGACCTGAAGAATGGCCACGTTTCAGCACTCTGGCGCTGGATCTTGTGTTGGTAAGATCTGTCTTAGGTGTGCTCCATAAAGAGAAAAGAGTGGAGAAAATGATATGTATGTGAAATATTTAAGAGTAGTTTGGAATAATTATTTCTCTATTTCAGGAACTTTTGGGGGGAGAATTAAATGACAGGCAGGTAATATTAAGGGGATCGTAGTAATCTTCAGAAGTGACCAACGGTCACAGTGAAGCCACGTGTAGCAGTAAGTTGAAATACTTGCGAGCGCTAGTACTAAGTCGGAACAGTTGCGAGTGCTAATACTAACTTGAAATACTTCCGAGTGCTAAAGTTAAGCTGAATTACTGGCGTGTGTACTATAAGTTGGAAATATTTAAGAAATGGCGTGTGCAGGACTTGAAATTAGAGACGAGTACTTCCACATGGTGAGTACTGTGTGAGTCTCAATCTGTGTATGAGACAAAGGATAAAGAGAAGTACTCGTCCATGGTATCAGTTGAAGACTCGCATGTGTGACGAATATGTTCTTAATATTGCTTTGCGTGTTATGTTTCCGTGTGACGCTGGATTCAAACTCTAATACTCAGAGTGAAGCAAGGTGAGTCAGCCGTCTATCCAGCAACGCCACTTGGCTTGCATTGCACAGGAAGACGTGCATATATCCTCCAGAGTTCGTAGTAGGAAAGAAAAGTTACGGAGTGGGACAGTGTCGTGTGAAACTGGGATGAATGCTGATGGAAGTGGGAAAGCTGAAAGTAATGTGATTCTAGCGTTGTGACTATTCTTTGTGATGTATGTTGCCAGTGCGATGTATTTCATGAAATTTAAGTATGTGTGGTTGGAATGGGAGAGTAACAAGATAGTTTCAGAGGCAGTGGGTTATGCATGTTCCTTTTTGTACCGCTCGGTCTGGAGTAAATTTTCGTGATGATGAGTATGAGAGTCGAAGTGTGAGATATAGCAAAAGATCCACCATGCTATCCAGAAAGTGCACTGTAGCGTTAGATAATTACGAGACCATAAGATAGAGAATCACCAATGTAAAGCCATGCTCACTGGGCGGAGTTTCTCATGTGTAATTATTGTAAAAATGTAATAATAGAATAATAGAATTTATCGGAATAAAAAAAGATAGTGAAAAGAAAAAGATTGGTGGCCTTGTTCTTCAAATAGTGTGTAGTCATGATATCCAAAGTTTATAATGTGTGCGCCATTCACATGCAGTGCGATGGCCACGTGTTGATCAAAGCCGTTGGGTAAGAAAGAAAATGTGGTATTGCCAGAGCGTAGTGAACAATCAGTTGTGTAAATTCCTAACAGTCAGATGTGCGTTATCCGTTTCCGTTGCGTAATATTCAGACATGGGAATTATTTGTAGCTTAATTGTGAGTACTAGAGCTCATAATCAGTCAATGTTGTTTTGCGATAAGTAAGAATAAATCCACTCGCTTGGCAGAGCACTTATCTCGCCAGAAACGCACCCTTTCGAAACCTAGACAGCAAGCTACACCGCGATGCAGAGCGCCTCTTGCAGAGTCTGCCACTTGACTTTGTTAAACATCTCCGTAACACTATCACGCTTACCAAATAACCCTGTGACTAAACGCGCCGCTCTCCTCCGTCAACCCGATCTGGTACGGATCCCACACTGATGAGCAATACTCAAGTATAGGTCGCACTAGTGTTTTTTAAGCCACCTCCTTCGTTGATGGACTACATTTTCTAAGGACTCTCCCAATAAATTTCAACCTGGCACCCGCCTTACCAACAATTAATTTTATATGATCATTCCACTTCAAATCGTTCCCTACGCATACTCCCAGATATTTTACAGAAGTAACTGCTACCAGTGTTTGTTCTGCTATCATATAATAAAGGATCGTTCTTTCTAGGTATTCGCAATACATTACATGTCTATGTTAAGGCTCGGTTGTCACTCCCTGCACCAACTGCCTATCCGGTGCAGATCTTCATGCATTTCGCTACAATTTTCTAATGCTGCAACTTCTCTGTATACTACACCATCATCCGCGAAAAGCCGCATGGAACTTCGGACACTATCTACTAGGTCATTTATATATATTGTGAAAAGCAATGGTCCCATAACATTCCCTGTGGCACGCCAGAGTTTAACGCCTGTAGACGTCTCTCCATTGAGAATAACATGCTGTGTTCTGTTTGCTGAAAACTCTTTACTAGGGCACAACTAGGAGCTAATTTCCTGAGGTTTTGAAGAACAAGTCTTGTAAGTGATATCTGTCATTGTTAAAGGACTACTGCAATCTGTTTCTCGAGCTCTGCGTAATTTTGCAGATCATCGGTTTCTGATTGTGGCCTACTTCAACGCGTGTTGCATGCTCCAAGGTTCATAGGGACCTGGGTCAATGTTTACACACATCACTCTTTAGGCAGACCAATAGAAAGTAATCGTACGGAGTTAAACCCGGCGAGCGCGCGGGCTATGTAATGTCCCCGTGTCGGGAGATTAAACAATCGGGAAAGATTTCCCTTCAAACAATACTGGAATTTCTAGCAGTGTGTGTCGTGGCTCCATCTTGCTGAAACGCTAGTCCCGGATACATTTGTTGAAGTTTTGGTTCAAAAAAGCTGTCTCATCAAGTTTACATATTACTCAGAATTGATGCTTCTAACTCTCAATGATGCCTACACAACTGATTGCATACCAGCGTGTTAATTTTTCACTGTGTAGAGGCCTCTCGTGAATTATACGATGTTTCTCACCACTCAAATAACGCATATTCTGCTTGTTAGCACATATGGAAATCTTTAAGAGCGCGTTGTCACTCAACAAGACATGCTTCTTGAGGCAAATTTTGAATCAACATTCCATATGACGACAATCGAATTTGCCAGTTCCGTTGTGGCAGTTCTTGAACTGTGACCATGTTGTGTGGATAGGAGTCAAGATCAGTGGAGAATCTGACACACTGAGACTAGAAAGCACTGGGGCGGACGCATGCTTTGGGACGAGAACACTCAGACTGCGAAATCGTCTTTCTTAACCACTAGGTATTTTCTGTGCTCTTACTTTTGCGTAACACTGCCCCACGCATAGAACTTCTCCACCCATGACAGAATCTATTTCCAGTCAGCAATAACGTTATTAGGAGGTGTACGATACCATCGTGTATCTCACACTGCACTGCAATAATAGACCCGTTTTAAGAAAATTACCTTTCGACGGCGAAAGCGCGTTGCTCGTTGGACCAAGCAATATTTACGACAGACAATGGCACTAACCGACACTTCCACTCCTACTAAGTGACTGGAATCCACCCAACCATTCCTGTATTATAGTTCCTTCCACGATTTTGCTTGCTGAAGTACTCTATGCGTGCACATTTATCCAGTTTCTTCCAGATGCTGATCACTTGTCGATCTACCGCAATTCGATAGCCAGTTGTGCAACTGTGGAACATCAAATACCGGGAAATCTGACCGATGCCACCGACATCCGGCTGTTCTCTCGAAATTTCAACAAAATGGTTCAAATGGCTCTGAGCACTTCTTAGGTCATCAGTCCCCTAGAACTTAGAACTACTTAAACCTAACTAACCTAAGGACATCACACACACACACACACACACACACACACACACACACACACACACACACACACACACACACACACACACGCCCGAGGCAGGATTCGAACCTGCGACCGTAGCGGTAGCGCGGTTCCAGACTGAAGCGCCTAGAACCGCTCGCCCGCTGCGGCCGGTCCCAAAATTTAAATGGAGTCTATACGCCGGGAAAGTTTTAAATTTCACATCTGTGGAACAGCTTGCTTCAAAGGGCGTAAGAACTGTATGAACCGTTTTTTCAAGAGCATAGGCACATACTTCGGAAGTCATGAGGTGCTACATTGCGCACAATTTACATTGTCTGTGGGTCTAATTACACGCTCAGTCCATAGTTTGAGTTGATTTCCAATTCTTGAGGCATCTTACATGTTTGACTACGAGAGAACTGCCGAAGTTCACCAAAATATTCAGACATAGGCGAGAAATAACTTACCAAAGCTATTGCAACTAGTTTTTAGAAGCAACGAAATGGTGGCGTTAAGTAGTTTGTATTGTAAATAGAAGAGCGGACCATATCTATCTGTCAGGACGGGATGTCTTGCAGTACGATAAGACGGTTCTGACAGTGAGTTATGCAACGACGCTTCAGTGACAACCTTGGGCGTTAACTAACGATTCTACTTCTGAGATTCACGTACGAACTAAGCACGAAAGTCTTAAGAATTTGGTCACCTCTATTATTGCCATCGTCTCCCCTTCCTAGGAATTGTGCAGCGCTATGACTGTCCAGTTGGGAACACAACACAGGGGCAGCGGCGCTGACTGCACACGGCTGTGTCGGCGGAACGGTGCCGGTCGGTCTGGTTCGTGGTGCCTGCAGATAGTGCTGGGTCAGTGCCTGTGCGCTGTATTCTGGGATTTGTACTTTAACCGCCAGGTGAAACACTGCTCTGCATTACTGAAGTTCAGTTTAGTTGTCTGAGTCATCCTACAGTGCACATGGAATGTTATATACCTTAATGCACGTACTGCAGTATAGAGGCAGTGTAATGGCGGTTTCCTGTTGATATTACTCAACACATTACTTCCATTTGTGTTTCTTTTTAAATATTTATTTGCTTGAAATTTCACTTGAGCACACACATTCTTACGGTTTCGTTCTTGTGTAGACCGTGTAGAATCCTGTGCCTTCGACTGCGCGCGCGCTCGCTCGCCCGCGCGCCCGTGTGTGTGTGTGTGTGTGTGTGTGTGTGTGTGTGTAATATTAAACACACCTTCATCTCTCTCCGTGCCCACCTATTCCTCCCTCTCTTTACATCATCCAACCTCTGTCTCTTCCTTCCACTCTCTCTCTTCATCTCGTCTCCCCCCTCTTTTTCCATTACCTCTAACCCCTCCCTGTTATCTTCTTCCCCTCTCCACCTGACCATACCCTCCTCCTGTGCTACCTTTCCAACTCTACTTCCTCCTCTTCCTTTTCCACCTGCTCACTTCCCTCTACATCTCTAGATCTCCCACCAGTCTCTATTTCCCCTCCTCCCCTCTTTGTGTATCCCCACCTCTGTCTCAACCTATTCCTCAGCATATGTGACCCCAACAGTACAGTTCAATGAAGCAGCCCAATACTACTACTACTACTACTACTACTACTACTACTACTACTACTACTACACACCTGTCATGCAGGTCAGCCTATATGTTTGGACCCGAGAACCGTTTTTGCCCCTAGACATTCGGCTGCCCTGGAAAGCAATTTGCCTGTGCAGGCCAATGCTGTTAGACAATATACTTGTATGCAGGGCAGCCTACTAGTCAGGAATGCTAGAGGGGGGGGGGGGGGGAGGAGAGGGAAGTTTTGCACATAACTCTGCTCCTACTGGAGTTAGGAGATTATAAACCCTACAGTACTTGGTTCAAATGGCTCTGAGCACTATAGGCCTCAACTTCTGAGGTCATTAGTCCCCTAGAACTTAGAACTAATTAAACCTAACTAACCTAAAGAAATCACACACATCCATGCCCAAGGGATGATTCGAACCTGCGACCGTAGCGGTCTCGCGGTTCCAGACTGCAGGGCCTAGAACCGCATGGCCACTTTGGCCGGCCATACAGTACTGATGCACACGCATTTCTGCTCCAATTTTGGTTGAAATCCATCCAAGGATTTGGGAGGAGATGCTGAACATGCAGCCACTCCCACACGCACCTTTACACACTACTAGCCATTAGAATTGCTACACTAAGAAGAAATGCAGATGATTCATTGAACAAATATATTATACAGAACTGACATGTGATTACATTTTCACGCAATTTGGGTGCATAGATCCTGAGAAATCAGTACCCAGAACAACCATCTCTGGCCGTAATGACGGCCTTGATACGACTGGGCATCGAGTCAAACACAGTTTGGATTGCGTGTACAGGTACAGGTGCCCATGCAGCTTCAACACGGTACCACAGTTCATCATGAGTAATGACTCGCGTATTGTGACGATCGAGTTGCTCGGCCACCATTAACCAGATGTTTTGAATTGGTGGAGATGTGGAGAATGTGCTGGCCAAGACAGTAGTCTAACATTTTCGGTATCCAAAAGGCACGTACAGGACCTACAAGATGCGGTCGTGCATTACCTGCTCAAATGTAGGGTTTCGTAGGGATCGAATGAAGGGTAGCGCCACGGGTCGGAACACATTTGAAATGTAGCGTCCACTGTTCAAAATGCTGTCAATGCGAACAAGAGGTGACAGACGTGTAACCAATGGTACTCCATACCATCACGCCGGGTGATATGCTTCTAATATGCGTCCACCGTGATGTCGCCAAACACGGACGCGACCATTATGATGCTGTAAACAGAACCTGGATTCATCCTAAAATATGACGTTTTGCCATTCGTGCACTCAGGTTCGTCCTCGAGTACACCATCGCAGGCGCTCCTGTCTGTGATGCAGCGTCAATGGTAACTGCAGCCATAGTCTCTGATCTGATAGGCCATGCTGCTGCAAACGTCGTCGAACTGTTCCTGCAGATGGTTATTGTCTTGCAAACGTCCCCATCTGTTGACTCAGGGATCGAGACGTGGCTGCACGATTCTTTACAGGCATGCGGATAAGATGCCTGTCATCTCGACTGCTAGCGATACGAGGCCGTTGGGATCCAGCACGGCGATCCGTATTACCCTCCTGAACCCAACGATTCCGTATTCTGCTAACAGTGATTGGATCTCGACCAATGCGAGCAGCAATGTCGGAAACGTGATGGTACGCATTTCTCCTCCTTACACGAGGCATCACAACAACGTTTCACCAGGCAACGCCGGTCAACTGTTGTTTGTATATGAAAAATCGGTTGGACACTTTCCTCATGTCAGCACGTTGTAGGTGTCACCACTGGCGCCAACCTTATGTGAATGCTCAGAAAAGCTAATAATTTGCATATGACAGCATCTTCTTCCTGACGTTTAAAATTTGCGCCTGTAGCACGTCATCTTCGTGGTGTAGCAATTTTAATGGCCAGGTGTGTATGTGAAACAGACTGTTTCTTAATACTAGGCATCTCATTTATCTTAATACTAGGTATCTGGTAATTGTCATGTGTAATGAAATTGTTATTTACATATATTTGGAATCTATCCAGGTAGCTGCATGCATCAGTACTCCCATTTGTAGGATTTGTGGAGGCCCGTTGACCCCAGATCGAATCCGCCTAGTCCGTTAACAAAGGCCAGTGTGCTGCCCAGCCTCGATGTGGTGTCTAGGCAGTATCCACATATCTGACTGGACGAATTCACGCTTGTTCCCATGTCCTGCCTCAGTTACACAGTCCACAAACATTTAAGAAACTTTTGCGCAACTTCACAAGGGATCACGGGATACACAAGTTCTGTCCAGGAGGTTTGGAGGGTGAGGAGGCTACAGGAAAGGCATCCTGTCACGCTATACCACTAACACTGCCAAATCCAATAATTGACATGCCGACCCCATGAAGATACAGGATAAAGACCAGGAAAAATGAATGTGTACACAGTTGCGGACCCACGACTTCCACGCTCTACCACTACACAGCCTATGCTGCAGTTGATTCCACATTATACAGCTATCCATAGTGGTCTATCATTGCAAGGCTTTTCATCTCTGCGTAACTATTTCAACCTGCATCCATTTGAACATGCTTACTGTATTCAACACTATCTCACTAGTATTGTACGAAATTTGAAAAACTGCTTGATTGATCAAAATCAAGCATTTTTCCTTTCTGTAACCATACAGTACTGAAATATCTGTTTTGCAGTAATTTGAACGAATCTAGAAAAAGCCTGGAACGAGTAGCAGCATCCACCATCCATTGTTCTAGTGCACTTGAGTTTGTGACAATTTTTTCTAACACTAATTTTCGTAACTAACGTCTTTATCAAATTGTTCTACATTTTTGTTTGTTCTGCAATATTCCACAGTACAGCATAACACTTATGCAAATCACAGTGTGCACATCTCAGATTCGTCAGTCGTTCTGGGAGCGTTGCTTAAAATATTTTAGATGGCTCATGGTCACAGGACTTTTGATTGCACGTGGCACAGACCTTCTCGATTAAACATGTAAAATCGACGAAGCCTGCAAACTTCTGAGAACTTTCTCAATTTCTTTCCTAAATCCTTCTGTATCTTCTATTATTTTAGATGTGTTTGGTGCCTCACACGTCTGTGTTAAATGTGGAATATACAGTGCAAGGGTTGGTTGCAAGTTTATCAATACTGTGTGTGCAACACGTATTGGAATGAAGTTCTGCCTACACGTTAGCCAAACGAGTAGCAACTTTTAGGTGATTTTACTCATCTCTGTTACATAGGTAAGTCCCACATTATCTGCCACAGGTATGTTTTACAAGAAGGAAATACCTGCACGATAAATTATAACATAAGTTACATCAGTACCCAACTTGTGGTAACGGTCTACAGACAGTTTTAAAACCTTTTTATCACTCTTATTGAAATAAAATGAATTGTCATTAATGACCTGCGGACATTGATGCATTTCACTGGAGGGAAACTTACCATATAACTTGCAAGTTTCGTTTACTGGAAAAGAGGAAGTAAATTTGATGTTCGTCCACTAGTTGATCTGATAGAACAATTTTGGTCATTTGTTTCGTAATACAGTAGCTTAAATTATATGTCCATATCTCATTTCTCCGGCGAGAAAGTGAAACGAGAGGCGTTGAATCACACTGTCACTGTTTGGTTGTTAATCAACCCTAACATTTGTTTGTCGCCGTCTGCATCATCGATGTGCCCTAGATACTCTTAACGAGGACCGCTCCTGCGAGTTTTTTCTTCCACTGGGAGTTGAGTGCTGGCGGTCACGAAGTACTAATGAAGGCACTGAGGCTGCTACAGTTTGTAAGGTTCATCAGCTCTAACTTCTTGCCGAAATTCTGTGCACTGCAGTCTTGGTTGAGTCCGTAATTCGACGGAGGCTTCGCGGGCGCTTCTGAGCTCGCGCAACCGCCGAATCTGTAGATGTGCCACAGATCTCTTCCTCACAATGGCTTCCCAGTCGCCCGGATTACAGGAATACGCCATCACTTCGGTTTGTGTCTCATGGTCTGCGCGTCGGTGGCATGTTTGACTAACTTTCCTTCCTCCACATCGGCTTACGTTTGTTTATGCGAGTAGCTTCTCAGTTTGGCTACACAATGCTTCATGGATGCCCTACTACAGATTGGCATCTCTGATTTAAAAAACCAGGAGAAAACACTGTCGGCTTCGTTAGCATTCATGGTAGATGAACAGCCACGAACCTCAGATTAATTATTAAAATTGTGTATATCCAGGAAGTGAGTTTTCTACATCAGAAGATAACTATGCATTATGGAAAGGGAGTACACGTGCATGAGAGATGCAGTAGGAGATACCATGCACTGACACTTGCGAAGAGCTTCTAGTTTCTCTGTTTCAGTTGTTGAGAAGGGTAAGCAAGATTTCCTCCGCCAACAAGTGTCACTTTATATGATATGAAGATGGTATCTTATTTTTTGCAGCTGTCAGAGAATGAAATTAAAATGAAACCAGACCTTCAGCTGCTTAGAGGCGTTGATAAATATCAACGGGGACTATTGAAAATGTGTGCTCCGACCGGGACTCTAACCTGGGATTTCCTGTTTACATGGAAGACACTGTCCGTCTGCGCCACCGACGACACACAGGGTAGTGCGACTGCAGTGACCTATCTCTAGTACGCTCCCGGTAAGAGCTACATTAACTTACTGTCCACACACTACATTTGAAGTGCCCCTGCTGACTATACTAATTGCTAGCGGCAGTCAGTCTACTGAGTCCCGTAAGATGGTATCTGTTCTTTCACATTCCTCATTTCGCAACAACATAGATCCTAAACAAAACA
The DNA here is from genome assembly GCF_023897955.1 of Schistocerca gregaria. Taxonomy (NCBI): domain Eukaryota; kingdom Metazoa; phylum Arthropoda; class Insecta; order Orthoptera; family Acrididae; genus Schistocerca; species Schistocerca gregaria. Next base: position 892,374,648 of record NC_064920.1, read on the forward strand.
AATTTTCAGTATCATTTTATTGTTTTTGGCATGCTGAAACATAATTATTATCTGGTACAAACTGTCGACATACGGACAGAGGCTGACAGTTTCACAGGTTTTCGCACTCAGGTTACCACGTAATAATGACAGTTTCGTAGTCGAAACAAGATTTTTCCTACCAATATGTCGATCGAAATATTGAAGCACTTTTGCAACCTCATTATGGAGACATGGAAACACTATCTGAGCAAAATAATGCAGATGTCCTGGACAATTTTAACGCAAAAACATTTGTCCTTAAAACTGGAATTATCTTGCTAGTCGCTTTGATCTGTACTTAGAAGAGGGCACTCAAATGGCAAGTGGTCTCGAAAAAGACGTAAGACTGACATTGTTCTTGAAACGTTTAGAAACTACCTTTACAAGTCTTAAGACCACAGTGAAATCTTCAGACTCCGTTTTCTTTGAAGTCAATGAGCTCAGGCAACTTGTCTCTGTTTCAGAATGTGTCTCTTCCTTAATAAGATTCTTTTTAAATGCATCAACACAAACTAAAAAAAAAAAGTTTCTTACCTTGCAATGGCTTACTCTGGCCAGAGTGCAGTCAAACACTTAAAATGGGAGCTCTGCTATAAATTCCGAATGTTCCGAATGTCGTTCTGCCACTCATTTTTCCTTCATAAATTTAACAGCGAGTTTTAAATCACAGTCGTACCAGGCATGGTGCTTCTTCTAACCAATGTACTTTGTAGTAATACATAAAGTCTCAATACTCTACATTCAATTTTATCGAAAGCTGTTGCAACTGCCAGTGGAATAACGTGTGCGTATTTAGAAATTTTGCTGTTCATACCACAAATTTCTTCGCGTTGGCATGTCCGCAAATTTAGCCCAAAGTGCTTCTTGATGTACAGAATAATGAAACCTCTCTGTCGATCTTTGCGATTTTTTGCACTTCCGTTGTCAGCTACCTGCAAGTTCCTTTTGCATGATATTTTAATACCGTTTCCACAGCCAAATTGCAGTACCCGTCGCTTCTGTCATTACGATTCATTTTTAAAGGCTTGTGACGACAGATCGCTAGACTGCCCCTTTTTGTGCATACAGCCACTTTCCTTGTGAACGTCCTCCATACCATGAATGAACAAACAGAGAAGGGTAAGCAGCGCTGACACCACGATCCTGCCGAACTGAAGAGAGTTAGGTTAGCGGAAAATGCCAATCGCAATACTAAATGAAATGTCGCGACGTAACGAATCTCTCCGGGAAGGAACGAGGAAAACCGAGAGGCTGAGATTTACCCCACCCACCCGTCCTGAGTGAAGTTTGATACTTTGTGGACGGCTCTGTGTTAAACGGAGGTGACAGACCTGGCTAAGGTTAATTCAGGCCAATAAATTTTGTTTGTTCGAATGAAAATGTGTGTATAATCTTTTCCCTGTTACCTATGAACTATGCTCCTGTTTTGTTATTGCGACTGCGAATGTGAATTACCATTAGCGACGGTCTGCTCTCAGAGACTCCCCTGAAAGCCGTTAGACAGCTCCACGGCTTTAATTTTCGTCTTTTTAGTTGTGAAGGTTAATCCTGTCTTGTGGGTCAAAGTCAATCTCGCGCCCCTTACTTATGTGGATTTGGTAATGTAGCATTGGAGACAATTAATCCGCGTCCGCCAATAAACGTTTCCAATTACCGAGCAACACACCGCAAAATTCGTCTTGCGTGACGCAAACCACGGCTGTGACGTCACGCGATGCTGAGGAAGCTCAGAAGACCCTACGAGTGGGACGTTTCAGAGTCATTCTGATAAGAATGCACTTTAATCATTTAAGATGACACGCTGTCACGCTTCATATGACATCTGTGTAATGCACTGCCATGTATAGAAAGCAGAGAAACGTTTCTGTCGTCACAATAGGGGCACGTGTCGCCGTTTGTGGGCCATCGAGTGCCAATCACTGTGCGCCGTGACGGTTGGTGCCGGACGCCGGTGGATTACGACTGCCTGCCTGCCCGACTGACTGCTGATCCTGGAGGCGAGACAGGCGGCGGCCGTTGCGCAACACGTCGCTAAGGAGTGCCGCGAAAGATAACGGCCGTAGCTGCGCCTCCGCGGAGAACTTATCGCCAATCGCAGCTTCCGTGGAACGGCAGCTTCTTCCTAAGAAGTCCGGGAGCTAAGCAGATAGCGGCTGCTGCCAGAACTGGGTTATCGCTCTCGATATTACAGGCGCGATACTGCGAACGTCTGCTACGGGTGTGTTACAGAAATACACCGACTGGTCATAATTACGCAGAATATACATTGATCAGCAGGACATTATGACCACCGACCTAGTATCGATATGAACTCGTTCAGGCAATAGAATCGTCACATGGCGATGGGGGCAACAAAATATACGGACCCTGCAACGAACTTGTGACGTCACAGTAGTAGGCTTCTCCGCCACACTTCGCGAACGCTCGGGTCCGTGCAGAGTCCACGGGAAATCAATATTTAACTGAAAGGTACCCACTGAAGCTCTCAATTTTGTCGAGTGCTGTCGAGAACTTACTTGCACTTAAACGAGCACTTAATAATCAAACTCTTCTGAAACAGTTACTCGTTCCCAGCCAGAGACTGCTGCTGGCACTCTAAAGACCTGCTGTGTCACGTGCTGTGACGCACGCGCCATGGTCTGTCTTTCTCGTGGGCCTCTCGTGACGAGGAATGACTGCTAGCCAGACATACGCATGGCGCATGTAGTATCAGTGAACCTGCTATCGGCGTGCAGATGGCGGAAGGCACACGATCTGAGTTTGACCCAGGGCATATTGTGATGACCCGGAGTCTCGGCACGAGTATTTCGGAAACTGCAAGACTTGTTGGGTGTTCGAGGAGTGCTGCGGTGAGAGTTTTCAACACATGGCGAAACCAAGGTGAAATAACATCCAGACTTCCTGTGGTTGGGTGGCCATTTGTCATTACAGACGTCGGACGACGTAGGCTGGGCAGAGAAGTAAAACAGACAGCGAACTCTGGCTTAACTGACATCAGACTTTAAGGCTGGACATAGTACAAGTGTATCTGAACACACAGTGCATTGAACACTCCTAATAATGGGCATCGGCAACTACGGCAAATGGGCATGCGACAATCTGCACCAGACGTTGGCACATTGACAGAGCGTTGCGTGATTTGATAAATGCCGTTACCACCTCCTCCTCCTTGCTCATGGGAGGGCACGAACCCGTCGCCTTCCAGGATAACAGCTCCTTCACACCTGTATGGCAGGATGGAAACAAGCTGGCAGCAGTTCCATTATGCTCTGAGGAACATTCACGGGGGCATCTCTGGGTCCAGTGGAGCTTGTACAAGGCAGTTGCAGTCCATGTACACCCCTTCACGAAAATCGTGTCCCCTGACAGCAGTGGCATTTTTAAACAAGATAATGCGCCTTGTCATAAGGCCAGAAGTGTAATGGAGTGGTTCAAAGAACACAGTGGCAAGTACTAATAGATGTGCTGGGCCACCAGCTCTTCAAATTTGAACCCGATCGAACACATTTCAGGTGGGATTGGAAGTGGCGTCAGAGCTCATCGCTCCCCTACCAGGAATTTACGGGAATTAGGTAATTTGTGTGTGCAAATGTGGTGCCAACTCCCAATAGTGAACTACCAAGGCCTCACTGCTTCCATTCCACGACACGTCGCCGCTATTATCCGTGCCAACGGTGGATATACCGGCTATTGTGTAGGTGGTCATTTTCTGGCTAATCAGAATATATTTTAAGGCCTACGTTGTAATTCAGGAATGTCATTAACTAAAGTAAAGTAATTTCAGGAGCATCCGAACTGTTATACACCGAGGTGACAATAATGGGATAGCGATATGCTCAAATACAGATGGCGGTAGTAACTGGCGGAAAGTCATCAAGTAAAACGAAAGTAATAGCTGGCGCTTCTGAAGGAAGCGTTTTAGCCCCTCTGCTGTTCCTGCTCTATGTAAACGATTTAGGGGACAATCTGAGCCGCAGTCTGTTCTGAAATAAAGGCGAGATTGTGTCATGAGAAACAGTATTATGATAAATAGAAGAGGTGACAAGGACTCAAATGAACTTAACACTGTTTGCCACCCACCGCCACGGAGCATCCGAACCAAATGCATCCTTTTATATCTTTTCTAACGCTATCTGCTCAGGGAGGACACTTGTCTGTCTGATTTTGAACGAAGTCTTTTGACACACTATATAAATGTCACGTTGACCGTCTATGGAGGGGCAAACTCTTCGACGCCCAACAGTACCATCCGATTCTGGTCCTCTGTGTGAAAAATTGTCACCTCACAAATCATATAGATCGCACGTCAACGTCAGTTATGAGGGTTTTCTGTCTAAGTTTATTTGCACACTGTGAGGTGGAAATGGGATAATCGGATAAGTCCGCAGTTAAATCGTGATCGTCTTCTACATACTAAGATTTTCAGTTGGTAGAAACACACACACACACACACACACACACACACATACACACACACACACACACACACACACACACACACACACACACACACACAGGCCAAAACAGCAAGGCACGAGTTCCCAGCAAAATTACTCTCACATATTATCAGTTCACACACTTTTTGTAAAGTCCTTGACATTTAATTGCTTATTTCCTTAGTAAGAGACTGAATATTTGACACTGGAGCAGACGCTTGCTACCAACTGTACGATAGTCTTGTTTGTTGTAAGACCCAACAGGGTTACATTCAGAGTGGCATTTACCACCTCTTACGATCCTGTAACATTTGTAAGGTTATCCGGTTTAGCAACCACTTGTTAATATGTTATGGGAACGGCGTAGAGCAGCTAATAAAAAAAATGCAGACGAACACATATGCATCTACAGCAGTAATTTTAACAATACTTTTAAAACATAAATCAAAGTGGATACGCAAATTTCTGCTTATCAAGCAAATTACCAAGTTTTGTTTTAAAAATTTTGGACTTGTTAGACTGTAAGCTGTAGAAATAAATGAGTTTTAATGACTTCTTATGCTTACGTGCTCTGAACGCGCTCCATCCTGAAACACAACTTTGCAGTATGTTAAGGTACTTACGGTACGATCCATACAACTTTGTTTAACATCGATGCAGTACAGAACTATAAAATATTCACCTAGTACCGTTTGGCTAAAAAGATTTCTGCACCAACTAGCTATCGGTTTATCAAAGATTCGAAGCCTAAAGAGAAGCTGAAACAGCTCCTGTTTTTACAGTAAGTTTTCTACGCGATTATTTTCTATCGCTAATGATAATTTCACTTTTTGCGACAGTTCTTTAACCTCTTTATAGGATCGGTAAACAATGGTTAACTTTTGCGTTTTACCCCTAAATTGAGAGTTCTGGTGCATCTGCGAATCAGCAGCACCTTAACTGAAGTAATGATTCACGCAGGTAATGATAAAACTGCGTATAAGACCTCGTAGTGGAGATGAGTTCACACTTTTGAAACGATCACAGGAGAAGGAAGCATATGCTCGTCCCCTAATAATATGTGTCGAGAAAAGCGCGTCTGAGCAAGTTACACCAGTGCCCAACACTTGTACGAGCGCTTCCACACTTCCAATAGTTGGAAGTGTTTTGAGATATGTCTGCTAGATAGACTCCACGATTATTCACCTATTGAAGAATCCGTTACGCATTGTTAATCTGCTTTCGGGTCCAATAACGAATACGTTGTTGCAACATTTTATGTGAGCAGTTACAAAGTATTGTGGAAAATCCGTATTCAGCAAGCTATTTTTTGCAGCTTTTTTTTTCACTTGCTAAAATTGCACGATAGGTTTATTGGTCTAAAAGACGCTAATTATTGCGAAATTGTTTCCCGCTGCTTTCATACGGAAGATAATGAATTTTCTGAACCTTCTCGATTCGCCCTTCAGCGAATACGAGGTACTTGCGATCCTCTCCAAGATGCTGGATTTTTGTTTGTCTTTTTGACTGCTGTAATGAATTCACGGCAGGTATAACAGGCGTCACATCCCGTGGAACCGGTTTCTCTACACGGCGTGACCTCTGGGGAGACTAACAGGACGTCTTATCACGGAGAGCAGACTGACTGCATTCTCTGTGCATTCTAGTAATGAACTGACTGCGTTACCTACGATTGAGCGTATGTGACCTTCCCATTCTATATCACTGCAAACTGTTACCCAGCTATTTGTACGAGTTGAGTCATTGCAGTTGTGTCTCATTGGCAGTTAAGGGTATGTCTTTTTCGTTTTGTGTGGTGCACAATCTCATATTTGTGAACATTTTAGGCACGTACCCAATTTGAATTCTTATCAAGATTTTACAGAAAATTTGTTCAGCTCCTTTCAGACCAGCGGAAAAATGCTCTCGGCGGTGCACAAGGAAGGCGAATGTGCTCCTCTTTATTGTAAGACAGGGACACCAGCTGGCTCAATCTATATTCCTCAACAACTTTAAAAATTTTCCCAATAATTTCGGCATGCGAACATAATCGTGACGTTTAACAAGCAACTCACCTCTCACTCCCACGGACTCTCCTAACTGACTCGCTTACACCACTAGTCCACGGCTTTAAGTCGGTCATACCCATCTACTCTCACTTGCGCATTCACTCTCATTCATTCATTCCTGCTAATCGTCATTATCTCTTTCTGTTTCTGTCGCTGTCCTCCGCCCCACAGCCACATTCTGCATCGTTCTGTCTACTACTAGTTTCTCGTTTCACTATCTTCCGTTTTTGTGTCTTGCTCCTATCTAATTGATTTCTTCTCACTGTCACCATCCCTCTCTTCCTCGTTGTCATTGTCACAGAATGACTCAATAACTGGCTCTTACCAATTCCACTTCCTCCACTCTTTATTCCTCTGCTATTGGAAGTGTCCTTTATTGACCCTTCCCTGGCACTGTTTTGCCACTTAACTACGTTCCACGGCCACTACTCCCCTTCCCACATACTGCAGTTGACTCCTTCGCTCTTTCTATACCGCAACCACAGTCTACTATATTCCATTACTTGTTATTTTGCCGACTCTTCCCCACTGCAACTGTCTTCTCTTGCAGTATAAAAGGCGCAAATATGCTCGCATCCCAAAAATTTTGGGGAATTTTTAAAGGTGCTGAGGAGGCACCTGGCACCTCACTTTTCACTGGGTGTCTTAATAAACAGGACCATATTCACCTTTTTGTGCTCCCAGAGGAGCATTTTTCCGCTAGCTTGCAAATTTTCCCTGTTACAACAGGGCATGTCACTCCTATGAAAAGAAATTCATCGGCTAGTGAAATTTTGATAATTTACTTTAAGTAAAACTGAAAGAACGCTAAACTATCAAGTTTTTACACCTCAGACTCAATTTTATGTGCACAAAATTTTTGTATGTTCATCAGGACTACTACAAAGGGGTTCCGAGAACCCTATTAGAACGTCCGTCCGCCCGTCCCTCCCCCTCCCTCTCAACCCTCCCTCCCTCTGCCCCCCTCTCTGTAATAAAAAAAAAAACTGAGTGACTGGATCATCAATGAACTTTAACGGGTATCATGGGACTCCAACTCCAAACAAATTCAATTAACAACATTGAACAACACGAGATTAAAAAAATAAAAAAGCAGAGCTGGTGCGATAGTGGCCAGCGTCGCTGCCTCTACGTTTTGCGTCCCGTGTTCGATACCCGATAATGGTTTTAATTTTATTCTTGTCATTTACCTACCCGTGCCCATAGAAGGTTACTACACGAATGCTTTTTACCAAGGTATGGGGTACAAGGGCGTCATACCAACGACAAAATTACAACTGCGTTTCACAATAAGTGTCCTACATCATATGTTTTATGGTATTTTCAGGGATCACAATCTCTTAATTCTCATCGCCTTATATTTCATTCTACTGTCAGTTCCCAATTCTTATATTTTGCTCTTAAGTTTATTCTTTAGGAAGATTTGGTGCATTCCCTTCCGTGATACCGTTCGTAGGAACATTCGGAAAAAAATTCCGAACACCACGAGCATCGCGAGAAGGCAGGTTTTCCACAGTGGCATTTATTTCTACGAACGTCACTCGGGAAAGGAACGTCGTTAACATTACTGAAGCTATCACGCGTTGGTAAGTGATCATCTCTCCGAAAACTGGCACTTGCAATTGATGAGCCAAAATACAACAGGAAATTGACTGAAAAGAATTTAAAATAAATTTTCCAATCATTTATTTTGTTAAATTCACTCACCAGACATACAATTAGCAGGCGAATAAGGCCAACGGTATTTCAATATAAATTGTAACACATTTGCGTAGTAGTAATCTTCCATCGATATGGGTAGATAAATGAGAACCAAAAACTAAAATAGTAGAGCGTTTCGAACAAGATAGGCCGGAGTGTGACGCCGTGACGCCATCCACTGTGCCACCACTTCGGCTGAACTAGCCATTCGCTAAAAGGCACATGAAGTACCTCGAAAACTGACCGTCGTTTTCTCAGAAAGGGACGAAAATCTTCGGATAAGCCGCGACACGTGTTCTCTTCCACTGACAGAAGTTTCTGGGAAGTCGGGTTATGGCACTTGCCGTGTTCTCCTCGCCAGCCACACTAACACATCATCACACGAATCACCACTGAGGCTGCTCATCAGCGCTGCGGCGGACGCTGTTGACTCCAGCGACCGCAGACTGCTCAGGGACTACTGTACCCCTGACGCCGTTATCACTGCGCCAGTACGACTCGGGACCATTCTGAACGAGAGTGACGCAGTCGCTAAATGCAGACGTAACGCCGCCTTGTGCAACGGCCGGGTTCGAGCCAAAGAACACGCTCACTGCCACCTACTAGCTGCACTCCTCTTTATTCCTACTAAAGACAGCTCTCTTTAACATACTCGTTCTGGAGGTAAGGTATGAAACTTTTGGCGCACTTCAGCCCAGGATAGTCTTTATCTGCACTTACACAGCCACTTTAATTTGAAGATTACTTGCGGTTTCCTCTAACGTCTCAAATTTTTCCTAGTACACACACGGTCACAGTGCTTCGGCGACTACACACCAACATTGAAGATCGAGTGATTCCTAAGCCACAAAATGTCCAGTTACTCTGTGACCAAAATGGTACTGAAACAGAGGAGGGCAGACTAAAGGCCGAAATACTAAATGTCTTTTTCCAAAGCTGTTTCACAGAGGAAGACTTCACTGTAGGTCCCCTCTAGATTGACGCATAAATGACAAAATGGTAGATAACGAAATAGATGACAGAGGGATAGAAAAACAATTAAAATCGCTCAAAAGAGGAAAGGCCGTTGGACCTGATGGGATACCAGTTCGATTTTACACAGAATACGCGAAGGAACTTGCCCCCTTCTAGCAGCGGTGTACTGTAGGTCTCTAGAAGAGCGTAGCGTTCTAAAGGATTGGAAAACGGCGCAGGTCATCGCCGTTTTCAAGAAAGGACGTCGAACAGATGTGCAGAACTATAGACCTGGAATAGAAGGGAGAACCGACGAGTACTCGAGGTACCCTCCGCCACACACCGTCAGGTGGCTTGTGGAGTATGGATGTAGATGTAGGGATGGACGTGGAGGAGCCAGATTGTACTGGCCAGAAAATCGTGCTTGTGCCCAGCAGCCACACTGAGTTCCACAAAAAGTAGTTATGTCTTGCTGGTACAAAGCGTTAATTTTCCCTTTTGAGAAAGATTTCTAAGTTTAGTCTAACTCTTAACAGTTTTTATGATTAGGCTTGCTTCCTATCTTTCTGTTCATTCACCATAAACTAATACTTATTTGTTTATCTTTCCCACACGATTCAATGTTTTATGTAGCCAACAGTAATACACCTCCAACACGCACTAATACAGGAATTAGAACTAACCACCGAGCTCCGCTATATCTGACACCGTGGCTACTTGAGATCAAAGTGACCGGCTAGAATGGCTTCAGCAATATTCTACATGTGGTCATCGACGACCGCCCGCATCTCGTGGTCGTGCGGTAGTGTTCTCGCTTCCCGCGCCCGGGTTCCCGGGCTCGATTCCCGGCGGGGTCAGGGATTTTCTCTGCCTCGTGATGGCTGGGTGTTGTGTGTTGTCCTTAGGTTAGTTAGGTTTAAGTAGTTCTAAGTTCTAGAGGACTGGTGACCGTAGATGTGAAGTCCCATAGTGCTCTGAGCCAGTTTTGAACCATCATCGACGACCAGCGTTGTCTCTAGAAACAGAGGACTCTGGGAGAACGGTCTTTGTACAACTGTGTGCTGCAGCCATTTCGTCACAAGACGGTTTAATCTGAGGTGTACAGTTACATCTCTGTAGCGGAAAGAATGTTGATCGCCGTAATTGTACCGGTAAGTCGAAAAGAGCAAGTGACATTTAAGTGTGGTGGACACGGCACTAATGTCGTGTTTGGATCCCCAACTTCTCAATAGCGTATTCGCTGCAAGGCCCAGCTGATAAAGTTAAAATTTGGCTTGGAGAGATCACATTTATAAAATCGAAAATAACGGTGAGGCACAAACTCTCTGCTGTCACGAAATGCCAATGTTACTCATTTCTGCTAGCTGCAGATCTCAATTTTTCAGTACACTGTTTCACGCATTTATTCATCTCGCCTGCTCCTTCCACTTATTCCTTAAGATTCAGCCTCGCCCATAACCCGTCTGGAGAGAATGTATGTGTACAGTTGGGTAAAGAAATTCAGCTGTAGCTACAAATCAAATATTATAGAAGAATCCTGAATATTCTAGCAGTCAATTCCATGCAGGTTTACCATGAAACTATACGCTGCAAGAGAGCGATTCATTTAATTTTAAATACATGTGATACCAAGTGAATTATGGAGCCCAGTATCACACTTCTGTCAACACACTGAGTGTCAGATAAGGTTCGACGAAATTATGTAAGCTAAGTTCTTCGCGAAATCACGAACAATGCAGAAGCAAATTTATAACAAGAAAATACGTTTATTTCACAGAACTCTACCGCATTTAGATAACATTCTTCTAGAGGATGAGGATATCAAATTTGTAAGAAGCCATCTATCATATCTCCGCACTGAGGAATCAGAGGTCACCTATCTGCCGCCTTTCACAGCTGCTGGACTCTCCAGTTGTATCTTTTTCGTCGTCGTTTTTGGCGCAGATGACGTGACGGTGCAGTAGCGCGACATTGATAAACGAGCTGTTTGACTCATCACTATCAGGCCAGTTTTCACAGAACAGCTTCAGTTAATATACTGAAAGGTCACCGTCTCTTATGCTATATCGACAGCAGAGGAGGGTGTTATGTCATCACATTAGAATGCGAACTGCAAGCTAGCTCATAGTCCAGAGCCCATTAGTGCATTGCACAGATGCGCTAGCATCAATAACACAGTCCGTAGACTCTTCAAGTGATGAGACCGAAGTGTGCCAGAAAATTACGTTGTGCCGAAAGCGATAGCGTCGGCGCCATCTGTCTCTTCGATGCCACCTGTCTCCTCAGTTTCAGCAGATATACGCACAGCGACATTTGAAAAATACGCTAACGAAGGCCCTCGTCGGTGTGTTATTGCAATTAAATTTTCTCGGATTTTTTGCCGCTTGAATCCGCAGTGTGCCCACGACGTTTCGGAAGGCATATATTTACTTTTCCCCCTCTTCTGACGAAGTCAACCTTGCGGGCTGTATACCTACATTCGAATACCTTCGTCTCTTCGTGCGAGAACATAAAAAGAACATGTGGACACCAGAAAAAGGGAATATTAAATACAGATGTTACGTAATTGCAGCTGATTGTGGTACCAGACGCCACATTAAACCTGTTACTATCACAGGTTTTTTAACAGATACTGGAAGTTAGAATAAGTTAATCATACTATAGAAACATGAAGAGAATACGTAGCATACACGTAGGTAATCTTTTATCACATACTATTCAGACACACTGTAGAACGTATAACCTAGTGTGGCAGGTTATTGTACAAGGCGCTACAGTAAACTAAAACGCTAATCCAAGAATTAGGTAGGCTATCACATCAACACGTCTTAGTAAGTTATCTTGGAAGGCACTGCACAGAGATGCCAGGCTCGAGGTCATATTCCGCAACCACCACCCTGGGCAGTGCAGGTGATGTGATGTGATCTCTGCTACTCAGTCTATCCTATCCTCTTACCTCTTCTTATTTCAAAACTTTCTTATACAATTTCATATTCCCAATGTGACGTATTATACAAACAATGCTGTCTAAGGAATATCTGCAACTGAGCGTTATACCAGAGGTTGAAAATACGGCTACAGTTTTAAGATTCTTTTATTTAACACATGACCGGTTTCGGGCTCTTATACGCCCATCTTCAGGTGTCGTAACTTGGTGCTGTGACCCCTAGCGCCGCTATGGGTGAGTACAAGACGCAGTGTGCTACCAACGAGCGCTCAGCACCAAGTTTTGTGTATTACAGCGCCGTTGAATTCCGGAAACGCGTTGCGGATGGTTGTCAATGCATTCGCAACACACCTAAGATTGTTGAACGTGTACGGGCATCGATAAGGAGTCGTGCTGATGCCTGCGTTCACATAACCTGTGGCCGCGTGGAACGCTTGTTGCAACGTGGTTTTCCTGAAATTCATGCCTACAGTTTAGATCCTCGGAGGGTCTGTTACAAGATTTTCAGATATTGAACCGCATTACGCCGTACTGGGGAAACGACTGCTTTGAGAGCTACGTTTAATAGGATTATTTTCTACTTTCTTTGTTCTATAACTCGCCGCTTTAGTTTATACCTCCAACTGTCAACAGCCATATATGGTTCAATTATACAGAGAGCGTATGTTAATAGCACAAGTCACGTCTTTATCAATATTATCAGCCCTAGCAGTAAAACAGGACAGAAGATGTGTAGCGCATTCGTTTGTGGTATTTGTTTTACAGAAAACGAGAACCATTCGGATGGGAAAGTTTTTCTAAAGAAAGCAAGACTTAAGGACTACGAGTAGTGATACCTCTCACTGACGTACTGTGTGGTATCCACGGCTGGGAATCCAACAATGCCCACGGAGTTCCTTATTGTTGCAAATAAGAGTGCTAGTCGTCGAAAAGACCTCTGTTGGTTCGAAGGTTGTGTTGTGAGATGAAAGCGTCAACCAGAACACCTGCACAAAGAATCCTCTGGGATTAGTGTACTTTACCGGGTTCCAGCTTTACACCTAGTCAAAATAGGACTGCTACCTTTTCGAAAACTCATACGCTGAAAGAACGGCATCCGTAAACGTGTGGTCCAATTTATGTGCTGCTGTTGGTCACAGGAAACACTCTCCCGTGGTTTGCAGTTAGCGATATAAGCGTGGTTGGTCGCCTCAGAGAAACTGCCGTCACTAAGCCTCCGGCATACAGCACTATGAACCACTCTTCCGATGGTAGTAGCAGGGGCACATCGTCGTAGAAATGTAGATGCTGTCTTGTTCCCAGTGCCTGACAAGACTATTTTGGCGGGAGCGTGTTTATATGAAGGTTAAAAGTTCGTCAGAATAAAATTCCATCAGTTGCAAATATTTTTTTGCGCCTTACCTGTTACGACAAATTATTTTGTCACCTTCAAAGTACTACAAAATTTAGAGATATAAATCTTTATATCTTAACTATGCATTTATGCTAAGTTTAAGAATTTCAGAAACAGTGTTCCTTTAATAGATGTCAGTATCTTCTTCATCGAAGCATAATGCTATGTCTTGTCCAAAAATGTACATATTGTACTTGATTATCGTCCATAAAGAAAGTATTGACATCTACTAAACCAATACTAAGTACGTTCCTGTAATATACTTGTTATACTTCACATAAATGTGGAGCCGAGATTTAAAGAGTTGCAACATCCCTATATTTTGTAGACTTCTGAAGGTGATTCGTTTGTCGAAAACGGTAAGGCGTAATAAAAATACACTGAAGCGCCAAAGAAACTGGCATAGGCATGCGTATTCAAATACAGAGAGATGTGGACAGGCAGAATACGGCACTGCGAACAGAAACGCCTATGTAAGACAATTGTCTGGCGTCATTGTTAGATCGGTTACTGCTCGTACAATGGCAGATTATCAAGACTTAAGTGCGTTCGAACTTCGTGGTATAGTCGGCGCACTAGCGATGGGACACAGCATCTCCGAGGTAGCGATGAAGTGGGGATTTTACCGTACGACCATTTCACGAGTGTCCCGTGAATATCACGAATCCGGTACAACATTAAATCTCCGGCACAATTGCGGCCGGAAAAAGGTCCTGCAAGAACGGGACCAACGACGACTGGAGAGAATCGTTCAACGTGACAGAAGTGCAACACTTCCGCAAGTTGGTGCAGATTTCAATGCTGGGCCATCGACAAGTGTCAGCGTGCGAACCATTCAACGAAACTTCATCGATATGGGCTTTCGAAGCCTCAGGACCACTCGTGTAGCCCTGATTACCGCACGACACAGGACTTTACGACGGCCTGGGCCCGTCAACACCGACACTGGACTGTCGATGAATGGAAACATGTTGTATGGTCGGACGAGTCTTTTCAAATTGTGTCGAGCAGATAGATTTGTACGAGTATGGAGACAACCTCATGAATCCATGGATTCTGCATATCAGCAGGGGACTGTTTAAGGTGGTGGAGGCTCAGTAATGGTGTGAGGTGTGTGCAGTTGGAATGACGTAGGACCCCCGATACGTCTTGATACGACTCTATAGGTGACACGCGCGTGATCATCCTGTGATCACCTGCAAGCATTCATGCCTATTGTGCGTTCTGATGGAGTTCGGCAATTCCAACAGAACAATGCGACATTCCACACTTGCAGAATTGCTACATAGTGGCTCCAGGAACACCGAGTAAGCACTTCCGCTGGTCATCAAAGTCTTCAGACATGAACATTATTGAGCATATCTGGGATGCCTTTCAACGCGCTGTTCAGAAGGCATCTCCAACCCCTCGCGCTCTCACGGATTTGTGGACAGCTCTGCAGGATTCATGGTGTCAATTCCCTCCACCTCTACTTCACACATTAGTAGAGTCCATCCCACGCCGTGTTGCGGCACTCTTGCGTGCTTGCGGGAGCCCTACACTAGGGTTGTGAATTTGCGTCTATGAAGAAAATTAAGATATTTGATGTAGTCCTTCATTAAAAGATAGTGGTAGGGCTGTTTGATACAGATCTACCACACAGTAAATTCATATTAAAATGAAAGAAAATGGCAGATTTAAAAGCTACTGCATCCCCTCTGTCTTACCCTCAGAGTGTATACAAGAAGTCGCTTTTATGCTTACAGGCTGTTTCAGGCGTTGAGATTGCTGAATGTCAGTAATTTATCGATTGTTTTTTATATTTAAATGTCAGGGAAGTAACAGCATTTGTCGTCAGCAAAGAGTCCGTACCCAACTTTCCCGAATGTGAGGCAGCGGTTTGCCTGTATCGCCGCTCTGTCCCCTGCCCACGGCTGACCTTCAAAGAGTCGGCCCTTAAAAGCCGCGTAACCCGAGCCGAGAGCATCCAGAGGACGCGTGATACGTCACAGCGCTCACAGGTCCGGACGTCAGTGACGTCACAGGGCGCCGTTATCCGGTGCAGCGTGGGATCGCCGAGAAGCTGCTCCGCCTCTGGGAAGTGCCGGCCTGTTTGGCTCCTCACTGCACTCGCGACGGACTCTTTACATTTGCCGGCAGCAACGAATATATGAATAATGGTGAAGAGAAAAACATGTTAATAATGCAACGTGAAGTAACTAAGACTGACTGCAATCTCTCAACTTTTCTCTGCGTCATTAGCTAATGGTTTGCTTTCACCTGTTCAGTCGATTTGCTTCCATTTTATACAGAAGATTTCTACGACCGGCTCAGTAGCCTTCTACGCTGGCCGGTGTGGCCAAACGGTTCTAGGCGCTTCAGTCTGGAACCGCGCGGCCGCTACGGTCGCAAGTTCGAATCCTACCTCGGGCATGAATGTGTGTGATGTCCTTAGGTTAGTTAGGTTTAAGTAGTTCTGAGGGACAGATGACCTCTGATGTTAAGTCCCATAGTGCTCAGAGCCATTTGAACCATTTTTAGTGGTCTTCAGGTGCTGCGAGCTGCACTACTGTGTGTACTCGCTGCCTAGACTCCAACCAGACAACTATTGTTGGTTTCATGTAGGAGTTTAGGCCGGTATTTAACTATCAAATTTCATTTGACAAGGAAATGTGGTCAAATATTCATATTTTCCTTTGACGTGGCGCAAATACGGTTACTACACTCGTCAAATTTTCTTTGAAGAAGGCTGTGCGCTCTACAGTTGCGTGCACAACAACGGCACTGTCTACATTTGGAAGAGGAGCAGAAGAAAAGAAAAAGGAAACTTACTTCGTTGACGGCGAGATGCTGAAAGCGTGCACAAAATTGTTTCAGGAGCCTCAAGTCGAGGACGTGAAGTCGTATGGAAGATACTTTCGAATGGACGAGAGTACATTTCAGTATATCCTCAAGGAAGTGGCTGCTCATATTACAAAACAGAGCACTCACCTCAGGAGTGCTATTACGCACAAGACAGACTTGCCGTCCTCTGCAATTTTTTGCAAGCAGGAGGAAACTACTCTAGTCCACAGTATAGCACTCTAATACCGCAGCGCAAATTGACTGAAATAGTACCAGAATCGTGTGAAGCTATTTATGAAGCACTGAAGGAGAGAGATCAGAAAGCAAATAACTTTATTACACACTATAGTCAATAACAAAAAAAAAATATTTCTAGAAGAGTTTTAGATTTTCTCCCCTATATCCTCGCAGGTACATCCTTACCGTACTTCACCGCTAATAGCCTCAGCAAATTTTATTATAGCTCCAGTTCTATTTTTGTATTCCGGATGACATAAGGCATACAGTAGTCCACTTGCCTCGTACATTTCTATCAATTTCGTTGTAGATGCGACGCATGATGTGAATTTCGAAGCCACATTGATAAACATTAGATGTCAGACAGCTACAGCGATGCTAGCGCTCCATATATAATCACATAATATACCATTACCGTAATACCACCACCACCACCACCACCACCACCACCATTCCTTTCCGTATAAAGGTGATTCGTTGCAGGAATGCGAGTACCTGATAGAAGATTAGGAAAAAGAGAAAATGGTAAGAATAACGCAATGCGGGCGGAATTATGGTCTACCACCTTAGGTGTTGCGCTAAAGCCATTTCTGGACGGCTAGCACTCTCTTACAGCGTTCCACAGGCTCGTAAAACTTTGAATCTCGATTTTGCGAATTGAGTTGAGAAGTGCATCGTATTAGAGCAACGTTAAAGTATGTGCCACAACTGTGCTGGAAATTAACAAACGATGACCTGTAGGTGGTATGCTCTTTTACGTCACATCAACGTCGACCATCTAAGTGCTTGTGTAATATCAGAGTATGTGATGGACTGAAAAGTTTAGTAAGTACAGATCGCTATGCCGTTCTCAGCCGGAAGACGGCAACCAAATTACGTCTGATGTACCACAGATAAGTTAATTTTCCTTGTGCATCACAATGTGGTCACCTAAACACGGTAATGTTACTGTACTTAGGTAGATTCTAAGCACGATGATAATAAAGCAGCGAAAACTTCCTAGGATGTTTACGTCAATCTCCCTACGTGTCTGTAGCTGTTACGACACTGTCAAATATTTTCGAGTGTAATCATTACGTTTGCGTAAATTTTTTGGTTAAGATGGAAGGTTCGGAATCGTTACATTCTTATTTAAGCTTCACAATTGAGGACTTGTTTCAGTGACGCCCGCACTATTAGAGTGAAGTATCAACTCAAGCCGCTTTGCTAATTTTGAGCCACAGCAAATTCGGTAAGCTGTAAATTAATTTAACGGATCCACACACGCAAAAACAATGTTATTAGCATTGCATCCAGTAAGTCCTCACCGGGGTATCATGTTATGACATCACAGCTACCAGATAAAACTTTTGTGTTGCCAGTTTATCCAATTAACATTGCAAATTCGTACGCTAAACTAAGTTTCGTCTATGAATTAACATTGGGTAATAAGATTTCTTTGTGAGAAGTCTGCCCCTTAATTCTTTCGGTAAATAAAATGGTAGCCTTCGACTACAGAATTTGTAGAAATAAAGGTAACTGTATAGAATGGCTACACGGCGCGTGTGTTGCGAGATAGCTGTACGTACCTCTCGTGGCCCTGCGATACTCACTCGTCTGCCGCTATCTGATGCGTTTGTCGGACACACTGATAAAGGCCACGGCGACCCGTGGTGGTCTCTCTGCGACGGAGGGTGATGCTTTATCACGCGCCTGTCTCGCGTCAACCTTATACGTATTTAAGACCACGTATGTTAAGTCCTGAATCCTACCAGTTTATCGTACGTAAGTAGCTGCAGAAATGTTTTATTATTGCAGCCTTTACTACGAAATTTAGAGTTTAAATTACGAACAGCAGCTACTCTCCAAATTCTTAAGAATTTTCCACAGTAATTAAAATTCTATCGAAACGGGATGAACACGTAGTATGCGGCAAAAAACCTTTCAATGGATACGGGAATATATTGATATACTGTACGAAATTTGCCACCTACGTTATTGGTGAAAATGGACAATTCCATATACACCTAAAGGAAGACACTAAATCCTTTATGCTCAATTACTGTGAAAAGACCATTCAAGGGCCATTAACAAAAACATGGATGTACTGGAACGCACTGAACCATAGCCTAAAAAAGGAAGACCAGATGGAGAGACGGGACCTGTGCTTGTATGCAGGCTATTTGCTCTGAGAAGAGACGTGTGACAAGTTGAACATCCTCACATGATGAAAGCATCAGTGATATACGTCCTAACTGTTTGAACCACTACTGAGGTCTGTGATTTAATGCTAGATATGGGTACAAGGTTTCTATGATTGACTAAACGCCACTACATCATCTTGTTGCTTATAATCATTGTAATTTTTAGGATTCCATACCTCTATCGCTAAAAAGGAACCCTTATAGGACCACTCTGTTGTCCAGTCCCCTGGCGGTGTAAAAAATTTAAGTTTCTCTCAAGGGCCATGTACGTCCTATTTTGATACTCGCAAACTCACTTATCAAAACCTATAGGGTACTTGCTGTTGGCCTAGATTCACGAAATTTGGCAAGAAACAATGTTGCACATTACAAGTAAAGGAGAAATCCTATAATTGTTAATTTGTAATTATATCACACGAAAATAATATCTTTCTTTGCATTTGTTATCCGAATGTGTCCGCTCGATATCGATAGGGGGCAAAGATCGTCGATGTTCTGGACTCCCAGGATGAATGAACTGTCTGTATACATCATAGTGTTTGTTCGTAACCCTCCGAGCTAGAGTCCTATTCGCAGTTTGTTTATTTAAGGAAACTCTTACGTCCTGGGTCTTGCACCATAGCATTAGCGACAATGACCAAAGAGCCATTTGTAGTTAAAAATAAAGCTACCTTACGAAGAATGTATAGATTGTTGCGGACGACGGGTGGTGAACATAGGATCTGAGCTGGGACGTGCTGCGGACGACGGGTGGTGAACATAGGATCTGAGCTGGGACGTGCACACCAAGCTGCATAAGGAGTGGCGCAGTGCAAGCGTAAGGGAACTAAAATAAGAAACTATTGCACAAGGCAGCGGCATGCACTTAATGGGTTTGTCAGCGAGGTCTAAATAGAAACTTGTCGCCGACGTGTTGCTCACACTCAGCAGTATCCGGCAATTCCTTGGCAAGTACGTGGTCTGTTGACTGCAGGAGGGTCGTAAACTGACTGTATCTCACACAGTCTGAGTTGGGAATCCGAAGGAGTCTCGCAAAAACAGCTTACGGTCTAGACATGGGAGAAACTCCATTTCATATAGTGTCATTGTTAATTGTGAAAGAGTCTCCTGGTCCAAGCGAAGGTGAAAACTTTGCAACGTTGCCTGTGTTAACCAGATAAGAATTTTCCTCAGCAGAGTTGTGGAGTTAATTCATAAAATGTGGTTGTATGTTATTCGTACAGCCATTAGTCTTCAGCTTTTTACCTGACAGCAAGTCCGAACCGCCATT
Organism: Schistocerca gregaria; assembly: GCF_023897955.1. Lineage (NCBI taxonomy): Eukaryota > Metazoa > Arthropoda > Insecta > Orthoptera > Acrididae > Schistocerca > Schistocerca gregaria. The sequence continues at coordinate 892,394,661 of NC_064920.1, forward strand.
ACCATAAATTTCTCTTCTTCATAAGCAATTATTACGTTGATCACCAAAAATCTTGTAAGGCGGCATTTTTATCAGCCACTGTCATGTTATAGCTGCTTCACTTGTGAATAATACTTCGTTCGATATTTCGATAGCTCTCAGCCATTCTCGTTAACCTTTTAGTCAGTGGTATTCTTGACGAGATGAGATGTTCTCCACACTCAGTGTTAATACACAATTAACTACACGACAACATCTTGAGTCTTTTACACCCTTTATGTTTTCTTATTTGCGTTATTTTACATGTAAAGTCATGTATTTCTTGCCACAAAAATCGAGTTGCAAGGTATAAACACTTATTCCAAGAGATGCAATGACAATGTCTTAGTTTACTTTTTCCTAGTGTTTCCACTTTTTCGCAACAGTGGCATATTGTTTGTCACTATGGAAAATAAAATAACCTCTACCGATAACAGGGCCAGATAAAGATACAGCTACGTCTAACAACAATTAAGAATAACTGTCACAGAAGAAGGCACTGCTTTAAGCATTCCCTTCTCCGTGACTTTTATATGATATATGGGTGATCACTTATCTACCGCAGTTTCGGCATTAGTTATGATCTCCCAAGCATTGTCGAGAGACAATAAATATGAGAAACCGAATTTTTACTTGCCACAGTTATGAAAGATAATACCTAACGAAGCTGCGAATAAATGACGGAATCAAAATTAAAGAACTTCCTGAAAGAAATCTGAACCAGATAAATATGCCGAAATTAGATATCTTCGAAACTGGATGCAATAGTGGATGTGTCAGTGCTGACAACCTCAATCTCATGGTCTGAAATTTTAGTGCAAATTTGCCAATGCGTGTTTAGATGAAGCTTAGCGAAATTGTCTACTTAGTAATACAAACTGTGGAAGTCTTGTTATTTAATTTCTCATGCTGACAAATGCGTAAAAAATGGCTCAAATGGCTGAGCACTATGGGACAACCTCTGAGGCCGTCAGTCCCCTAGAACTTAGAACTAAAACCTAACTAAAAGATATCACACAAATACATGCCCGAGGTAGGATTCGAGCCTGCGACCGTAGCGGTCGCGCGGTTCCAGACTGTAGCACCAAGAGCCGCTCGGCCGCTACGGCCGGCTCAAATGCATCGGGTTGATTCAGGAAGCTCGGCGAGGAAGAACGAGTAGGAAAATGGTTTCAATTTACTGAGCCGTCGATGTGGATAAATTACAGAGCTCTGATGTAGACGAATGAGAAAAGAACGGACTCGTGCTTAGCAAAGGACCCGTTCCGGAAAAATCACAGAAAAACCTCAATCAGAGTACATCGGCAGTGATCAGTTGCGAAGTTTTGCTGCAGTAGTGTTGAAAAACACAGAGACACTATCTGTATGGGATAGCCCGGACTCCACCCAGCTTTGCTCGTGTAGTGTATCTGTGGGTAACACTCGCCGCTTCCTGTGTAATACAGTGCTAGGCAACCATAATCGGACAGCACGTGCCCGTAACAAAGTATACAAATAGTTGCTATGAAACGTCTCTTTGTGGCCTGCAGACGGAGTACAACGCTGAGGAGCGTGAGACCGGGTGACATCCCAGCAAATTTGTGCGGTCCTCTGCAGTCGCGTACCGGCACACGTTTGCTGGTCTGGAGTTTTGGCACTCCATGAAACACTGAAGATATCGGGACCAAGTATTACATGGTTCACACAACGGTGATGTATTCGCTCCTACCAACCTCGTGTTAACGGTAAGATTGTGCGAATTGTGATTAATGCACTTTTTCCTCTATGTTCCCATTAAAATTTCTTGGCGGGTCAAGAGTAATGATATTCTAGTCTACAGCGTTAAAAATAGACTAAGTGCATGACAGGGTGCACTTCTTATGGCACCACGAGTTGCTATTTCTCCTTTATTTACGAATACAAAATTGAAAGTACGGTAATTTAGATATACTGTTGTTACTAACATGAAGGCTGAAGAATCATCTCACATTTCGCTCTAGAGATGATTTCAAAATTTTCTACGTACGTTTTCGCGTTATATTAGGCTTTCTTATTCCAGAATTAGACAGTTGAGAAGTTTTCGGGACAGGGTATCTCAATCTTCGCGTCAGTTTAACAAGCCTGCATCCTTTTGCACCACTCTTCTTTGTATAACTTGATGTCTCCTGTAAATTCGACCCACGCACTTCTTTTCGCCCAGTGCGTAACTTCACAGCTCTCTGCGGTAATAGCATCAGGCTCTTATTTCATCAAGAAGTGTAGGCTCTCGTCGATGTTTTTATGCTTGCGGATTCATTATGAAAGCCGGCAAGGCAACTTATGTGGTTCTGCAATTGAGAATACGTAATACGTCACCATGTCACCTGTCATGTTTCCACCGGTTCAGGTAGGAATAGGGAAAATGGTACCAATCCTGAGTCCCTGATTTACAGCAACCAATATCTCTCTTATTTAAGTCTGCAGGCTTTCGTGGCCGTTGTCACTGAAGTTAAAATCTTCTGGGTTATTAGGCCGCGTCATGTTTCTTCTAAAATGTTCGACGTTTCGACCCCTCTCCTGAGGAAGATCCCAGCAGAGGGGTCGAAACGTCGAACATTTTAGAAGAAACATGACGCGGCCTAATAACCCAGAAGATTTTAACTTCAATATCTCTCTTGCACGTTGAAAACATTTAAATGTGTCAGGATCATTGCATTAATTGTCCAGTTGTACAACATCTCTTGTCATCCATGACCAATGTGGATTAGTGCAACATACTTCGAAAACAACAGAGTATGAGAGAAAATGTTGACATTTACGTTAGACGAGTCAGTACCTTGTAGATTATGTAAAGCAAAAAGAATTAAACTTCGAAAAAAGTGCAGTGTCGCACTTCGACGCTTATATTAAGGCTGTATTCAGCTGTCTTCGTTAACAATTATTTGCTGTATACAAACTGTTCAGACATGGTAAATGGTCGTTGGTTGTAGTCGAGTAGCTCATAGTTCAGTCATCTCTTCATTACGAATTTTGATGACTTCTTGAGTGAATGTCATATCTGTCCCTTGGTAATACTTCAAGTCACATACCACAAAATGTGAAAGTACTTATGAACGCATATCTCTGCGAGTGATAGAACAGACAACCCCGAATACAGGTTGTGGTAAAGACTGACCTGTAGCACAACCTACTGTTTACGTTCAAGCCATATATAAATGTATTATTATGAAAAACTGCAAGTTAAGTTTAGAAACGTGTGTTAGACAAGGGACCATTCTCTGTGAATATTTTTATGCATATGATGTAGATATCTGCTATATGGAAGTGATGTTCTCTATAACTTTTACCCTAAACAGACCGTAGAGTTATCAATAAAGAAACATTTCTTAATAGGTTTGTAAACTCAAAATTATCGAATGTAGAACAGTTCTTCGCGAAAATAAGACATTTAAAAAAAAAGCCTGACAACTTATTTAGGCTCAAACTTTATATTTCACAGCGTGGTAATAAACATACTCTAAACTGCCCGAGAAGAACAAAACATGAAATATCTGCTGTACTATTAAACAACACTATTACATGAAGAAGGCGGTTAAATTTAAACAACATTCAACCTTTTCCATTGGTGTTTCCTTTTAAATTTTATTTTCGTCCAAATACAAGACGTATAATTTTGCTTTTAACTGCCTAAGAACTTGCACTGCCTTTTTCTGCAGGCACTCCTGTTTGCCCTTAGAAGTTGACATACTTCCAATCAGCAAGATGCAATGGCATACACTGACGGCACTTCACAAAAATTCTAAATGAATCTTCTAATGTCTAAGACATAGGAAAACTTCAATTTCAAATGGTTAACTAACAAGTTGTTCCCAAGCGCGAAAGTAATGAGACAATAACAGACAAACTACAATATCCCGAATCGATATATAGCATACGTAAAGTACGAACGCAACGTTTCTACAAACAATGACCCCACAGGTTGTAAATCTCTTGACAAAAATACAGCCAAGGACGTGCCTTTTATAGTCCAGTCCAGTTAGGTAGGGTACTCTGAAAATCGTTAGAAAATGAAATGAAACTTCGTTATCAAACAGTCTTAACATTTCCTAGCCTGACATATCAGAAAAAGCGTGGAAAAAAATCAGACATGTTCGCAAAAACCAGGACGGTTGTTAACACTACATATTCAGCGATTCAAGAAAATAATGAGAAAACAAGATTTTATTGTCGGAGGGGATTTTTGTAACCCAGCTCCTCCAGAATTTGAGAACTTCCAAAGAAGTTCACAACAGTGTTTTAATGATAAGACATGAAAAAGACGCTGTCCAATAACTTTCAAGGTTGTATCTTGACTGCCAACTACGTCGAAATCTTAAATTATGCAAAATTAGAATTTCCATGAATGAAGTTTTGACTCACTTGTTCGGACAAGGTTCACCCACAATGAGGTTGCAGTTGAGACAGTTGGGGCCGACGTCGATTCCCCCGGCGAATATCGGGTCGAAAGGGAGATCCGAGGGCTGACAGCCTTCCGAAGATTTGGCCAGCGAGTAGCCCATGTGACAGCACTTTGGCACGCACGGCCACGTGTCGTTGAAGGGGCACACGGTGATGGGTTCGATGAGCAGTCCCTCCGGCGGTTGCGTGTAGACGCTCTCGACGTCTTGCGCGACGGCGCTACACGCCAGCAGCGATATCAACAGCACTCTCCACCGCGCCTCCATCGCACTCCGTAGTCGCCGGCACACTGAACTACGTGGTCCCTCTGCAGAGAGTAAAAGGCGGCGAGTGGTCGCCATGGTAACGCCGCGACGCCCACTCTCGCCAGAGACACCTGGCGGACGGCTCGCTCATCATTGCCGCTTACGCCATGTGGCCCGTGGCGCACGTAATCTCGCGTCGAGCAGTCCGCTTCGTTAAGTGGCCAGGGGCATTTTCGTGTAGGACATAAGCAATAGTGGACGTATTTGCATGGAATCTGCAGACAAATTTCAGGCGAAAGTGCCGTGGTCCTCGGAAACACCCCGCCTGTGAGCTATGTAGAGGGGAGGGGGGGACATTCAGAAGTTCTCTGGCGGACGTAAGTGCTTCATTTGGAATGAATTGTAAGGATTTGTGATACATCATTGTTCAAATAACATAGGTAATTTTAACATAGGTTCAAAGATTTCTGTTGTAATTAAGGAGAAGGGTGGCGTTCACACAGCTACGGTCACTAACAGAGTCAGGAACTTGGAGTAAGAAGTGGCGAATAAGCGTAAACACTGCAAATGCTGAACATTCAACACTTATTTAAAGCTAACTATTTCAAAAAGAACTGCTGTCTAACAGTCATAATATTAGTCTTCTAGTCAGTATGATGACTTCTATTCAGAACCTGACATAGTGACTCAACGATATTATGAATGATTAAAAGGAAAGTTGAAGGAAATGAGCAGAGTTCTTCTTATGGGACAGCCGCAAATGTACAAGTCCATTTTGAAAATTGTAGACAATAAAGGATTGTGGATTAAGTAACTGTCTCGTGGTTTCTTGATTTTTCAAAACTGAAACAGATGAGTTTAGTAACATGTCTGGCCGTCCTCGTTTAGGCAGTTGTCAATACCACAACGAAATTCTTTGATGTTTCCTTCGTCAAAATCAAAATCGGTGAACGACATTCTCCTATAATCCTTGTAGACGTTCTGTTATCTACTGAGGCGAAGCTTTTCAGTAAACCGGCACACAGTCGTTCAGCATTGTAGTACTGACAATATGACGTTTTTTATTCAAGCGCGCGTGCGGTTTAAAAACGTTTTGTTTAAAACGTTTTGTTTAAAAACGTTTTGTTTAAAAACGTCTTGTGAGTCGAACGGAGGCAGTGAGAGTTTTTAGGAAAAGTTTTACATGGTAATACAGTGAACGTAAAATGCAAGATTAACGTAGACGATGAATAGCACAGTGAATGCGCGATAAGTTGAAGAGTGCTCATTTATAGTACGAATGGATAGGTTGTGAAAGGCAATTAATAAACAAACAGCGATCTGGTTTAAAGTGACTCAAGTAGTTAAAGTTCACAAATATGGCTCTGAGCACTATGGGACTTAACTTCTGAGGTCATCAGTCCCCTAGAACTTAGAACTACTTAAACCTAACTAACCTAAGGACATCACAAACATCCATGCCTGAGGCAGGATTCGAACCTGCGACCTTAGCAGTCGCGCGGTTCCAGACTGAAGCGCCTAGAACCGCTCAGTCACAAAGTAACCTAGTGTGTGTGTGTGTGTGTGTGTGTGTGTGTGTGTGTGTGTGTGTGTGTGTGTGTGACTAACAGTAATTGCGATATATAGTGTCTCATCTAAAGGGTCGTGGCTTTCATGACGAACAACCCAGAATGACACAGACAATAGTGAAAATGAAATTTCAGAGATAGTGATGAGTACGAATGCGAGCCAGGGCTGTTAAAGTAGACATATTTGCGAAATAAGCTGTTATTTTATTCAACTATTTTGTTCGTTCTGAACATTGATTATAAAATCTAGCACATACTACAGAGGCATCGAGAAAAGTATAGACACTCCTTCAGAGTCTATATTAATGGAACAAAATGACACACCATTACAATTCGAGCATGGAGGGGTATGTTATTTTATTCGTTCAAAGTGACTGTCATCAACAGGCAAACAAAGTAGATGCCGCTGAACTGCTGACCGAACTACGGCTGTCAATGTTGCCGCACGGGACGCCTCGATGGTTTCTCGTAGCTCATTCAGTGTAGCTGGCTTCTGTTCATAAACATTTCTCAAGGTCCCCCGTAGAGGTGTAGGGTCTGGAGGCCGTCGTGGGTGCTCAACAGCTCTTCCACCTATCAATCGTCCAGGCACACTTTCGTCTGACATCTGTAAAATAGTGAGGCGGAGCACCCTCTTGTAGGTAAAAACCTTTCATTTGCAACACCGCTCGGATTGCAGGTAAAATCGATGTTTCAGCATATGAAGATACACCTTATCAGTTACGGTACCTTCGAAGAAGAATGAGCGAATCAAACCGCGCGATGTCAGACCTCACCACACGTTAACACAGGATACATTAACATGTTTGTCCGCGTGAACGTGGGGGATTTTCTGCAGTCCAGTATACGCAGTCCCTGTACGTTCTGCTTGAATTGTGCCTCGTAAGAACAGATAACCATCCCAGCAAAGCGTTCATCCTTGCGAAGCACGTCTTCAAACCACTCGCAGTACTCCACCCTTCGTTCCGGGTCGTCGCCGTTCACTGCGTACAGCGTACTTAGAACCTAACTTTATACTTTGCTGCGTTCAGAACTCGTCGTATGGTCGGTCAGATTTTTCCTTATGCATATCGGCTTCAGGTTTACTCCAAATACTGTAAATTATTGTACATGTTGGTGGCTGAGTTATGTATGAGGGTAATCTCAAATGTAAGGTCTCCTGTTTTTTACAAGCACAGAACTCTGTGTGGCAGTTGGTCACACTGTTATGAGGAGTGCTTCACGCGCTGTGTTAAACACTCGCAAGCCGCGCTCTGGCCCTCAGTCTTCGCTCGGCAGCCGTTGAGAATGGAGTTCCCGTTGGATGTTACCGCCAAGTGCGAATTGCGCGCAGTTATTCGGTTTCTGAACGCAAAGGGTACTGCGCCGATTGAAATCCATCGCCAATTGACGGAAGTGTATGGCGAGTCGTGCATGGATGCCAAAAATGCTCGGAAGCAGTGTAGAGAGTCTGCAGCTGGTCGGACCGAACGAAATTCACGACGAACAAAGGAGCGGGAGACCGTTAATTTCTGAGTAGACAGTGTTGAAGGTTGAGCAAAGCATGCGTGAAGGTCTGCGGATCTCCCTGGATGATTTCGGCACGTTAGTTCCTGAGGTTTTCCGAAGCACCCTTACAGAATTTAAACGAAAACATTGAACTACCGGAAGGTGTGCACAAGATGGGTGCCACGCATACTGACTGAGGACCACATGCGGCAACGAGTTGATGCTTCCCGCGCATTTCTTCACCGTCTTGCAGCCGAACAGGACAGCTTTCTGGACTGGTTAAAAGAATATTTGGCCGGAAAGCGACCCAGCACCGACGACGAGATGAAAGAAGACGTTCATAATTTTCTGAACATCATGGCGGCGAGCTGGTATGACATGGGCATACAAAAACTGCTACAGCATCTACAAAAATGCATCGACTGAAATGGTGATTATGTCGAAAAATAGCTAAATGTTCAAGCTGTAAACTGATGTAAACCATTGTAGAAATGAACAGGTCTATGTGCTTATAAAAAAATAGGAGACCCTACTTTTGGGATTACCCTCGTACACCTTACCCCATCGCCTTTGTACTTCCATCATGTTTTCGTACTTCCATTACCGCCTTAATACGATCTTGCGATGCCCAAACGTCTTATTTCATTCATTGCTGCTCTGTCATCTGCTTGAAAACGCGCCAAGATCTGTTGAAAAAACAATGGACTACGCTACCGCGCAAAATTGCAATGACGTCATTTTGTTCCAAAGATATTAACTATCAAAGAGTGTCTACATTTTTCTTAGCTCCTCTGTATTATTTAAATGAACTGACATGAATAATAATTACGCTGTATTCAGATCTAAAACGGGACCTGGGATGGCATGTTGGCACAACACGGCTATAGTTCTTAAACTTTCTATGTATACCTCCGAGTTCTACACCCTAACTAAAATTTCCAATGGCCCTAATTAAACTAGCGACGGATAATGTTGTAACGTTCTTTTAATAAGTATTAAGTAAACCATTTGGATACTTAGTAAAATTATTCTCCTTTGTATGGAATACATTGAATGATGGCGAGTACATACAAACCTGGATACATAACTCTAATGATCGTGTTGCGTATTGTAAGTGCAGGTGGTGTGCTTACTCTATGTTATTGTTAACAACAACTTTATACGAACTGTTTGGGCAATGCAACTCCCAACAGCAATAAAGAAACAGTCATTGCATAATACATTCAGCCTCTTAGGCACTGAATCCTCTGGCCCTGTTCAATACTGATAACTTTGGTCTGTGTGCACATAACAAATTAATTGTCTTACCTCTAAAGCAGCAACGGTGGAACGCGATATATTCTGGTCTCTCATAAAAATAAAAATGATAGCTATAGGCTCAGCAGTGTGCAATGCTGGTCGTAATACTTTGAAGTGCACTTGAAATTCTTTTGGCTGATAAATGAAAACATTTAAGAAAATCCAACTGCTTTGAAAAACGTGTGACCTGGACAGGGACGCGGTACTGGTTGTGGTGAAAAATAAAAATGATTTTTTTTCGCAAAATTATATTGCAAGTTAAATTTGTCTTTGCAAAAACATTTGACAATTGAAATTACATTTTACTAATTGACACACAAACAATGAGATTTGTGCAGCAAGTATTATCTAATCTCACTAAAAGGGCATAAATAGAAATGATCAAATCACATATAACTCTGTTCATAAATCTCAGAAACATTACAAAAGCGAAATATCTACCAAGTCTTTTTATCAACTCCGTTTACGTATATTCTGGGGCTACTCAACAATTACAGATTATCAGCCAACTCACCTATACTAACGCGCTGGCGAAGCGAAAATCATAATTGTTTAACATCTTTACCTTGCTTGGGAGAAGACATTTGCTTACATGTTCTCGTGATTCCTACATTAATCTAACATCTGGTGGTTTCTCACAGAACACCACAAACACTGCCTACTCCATCATCTTTCGACATAGACAGCTTCCTACAACTGTGCGCCAAGCACTCTCATACTACAATACTACAATCTCAGACCAGAAGCAGTATCATTGGCTCTGCTGTCGTGCAGTCGGCGATCCACATTATAAAGCCTGTCAGAGACATATATCGTTTATTACACTACTAGCGATTAAAATTGCTACACCAAGAAGAAATGCAGATGATAAACGGGTATTCATTGGAGAAATATATTATACTAGAACTGACATGTGATTACATTTTCACGCAATTTGGGTGCATAGATCCTGAGAAATCAGTACCCAGAATAACCACCTCTAGCCGTAATAACGGTCTTGATACGCCTGGGCATTGAGTCAAACAGAGCTTGGATGGCGTGTACAGGTGCAGCTGCCCATGCAGCTTCAACACGATACCACAGTTCATCAAGAGTAGTGACTGGCGTATTGTGACGAGGCAGTTGCTCGGCAACCATTTCAATTGGTGAGAGATATGAAGAATGTGCTGGCCAGGGCAGCAGTCGAACATTTTCTGTATCCAGAAAGGCCCGTACAGGACCTGCAACATACGGTCGTGCATTATCCTGCTGAAATGTAGGGTTTCGCAGGGATCGAATGAAGGGTAGAGCCACGGGTCGTAACACATCTGAAATATAACATCCATTGTTCAAAGTGACGTCAATGCGAACAAGAGGTGAGCGAGACGTGTAACCAATGGTGCCCTATACCATCACGCCGGGTAATACGCCAGTATAGCGATGTCGAATACACGCTTCCAATGTGCGTTCGCCGCTATGCCGCCAAAGACGAATGCGACCATCATGATGCTGCAAATAAAACCTGGATTCATCCGAAAAATTGACGTTTTGCCATTCGTGCACCCAGCTTCATCGTTGAGTACACGATCGCAGGCGCTCCTGTCTGTGATGCAGCGTCAAGGGTAACCGCAGCCATAGTCTCCGAGTTCATAGTCCATGCTACTGCAAACGTCGTCGAACTGTTCGTGCAGATGGTTGTTGTCTTGCAAACGTTCCCATCTGTTGACTCAGGGATCGAGACGTGGCTGCACGATCCTTTACAGCCATGAGGATAAGATGCCTGTCATCTCGACTGCTAGTGTGACACGTGGCCGTTGGGATCCAGCACGGCGTTCCGTATTACCCTCTTGACCCACCAATTTTCCATATTCTGCTAACAGTCATTGGATCTCGACCAACGCGAGCAGCAATGTCGCGATACGATAAACTGCAATCGCGATAGGCTACAATCCGACCTTTATCAAAGTCGGAAACGTGATGGTTCGCATTTCTCCTCCTTACACGAGGCATCACAACAACGTTTCACCAGGCACCGCCGGTCAACTGCTGTTTGTGTATGAGTAATCGGTTGGAAACTTTCCTCATGTCAGCACGTTGTAGGTGTCGCCACCGGCGCCAACCTTTGTGAATTCTCTGAAAAGCTAATCATTTGCATATCACAGCATCTTCTTCCTGTCGGTTAAATTTCACGTCTGTAGCACGTCGTCTTCGTGGTGTCGCAATTTTAATGGCCAGTAGTGTATATACTTTTTTAATTTTAGTTTACATCAATATTATCATATTCGCGTGGCACATACAAGTGTGTCCCAGCAGACTCCTTTCAATGTTCATAGAAATATAGGACGCAGTGCGGGTAGCTACTTATCCCTTTACCAAAAGAAGCAGTGCATTGTACAAATACGCTGTCTGACAAAGAAGAAGAGACGAAATGAACCTTGACAGATTGAGAGGGAGAGTGGTGTTATTTCATTGATTACAAAATCTGGTCAAATTGACAAAGAATTTGGCAGAATGAGCTCACTTATCAGTGGCCTGGGTTCAGGCACTGATTCGTTTGGAAACGGTATCATAGAGCTCTTGTAGTCTCTCTTGAGACAAGCTGGGCCACAAGTTGTACCTTGTCCTTTATGTCTTTAATACTGCGGCTCGGATGGAGCTGAGGTCCGAGCTGATCTCACACACGTGGGAGACCTAGGAAGCTCGCTGGCGATGGGAATAACTCAGTATCACGCACACAGTTCGTAGATAAACGTGCCTTGTGTTCTGATCAAAAAGGGCACGACGGTACTGTGGGATGAGGGATAACACGTGAGGACGCAGTGTGTCCATGACGTACCGTTGTGCCGTTAGACTTCCCTCAGCCACTATCAGCGATGACCTTAAGTCATACACGATGGCTCCCCGTACCATGACACCAGAAATACTATACTTGCCGACGATGGTCATGTGAGGCAGTGCAGAATCGCTATTCATCGGGGAACACCACAGAACGCCCGTCATCAGTAGTCCATACTTCCCGGTCACGGGACCACTCCAGATGCAGCTGTTTCTTTTTCTGTGGTTACGGCATCCTAAGCACGGGATAGTAATTCCCTATCCCAGACCCTGCTAGTCCCCAACGAATGGTACGGAATGACACTGGATGTTGCAGGGAGTGCATTACTTGTTATCAGTTGGCAGGGCAGATGTGAAGGGGATTACAATGTTCGCAAATTGCAGTCTTCCCTTTATTCCCTAGCTGTGGTCAGCGTCGAACGGAGTCTCGCCGACAGGTATGTTTGCTCTAACTTCCCCATGCAGCCCAACAGCGAGCCACTGTCACTCTTGAATGCCCCACAAATCTACATATCGCATGATTCGACCAGCCGGCCAGATGGAGACCCACAGTCACGCCCCTTTCTAAACCTGCCAGGAGCTGATAACGCTGTCTCACACGATTACGCGACATCTCTATGTGCTTCACAGTGATCACTCAACATCTGACGCTGTACACAACCCTTACGCATCCTACCAGGCACAGTAGCAGCGCTAAACACGAACAACGCTAACGGCCGTTCTACTTGTCACAGAGAACTACAACTCTAATTACTGACATACTCACCGATGGAGCGCACATGACATCCGACCTTGTCTTCTGCGTCCTTCACTTTTTTTTGCCAGGCAGTGCACATAACGACCTCCGTGTTGACAGGTTGTTAATCTTTAGATTCCTTGTTTCTTAAAAGGTAAGAGTTGAATTATAAATAAGATCTGGCGATCGCCTTTATGTTCAGTTGCTGTTTTGATAATGAGTATGTTAAGGGACACTTTCATCACAGAGGCTTTATAATCCTAATCGTAAAATCTTAACTGCATTTCCGTAAGTGAAAATCCAGGAAGGCCCTGTCTCAGTTCGGAGTACAGCTTGATGATGATGTTTGGTTTGTAGGGCGCTCAAACGCGGTCATCAGCGACCGTACGAAGTCCCAGTTTTTTCACAGTCCAATTTTTACACAGTCCGATCGAACCACTGTCACGAATAATGATGATATGATGAGAACAAAACAAACACACAGTCTCCGGGCAGAGAAAATCCCCAACCCGGTCGGGAATAGAATCCGGGACCCCGTGATCCAGAGGCAGCAACGCTAGCCATTAGACCAGGAGCTGCGGACTGACTACAGCTTCACAAGCTGCGACATAGTCGCGAAAAACGGTGACCTGTATATGTAATAAGTTTCCTTTAATTTACGTCTATGTTCACAAAGTTTTTGTTAACAGATTACCGATTTCGGTCTTTAATGACCATCATCAGATCTGTTTCATAAAAACAAAGTCATGATGATGGTCATTAGAGATCGAAACCGGTAATCTGTTAATAAAACGTTCTGACCATAGACGTAAATTAAAGGAAACTTATGACTACAGCTTGTTATTATTCATGTCAATTGAGATAAATAATTCAGATGAGCTCAGAGAAATATAGTCACTCTTTAATAGTTAATATTCTTGGAACAAAAGGACATATCGTGGCAAGTCTGCGCAGTTGCATAGTCCATCGTTTTCTCGACAGATATTGGCGAGCGTTTTCAAGCAGACGACAGTGCAGCAATGACTGAAGCAAGATTGGCGTGTGGTTTGAAAAATACGAGAGAAGCTGTTTGGGCGCGTAGTGAATCGTGTCTTGTCAGGTCGACGGTAAGGAGAATGGTTACGAGGGGCTAGATTCAAGTCCACAAACCTTTTGATTTCATTGTCAACACGTTAATTACACTCATATGCAATTGAGTTAGAAACATCTGCGTGACAATCTAGCAGAAGTTCAGTACGCACAACATACGGCAAGTTGATAAAGAGAGAGTTAGATAGAGAAGTGATATACACGTGCGTATGATAATTCCCTTCCCTCAAAAATATTTCTCTTCTCCATTCCTCCTCTGTGTTACCGCAGATGATGCGCCACTGGTCCCCTTTGAACTAAGATTGCAGTACAAGCGAGTTCCTATTTGCTTCTCCCGCCCTGTGTGGAATGCATAAGTTCTAATAAATGCTCACCAACCTGCAGTCTTCTGTAGTTCTTGTCCGCTGCGCAGGAAACAGCACTTAGGTCGTGAATCCGCAATCTCGAGGCTGTAACAAACGCTTTGCGAGGAACTGTTATTTTAGAAATGATTAAATTTGCAATCAGTTTGTTTATACGCTATGTCACTTGTTTTTTATTGGCAGAACACAAATAATTGCAATATTAACATTCCTTTTTAGAGTAAAAAATTATTTCTATTCTTCAACAAATTAATGAAATTCGTATATCTGTAATTACTGTCAAACTGTTCTCAACTATGTGTACCAAATAACCATACATTGCTAATAAAGTCTTAACTAACACCGACCGCGGCAGACAACAAGTCTGTCCTCCAGCACTGCCTAACCAGCTCTCTTTTTACAAACCATGGATTACTAATGAAATCTTAACTGATACCGCAGTGGACAATATGTCCGTTTTCCGAGACTGCCAAGCCAGCACTCATCTTACAGTCGAACCACTTTGCCCGCCATACAATCTAGGCGCGATCCGAAGATCACCGAAGTGCTTCGTCTGCCTTTTCGTTTTGCAGTTGTTTATTATTCTGCTGGTTATAAATACTTGTGAAATAATGGAATGATAGCACGCTATTGAGAGATGTTTTAAATATGACATGCAAGTAAATAGTTCAAATTGCTCTGAGCACTATAGGACTTAACATGTGACGTCATCAGCCCCATAGAACTTAGAACTACTTAAACCTAACTAACCTAAGGACATCACACACATCCATGCCCGAGGCAGGACTCGAACCTGTGACCGTAGCAGTCGCGCGGTTCCGGACTGAAGTGCCTAGAACCGCTCGGCCACCGCAGCCGGCAACATGCAAGTAAATACGCTGTTAAGTTTATCTTATATTAATAATATAAGAGTTTCATTTTTGGCGCTCAACTTCCGAATGCAGCAGACAATCACGGAGAGGGACCACAATTTAGGCGGTGTTTCTTACGAGATTGATACCTCACAAACAATCTGTCATCGGTATCTCACACCACATTACGTCATTCACAACTGCTGCCTTCTCAACTGCTCTAAAAACAGCTCCCTGTAGCCGAATATGATGGCTGCAAAGTCAGAAATATTACAAACATTAGTACGCATTATCCAAAACAGGTTATGGATGACCAATGTATGAGAAATTCCATCTCCAAGAATGTTGAGCCATTGGCCTTTTTAAGTGTCACGGTGCCAAGGATTTTCCGTGCTTCATAATCCGGAAAAACCCTCGCTGCCACAGTCGACTGCTGTGGGCAATAATGGATTGATGACAAGTGTGGCCACCTATTATCGCGGACTGTTACAGGACCATAGAGCAAAAATCACGAACCGGCTATGGAAAGCTGGACGTACACAATTGGTGAACAGTGATCCATCCAGTAGGCACTTTGCTGTTTGGGGATGGAGGAGCCACGGCCTGTTACATGTATCTCTGCTCGCCTCACGGTACACGAGATTAGGAACACCTTCACTGGACGCTCGAAGTACGCAAAGAGATACGCTTTAAACGTGGAGTGTGAGCATCTAAAAAACAAAAAGAGGCGGTGCTCGGCTTGCCGGATGTTTTCATCCGTTTATTCGTTTACAGCGGGTCGCAGGCGACCTGTACCTCAAGCAAGATAATGCAATAGTCCATCGCTCCTCGGATATGAGAGAGCTTGAGTAGCTCCCGAGTCGCTGGACGTGATCCTTATTGAAGAAAACCGCAGAGCGAGAGTTGTGCGTCAAGTGCTGCATGCTTCTGTCTAGGTCGGTGTCTCTGAACTCAATTGGTCATGACCGTAATAACAGAAAATAGTAGGAAGAAAACGCGTACGTGTATAAGCGTAATCATTACAATTACATACCCTCATATAGCAGATTAAGCCTCCAAAGAGATTTAGTGGCCAGTGTGACTACGTGTATACATGGAGGATGCTGATCGGTAGCGTCCACCACTAGCTTACTTGTTTTTTGATTCGTATATTCGTATGACGATTGAAGTGCCGCCACTATAGCCTAGGAGCGACAAGTTGAAAGTTTTCCATGTGGGAATACTTGGTTCTGTTTCTGTTTTATTAAGTGTTTGTGTACCTGTTGTCGCCTGGCCACAAAAGCATGGTGGTGCGAAAGACTCAGGCATGCATCTTTTTCTGCAAGCAGGGAACGTCTTTGGCAATATGGGTTAGAACGCAGAAATGCATAAGGGTTGAGTCTCTGATTGTCGTGAGGGAGGTGTGGCTTTTGGCGACCACCCTTGAGGACATGCTAGCGATCATGTAAACGTTTTCTGATTCGTAGCCGCGCGGGTTTAGCCGAGCGGTCCGAGGCGCTGCAGTCATGGACTGTGCGGCTGGTCCCGGCGGACGTTCGAGCCCTCCCTCAGATATGGGTGTGTGTGTTTGTACTTAGGATAATTTAGGTTAAGTAGTGTGAAAGCTTAGGGACTGATGACCTTAGCAGTTAAGTTCTATAAGATTGCACACACATTTGATTTTATGATTCGTTTTTTACAGTGCCATGTTTCAATCTTTTACTGAATACTAACGATATACTATGGAGCAGGTGGCCAGATGCCAACGGGCTTGCCACAGTGATAAAAGGGATTGTCATCAGGTCACCGAAGTTAAGCACTCCCGAGCATGGCCAGCACTTGGATGGGTGACAGCCCAGGTCTGTCGAGCAAGTTGGCAAGCAGGATGGACTCAGCCGTTGTACGGCCAGATTGACTGAAAAGTAGTGAGAGAGCGATATGCTGCTACATCGGGTAAGGATGACAGGGCGGTCGGTCGGTCGGCACCGTTGGGCCTTCCGAGGCCTGTTCGGATGGGGTGAGAGAGAGAGAGAGAGAGAGAGAGAGAGAGAGAGAGAGAGAGAGAGATAGAGAGAGAGATTCTTAACTAATAGCACTTCATGTGTAAATGCCCGTTCCAGCAAGTTCTTTGAATCCCCCCCCCCTCCCCCCCCCCCCCCCCCGCCCAACTCACACACACTTCACGGCTGATCGCTTGGTTTATTATCATGTTTGTCAGTCAAATCAGCTCTTTGTAAGTAAGTATCTTTATAGGCATCGACCGCCATCGGCGTCGCCTCATCGGTTAAGACGCAAGTTAAGCGCACTTCTGTACAGTATCATGTGAGGTAGGTTTCTGCACAGAAGCAGATTGCTTACAAGGTGAGAGGACGCCAGTAGTAGTACCAACAGTTTCGAGAGGCCAGGAAAGTGGTTCACCGATGCCCACGGCTCTACACGGCTGTCAAGTAACCTCAGGCGGAGAATGAACCAGCAGTCAGTCAGGAAATGATTCATAATCGCGATTATGGTACCGCGTCAGCAGTAGAATATTTCAGAATAAATGAAAAATTTTGCCGGACCGGGACTGGAACCCGAATTTCTCGCCTGTCGCGAGTAGTCGCCTCAACAACTTAGGCTATCCGAGCACGATTCCGGGTGCACCCGAAACCTCACTCATTCTGGTGTCTACATTTGCGTGCATGGATGTCCATTACTGTGGACAATATAGTACAAAACAGACAATGCGCTACAATACAGAACCAGCAGGCAGTCGGAGGACCAACGTTCTACTTCAGTGCAAGTTTGAGAAGAAGTATGTGTTAGTAAGTGCTATAAGTCAACAAGAAATTTACGACGTCTTACCTGTGGTGAGAAACGAGAAGAATTTAAAACTCCACAGGAATTTATCCTCAACGCAGATTTTCTCGATATTAATTCAGAGAAAAAAAAGTCGTATACGACGTTTGATCGCTCCCTAGAATGATTTTCCCGTTAGCCTGGTATGTAGTCTTCTTCAGAATGTTGAAAATAACGAACAGATCCCTTTGCTAACTGTGAAACGTCAGTGCAAGGCATAACAAGCGCACTTCGCTTTACTGTTTCTAGGCGCCGCGTACAAAGTCCCATGATCGCAATCGTGGCAGATGCTACGTGTACAGCACCGCTTTCAGCGCAACGTGTAAATATGGAAAGGAATGTGGTACTCAGACAGCGAGCAAGAAACCGGTTTTGTTGAATGGGGAGACACCGGACAGCCAGCCAGCAGGTACAGTACGTTGGCTTCGTTCCAGACTGGGATTGGCGAGCGCCAGGATGCGGCCGCCATCTGTGGAATTGCGATGCGCTCGGGGAACCCCCGGTCACAGCCGGAAACTGCGTGTTTCCTCTGTAAATTTCACTCTCCCTCCGACCTTTTGCGCTTGTTTTGAGTCAGGCGGATTGTGCTCGTTTCTGGCAGCAGAAGAACGTTTCTTACTGTTTTCTCGCTTTACAGACTTACAGACCGAAATCAACTAAGGTCTGTTTGTCGCGGGAACCTGGGGCTTGCTCTAACCTCAAACATCATGAATTCGTTGGAGGAAAACGACCTTCTCTCATACAGTCAACAATGTTTCAGAAAAAAAAAACTCGTGTGAAATACAGTGTAGTGACCGAATCATGAAAAGTTGCCAGAAAAAATGAAAAAAAGTCATATAACAAGGATATGCCCCGACGTTCGCATCGTGGATTTACTTTTCAAACTTTGTACGCTTTTAATAGTGCATTAGGACAACATTATGTGTAAGTAGGAAGGCGTACTACTTAGGCGATTTAAAAAAAAATGGTTCAATTGGCTCTGAGCACTATGGGACTTAACATCTCCCTAGAACTTAGAACTACTTAAACCTAGCTAACCTAAGGACATGACACACATCCATGCCCGAGGCAGGATTCGAACCTGCGACCGTAGCGGTCACGCGGTTCCAGACTGAAGCGCCTAGAACCGCACGGCCACACCGGCCGGCTTAGGCGATTTCGAGATTTCGTTTGGAAGGTAATAAGATGAAAATACAGGTACTAGAACTTTTATTGAATTTCGAATGTTATTTTGTTATTTACTAATTTTTGTTAGTACCACAAATATTATGCGACTCTTATTTCTATCGGGAAGCTATAAACTTTATCAAGCGCTTTCACACTCGTTCATATTTGATTGACAACGAACGAGAGATTTCTTGTCATGAAGATGATATTAAAATACATTCAATCGTACATGGCCAATTTCCTGCATCGATATTTACAAAAATATTGCGTTACGCATGATTTGCATCCATATTGTCAGAGAGAAATTTTTCAAGATGGCAATGAGCTTTGTCTTTCTTCAGACTCTGAAGATTCCTTGTGTATGCGATAAACCTGCATTCATTCGATGTAGCAGATGCCGTTTTAATTTACGTTTTTCGTGTCTGTATGAAAATCATAAATCTGCAGTTGTAATGTCGAAAGCATATCCGATGATTCATCGTACATTACACTGATATTCTGCCATATTGTAACTCATTGTACAACTGCATGAAGTGATTTTCACCTTTGCGTATCGATGTTTGGCTTGGGCTATTCAAGCCTGCCCCTCGTCCTTGAAACCTGTGTCTGCAGATCGAAGCGTCCAGGTGCAAAGCAGTTCTCGGCACCTTACCCGATTGCAGGTATAAGGGTTTTCGGAAATCAGGAAGGACATACATATTGAGGAAAAACTTTACGTGTTTGGTCGTTTACTTGTCAACAACTATACAGACAATATTTGTTGTGTCAATAAAAATTAACAAAGAACCAAATAACATCGGCAGTTCAAATACACGTGTCATTTCATCATATTACCTTTCAAATGTAACGAGTGCGAAATAATGACATGTGTTGAAAAAACCTAAATTTAAAAAGAGCATGAGCGGGACTCGATCCAGCGATTCGCAGATTACGAAGCTTGAACGATAACCACATGATCGTCGCCATTGCGTGCCCAGGGATGCAACGCACCGGTGCATCACGGCTGCTTAAAATTCCTCTTGCCGTTTTCTCGAAATCGCCTAAGTTGTACGTCGTACTATTTCGACATTATGTTGCCCTAATGGACTACTAAAAGCGTTCAAAATGTGAAGTAAATCCGTGATCCGAGCGTTGTGGTCCTCCCTTTAAAGTATGAATATTAGCTGTAGGCCTTGTAACTTAGAGGCGCACGGTGCCAGCCACTTTCGTTAGACCACTAAGCGGCCATAAACACAGAAAAACCGCTCATTTACCCCTCACTGATTGCGAATTGGCGACGCAATCACGTATCATCCGCAAGCAAACAGCCCCAAACGCCATATGTAGAAGTTCTCAAACGCTAAGCGAAAGTTCCAGCGACAATAGTATCGGATGAACGAGCCTGCAGCAGGTACTATGTGAGAGAGCATTAAACTCTATTGATCTTGCACACTAAGAAGGGCTTGCAAAAGCTTGCCTGTACATCCCTGTGGACAAGGGCTGTTGGTTTCCATCGTACATTTTGTAAGTAGGCTGTTTAGGCTCTTATGTGGGTAACGCCACGTAGCGCTCTTATGAAAATCGCTGACCGTGCTGTGTGCAGTCTGTGGCTGGTTGGACTCATTGTTGGAATATTCGCTTGTGTAGTGTTGGGCAGTTGGATGTGAACAGAGCGTAGCGTTGGGCAGTTGGAGGTGAGCCGTCAGCAGTGGTGGATGCGGGAAGAGAGATGGCAGAATTATATATATAATGACTTTTGAACACTATTAAGGTAAATACATTGTTTGTTCTCTATCAAAATCATTTGATAACTGTACCTATCAGTAGTTAGTGCCTTCTTTTATTTAGCTGGCAGTATTGGCGCTTGCTGTATTGCAGTACTTCGAGTAATGAAGATTTTTGCGAGGTAAGTGATTCATGAATTATTGTTAGTCAGGGCCATTCTTTTGTAGGGATTATTGAAAGTCAGATTGCGTTGCGCTAAAATATTGTGTGTCAGTTTAATGATGATCAGAATAAGTAATGAGAAAACTGTCTGAGTACTTTGAGTTTTGCTCAACAGCTTGAAAATCAAATAACGTAAAAAGTTTACCAGCACAGTCATTCTTAAATTTTTCAAAGGGGAAGTTTCAGTGTGTCTACACATATTTATGTCTGTATGTATCATCGTGACGATTACTTGGACCTAAGGGTTTGATTAAGCAATAGAATCAGAAACTTGCGTGGTTCGTGGTCTTTAGTACCATGCGTAACTGTTTATACCGAAAATTTAACAAAACTGTTGGCCAAGGTGGCCGTTCGTTCTGGTAAAACGATTGGAGAATCTAGTAAGCCTCATCTACGAGGGACGTTCAATAAGTAATGCAAAACATTTATTTTTCTGAAAGCAGGTTGGTGTTATTCGGGATTCCAGTATATCATAATACTCCTCGCTATTTCGGCTACAAACCCCTATTTTTCAACATACTCTCCGTTCAATGCGACTGCCTTACGACACCTCACTTGGTGGGCCTGTATGCCCGTACGGTGCCACTTCACTGGTCGACGTCGGAGCGAACGTCTTGGTACACCAATAACCTCTCCAGCATCCTCGTATTGTTGACTGCGGAGTGCATCCTTCACTTGGCCAAACAGGTGGAAGACGGAAGGTGCGAGAACCGGACTGTAGAGTGGATGGGTAAGAACAGTCCAAAGGAGTCTTGTGAACGCCTCTCGGTTGTGCAGGTTTGTGTAAGGCCTTGCGTAATCATGGAGAAGAAGAAGTTTGCATTTTTGTGGTGAGTGACATGGTGAAGTCGTTTCTTTAATTTCCTGAGGGTAGTATAGCTGTTCGCTTCCAACCGCCACATGGGTAATCGGAGAGGTTTGTGTGACCTTTTTGTATTCATGACAGATGCCTCGCCTCCAATGACTCACCGTGTTTTTGTTCGCGGTCAGATCTCCGCAGATATTCTGAAAGCTCTTATGAAAATCTGCGATACTCCGGTTTTCCACAAAACTCTCTGGTTTTCCACAAAGCTCTCTGGTTGGAATGCACCTCCGTTATCGACGAATTTTGAAGGCCACGTATAGCGCTGCCACCTGTCGGAACTTCATGACACTATACGTGCTGAAGCGGGAGTATTACAAAATGTTCCACGACAAACTCTTCACTTCAACAGAAACTGGTCGAGAAAGATAGTGTTGCTTTACTTGTTGAACGCCCCTCGTGTGTTTTTATAAACCAGTGTCTGTGTTTCTCCGCACGTTCATTGCACACACAAGAAGAAGCAATAAAAAGGAAACCAGTAAGCCAAACCAGAGTCTCTTTTCCCTTATCATCTCCATATCTACCTCCCTAGCCTACCATCCAAGTCTTTCTGTACCGTATCCAACCACAGAGACCTGAAAAATTTCAGCACGCCCCTGTCGCCGTTTCACTCCTGTAAGCAGCCGCTCGCGTACCAAGAGACGGATGACCAAAAATCCCTCTTCACCTCTGACCTGAGCTTGAGCTTATAAATATTTAGCGACCCAGGCTGGGTTATGACAATGGCTTGCTTTATTCATGCACGTCATTTTGCAAACAGCAGATGCAGGTGAAGAAGTAAGATGCCGTCTTCCCAGATTTCCTGAAGGCGTTCAGCACTGTGCCACGTCGTGGACTACTAACCAAGATACGATCGTACTGAGTGTCTTCGCAAATATGTGGTTGGTTCGATGAATATTTGACTAATAGGACCAGTACTTTGTACTGGAGGGCAAACGTTACACAGAGATGTAATATCGGGTGTGCTCCAAGGAACCGCAATATGAGATTCAAAGTGTTCAGTACACATAAGCGAGTTGCCAGGAAGCACCACATCTCCAATGCTTCGATTCTCTTCTGTTACAGTTCTCCCACAGTCCATTTTCACTACCGTGCAATGCTGCGCTCCAAACTTACATTTTCAGAAAATTATTCCTCAAATTGAAGCTTATATTTGATACTAAAAGACTTCTCTTGCCCAGAAATGGCGTTTTTGCCAGTGCTAGTCTGCTTTTTTGTCCTCCTTTCTCCACGTCATGGGTAATTTGTTGCCTAGGTAGTAGAATTCCTTAACTTAGCCTGATGTTAAGTTCCTCGCTCTTCTCATTTCTGCTACTTTTTATCACTTTCGTCTTTCTACGATTTACTCACAATTCTCTACTCATTAGACTGTTCATTCCATTCAACACATCCTGTAAGTCTTTTTCACATCCACTGAGTACGGCAATGTCATAAGCAAATCTTATCATTAAAATCCTTAATTTTAGTTCCATTCTTGAACCTTTCTTTAATTTCCGTCATTGCTTCTGCGCTGAACAGATTGAACGGAAGGGATGAAAGGCTGCATCCCTGTCTTACAACCTTTGTAATCCGAGCACTTTGATCATGATCTTCCACTCTTATTTTTCCCTCCTGTTTCTTGTACATGTTTTATATCACTCGTCTTTCCCTATAGCTTACCCCTATTCTAAGAATTTCGAACATCTTGCACAATTTTGTATTGTCAAACGCTTTTCCAGGTCGACAAACCTACGAACAAGTTTTGATTTTTCTTCAGTCTTGTTTCCATTACTAACGTAAAGTCAGAACTACGTCTCCGGCGCTTTGCCTTTCATGAAGCCCAACTGATCGTCGTCTAACACACCCTCAATTTTCTTTTACATTCTTCTGTATGTTATTCTTGTCAGCAACTTGAATGCATAAACCGTTGAACTTACTCTGCGATAATTCTCGTATTTTTCGTCTACTGCAGTCTGCGGAGCTGAGTCGATAGTGTTTTTCCGAAAGTCTGATGGTATATAGGTAGTCTGACATTCTACATACCAGCATGAATAGTATTTTGTTGCCATTTCCCTCAATGATTTTTCGATGGAATTTCATCTATTCCATCTGCCTTATTTGATTTGAAGTCTTCCAAAACTCTTTTAAATTCTGAGTCAAGTATCTCTTCCCTATCGGCTCATCTTTCTTCTTCTGTCATGCCATCAGACAAGTCTTCCCCCTCATAGAGGCATTCAATGCTATTCGCTCTCTCTTCTGCATTTAACAGTGGAATTCCCATCGCACTCTTAATGTTACCGCCATTGCTTTTAAATTCATCGAAGATTCTTTTGACTTTTCTGTATGCTGAGACAGTACTTCCGATGATCTTTTCTTTTCTGGTTTCTTCGCATTTTTCATGTAGCCATTTTGCCTTAGTTTCCCTGCAATTACTATTTATTTCATTCCTAAGAGACTTGTAATTCTGAATTCCTGACTTTCCATGAAAGTTTCTGTACTTCCTTCCTTCATTGACTTCCGGTCCTGTGGCCGAGCGGTTCTAGGCGCACCAGTCTGGAACCGCGCGACCGCTACGGACGCAGGTTCGAATCCTGCCTCGGGCATGGATGTGTGTGATGTCCTTAGGTTAGTTAGGTTTAATTAGATCTAAGTTCTAGGCAACTGATGACCTCAGAAGTTGAGTCGCATAGTGCTCAGAGCCATTTGATATTTATTGACTGCCTGTAGCTTTTGAACAATTAGCCATGTATCTATTGGAAGTGGCTACTGCCCATTCTTATGCAACAGCAGGGACTCTCATATTATACATAATGACAAATGGTCTCTCTAATTAACAGGATTTACTTTCACCACGTAATTACGGAAAGGCAGAGTGCAGACCTGGCTCTAGTGTAATTTTATGCATGCACACAATTATGCCTAAACTCATGCCTTCCATTGATATTAAATTTAATTACTATAGGTCACGCAGAATAAGTTCAGCAAAAGACACTACAAGTGAACTCGGTCAGGGCGGAAGAGTATCTACCTAATTATTTTAAACTTCCTTAAAACGTGAGCCAAAGAGGGGGTAGCAAATAGTCCAGTTGACTCGGAATGGCAATTTTGGTTTAATCCTGCGTTTCGAAGCAACATCACGTTACTGAACTGGGGGCGCAAACAACATTTACTATCATGTGGCGGGAAAAATTTTGCAAGTCTCCATCCCAAATGAATAAATGTCAATAAAATTGCAACCTCCTGCGATACAATAGCTTACGCTGACTGTTTGGTAGCACACTTCATTGTACTTACATCAAAGTAGTTATAGGGCACAAGAGACACTATCAAACGGCGGAAAAAAATATGCAAGTCCCCATTTCGTCAATAGGCATTAAAATCGGAAATTTTCACGACACAGCAGTTTAACCCGAATATTTTATGTAACGCATTTCATTATACTTCTCCCCATGAACCATGGATCTTGCCGTTGGTGGGGAGGCTTGCGTGTCTCTGTGATACAGATAGCCGTACCATAGGTGCAACCACAACGGAGGGGTATCTGTTGAGAGGCCAGACAAACGAGTGGTTCCTGAAGAGGGGCAGCAGCCTTTTCAGTAGTTGCAAGGGCAACAGTCTGGATGATTGACTGATCTGGCCTTGTAACAATAACCAAAACGGCCTTGCTGTGCTGGTACTGCGAACGGCTAAAAGCAAGGGGAAACTACGGCCGTATTTTTCCCGAGGGCATGCAGCTTTACTGTATGGGTAAAATATTCCGGAGGTAAAATAGTCCCCCATTCGGATCTCCGGGCGGGGACTACTCAAGAGGATGTCGTTATCAGGAGAAAGAAAACTGGTGTTCTACGGATCGGAGCGTGGAATGTCAGATCCCTTAATCGGGCAGGTAGGTTAGAAAATTTAAAAAGGGAAATGGATAGGTTAAAGTTAGATATAGTGGGAATTAGTGAAGTTCGATGGCAGGATGAACAAGTCTTTTGGTCAGGCGAATACAGGGTTATAAATACAAAATCAAATAGGGGTAATGCGGGAGTAGGTTTAATAATGAATAGGAAAATAGGAATGCGGGTAAGCTACTACAAACAGCATAGTGAACGCATTATTGTGGCCAAGATAGATACGAAGCCCACACCTACTCCAGTAGTACAAGTTTATATGCCAACTAGCTCTGCAGATGACGAAGAAATTGAAGAAATGTATGATGAAATAAAAGAAATTATTCTGATAGTGAAGGGAGTTGAAAATTTAATAGTCATGGGTGACTGGAATTCGAGTGTAGGAAAAGGGAGAGAAGGAAACGTAGTAGGTGGATATGGATTGGGGCTAAGAAATGAAAGAGGAAGCCGCTTGGTAGAATTTTGCACAGAGCACAACTTAATCATAGCTAACACTTAGTTTAAGAATCATGAAAGAAGGTTGTATACATGGAAGAACCCTGGAGATACTAAAAGGTATCAGATAGCTTATATAATGGTAAGACAGAGATTTAGGAACCAGGTTTTAAATTGTAAGACATTTCGAGGGGCAGATGTGGACTCTGACCACAATCTATTGGTTATGACCTGTAGATTAAAACTGAAGAAACTGCAAAAAGGTGGGAATTTAAGGAGATGGGACCTGGATAAACTGAAAGACCCAGCGGTTGTACAGAGTTTCAGGGAGAGCATAAGGGAACAATTGACAGGAATGGTGAGGGATGAAGTAGTGAACGCAGCAGAGGATCAAGTAGGTAAAAAGACGAGGGCTAGTAGAAATCCTTGGGTAACAGAAGAAATATTGAATTTAATTGATCAAAGGAGAAAATATAAAAATGCAATAACTGAAGCAGGCAAAAAGGAATACAAACGTCTCAAGAATGAGATCGACAGGAAGTGCAAAATGGCTAAGCAGGGATGGCTAGAGGACAAATGTAAGGATGTAGAGGCTTATCTCACTAGGGGTAAGATAGATACTGCCTACAGGAAAATTAAAGAGACCTTTTGAGATAAGAGAACCACTTGTATGAATATCAAGAGCTCATATGGAAACCCAGTTCTAAGCAAAGACGGGAAAGCAGAAAGGTGGATGGAGTATATAGAGAGTCTATACAAGGGCGATGTACTTGAGGACAATATTATGGAAATGGAAGAGGATGTAGATGAAGATGAAATGGGAGATACGATACTGCGTGAAGAGTTTGACAGGGCACTGAAAGACCTGAGTCGAAACAAGGCCCCCGGAGTAGACAACATTCCATTGGAACTACTGACGGCCTTGGGAGAGCCAGTCCCGACGAAACTCTACCATCTGGTGAGCAAGATGTATGAAACAGGCGAAATACCCTCAGACTTCAAGAAGAATATAATAATTCCAATCCCAAAGAAAGGAGATGTTGACAGATGTGAAAATTACCGAACAATCAGTTTAATAAGCCACAGCTGCAAAATACTAACACGAATTCTTTACAGACGAATGGAAAAACTAGTGGAAGCTGACCTCGGGGAAGATCAGTTTGGATTCCGTAGAAATACTGGAACACGTGAGGCAATACTGACCTTACGACTTATCTTAGAAGAAAGATTAAGGAAAGGCAAACCTACGTTTCTAGCATTTGTAGACTTAGAGAAAGGTTTTGACAATGTTGATTGGAATACTCTCTTTCAAATTCTAAAGGTGGCAGGGGTAAAATACAGGGAGCGAAAGGCTATTTGCAATTTGTACAGAAACCAGATGGCAGTTGTAAGAGTCGAGGGACATGAAAGGGAAGCAGTGGTTTTGAAGGGAGTAAGACAGGGTTGTAGCCTCTCCCCGATGTTATTCAATCTGTATATTGAGCAGGCAGTAAAGGGAACAAAAGAAAAATTAGGAGTAGGTACTGAAATCCATGGATGATGGATGGATGGATATGGTGGATACGGGCGCTCAACAGTGTAGTCTTTAGCGCCCAAAATCCATGGAGAAGAAATAAAAACTTTGAGGCTCGCCGATGACATTGTAATTCTGTCAGAGACAGCAAAGGACTTGGAAGAGCAGTTGAATGGAATGGACAGTGTCTTGAGAGGAGTATATAAGATGAACATCAACAAAAGCAAAAAGAGGATAATGGAATGTAGTCGAATTATTTCGGGTGATGCTGAGGGAATTAGATTAGGAAATGAGACACATACAGTAGTAAAGGAGTTTTCCTATTTGGGGAGCAAAATAACTGATGATGGTCGAAGTAGAGAGGATATAAAATGTAGACTGGCAATGGCAAAGAAAGCGTTTCTGAAGAAGAGAAATCTGGTAACATAGAGTATAGATTGAAGTGTCAGGAAGTCTTTTCTGAAAGTATTTGTATGGAGTGTAGCCATGTATGGAAGTGAAACGTGGACGATAACTAGTTTGGACAAGAAGAGAATAGAAGCTTTCGAAATGTGGTGCTACAGAAGAATGCTGAAGATTAGATAGGTAGATCGCATAACTAATGAGGAAGTATTGAATAGGATTGGGGAGAAGAGAAGTTTGTGGCACAACTTGACCAGAAGAAGGGATCGGTTGGTAGGACATGTTCTGAGGCATCAAGGGATCACCAATTTAGTATTGGAGGGCAGCGTGGAGGGTAAAAGTCGTAGAGGGAGACCAAGAGATGAATACACCAAGCAGATTCAGAAGGATGTAGGTTGCAGTAGGTACTGGGAGATGAAGAAGCTTGCACAGGATAGAGTAGCATGGAGAGCTGCATCAAACCAGTCTCAGGACTGAAGACCACAACAACAACAACAACTTCATTATAAGCAAATCCAATAGTTACAGGGGGGCGCAAGGAACATTTATTTTTTATCACCGTGATACTCGTTCACACAGGTGACCAAGTTTGGGTAGTCAAGAGAAATGCAAAAATTCGGACACACAACATTACTTCTGTCGCATCTTCCTCTCACGCACTACCGTATAGTTATTTACTCGTACCTTGAATCAATTGGTCTGACCCACCTACCTATTAACGACCGAAGTGAATATGCACCATTTCATGATTCAAAGTTCTAATTCTCCGCACAAATTTACTATTTCGGAACTGAGCTACACGAAACTTGTGAATCTACTGTACATTTTTGGAATGAAACTACACTTTAATAATGTGGCGGTTGCCCCAACCGACCACATGACGGGAAATCAAGTACACAAAGAAAACATCAGAAAGTTTTAAAAAAAATCCCCCAAAATATCAGTGTGAAAGAAACACCACATTAAACTACATTAAATGAATTAACTTCTGTTACGGCTGGCTTAGGTGACCGAGCGGTTCTAGGCGCTACAGTCTGGAACCGCGCGACCGCTACAGTCGCAGGTTCGAATCCTGCCCCGGGCATGGTTGTGTGTGATGTCCATAGGTTAGCTAGGTTTAAGTAGTTTTAAGTTCTAGGGGACTGATGACCTCAGAAATTAAGTCCCATAGTGCTCAGAGCCATTTGAGCTATTTGAACTTCTGTTACCCTCAGAGCAATAGTAAGACCGTGAGCTTAAGGCCCATGGCGCGTGCCTGATCAAGGCACAAACGCAAAGTTCTTGCTGAAATTTAATCAAAATACGAAAATAAACTCCCTTGTGATTTCAACATCTGGACCTTAGTAACGAAAAGATTTGAAACATTCTAATACCTTTTATAATATTACCACAAATTCACGTGTTTCTTATGTAATGCAGTAAAAGTCAGCGAAATGAAGCATACTCACACACACTGACAACATAAAAAAAAACGTCTTAATACACACAAAAAACGCACTTTAAAATGGGAATTATTTCTCTAAACGCGTCGTGCGAAAAGTAAAATAAAGAAAAATCGTGACTGGTAGCAGAAGATTTATTTATTAATAAGCAAACCTATTGTTTCTACAGTCGCAGTCTTTCAAAAACCATTTATAATGGATCAAATCAGATTGTTAGTGCCAAGCCAGACAATGAAAGCTATATATAAATACAAAAACCTAAAAATGGAAGTACTAAAAACAGTTGCACACGTAAGATTCAACAAGCACTGTCAACAACTAGGCATAATTCCAAAATAGATAAAAGTGAAAATATGTTCTAGCAGCAGCATAGCAAAACTTATAAAATACAAAGCAGAAAAACTCTGGTTGAAAACCAAAATAAGGCTGTTACACAAGAAGAAGGACTTACTAAACAGAAAGCTACTCAACATGCAGATAGAATCAGTAAACAACATCGAACCCACAGTTTATGACAGCATTTGCAGACACATCCAAGACATTGTCGACAAGGAGTATTTGATCATTTGCAACACACATAACAAGAAACTACAGACCTTGACATCCAAACAAGATAAGAGATCCAACCTTGAGATAACTGACGAAAGCACACACACATTTTACAGCAGAGTGGTGAACAACACAGACATAAAGTTCAACCAAAGAAAAAACGATCTACTCCAAAAAGGACTAAAATACAATGTAAAACCTAACTTCAACAACCATACACTGAAACAGGTTATAGCTGCAACTGAAAGTGCAGCAGACGCTGCAAAATTAAGTTCAAATACAAAAGCAGCAATAGGTCACAAAGCAAGCAAGCTTCTTGAGAAAGAAATGAATAAAGATTAGTTTAGATCTAAATATACAATAAATGATACAAAAACTTTAAAATCTATAAATAATAAAGTGAAAAACAACCAGTCCATAGTTGTAAAGTCAGACAAAAGTAATACATTAGTTGTGATGAAAGAAAAAGAATACATAGACAAAACAAATGAATTTTTTGCCGCTAATAATATTCAGCATATTGAAAAAGACCCAACCAAACAATTTCAAAGTAAAATAAAGGGTCAATTAAAGAACACACATTTCCTGTTGACAGAAACTGAAAAGAAATACCTTACATGTATGAATCCAAAAGCACCACGCCCTAATAGCACAGCCAAAAATACACAAAAATGGAAACCCAATACATCCCGTGGTCAACTCTATAAATAGCCCAGCATAGAAACTGTCACAAAAACTGTATAACATACTGATGAAAAATTATACATATGAAAGAGCGTATTCCATAAAAAACAGCATGATTCTAGCTAAAGAACTAAGAACCAGAAAACTCCCCCAAGATGCACAGTTTATATCACTTGACATCACCAATCTTTATTCAAACATACCATACAAAAAACTCTAACATTAATACAAAAGAACCTTATGCAACACAAGAAACTTTCATACACAGAGATTGTTGAATTTGTGGAACTCCTCCAGCTAACCCTAAGGTACAACTACTTTACCTTTAATGACAACATTTAAAACAACCAGATGGCGTAGCAATGGGATCATGTATATCTGGTACCATAGCTGACATATACATAAATCACTTAGAACAAAAATTATTTGACAGCCAAAAACCTTACCTAAGGAAAATAGAATGTTATAGGAGATATGTGAAGGACACACTACTGTTAGTGAAGGGGGATACCAAAGACATCACAGACATTATAAATCATTTCAGTAATCTAAATGAGAATCAAATGTACAGTGGAACATGAGAAAAATTAAAGTATCAACATTCTAGATCTAAACATTACAAGACACAACAACACATGCACATTCAAAATTTATAGGAAAAGCACAATGACTGGCACCACAATCCCTGCAACCTCACATCACCCAAATATCCATAAACAGGCAGCATACAGGTCAATGCTGCATAAGGCAACAAAAATACCTTTGAACCAAGAAAATACGCAACAAGAAATAAACACAGTGAAATAGATTGCAACTCCCAATGGTTACAATGCTTCCATGGTTGACACACTCTTAGACTAAGTGAAGAAAAACCAAGGTAAAAATTGCACCACAGAAGAAAAAGAGAAAAACAAATGTATATCTAGTATCCCATACATAGGCAATGTGTCACGGAAGATTGCAAATGTTTTCAAAAATCACAGAGTAAACATTGGGTTTTCTATATCTAATAAACTACAACAAAAACTAATACATAATATAAAGTGTAATCATGATCCATATTCAGACTCTGGAATATACAAGGTAGGTAACATGCCAGGAGTGCTCCAAGTTCTATGTAGGACAAACAGGCCGAAATTTCAACACCAGGTACACAGAGCACACTAGAGCATAAACAGCATCAGCAATAGCAACACACATACATAATACAGGACACCCAATTGGAAAAATAGAGCAAAATATCAAAGTACTCCACCGAATAAATGAAGGGAACAAAATGGATTTACTTGAAGAACTGGAGATATATTCACATTACAGAAAATGTGAAGATAAAATATTAAATGAAAAACTTGAAAGTGAATCAGTGAAATTCTTCAGATGTTTCGATAATATACTTAAATAAAAATAGTAAAACATAGAAATAAGCACAATTGTAAAATAAATATAAGTAATTTATGAGCCAAATTGTTAAGATAAATAACCTCTGTATAAAAACATATAATCTGTGTAAGACCTATAATATTATCTCTGTGGACTACCTGTAAGAAGATCTTTGTAACTGTTTTGTTTACACAAGATATTTTCTATGTGTAAAGTGTACAAGAAGTTGTATGTGATGTTTAGTGTGTGTGAGACTGTGCACAAATGGACCATTAGAAAACTGTAAGTACAAATTCTTCTAAATTTCGCCACTAACTTCACAAAAATAATTGATACCCAACTAAAAATTCGCGTATTTCTTATATACTTCAGTAAAAGTCAATGATATGAAGCAGACTCAGACACACTGACAACATCAAAAGAAACGGCTAGATACACACAAAAAACGCACTTGAAAATGGGAATTATTTCTCGAAACACATCGTGCGAAAAGTAAAATAAATAAAAAGCGTGCCTGGTAGCAGAAGATTTATTTATTAATAAACAAACCTATTGTTTCTACTGTCGCAGGCTTTCAAAAACCATTTATAATGGATCAAATCAGAATATTACCATAAATTCGACAGCTAAATCTTCAACGTCTATACAGCGCCGCTACCCATGTCAGGACTCAGTGTCCTGCGGGCCACATAGCCAAATCGTGACACGTTGAAGAGCGGGGGGTGGAGGCGGTGGTTCGCAAACCTCATAGAGCCAAAACTCGTGCCTTCGCGACCTCTCTGACCTGACTTGCACACTTTGTCTTTGCCAAACTTGTTCGCGCTACCACAGAATTACTCTAGCCATGCGATGCTACAACCTCTGACTAAAGCTTTCTGCTACGTCACATACTTTTCACTCATGCAGCCCATGTCCCACAAGGGAAAGGATGCAGGGAAACGTGGCACACACTAAATAAAATCGATAAATAAATAAACAAACAGCGTTTGGTCCATTCTCTCCTGCTTGTTACCAACTGATTTATTTCTGCAGAGAAAAACCCTCTCGCTACTAATTCTCTTGTAGTGGATAATTTAATGAGAAAAATATGGAACGATACAGCGAGATCCGTTTCATACTTTCCATTTAACTTCACTGACCTCTACTATATCTAGATTGAGCCTTTGCGTTTCCTTATTCAGATTTTTCTAGTTTCCCTACCACTTTCAAGCTTCTGACATTCCACGCCCCGACTCGTAGAACGTTAGCCTTTCATTGGTTATTCAATATTTTTCTAATGGTCACTTCCCCATTCGTAGCCCCCTCCCAGAGATGCGAATGGAGGACTTGTCTGGCATCTTTTGAAATGGAGAGATAATCGTGACATTTTTTCACATACAGGCAACTTGTCATGTGGGCACAAACCATGTGTCTTTAATGCAGTAATTTCCATTGCCTTTTCATCCTAATGCCGTTGATCATTGCTGATTCTACCGCCATTTAGGGGTAGTTTCCCACTACAGGCGTACCTTTGACCGCTCCTCAATCTCTTTGACAAGGTTCATGGCAGAATGAGTGTGGAACGAGATTTTCACTGTGTAGCGGATGTGCGCTGATATGAAAGTTCCTGGAAGATTAAAACTGTGTGCCGGACCGAGACTCGAACTCGGGACCTTTGCCTTTCGCTGGCAAGTGCTCTACCCTCTGAGTAATCAAGGCTAGTTCTGGAGTTCGAGTCTCGGTCTGGCACACCGTTTTAATCTGTCAGGAAGTTTCAGAATGAGTGTGACTTGTTGTGACGGAAGTCTTCGGCCGTCATTACTGTTAATTTTTATTCAACGTTTAAAGAGTGACGGAGTTGGAACCCGGGACCGAGGACATTTTGATCACTACTCCACTACCCCTAGATCACGGGTGCCAGCCCAACTAGGGTATGTAAGGGTCGTGAACAGTGTCAGATGTTAAGGGATTGCAGTGAAGAACACGGAAACGCCGCCTACTCATGTGAGATGACATTATCAGTACCTGACAGAGCTTGAGAGGGGGCTGACTACGGGTCTCCGTTTGACCGTCTGGGGCATTCAGATGTCACAGTGGTGTGACGCTCGATCGAATGGAAGCTTGAGGAGAAGCATGCTCGTCGTCAACGCTATCGTCGACCACGTCAGACCACTAAAAGGGCGACCACCATTTTGCAAACCAAGCACATCATAACCACTTCACACCTACACCTGCTATTCGAGAGTACGTTATGGACCACACCACTGGGCGGAGACTAAGTCCCGTTCTTCCAATGATTCGAAGAGGAACGGCGGGGCTATTCCTGGTGCAATAATGTGGGAAGTCATCGGGTATGACTTCAACTGCTAGTGATTGAGGGAACTCTGATGGGACAACGGTACGTCACGGACACACTGCGTCCCCACGTGTAGACTCTCAAGCGAAGGTGTCGTCGTGTCATATTTCAATAGTACAGTCCTCTTCTACACGTGGCGCGCAGTCCGGAACCGCGGGACTGCTACGGTCGCAGGTTCGAATCCTGCCTCGGGCATGGATGTGTGTGCTGTCCTTAGGTTAGTTAGGTTTAAGTAGTTCTAAGTTCTAGGGGACTGATAACCACAGCAGTTAAGTCCCATAGTGCTCAGAGCCATTTGAACCATTTTCTACACGTGGCGCATGTTTCTGTGAACCGTGTGCGTGGAGCTGAGGTGCTCCCGCGGCCAGCTAAATCTCTGGATCTGATGTGGTAAGTGTAATGTGTAGTTATGTGGTATTTCAAGCGTTATTGGAAAGGAGTTCTCTCACACGTTAGCATAAAGTCGTGTTATCCATTGTTAAGTACAAATTTTGTTGTGTGTGACCCAAAAGTGAAATTTTGCTTGCAAAGATATTTGAATACACCGAAATTGGATAATGATGGAGTTTCTTCTGAATTGTTGGTACCCTTGGTCTTTAGTATCATTCTCTATACCGCTGGAGGTTTGCACTGTCATGTACCTCATAGTGTATATGACTCTGAACTACTTTCCTATTTATACGTTTCTTCATTGAGTTTGGTATGATAAGATCAAAATACTGTGTTGTTTTTTGGGTATCATCTACAATACAAATCAGTATCATTATTAATTTTTTTGTAATTGTTGCGATACTGAATCCAGGCAAAAGGATGTGAGGACTAACTTGGTTGAAAGAAACCATGCTGGTATAACTAACTTTCAACAAGAGTCTTCAAGAGTACGAGTCGAATATTCTACCACTGCACTGTATCTTTTGCGACTGTGCAACGTTGACTAGTTAGATTGTAAGGACAAACACGGATCGAATTTGTTGACTGCATTAAAGCTAGCTCTGTAGCAGCTGTATGGTGGTGCTACATGCAATGTGTGGTTTTCATAAGCAATAAAAAGGGCAGAAATGATGTTTATGTTGATCTCTATTCCAGTTTTCTGTACAGGTTTCTGACCTCTCGGAACCGAGCCGATGCAAAACTTTTTTTGATGTGTGCATAAATCGTAATTCATCGCAGGAAATGAGAAGTATTTGAATTCTGCAAGTGAAACACCTCTAGTCATTCGTTTGGAAAAATTAAGAAATACTACATATGACAGCCGCTTCAGAATTACTCCTCCAGAGAAATATTTTGTAAGTTTAGGGTTCATTCAGAGAAATATGGGGTTTCAGCTTGCCTAAAACTACACTCCTGTAAATGGAAAAAAGAACACATTGACACCGGTGTGTCAGACCCACCATACTTGCTCCGGACACTGCGAGAGGGCTGTACAAGCAATGATCACACGCACGGCACAGCGGACAAACCAGGAACCGCGGTGTTGGCCGTCGAATGGCGCTAGCTGCGCAGCATTTGTGCACCGCCGCCGTCAGTGTCAGCCAGTTTGCCGTGGCATACGGAGCTCCATCGCAGTCTTTAACACTGGTAGCATGCCACGACAGCGTGGACGTGAACCGTATGTGCAGTTGACGGACTCTGAGCGAGGGCGTATAGTGGGCATGCGGGAGGCCGGGTGGACGTACCGCCGAATTGCTCCACACGTGGGGCGTGAGGTCTCCACAGTACATCGATGTTGTCGCCAGTGGTCGGCGAAAGGTGCACGTGCCCGTCGACCTGGGACCGGGCCGCAGCGACGCACGGATGCACACCAAGACCGTAGGATCCTACGCAGTGCCGTAGGGGACCGCACCGCCACTTCCCAGCAAATTAGGGACACTGTTGCTCCTGGGGTATCGGCGAGGACCATTCGCAACCGTCTCCATGAAGCTGGGCTACGGTCCCGCACACCGTTATGCCGTCTTCCACTCACGCCCCAACATCGTGCAGCCCGCCTCCAGTGGTGTCGCGACAGGCGTGAATGGAGGGACGAATGGAGACGTGTCGTCTTCAGCGATGAGAGTCGCTTCTGCCTTGGTGCCAATGATGGTCGTATGCGTGTTTGGCGCCGTGCAGGTGAGCGCCACAATCAGGACTGCATACGACCGAGGCACACAGGGCCAACACCCGGCATCATGGTGTGGGGAGCGATCTCCTACACTGGCCGTACACCTCTGATGATCGTCGAGGGGACATTGAATAGTGCACGGTACATCCAAACCGTCATCGAACCCATCGTTCTACCATTCCTAGACCGGCAAGGGAACTTGCTGATCCAACAGGACAATGCACGTCCGCATGTATCCCGTGCCACCCAACGTGCTCTAGAAGGTGTAAGTCAACTACCCTGGCCAGCAAGACCTCCGGTTCTGTCCCCCATTGAGCATGTTTGGGACTGGATGAAGCGTCGTCTCACGCGGTCTGCACGTCCAGCACGAACGCTGGTCCAACTGAGGCGCCAGGTGGAAATGGCATGGCAAGCCGTTCCACAGGACTACATCCAGCATCTCTACGATCGTCTCCATGGGAGAATAGCAGCCTGCATTGCTGCGAAAGGTGGATATACACTGTACTAGTGCCGACATTGTGCATGCTCTGTTGCCTGTGCCTATGTGCCTGTGGTTCTGTCAGTGTGATCATGTGATGTATCTGACCCCAGGAATGTGTCAATAAAGTTTCCCCTTCCTAGGACAATGAATTGGACCCGACATTGCATTGGTCGATATACTGCCACAATTTCACGATGAATCTGAGTAAAATTTAGACGTTTTGCTCTCCAGAATCGTCTTGTCTCGCGTACATTAACTTTGGACTACGTTTCCAATTGCCACAGCATTTCAATCGCACACTGTGACGCACCAGTTATACGTACCGGAGCAGAACTGTGTCTGGAGGAAAAGGGAGGAAGATCAGCGCTTAAAGTGCAGTCGAGAACAAGGTCATTGGGGCGAAGCACAAGCTCAGATAAGGGACGGATAAAAAAGGAAACCGGCCGTGCCCCGTCAAAGGAACCTTCGCGGCACTTGCCTAGAGCGATTTCGGGAAATCACCGAAAACCTAAATATTGGTGGCCCGACGAAAATTTGACCCATTGTCCTCCGGAATATAAGTCTAATGCGCTAACCAGTGCGACATCTCGCTCTTCTGACAATGCGCTCCTGCTGTTGCGCAAGGGTCTTAGCATGGGGCGACATGTATAACTTACTTTCTGGATTGCCTACCTAGTTCCCCAGGCAGCCGAGCTGTATGAACCTCGGCCACGTGGTGTAGTTATAGCAGCTTGTAGCAGAGCCGTTACAGCTGCGTGATGCATGATCTCTGTCGTCGATACGGTTTCGTCCATCGATGGCACACTGACTGAGAGTCCTATGACACTGGTGAATTGTGGGGAGCGACCGGACTGCAGTGCTCGAACTAAGGCTGTTGACAAAATATCGATATATCGATGTTTTTTTTCATAAAGTAGTTACTCTTCGCCGACGTATCGATATATCGATGCCAGAATAATATTATCGAGTGCCGATATTTTTATTTTATATTATTTTTTCACAATTTTCTGTGAATACTTTAAGTTGTTCTTTTGAAATTGTAGTATAACATAACTTTACTTTCACTGTGTGTGTCCATTCATTCTCTTTAATTATATTAAGCAAGTATAGGTGGCGCAAGAGAAGAAGTCTGATTGCACTGGGGGGGGGGAGGGGGGGGGAGGGGAGGGGGGGAGGAGAATGAATGGAATTACAAGATTTCCTAAGTGAAGAAATAGTGCACCAGTTGCATTTTTAACGCAACTAGTGTGCTGTTTCTTCACATCGGCATTTTTCAAAAACAGCTGTTGACAATGATGAACAAAAGTCTGAATGACAAGATTGGACTTTGCGGTGGACGGAGACGTGTGATGGGGGGGGGGGGGGGGGGGGGGGATATGTTGACGTAATCAGTGCTCGGTGGTACCAATAGAATCTGCAACTTTTAGATTCACCACAGAATTTTCACACTACAACAGTTAGGTCGCTGGTGATAGCAGAAATGAGAAAACAGGAAATTCGACATGAAGTGTTCCGGACAAATCAGATAAGTGACGAAACCGAACAACGGACCCATCGGACACATTTTATTGTGCCACTTTCATGCAGTCATTATTCTAAGCAAAGTGGTTATCGCCAAGCCTCATTCGTTTTCCTTTCAATTCTAGCTGTAAGGGGGATAGGCAGGCTGTTAGCTTGTTAATGTGCAGAATATCTAATAATAAATTAATACTTAATTTTACAGCTCTAAAACGGGGAGTATATTTACAACGTACAGCCAATATTTTGTGTAGGCATGTTTGTCGATATTTATTCCGCCGATATATTGATATACACTCCTGGAAATTGAAATAAGAACACCGTGAATTCATTGTCCTAGGAAGGGGAAACTTTATTGACACATTCCTGGGGTCAGATACATCACATGATCACACTGACAGAACCACAGGCACATAGGCACAGGCAACAGAGCATCCACAATGTCGGCACTAGTACAGTGTATATCCACCTTTCGCAGCAATGCAGGCTGCTATTCTCCCATGGAGACGATCGTAGAGATGCTGGATGTAGTCCTGTGGAACGGCTTGCCATGCCATTTCCACCTGGCGCCTCAGTTGGACCAGCGTTCGTGCTGGACGTGCAGACCGCGTGAGACGACGCTTCATCCAGTCCCAAACATGCTCAATGGGGGACAGATCCGGAGATCTTGCTGGCCAGGGTAGTTGACTTACACCTTCTAGAGCACGTTGGGTGGCACGGGATACATGCGGACGTGCATTGTCCTGTTGGAACAGCAAGTTCCCTTGCTGGTCTAGGAATGGTAGAACGATGGGTTCGATGACGGTTTGGATGTACCGTGCACTATTCAGTGTCCCCTCGACGATCACCAGAGGTGTACGGCCAGTGTAGGAGATCGCTCCCCACACCATGATGCCGGGTGTTGGCCCTGTGTGCCTCGGTCGTATGCAGTCCTGATTGTGGCGCTCACCTGCACGGCGCCAAACACGCATACGACCATCATTGGCACCAAGGCAGAAGCGACTCTCATCGCTGAAGACGACACGTCTCCATTCGTCCCTCCATTCACGCCTGTCGCGACACCACTGGAGGCGGGCTGTACGATGCTGGGAAGTGGCGGTGCGGTCCCCTACGGCACTGCGTAGGATCCTACGGTCTTGGTGTGCATCCGTGCGTCGCTGCGGTCCAGTCCCAGGTCGACGGGCACGTGCACCTTCCGCCGACCCCTGGCGACAACATCGATGTACTGTGGAGACCTCACGCCCCACGTGTTGAGCAATTCGGCGGTACGTCCACCCGGCCTCCCGCATGCCCACTATACGCCCTCCCCCAAAGTCCGTCAACTGCACATACGGTTCACGTCCACGCTGTCGCGGCATGCTACCAGTGTTAAAGACTGCGATGGAGCTCCGTATGCCACGGCAAACTGGCTGACACTGACGGCGGCGGTGCACAAATGCTGCGCAGCTAGCGCCATTCGACGGCCAACACCGCGGTTCCTGGTGTGTCCGCTGTGCCGTGCGTGTGATCATTGCTTGTACAGCCCTCTCGCAGTGTCCGGAACAAGTATGGTGGGTCTGACACACCGGTGTCAACGTGTTCTTTTTTCCATTTCCAGGAGTGTATTTCAACTTTTGCCTGTATATCGAGAGCCCGTAAAGATATTATTTTAAATATCGATATGCCGTATTCCCGGTATGCTCGGGCACCGTTCTGACTAGGAGGAAAGGTGCGCTGTTGTTTGCCATTGCCACGGAGATGAGCTACCATTCAGTTCTATTTGTCACATATGCAACTGCCATGTCTACTTTACCGAGCAAGGGTGCGCAGTGGTTAGAAGAATGACCCGCATTTCGGAGGACGGCAGTTCATAACTCCGTCTGGTTATCCAGGTTTAGGTTTAAGACGGTCTTCCTACATCGCTCAAAGCAAATGTTGGGTGATGCCTGTGGAAAGAACATTTCTGGTTTCCCTCCCCAAACTTCATCAATCCGCGTTTGTACTACAGTTCTAATTACCCTGGCGTCGACGGAAAGTTAAACCCTAATCTTCGTTCTTTCGTTCCTTTGATACTAACGCACGTTTCACAGATTGTACAGCGATATTTAGCTCATGGCATGCACATACCCACCACTGTAGAAATTCTGTGTCTCATACATCCTGCAGATGATGAAGAAATTGAAGAAATGTACGATGAAATAAAAGAAATTGCTCAGATAGTGAAGGGAGACGAAAATTTAATAGTAATGGGTGACTGGAATTCGGCAGTAGGAAAAGGGAGAGAAGGAAACATAGTAGGTGAATATGGATTGGGGCTAAGAAATGAAAGAGGAAGCCGCCTAGTAGAATTTTGCACAGAGCACAACTTAATCATAGCTAACACTTGGTTTAAGAATCATGAAAGAAGGTTGTATACGTGGAAGAACCCTGGAGATACCAAAAGGTATCAAATAGATTATATAATGGTAAGACAGAGATTTAGGAACCAGGTTTTAAGTTGTAAGACATTTCCAGGGGCAGATGTGGACTCGGACCACAATCTATTGGTTATGACCTGTAGATTAAAACTGAAGAAACTGCAAAAATGTGGGAAATTAAGGAGATGGGACTTGGATAAACTGAAAGAACCAGAGGTTGTACAGAGTTTCAGGGAGAGCATAAGGGGACAATTGACAGGAATAGGGGAAAGAAATACCGTAGAAGAAGAATGGGTAGCTCTGAGGAATGAAGTAGTGAAGGCAGCAGAGGATAAAGTAGGTAAAAAGACGAGGGCTGCTAGAAATCCTTGGGTAACAGAAGAAATATTGAATTTAATTGATGAAAGGAGAAAATATAAAAATGCAGTAAATGAAGCAGGCAAAAAGGAATACAGACGTCTCAAAAATGAGATCGACAGGAAGTGCAAAATGGCTAAACAGGGATGTAAGGATGTAGAAGCTTATCTCACTAGAGGTAAGATAGATACTGCCTACAGGAAAATTAAAGAGGCCTTTGTAGAGAAGAGAACCACGTGTATGAATATCAAGAGCTCAGATGGCAACCCAGTTCTAAGCAAAGAAGGGAAGGCAGAAAGGTGGAAGGAGTATATAGAAGGTTTATACAAGGGTGATGTACTTGAGGACAATATTATGGAAATGGAAGAGGATGTAGATGAAGACGAAATGGGAGATACGATACTGCGTGAAGAGTTTGACAGAGCACTGAAAGACCTGAGTCGAAACAAGGCCCCCGGAGTAGACAACATTCCATTAGAACTACTAACGGCCTTGGGAGAGCCAGTCATGACAAAACTCTACCAGCTGGTGAGCAAGATGTATG
The DNA here is from genome assembly GCF_023897955.1 of Schistocerca gregaria. NCBI lineage: Eukaryota > Metazoa > Arthropoda > Insecta > Orthoptera > Acrididae > Schistocerca > Schistocerca gregaria. The sequence goes on from NC_064920.1 coordinate 892,436,328, forward strand.
AGACAGTCGAAATACCCTCTGACTTCAAGAAGAATATAATAATTCCAATCCCAAAGAAAGCAGGTGTTGACAGATGTGAAAATTACCGAACTATCAGTTTAATAAGTCACAGCTGCAAAATACTAACGCGAATTCTTTACAGACGAATGGAAAAACTGGTAGATGCGGACCTCGGGGAGGATCAGTTTGGATTCCGTCGAAATGTTGGAACACGTGAGGCAATACTGACCTTACGACTTATCTTAGAAGAAAGATTAAGAAAAGGCAAACCTACGTTTCTAGCATTTGTAGACTTAGAGAAAGCTTTTGACATTGTTGACTGGAATACTCTTTTTCAAATTCTAAAGGTGGCAGGGGTAAAATACAGGGAGCGAAAGGCTATTTACAATTTGTACAGAAACCAGATGGCAGTCATAAAAGTCGAGGGGCATGAAAGGGAAGCAGTGGTTGAGAAAGGAGTGAGACAGGGTTGTAGCCTCTCCCCAATGTTATTCAATCTGTATATTGAGCAAGCAGTAAAGGAAACAAAAGAAAAATTTGGAGTAGGTATTAAAATTCATGGAGAAGAAGTAAAAACTTTGAGGTTCGCCGATGACATTGTAATTCTGTCAGAGACGGCAAAAGACTTGGAAGAGCAGTTGAACGGAATGGACAGTGTCTTGAAAGGAGGATATAAGATGAACATCAATAAAAGCAAAACGAGGATAATGGAATGTGGTCAAATTAAATCGGGTGATGCGGAGGGATTTAGATTAGGAAATGAGACACTTAAAGTAGTAAAGGAGTTTTGCTATTTAGGAAGTAAAATAACTGATGATGGTCGAAGTAGAGAGGATATAAAATGTAGACTGGCGATGGCAAGGAAAGCGTTTCTGAAGAAGAGAAATTTGTTAACATCGAATATAGATTTATGTATCAGGAAGTCGTTTCTGAAAGTATTTGTTTGGAGTGTAGCCATGTATGGAAGTGAAACATGGACAATAACTAGTTTGGACAAGAAGAGAATAGAAGCTTTCGAAATGTGGTGCTACAGAAGAATACTGAAGATAAGGTGGATAGATCACGTAACTAATGAGGAGGTATTGAATAGGATTGGGGAGAAGAGAAGTTTGTGGCACAACTTGACTAGAAGAAGGGATCGGTTGGTAGGACATGTTTTGAGGCATCAAGGGATCACTAATTTAGCGTTGGAGGGCAGCGTGGAGGGTAAAAATCGTAGAGGGAGACCGAGAGATGAGTACACTAAGCAGATTCAGAAGGATGTAGGTTGCAGTATGTACTGGGAGATGAAGCAGCTTGCACAGGATAGAGTAGCATGGAGAGCTGCATCAAACCAGTCTCAGGACTGAAGACAGCAACAACACAACATACATCCTGCAGTTTTCCGATATGACAGAACCTTTCCACGGAGATACAGCGTTCGTCGTCATTCGAATCACATTACTTATCGAGTCATACGCCGTGGACGAGGTACAGTGCTCTCTCTTGCAGTGTTGACCGCAGCATGCAATGATTAATAAAAGTCTTCTTCAGCTCGTACAAATCTAAGGCATCTGTCAAGGGGACGCTGGGTAGCCCACTGATGCGTTATCTGTGTGAATTCCTTATCATGGACATTCACATAGGATATGACGCTTAGGAAGTCCTATAATTATCTAGACTTTCATCGGTATTACAACTTTCACGAAGGTAATTGCAGAAGAAATTGCGCTACCGATTACAGCTGAAAATCTGTGTCACGTCGGGGCTCAAACCTGGTATTTTTACGTTTTGCAAACATATAACATTCTGCGTGGTGTGTGTTTGTTCCAAGTCGTGTCTCTCTACCACTTTCGCGCAACGACGCTCTGAGCGTGTTTTTTTAGGGAATTGACTAGTTTGAACCTGGGACCTGTTGCTGGTAAGGAGACGCCAGACCACGCATGACATGTAGAATTCAGAAGCGTTCAGTGAGACTAGCGATGATATAACCAAATACTTAATGATTTCAGCGTCAGCTCCTCTGCACTCCCTGTAAAAGAATCTTAATACTAACTCAATTTAGTGGAAGGGTTTCAAGGCTTTCCTATTTTTAGTTAGCTGGTAAAATAACGACGAAAAAAGCAGCTAAGTTTACCATTGGAGATTTTATTCTACTCACAAAACATTGTTTATAAATTGCACTATTGATAAAAGGAAATGTTTTAACACAGGATGGTAAAAACCAACTTCGTTCAACAAAAATGTGAACGAATATTCCCTGAATGGGTTTCAAAGTTCTATAAAGAATCGAAGGATGACCTATGCCATATCACATCTATAATCTAGGTTTAAATTAAGTTTCACAAAAGAGAAAAACTATCAAAATGGTCTACAGTGACCCTCAACTATCTTTAATTACTTATCTAACTTGTCATAAATTACAGTGGCTGATGTGGCTTCTCAATAACTATATAACAGAAAAATCATCGCATTTCAGATTTTTACTTCAAGTGGCAAATGTGAACACCATGAGCTTTAATTGACGATCGACACTAGTATTACGCAAAAAGGGGGTGTAACAGATGAGACTTCTGCAGTTCTGAGTGAAGCCTTATGCGCTCAAAAATGCGCATCGCGTGCGTTCATTATACTGTCGGTGTTCGTCAGGGGGCGGCGGGCAGCACAGCTCCGCTCACCTCTCTGTCTCGGAAGCAACTCTGTCCTCACTTCTCCTTACTACAATTTTCCGAAGTTGGTTTAAAAAAAACTATCTGGCTGTGTTTTCATCTGACCAATCAGGGTCTCAATGTTAACCTTAAGCTCCGCCTACAAAAATTCTGTCTATCCCATGAGAAAAGTTATACTTTTCGTGGTGGGGCAATGTTTATAAAGTTTGCTACGTAACAGAGACGCGAAAAAGTCTCACGCTAAAACTTGCAGCTGGTGTGGTCCTTTTAGCGTTATCGTAAGATCTATACTGTTCTTCTGGAGGGCTCTATCTTTTAACATGGGCTGGGGGGTGGTCCTAATGTAACAGAGACGCGAAAAAGTCTCACGCTAAAACTTGCAGCTGGGGTTGTCCTAGTGGTTAGCTGCCGACGTGGGTGTCCAGTCCGTCCCTTACTAACACGGTTCTGCTCTCGGCTTCTGTTCTCATGTCTCCCCTCAGAACTGCGTCTGTCTGTCGGTGGGAAGGTATGACATGCATTTAGGCATTCTTGTGTTAGTCTGTGGTATTCCATTTGCTCACTCATTAGTCGTGTTACTTTGGTTAATTTAATGTCACGATTTATTCGGAGCTATGTGACATACTACTGGATTTTCTGATCATGTCAGGGTTTTCATGGAAGGTGTTGGATTTGCCTGACACCTTACAAACAGTCATCTTCATGCTCCCTCTCGCCTCCGTCTGAGATGCATATGATAATTCTTAGGATTTGTAGCCATGCATCAAGAACCAAAACTCATTTTACAACACTTGCTTATAATGATTGCAGTCCTGCACTGAATTATTTTAGGTTATTAGTAACATATACACATCAGTAAGTTTTGCTAAGAAATTCGTCAATGGATTAGAAGAAATTGACCTTACACTTTAGGCTCCTCTTAACCTGAATTTTATTAGTAGTTCACCTTTTTATGGCCGCTGGCATGTTAGTGAAGATTATTCTTATCTCTAGTATTGATTCCATGTACAGTTGTTCGTTTGAAATGTGATATAATTTAATCACAAATTTCACTGAGAAATAAATATATTGGGAAGCAGTAGTTGGTATGCCTAGTTCTCTAAACAAGCCCCTCAGCACGTTCTTAAGTTCACACCAAAGATAACACTTATTGCACGTTTTTCGACTCGGAAAATTTTAGCTTGGCCTGATGAGTTACCCCACAAAGTAATCCCGTATGATATTATGGAATGAAAGTAAGCGTAGCATGTCAGCTTTTTTATTTTTGTATCTGCTAAGTATGACAACATCCGCATTGCAAATTGAGATTTTTTTTGGGCACTTTAGCAGTTCTGTTGTGAGCTCCTCGCAGTTGAATTTATTATCAAGCAGTAATACCAAGAATTTCGCACTTTCAGCTTATTGTAACTGCTTGTCATATCTTAGGCATATAAGGACGGGAAACCTCTTATATAACGTGTTTTCTCGAAATTTACGAACAAAGAACTGACTAGAAACCTTGTATTAACATCCATGAAAATGTCATTAACCGATGTTTCTGAGACTGCACTGGATTCACTATTTATTCCAATGGTTGTATCATCTACAAACGAAACATTCTTGACAAGTGCTAATACTTCTTATAGAGGTCCCTGATGTACACAAAAAAGTGAGGACTCTCTGATGGAACGCATTGGCACCCTTTGTTTCCTAGCAGAGAGATACATTGAACCATTTGACAGTATTTTCTGTTACACAGTAACACCTAATTTACTTAAAAGGATGTTGTGATTTACAGTCAAATGCCACTGACAGATCACAAAATATACCAGCAGTCTGTCACTTATTGTATAATGAATTTAGTACATGTTCGCTGTACGTGTATGTGTGTATGTGTGACTTTGAAAATATATTATTTCTAAAATTCTAGAGAATACTAACAAAAGTAGAACAGCACGGAAATTTGACGGTTTTTATTTATCTTCTTTCTTAAACGAAGGCTGAACTTCAGCGTATTTCTACCACTCAGAAAATGTTCCACTGATAAATGACTGGTTACTGATATAACTTAATGTCTTACTAAACTCAGAAGCACACTCTTTAATTAATCTTGCCGGTATTTTATCCATTAGATTTTTTATTCATTTTAAAGACATTATGATGGAAATGACTTCTTCTGGTGTAGTAAGGGTGATATTCCCATTACTGTAGTTATTTATAGTGGCTGGTCTGATATATTCCGTGGCAGCATTTACTGAACCTGACATTCCCATCATTGAATTAACAGTTATGACATGATTGTTAAGAAGTCTTGTAACACTGCCCAAATCTCTTACAACAAGTAATTTACTTTTAATGCTATCTACTCCTCTTCATCTCTGGATCTACTAGTTTTCTCCTTCACTATATCCTATATCGCCTTTATTTTCTCATGTGATGCGACTACCTCTTTTTCGTAATGCATTTGCTTCGACGTCCGTATTACTACCGTTAAAATTTTGCAGTATTTCCTGTAATGAGCTATAGCATCAACATCAGAGCCATTTCTGACTGAGAGGTATAGTTTTCTTATTGTATTACAAGATATCTGTATTTCTCAAGTAATCCATGGCTTGTTTGTAAACTAGACCTAATCTGAGTTAGTTTCGGAGGAAAACAATTTTAGATAAGATAAGGACATTATTAATAAACGTGCGGTATTTTTTCATTCAAGCCACGAACAGTGTACACATCACTCCCTGCTACTGGGGACTCACTGTATCCGCCATGAAAACGCATCTTGATGGCGGATGAAGTCGGGTCCCAGTGAACCAAAACTTTTGCTGTGGGGATTATTCAGAACATCGGGTTTTCAAGAAAACGGTCGACTGCGCAGAGTGCTCTACTTTTGATAAGCAAACTAATCGTGCTCATTTTCTCAATTTCGGGCACACTGCTCAGTTAATATAGGGTGCTGATAATCCTTGTTTTTTCCTAGTTACAATTGATGTGGATTAATTCTGAAGTATTGGCATTAAACCTTGTCCTTTACATTATGTTTGATAATAACTGCGTAGCAGTAACATTGATTTTTATTTTTCTGTGCACTTTGGAAGTGAAATTGGCGCCAGAACATAGAGAATTCACAGTGAAAGAGAGTCGTGCAATGATTAAGTATCTTTTTTAAACAGAAAAACAGCCGAACAAATTTATGGTGGTAAGTCTGGTACAGGGGGCCTTCGTAACGGAATATACTCCTCTAGCATTACTTTTCCTCAACAGTTTTTGTCGAAACAAATATCATTTTTCGAAATTTGGACAGATCAGTATTATCTTAGTTGTTTTTCTGAAAACTTTCATGCAATTTTATACACAGTATGTCATATTTCAAGCTAAAATTAATGAAAATAAATTATTTTATAAAATATTTTAGTTGCGATGCTATGATCGATAAGTAGTAGTTCTGAATGCGCAGTTAAAATTATTTATTTAGAAACATTTGAAATTACGAATTATTGGGACACTTAAAATTTCTATTATTAATTACGCAATCCTGTATTGTTTTCTGTGTTTATTTATGGAATCAGTTGTGAAATAATAATCGACATTAATAATGTAACAAAAATTAGTAGGAATTCATTTGTTAAGAAAAATGGTAAATCCTTTGGAATACAGTGATTTCCGCGGAGTGTGGGAGTCATAAGCATGCCTCTGATGTGCTAGGACGTACTTTTCAATTTTTGTGCGAACTATGTAATTTTGACTTCCCTGATGTGAAAAGTCAAAATACTGTATTATATACTAAAATGTGAGAAAATACATTTACGTAAAAAAAATGCTGCAACAACAATCTTCATATTTATTTAGTTCAAACCAACCGTGAGGACCTGACGTGACAATTTCAGCTTCAGGAATCAGACCCCTAGAAAAGAAGATCTGGAGCCATCTCAGCATTACAACCTAAGTAAACTAGAATGTTTATTGTAATCTTCGCTCCTCTGAAATCTTCATAAAGGACTTTAATGCGGACAGTAGACGGGATTAGCAAGGAGGGGGTAAATTACACCTTTCTGATCCAGCAGCAGAATTGGGCTGGTGCCTTTAACACAGAGCATTTCTGCACTGAAGATGAAGGACGTCCTGGAAGGTCAACTTCAGTCACAGTTCCAGAAACCGTAGATGCTGTCCATTCCACGACCCTGGATATCGGGGATAACTGTTAAAAGGCATCAATACTCTGGGTGTATCCTGAGGACGTGTATGTCATATAATGCATGAGATTTTGGACATGATAAAGCTCTCAGCGAACTTTGTTCCCAAAAGTCTGAATGCAGACCAAAATCACGAACTAGTTGTTGCTCCACAGTGCATTTGGGTCCAATTTGGCCTGGATCATATGGGAGGTTTTGATCGTCTCGTCACCGTGGATGGAACATGGTTATACACTTACAATCCAGGGACTTAAAAACAGTCCAGAGAATGGAGACACAGTGGTTCTTCACGTGTAAAGAAGTCCAAGACTCAAAGATCAGAAGACAGGTTGCTTGTATTCGCCATTTGGGATAGGAGTGGGATCCTTCGTACTGATGACTTACAGCATGGTAAAATCATCACGGTAAAGTACTATGCTGAACTTATCGACAATGGTCTCCAAAAATGGAGGAAATCTAGGAAAAGAGATCTTGTTTCTGCAACACTATGGCCCTCGTCGCAAGGCGGTGATTACGCAAAGAAAACCGGCAGACATTCACTATGAAATAGTGAAACATCCACCCTATTCACACAGTTTGGCCCCCTCGGACTGTTCCAGAATTTCAAGAGACATTCCCAGGGAAGACGATTTCTGAACATCGAGGAAGCCAGAAAGGCTGCTGACGATTAGTTTGCAGCACAATCGAAGTATGGGTTAAAGAAACTGGAGCAAAGATTCCATAAACGTGTTGATCCCAAGGGGGAGTATGTAGAGTAGATAATCTTTTTCAAACCCATAACAGCATTTTTTTTATAAAGCATCTTCCCCCGCCCCCTTTCCGTACGTTAGGTTGCTAACACTACCGCTTCTTTAGCGTATTCATTCCAACAGCACAATGGACTCACTTACACCAGAAAACTATCTTTGCGAAAATTTCAAACTTCGAAATTAATTCAAATTACCTCCAACACAAATTTTGGACAGTACATCTATGCCGGGGCGTTATTATCGTTTATTTGGCATCCCTCGTCAGCCATCGTACTACTGGAATATTGGAACTTAAGTACCTATTTCATTAAATTTAGACCGTCTTAAAGAAATAAGTGAACCTTGATGTGTGGCTTGTGTAGTAGAAGTTTATAGAAAGAAAGTACTTGTAAGTTGTTTCCAGATACTGTTAGTGGTGTCGTGTCAGAGGGTGTTCTCAGAGTTATCGACTTGACAGTACGCTTTTTGAACGGGTTTGAGCTGCAATAGCAATTGTTGAGAGTGGCAAGTTGCGTATGATGCAACGTTTGTCGGCGTCAGGCGACGTGATCTGCACTCATGAGACTGTCCCAGATAGTGATGTCTTACTTATACGGAATGCCGCGATCTCGTTTCCGAAGACTGAACCGGTGTGCAGAAGTGCTGTCATTAATTCTTTGCACATCGCTGTTCTACGAGACGGTTACGTGCGTGCGGTGCACTGAAATGAGAAGAAAGCTCCTCGCTGGAACAGTGTGTCCAATGTACGCAACTGTTTCTCAGAACAGCGTAAACGTGTCGATCTTTGTGAGTAAAAAGATGTTTAAAGTCTTCACTATGTAGTCGTACACCTGCGATTCGTCAAAGGGCGGTCATTATAACTTGCGCTCTCAGACTTCGCAGCGCGGTTCCTCACATACCAGCAATACAAAAATGTCTCTCACAAAATTTCGTCCTGCGCATATTTCTGGCAATAAATGGACGTTAGCCCGCCCGGTTGCCCGTGCGGTCGAACGCACGGATTTCCGGCGGGGGGGGGGGGGGGGGGGAGGAGCGCCTGGTCCCAGGCACGAATCCTCCCGGCGGATTTAGTGTCGAGGTCCGGTGAATGGTTCAAGTGGCTCTGAGCACTATGGGACTCAACTGCTGTGGTCATTAGTCCCCTAGAACTTAGAACTACTTAAACCTAACTAACCTAAGGACATCACACACATCCATGCCCGAGGCAGGATTCGAACCTGCGACCGTAGCAGTTGCACGGCTCCGGACTGCGCGCCTAGAACCGCGAGACCACCGCGGCCGGCTAGGTCCGGTGAACCGGCCAGTCTGCGGTTTTCCATCTGCCTCGGCAATGCGGGCTGGTTCCCCTTATTCCGCCTCAGTTACACCATTTCGGCGATTGCTGCGCAAACAAGTTCTCCACGTACGCAAACATAGGGGTTACTCTCGTCTGGTGTGGGACGTTCCCTGGGGGTTGAGGGGTCCACCGGAAGCCGAACCGCACCATAACCCTGGGTTCGGTGTGGGGCAGCGGAGGGGTGAAGTGGAGTGCGGTAGTCGTTGTAGGGTTGTGGACCACTGCGGCTGCGGCGGGGACGGAGACTCTTCGTCGTTTCTAGGTCCCCGGTTCACTTACAATACAATACAAATGGACGTTAAAGATGGGCAGTCTTCTTTCATTCTGACAAATAGTACTGTAGTATACACTTTTACGTAAGCCACATGTATTCGACAGTTCCATAGTACATTCGAAACGAAATGTAGTGGACCTGAACGTGGAAAGAGTAATAATTGCTACTAATCGATGGGACCATTGGGGGATGGTACACAGAATACAGGTCTGGAATCTAGCAGATGCAGCGGTGAGAAACAATTCGCGTCCACGACGTGCAAAAGGTTTCTTTAAAAGCTGACCAAAGAAAACGATTGTAGCTCCATTTCTGTGTTCATAGTACGTAAGTGCAAATGTATTGTAGAAGACCCACAGTAATCGCTGTATGACGATTAAGGCGTCAGATATCGAGCCACGCAGACTACATGTAGCAAACAAAAACAAATTTGCCTCGGTTCAGAATCGAACCCCCGACCTCCCGCATGCTAACTCAAAACGCTGTCCACTGCACTACCTGCACGGAATGACTACTACTTACTGGCAGAGGTAGTTACCGTACGTGTGCTTACTGTGTTGCCAGAATGCAAATCTTTGACGTCCATTTACTGCCGGAAATAAGCGCGAGACGAAATTTTCTGAGAGACATTTTTACATTGTTAGTATGTGCGGAATAGCGTTGTGAAGTCCGAGTGCGCGGATTTTTCTTCGCGTGTGGAGATGTGTATGGGCGAACAGACGTGCAGTGTTGAGTAATAGACCGCCCAGACGAACCGAAGAGCCTATGGCCTATGGGCCTTCGCAGCAGGAGCCTTTTCCATGCATCCGTGCTGACTGCTGTTCATGGGCGACAATGACTGAAATTTGCACGCCAATACCGTAATTGGACATTCGCTGAGTGGAGCAGGTAGTCTTTTCAGAGGAATCACTTTTTAAGCTCCATCAGGCATGAAAATTCTGAAAGCAAATACCTTACAGGGGCGTGGAAAGGTCCAGGGCGGAGGAGTGTTAAGGTTTGGGGAATGTTTTCGTTGCATTCCTGGGTGATCTCGTCATTCTGGAAAGCACAGTGGATCAGTACAAGTATGCATCTATACCTGTGTCGACATCCACCCCTACATGCATTTTTTTTTTCTACGGCACGATGTCATCTACCTGCAGGACAATGCAACGTGACGTACAACATGCAGTGTACGTCCGTGGTTTGAAGAGCACCAACAAGAGTTTACGTACCCCTCTGGCCACCAAACTCCCCGGATTTAACCCCAATCGAGAATCTGTGGGACCACCTTGATAGAGCTGTTTGCACCACGGATTCTCAACTGAGAAACCTGGTTCAGCTGGCCGCGGCACTTTAGTCGGCTTGGCTTCATGTACGCGTCGCTACCTTCCAAAACCTCATTCACTCTCTTCCTGCACGCCTCGTGCAGCGGAATGTGGTTATTCAGGCTTTTTACAGGTGCTCACATTAATGTGAAATGACAGTGTGCAAGTTAAAAGTATTACATATTAATGAAAATGTGCATGTGTTTCTTGTCACTCAAGATACACTACTGGCCATTAAAATTGCTACACCACGAAGATGACGTGCTACAGACGCAAAATTTAACCGACAGGAAGAAGATGCTGGGATATGCAAATGATGAACTTTTCAGAGCATTCACACAAGGTTGGCGCCGGTGGTGACGTCTACAACGTGCTGACATGACACAAACAGGAGTTGACCGGCGTTGCCTGATGAAATGTTGTTGTGATGGCTCGTGTAAGGAGCAGAAATGCATACCATCAGGTTTCCGACTTTGATAAAGGTCGGATTGTAGCCTATCGCGATTGGTGTTCATCGTATCGCGACATGGCTGTTGGCGTTGGTCGAGATCCAATGACTGTCAGCAGAATATGGAATCGGTGGGCTCAGGAGGGTAATACGGAACGCCGTGCTGGATCCCAACGCCTTCGTATCACTAGCAGTAGAGATTACAGGCATCTTATCCGCATGGCTGTAACGAATAGTGCAGTCACGTCTCGATCCCTGAGTCAACACGTGGGGACATTTGCAAGATAACAAACATCTGCACGAACAGTTCGACGACGTTCGCAGCAGCATGGACTATCAGCTCGGAGACCATGGCTGCGGTTACCCTTGACGCTCTATCACAGACAGGTGCGGCTGCGATGGTGTACTCAACGACGAACCTGGGTGCACGAATGGCAAAACGTCACTTTTTCGGATGAATCCAGGTTCTGTTTACAGCATCATGATGTGTTACGACCTGTGGCTCTACCCTTCATTCGATCCCTGCGAAACCCTATATTTCAGCAGGATAATGCACGACCGCATGTTGCAGGTCCTGTACGGGCCTTTCTGGATACAAAAAATGTTCGACTGCTGCCCTGGCCAGCACAATCTCCAGATTTTTCACCAACTGAAAACGTTTGGTCAATGCTGGCCGAGTAACTCGCTCGTCACAATACGCCAGTCACTACTCTTGATGAACTGTGGTATTGTGTTGAAGCTGCATGGGCAGCTGTTCCTGTACACGCCATCCAAGCTCTGTTTGACTCAATGCCCAGGCGTATTCGTTATTACGGCCAGAGGTGGTTGTTCTGGGTACTGATTTCTCAAGATCTATGCACCCAAATTGCGTGAAAATGTAATCACATGTCAGTTCTAGTATAATCTATTTGTCCAATGAATACCGGTTTATCAAGTGCATTTCTTCTTGGTGTAGCAATTTTAGTGCCCAGTAGTGTACTTTAAATAAATTGAGGCAAAACGTGCACTGCAAAATATGTAGTGCATGTGTTCAGTTTTGTATAGACATAACACGAAGATCATTAATAGCAACACTATTGTGGTACGAAAGATACTTGAGTCGTGGCTTAGCTTTTTGATGACTTGGTACCGAGCTGTAATTTGGAGAAGAAACAGATTAGTAATATTTAAACGACTGGAGGAACTTCCACAATTTCGTCCTCGATCACGTAAATAGCGTTTCATACATTATTAGATCATGAAGTCCAATCAACGTGTGCGGAAAGGGTATATATAAAAGGAAATAGCCGTACATACGAGAAACTTTTTCTTTCTTTGTACATCCACGGACATATAAAAACAAGAAGATACTGCAGGTGACGCTTTCTGCTGGAGGGAGATACAGTAATTCTAAGGACTGGGAGGAGTTGTGACAACTTTTTTATCTGGCAGTACGAGTGTGAAAGTTACCTGAAGTTGTTAGCTATCGAATTCAAGGAAGCATTTGAGGAAGAGAATGGAAATGCAGTAGAACGAATGGAGTGAATGAAGAATTTAGTTATTGACGTTGGAAGAAAATGGAAGGTTATGAAGTATGTAGTGATGATGCTGGAGAAAGTCAAAAAGAGAAGAGCATAGTTTCTAATTCACTATTGGACGAATGGAGATCGTGCACTACCTTTTTAGTTTGCAACGGTATATTTATTCTCATCGATTTTTCTCTTCTCTTATACCATACAGGTATAATGATGAATTCACTATTCCTTGCCATATACCATATTTTAGATCCATGCTTTCCGCGGATAAAAATTTCTACTACCTCACATGACTGCTTTTGTATACGCAAATAAGCGAGTTTCATTCGTTCGTGATGGCCCAAATGTTGAGAAATATTTTCCCTTTGTCAGATCGAACAAGTCAACAGATTTCCCATCCCATGAACGGAATTGAGCGAATTATATCTCAGACGAGTGCTCGTCATCGGAGGAACTCTTTGCCCTAAGTAACTGCGAATGGTTCAGTCTGTAGGCTCTTGATTGTAGGCTGTTGATTGTGTCTCTACGTGTCCTTTTTTTTAGCTGTCCTCGGTCGTGTGGAACTGCAACAAAAGTAGTCAAACGTTTAAGTTGCTCTTAAAGAGATAAACCCAGCATCAGGCGAGGTGATTATCTCTAACTCCAGTATCTTTCATGACGCATTGTGCACGCTATGGGTCACACAGTCTTGATCATTCTCGTGGTAGGAGGTAGTGTCATATCTTTTTGGCTGATCAGTGTATCTCGTTGTCATTAGCTTACTGTCGATTTTTATACGTCGGAAGGAAACAAATACCGGGCGTACCTAGGGGAAGTGTGACAGGACGACTACTGTTCACTACTTACATAAATCACAAGACGATAGTGTCATCGGATATCTAATATAATTTGAAGATCACTTTGAACTGTGGGTGACAGACTGTTCCCTTTGAAAACAATAATACATTTTGTCTGCTTAGATTGGAGACCATAGTGATATAAGGACTCTTCAAATGAAAGGGTAAGGGACACTGTGACAACTAAACTCATTCAAATTTTCAGACCCCATCACTTCGAGCCACAGCCAAAGCGGGGCAGCATGCACTGGAAGCATGCATCGTCACATCCCCCTAAAAAATTCTGAGCTGCGCCCTTAGCAGGCAAGGTGATGCACAGTCTTTTTCGAGGTCCGATACTCATCGAATCGAATTCCTGGAGCACGGAAAAACTATGAACAGTGATGCGTACTGTGAGACATCCGTAGCATATATAACGCCGTCAGGAGGAAACGACTTGGGACGCTCACGATGGGAGTAATTCTGCATCACAATAACGCGCATTCATACGTCTCCGAGTACACACAAAGCGTAACGGCAGAGTTATAGTGGGAGCAGCTTCAGCATCCACCCTACAGCCCAGACCTGTCGCCCTGCGACATCTGTGTGTTTGGTCCGTAAAAAAAAACGTCTCAAAGAGAAGCGCTTCACCTCTGACGACGGACTGAAGAACATAGTGGGGCGGGAGGGAGGAGGGGGGGGGGGGGGTCTGGCACCTGTTACAGTCACAGGAACTGTGGAAACAGGGAATACTGCGGCCCATGAAACAGTGAAATACTTTTGCCCAGGCATCTGACTATTACTTTTATAAAAAGACTTCAATTAGATCAACAGTGTTGATTCCTCCTTACTCTGTTCTCTTTATATTCAGTATCTTATAATATCAAAAAATATAAAGGGTTACAGGTACTTAACGGTATTTACGCGTAACACCAAGGAATTATCGGTAAGGAACGGAAATCAATGAATGTGATGTACATGTACAGACGAATATATGATTACACTACTGGCCATTAATATTGCTACACCACGAAGATGACGTGCTACAGACGCGAAATTTAACGGACAGGAAGAAGATGCTGTGATATGCAAATGATTAGCTGTTCAGAGCGTTCACACAAGGCTGGCGCCGGTGGCGACACCTACAACGTGCTGACATGAGGAAAGTTTCCAAGCGATTTCTCATACACAAACAGCAGTTGACCGGCGTTGCCAGGTGAAACGTTATTGTGATGGCTCGTGTAAGGAGGAGAAATGCGTACCATCACGTTTTCGACTTTGATAGAGCTCGGATTGTATCCTATCGCGATTGCGGTTTATCGTATCACGAATTTGCTTCTCTCGTTGGTCGAGATCCAATGACTGTTAGCAGAATATGGAATCGATGGAATGCCGTGCTGGATCCCAACGGCCTTGTATCACTAGCAGTCGAGATGACAGGCATCTTATCCGCATGGCTGTAACGGATCGTGCAGCACGTCTCGATCCCTGAGTCACCAGATGGGGACGTTTGCAAGACAACAACCATCTGCACGAACAGTTCGACGACGTTTGCAGCAGCATGGACTATCAGCTCGGAGACCATTGCTGCAGTTACCCTTGACGCTCCATCACAGACAGGTGCGCCTGCGTTGGTGTACTCAACGACGAACCTGGGTGCACGAATGGCAAAACGTCATTTTTTTTGGATGAATCCAGGTTCTGTTTACAGCATCCGTGTTTGGCAAAATCGCGGTGAACGCACATTGGAAGGGTGTATTTGTCATCGCCATACTGGCGTATCACCCGGCGTGATGGTATGGGGCGACATTGGTTACACGTCTCGGTCACCTCTTGTTCACATTGACGGCACTTTGAACAGTGGAAGTTACATTTCAGATGTGTTACGACCCGTGGCTCTACCCGTCATTCGATCCCTACGAAACCCTACATTTCAGCAGGATAATGGACAACCGCATGTTGCAGTTCCTGTAAAGGCATTTCTGGACAGAGAAAATGTTAGACTGCTGCCCTGGCCAGCACATTCTCCAGATTTGTCACCAATTGAAAATATCTGGTCAATGGTGGCCGAGCAACTAGCTCGTCACAATACGGCAGTCACTACTCTTGATGAACTGTGGTATCGTGTTGAATCTGCATGGGCAGCTGTACCTGTACACGCCATCCAAGCTCTATTTGACTCAATGCCCAGTCGTATTCAAGGCCGTTATTACGGCCACAGGTGGATGTTCAGGGTACTGATTTTTCAGGATTTATGCATCCAAATTGCGTGAAAATGTATTCGTGTCAGATCTAGTACAATATATTTGTCCAATGAATACCCGTTTATCATCTGCATTTCTTCTTGTTGTAGCAATTTCTATGGCCAGTAGTGTATTCAGTATCTTGCAATACCAAAAAATATTAAGGTTTATAGGTACTCAATGATACTTACACGCAACACGAAGGAATTATAGGAAAGGGGTGGAAATCAGTGATTGTGATCTACATGTACAGACGAGTAAATGATTGCAGTTTTAGAAATACTGGATGCTTTATTCAAGAGGAAGAGCTAGAGAAATTGAGCAAGTCAGTAATGCGTTGATCGACCTCTGGCTCCTAAGCAGGCAATTATTCGGCTCGGCATTCATTCATAGAATTGTTGTGTGTCACTGATAGGGATATCGTGTCAAATTCTGTCCAACTGGCGCCTTAGATGGCCAAAATCCCGAGATGGTTGGAGGGCCGTGCCTATAATGCTCCAAATGTTGTCTTTTGGGGAGATATCCAGCGACCTTGCTGGGCGAGGTAGGGTTTGGCAAGCATGAAGACGAAGCAATAGAAACTCTCGCCGTGTGCAGGGGGCATTATATTGTTGAAATGAAAGCCAGGATGACTTTCCATGCAGGGCAACAAAACAGGGGCGTATAATATCGTCGACGTACGCGGTGCCGTAAAGGTGCCACCGCGGATGACAACCAAAGGGGTCCTGCTCTGAAAAGAAATGGCATCCCAGATCTTCACTCCTGGCGGACAGTATGGCAGGCGACACTCAGGTTGCAAACATCTGTTCCGCGCGTCACCAGACACTTCTTCTGTGTGGAATCTGGCTGGCCACAGTAAAATTGTCTTCAGCAAGAAAGTTGCACTTCGGTCTGAGGCCCGATGTAGCCGAGGACGTGTCTGGAGACGCACCGGACAGAGGTGATATACCAACCTGCCTGTCGTCTGCCAAATGGCCGGTTCAAAAATGGTTAAAATGGCTCTGAGCACTATGAGACTTAACATCTGAGGTCATCAGTCCCCTAGAACTTAGAACTACTTAAACCTAACTAACCTAAGGACATCACACACATCCATGCCCTAGGCAGGATTAGAACCTGCGATCGTAGCGGTCGCGCGTTCCAGACTGAAGCGCCTAGAACCGCTTGGCCACACCGACTATCCCAAATGGCCGGACAACCAGGAGTGATGGTCTGGTATGCCGTTTCTTTTCATAGCAGGAACCCTTTGGTTGTCATCCGCTGCATCCTTATGGCACAGCGTTAGGTCGACGATATTCTGCGCCCCGTTTTGTTGCCCTTTATTTCATTTCAGCAATATAACGTCCTCCCGCACACGGCAACAGTTTTTACAGCTTCTCTTCGTGCTTGCCAAATCCTAACTTGGCCAACGAGGTCGCCGAATGTCTCTATAATTGAGAACGTTTCGAGCATTATGGGCAGCGTCCTGCAACTAACTCTGGATACTGACGCCAGGTAACTGAATATGGCACGATATCCCACAGGAGGACATCCAACAACTCTGTCAGTCAGTGCGAAGCCCAATAACTGCTTGCATATGAGCCAGAGGTGGAACAATGCGTATTGACTTGCTCAGTTGTGAACCTGTTTCTCTTGAATAGATGATCGAGATTTTCTGAAACTATAATCATTTTTTTGTCTCTACACGCACATCCCATCTACCGAGTTCCGTCCCAACCAGATAATTCCTTCGTATTGAGTCGTTTATTTGTCTTAGAGTGTATATCCGAACGTGGTTTCAAAATCTGGATTTAGAATTTATGTTATTAAAATTTGTGAACGTTTCTTGTTATTATCTTTCCGTATTATTCGGAATTTGTAATCGGAGTGTTGTCGATAGCTGGTGCAGTTTGAATAATGTGCTAGAAATGTTTTGTAATCTGTTAATTGATTGTGAAAGTCATGTGAACATGCTCGGACAAAATGTTAATACCTTATGTACCAAGCAAAATACACTCCTCCGTGTACTAGACGTGGATTTTTAGGTTCAGTATCCAGTCCAGTGGACTTGCTAGACAGACAAGATACGTTAGACATGGCTACTTCCGCGTTCGACGTGACCCCGGGTGTCTGTACTGTTAGCGAGGCACAACACGTGCCCTCCAGCCCGACCCCACCACAGCGAGCCACGCCGTGTAGCATGCACGCAAGTATACAAGTTCCCAACCAGCCATCTGCTCAGAAACTGAAATCCTGTACGAACTGCTTTTGTGCCCACCCACGGGACAGTTGCCCTTCCCGTCAAGCACACGGTTGTTTTTGTAATAAGACAGGACATCTCTTGCCCAACGTAAATTCCCCAGCGACTGGAAAAAAGCGCAGGTGACGCCTGTATATAAGAAGGGTAGAAGGACGGATCCTCAATATTATAGACCAATATCCTTAACATCGGTTTGTTGCAGGATTCTCGAACATATTCGCAGATCGAATATAATGAATTTCCTTGAGACAGAGAAGTTGCTGTCCTTGCACCAGCACGACTTTAGAAAGCATCGCTCCTGCGAAACGCAACTCGCCCTTTAATCACATGTTATCTTGCGAACCATGGATGAAGGGTATCAGACGGATGCCATATTCCTTGACTTTTGGAAAGCGTTTGACTCGGTGCCCCACTGCAGACTCCTAACTAAGGTACGAGCATATGGGGTTTGTTCCGAAGTATGTGAGTGGCTCGAAGACTTCTTAAGTAATAGAACCCAGTATGTTGTCTTCGATGGTGAGTGTTCATCGGAGGTGAGGGTATCATCTGGAGTGCCCCAGGGAAGTGTGGTAGATCCGCTGTTGATTTCTATCAACATAAATGATCTTTTGGATAGGGTGGAGAGCAGTGTGCAGCTGTTTTCTGATGATGCTGTGGTGTACGGGAAGGTGTCGTCGTTGAGTGTGAAACGTCCCCTTAGAAAAATTATTACAAGACTGTGCTTAAGCTGACACACAATATATTTAGCCCAACGCAATCTGACTTCCAAAAATCCCTACGAAAGAATGGCCCTGATTAACATTAACCTATACGTTTCACAAATCACTTACCTCACAAAAATCTTCGTTACTCAAGCTACTGCAATGCAGCGAGCGCCACTACTGCCAGCTAAATAAAAGATTCAAACTACTGAAGGTACTAACTACTGATAGGTATAGTTAGCAAATGAAAGATTTTAATACAGAAGAAACAATGTATTTACCTTAATAGTCATAATATATATGATAGTTTACGACATCCAGTCTTACAAATTACAAAACTCCGCCATCTCTCTCCCCACGTCCACCACTGCTGGCGGCTCACCTCCAACTGCGCAACGCTACGCGCTGTTAGCATCCAGCTGCCGCTGCCCGACACTACAATGGCAGACAACAATGCAAACTAAGCACAGACTGCGCACAGCACAGCCAGTGATTTTTCATACCGAGCGCTATGTGGCGTTACCAATAAGAAAACCTAAACAGCCTACTTACAAGTGACTGTAGGAGGATACAAGATGACTTGCACAGTATTTGTGATTTGTGTAAAGAACAGCACCTAACTCTAAATATAGATAAAAGTAAATTAATGCAGATGAATAGGAAAAAGAATCCCGTAATGTTTGAATACTCCATTAGTAGTGTAGCGCTTGACACAGTCACGTCGATTAAATATTTGGGCGTAACATTGCAGAACGATATGAAGTGGGGCAAGCATGTAATGGCAGTTGTGGGGGAAGGCGGATAGTCGTCTTCGGTTCATTGGCAGAATTTTGGGAAGATGTGGTTCATACGTAAAGGAGACCGCTTATAAAACACTAATACGACCTATTCTTTAGTACTGCTCGAGCGTTTGGGATCCCTGTCAGGTTGGATTGAGGCAGGACATAGAAGCAATTCAGAGGCGGGCTGCTAGATTGGTTACTGGTAGGTTTGACCATGACGCGAGTGTTACGGAAATGCTTCAGACACTCGGGTGGGAGTCTCTAGAGGAAAGGAAGCGTTCTTTTCGTGAATCGCTGCTGAGGAAATTTAGGAAACCAGCATTTGAGGCTGACTACAGTACAATTTTACTGCCACCAACTCACATTTCACGGAAAGACCACAAAGATGAGATAAGAGAGATTAGGGCTCGTATAGAGGCATATAGGCAATCATTTTTCCCTCTTTCAGCTTGGGAGTGGAGCAGGGAGAGAAGATGCTAGTTGTGGTACGAGGTACCCTCCGCCACGCACCCTGTGGTGGATTGCGAAGTATGGATGTAGATGTAGACATGTGCAAGCTGCAAGCTGCAAGAGAAACTCTAATTCCCAACATGTCTCCCGTTCGCGTGACTCGCGTGGGCGTCACCGCAACGGAAACTGCCGTGATTATGGTTCACATCAGCCTATGGACATTAAGGCACTTAATTCAAAACCTTCTGCTTAATGTGCTTCTACAGCTCGTCTTGTGAATCATGCTTTGCCAGACACTTCCTCTCGCATTCAGAGCAACGCAAGGAATCTTTTTGTGACTATGAACATTTGTGGACGTTCTGTTCGCATGCAGCTGGACACTGGTGCGTCAGTTTCTTTACTGAACAGGTCGACGTATGACTTGCTTGGTTCGCCCCCACTTCGTCGTTCACATTCCACACTGACTGCATTTACTGGAGAGGAAATCTCAGATCGCGGCATGTGTAGTTTGCAAGCTACGTATGGTGCAACAACACGTAAGTGTCTTTCCATGTGCTCCGCTCTAGTGATGCTATGAATATTTTTGGCATGGGTGCATTTGAACTCTTTGGCCTCTTGATTCAGGACAATGTACTTTGCTTCACTGATAGTGACCATACAGTCAGTGCTGCCTCACTATGCGATGATTTTGCTGCACTCCTATCTAATGGCCTTGGTTGTGCCACAACACTGCAGCGCATGTTGTAGTTAAAGACAATGCCTTGCCTGTTTTCCAGTGCACACGCCTGATACCGCACGCACTGCGCGACACTGTAGCTGCTGAACTTAAGCATTTTCAAGACAGTGGTGTCATTGAACCTGTTTCTGCTTCGCCTATAGTGTATGTGAAAAAACCAAACGGTCTTCTACGTATTTGTGCTGACTTTAAGTCTACAGTAGATCCCCAGACAGTGGTCACTACGTTTCCCTTACCGCGTCCCGAAGACATTTTTGATAAGCTTGGTGCGGGAAAATGCTTTTCCACGCTTTCAAATTCTGCTGGATGAACAGTCGCAGCGCTATTTTGTGATCAACACCCACCTTGGATTGTTCAAGTTTCGCCACCTTCCGTTCGGTTGTGATTCGGCTCCTGCTATTTTTCAGTCTTACTTGCAGCAGTTGTGTGCCACTGTCCCTGGTTGCTCAAATTATCTGGAGGATATAGTTGTGTAGGGTCGGAACCCTGGCGAACATTTGCAGAATTTGCTTGATTTATTTACTGTACTTTTGCAGGCAGGACTAAAGTGTAACAGATTCAGTATTTAGGACATACGATTAACGGACAGGGTATCCACCCCTTAACGTCACATCTCAGTGCGATTAGAGAGTTACCAGCACTCAGGAACTTGAAATAATTTCAGTCTGTGTTGGGCAAAATTACATATTATATTCGATTTATACCAAATGCAGCGCAGATTGCAGCACCTCTGCATCGCCTTTGGGGCAAGAACGTTAGTTTTGTCTGTTCTCTGGAATGTGACGCTACTTTCCACAAGCTCAAATCTGCTTTGTTGAATGATCTGTGTTTGATTCCTTCGATCCCTCCAAACCAGTTGTCGATGCATCTTGTCACGGCATCGGAGCGTTTTTCTCGCACCGCATTAGTTCTGTCGATCGCCCGATCGCTTTTGCATCTAAGTTGCTCAATTCTGCCCAGCAAAACTATTCTCAAATCGAGAAAGAAGCTTTAGCTGGAGTGACAAAGTTTCATAATTTTTTGTACGGTCGAAAGTTCTATTTGGTCACCGACCATAAGCTTCTGGCGTCGTTGTTTCAACCGCCAAAGCCAGTTCTAACCCGTACTGCACAAAAGTTGCAACGGTGGTCTTTGTTTTTGTCTAACTACGGCCCAGCATGGCAATGCCAATGCTTTGTCTCGCCTACCTATTGGCCCTGACGAAGTGTTTGATTCTTCCAAATTGTCATGCATGTTTATTGATTGGCAAAATGAGGATTAGCTGATGGTTTTCCGGTGGATTTTCGCCGCATTGCTTCCGCGACAACCACCGATGCATCTTTGCAGATTCTTTCGCAGTATATTCGTACTCAATGGCCTCCATCTGCCACACAGATTCGTAATCCACTTGTTCGACGTTACTTTGTGCAATGTCACAACTTGTCTGAAGACCACGGTGTTATCTTGTTATGAACTGACAATGATCAGTCTCATGTGGTTGTACCTCGTTCGTTGCAGTCAGAAATGCTCCGATTGCTGCACGCTGGTCATTGGGATATTGTGTGGACGAAGCAATTATCCTGGTGAAGGTTCGACTCCTCCCTCGGGCATGGGTGTGTGTGTTTGTCCTTAGGATAATTTAGGTTAAGTAGTGTGTAAGCTTAGGGACTGATGACCTTAGCAGTTAAGTCCCATAAGATTTCACACACATTTGAACGAAGCAATTAGCGCGTCGTTACTGCATTTGGTTCGACATTGATAAACAAATTGAGACTTTGCTTGCTAACTGTCGCTCTTGTGCGGAGCATCAATCTGCTCCCCGCCACACTTCTTTGTGTGGCCGACTCCTACTGCGCCTTGGCAGCCCATTCATATTGATTTCGCCAGTCCTTTCTGGGACACCTGCTGGTGGATAGTTATTGATGCATACAGCAGCTTTCCGTTTGTTGTGCCTATTTCTTCTACTACTTCTGCCAGTACTGTTCGGGCTGTGACGTCTATTTTCTTATTGAGGGTCTGCCTGAAGTTATTGTCTCCAACAGTGGCCCCCAATTAGCGTCCTCCGAGTTTGACGCGTTATGTGCTGCTAGTGACACTCGCCAGCTGACCTCAGCCGTGTTCCACCCCCAGTTGAACGGCGAGGCTGAACGCTTTGTGCATACATTTAAATCGCAGATGAACAAGCTGCACGCCACACACTCTCGTGAGCACTCACTACGGACTTTCCTTGCTTCATATCGCTCCCAGCCTTGCGGCACCCGTTCCCCAGCCGAATTGCTATATGGCCACACCCATCGGTCACTCCTTCAGATATTGCACGCGCCGCTGCGCACTCCCGCAGCTTCACCTTGGCACCGCATGATTTGATGTTCTATCGCGTTTTTTCTGGCAGGCAGCGCTGCGAGCAGAGGCGCATTCTTCGCCAGCTTGGCCGCTCTTTATTTTTCATTCCTGGTCTCTCCGGCACTGTCAAGCGCCACCGGGACCAGATCCGTTTGTGCCGTCCTCGGTTTTCTGCCGCTGGTTCCTTTCCGGCAGAACTGGAGGCTTCGCGGCTTCCGCCACCTCAGCCCACGACTCTGCCGACGGCGCATCTGCCGCTGGCGCCTCTGCCGTGGGCGCTCCTGCCACCGTCGCCACTGCTCCTCCGGTCTCCTGCACCGGGTGGGCGCCTCTCGCCGCCGCCACGGCCCCATCTTCGGCCGCCGCCGCCGCCGTGTTCCTCCGTGGTGTCGGAACCGATGGACGCTGACGCTGCTATCACGCTGCCGCTGCCGCCGCCGCCGCCCATGAAGGTCGTTGCTCCTCCTCCTCACTCGAGCATACGCAGTGGCGCTACACGTCCTGGGGAGGTTTTCCACGGGGCGTCTTCCTCGACCCCTCACGAGCAATTCGGGGACGTGGGTGGGCAGCACGACCTGGCAGTTTCGCTGTCCACCCCCTCAGTTGCGTTGCCCCTGGGTCCCTCCACCCGCCGTCGGAAGCTCTACTCAACTACAGAGCGCCGTTTGGAGGAAGGACGGGTGTGGTATTGATAACTGTGATGCCGTGGCGTAGGTACAAGTTCTTAGGTTGGCACTATGACACCGACACCAACGATAGCGCTCTCTAGCCGGCACTGTGCAGCTCTACCAGCGCCGCTCCAGATTCAGCCCATTTGATTCCGAGCAGACGACCAGCCAACATTGATTCTATTTCATAGTGGTTCAAATGGCTCTGAGCACTATGGGACTTAACTTCTGAGGTCATCAGTCCCCTAGAACTTAGAACTACTTAAACCTAACTAACCTAAGGACATCACACACATCCATGCCCGAGGCAGGATTCGAACCTCCGGACTGAGCGCCTTAACCGCTAGACCACAGCGGCCGGCGCGCGTTTTAATCTTTGTGGATTATGCAAATGGACAGATATCCTCCCAGAAATAATTGCCCAGTACAATCGAACCAAACTGTGGTGTGCGTACTGTAAGACCTTCGGTACACACACCATCAGATTATTTGACTTGTCGCTCTAACGAAGTAGGCGAGTGTCAGCAATATGTCTCGTCTTATCGTGGCGTGTTCATCTTCTGCCGTTAGGGCAAACGATAGAAATGCCACTGGCACACTTAGAGTAGCAGATTGACGGTGACCAACTTTAAACAAAACTTGATTAATTTCCACACACATTTATTAAAATAATAACAAGCATGAACATTACGTAACTGGATGCTATTTACAATTGACAATCTGAAGTTCCTTTGGCCTTGGTACGTTAATCTTATTCTCACATATCTCTGATACTTGACAAAGTGTCTATATATTTATCTTCATGGCTGTGTACAGGAATATGATAATATTCTTAGGTGCAGACTGAAACTTGACTATAGACTGGTACAGACTGGTGCAGACTCGTACAGACTGGTGCAGACAAATGCAGACTGACTGTTCGGAGGTCTGTACACTCGTTATTAGACCTCGCGCATTCCGGTATCACTGAGCGAGTGTGATCCACGAGGAGAAAAGGTTCTACGTTAGCAGCAATCTCATTGGTTGCGTTACATATTAATACGCGGATCGGCGGAAGCAGAATTTGGTCCATCTCTAAGGCAGCGCCATCTCGTAGTTTGGAGACGGGCGAGCACTGCGCCTGCGCTGTTGTGCTTAGTGGGGTGCGTTCTAGTGGGAAAGTTGTGTATGCGCTGATTACGTGGAACTATGTACATAACACAAACATAGCACAACAAAAATGAGACCAATTAAAGTTTGTGATAATGGACTCATGGACACAGAGTGTGATCACATTAAAATGCTGGATCCACATAAACAGAAAATTAATGTAGGTGATTTGGTACATATCTCAAAACACAAGATATCATTTGAGAAATCATACCTACCCAACTGGTCAACAGAGATATTTACAGTTTCAAATAATAGAACTTGTACCTTGAGGGATAGTAGAGGTGAAGAAATTGAGGTTGCTTCCACACTGAGGAGTTGCAGAAAAGCTCTGAACTGGATGTTTTTCTCGTGGAGAGAGTCATATGCTATTGAGGAAGTGGAGTGCTAGTCAAATAGCTTGGTTTTCCTGCAGCACGAAACAACTGGATTGATGCTAACGATCTGCTAGATAATGGTGTGTGCAGTCCACAACCATTGCAGTATCGTAACCCATGTGCTAGGAGACAGATTATAGGAAGTGGTCGTATTTAAGACAAACTGCCAGTGCAATTACACATTCCGGATTATAAGTACTGTAGACCTGGAACAAAGCTTCAAAAACGCCTGGCATGAGGCGATAAAGGGATTAATCTTCTCGATGAAGTATGTATGGAACACGAACCTGCATAAGCTCCAAATAAAGATCTCCCAAGTCGTCACATTGCAGATAGGATTTTAGTTGATAAGGTTAAGGCGATATGCAGAAGAAAGCATATTGTATAGGTCAGCACATAGCAACATTTGCAGCCGATAAAACCATGCATGGAAAATTTAAGCTGGGATTAGGAATGATTAATTTCAAGCAAGTTATGAATGCTACACATTGTGCACTAAACAAGAAGAAGAAGGGTGGAAAGTGGAGGTACTTGAAGAAATATATTCTGACAGCGATGTATGCAGCTCTAAAGGCTCTGAAGATGGAGGGTGCGGGAAGAGGAAGAGGGTCAGTTAAAGCACCTCGAGTGCTACTAATGCTGAAGACGTCTGGTGGTTTTCTTCCATTTCTCATCCCAGCCCTCTCCGCTCTCTCAGTGGTAGAGTTCCTTGCTGGTGGTGCTACAGCATGTAAATGAGGAACACACAAGTAAAAAAGCGAAGACTGATAAGCACACAATCAACCACACAGGCGAACTGACAAAGGCAGTATGAGAGCAATTGCACCACAACGACGATTTATATGAGCTGTATCCCCTCCACCTGCCATTTCAACCAGGGAGCCAACAGGAATGCGGCATTCTACCCACCTGCAGACGAATACTGCCAGGACACGTTAGTGCTGGTCTGACCAGCCACGATTTTCGCGCGCTCGTACACTAGTGGAAATGGAAAAAAGAACACATTGACACCGGTGTGTCAGACCCACCATACTTGCTCCGGACACTGCGAGAGGGCTGCACAAGCAATGGTCACACGCACGGCACAGCGGACACACCAGGAACCGCGGTGTTGGCCGTCGAATGGCGCTAGCTGCGCAGCATTTGTGCACCGCCGCCGTCAGTGTCAGCCAGTTTGCCGTGGCATACGGAGCTCCATCGCAGTCTTTAACACTGGTAGCACGCCGCGACAGCGTGGACGTGAACCGTATGTGCAGTTGACGGACTTTGAGCGAGGGCGTATAGTGGGCATGCGGGAGGCCGGGTGGACGTACCGCCGAATTGCTCAACACGTGGGGCGTGAGGTCTCCACAGTACATCGATGTTGTCGCCAGTGGTCGGCGGAAGGTGCACGTGCCCGTCGACCTGGGACCGGACCGCAGCGACGCACGGATGCACGCCAAGACCGTAGGATCCTACGCAGTGCCGTAGGGGACCGCACCGCCACTTCCCAGCAAATTAGGGACACTGTTGCTCCTGGGGTATCGGCGAGGACCATTCGCAACCGTCTCCATGAAGCTGGGCTACGGTCCCGCACACCGTTAGGCCGTCTTCCACTCACGCCCCAACATCGTGCAGCCCGCCTCCAGTGGTGTCACGACAGGCGTGAATGGAGGGACGAATGGAGACGTGTCGTCTTCAGCGATGAGAGTCGCTTCTGCCTTGGTGCCAATGATGGTCGTATGCGTGTTTGGCGCCTTGCAGGTGAGCGCCACAATCAGGACTGCATACGACCGAGGCACACAGGGCCAACACCCGGCATCATGGTGTGGGGAGCGATCTCCTACACTGGCCGTACACCTCTGGTGATCGTCGAGGGCACACAGAATAGTGCATGGTACATCCAAACCGTCATCGAACCCATCGTTCTACCATTCCTAGACCGGCAAGGGAACTTGCTGTTCCAACAGGACAGTGCACGTCCGCATGTATTCCGTGCCACCCAACGTGCTCTAGAAGGTGTAAGTCAACTACCCTGGCCAGCAAGATCTCCGGGTCTGTCCCCCATTGAGCATGTTTGGGACTGGATGAAGCGTCGTCTCACGCTGTCTGCACGTCCAGCACGAACGCTGGTCCAACTGAGGCGCCAGGTGGAAATGGCATGGCAAGCCGTTCCACAGGACTACATCCAGCATCTCTACGATCGTCTCCATGGGAGAATAGCAGCCTGCATTGCTGCGAAAGGTGGATATACACTGTACTAGTGCCGACATTGTGCATGCTCTGTTGCCTGTGTCTATGTGCCTGTGGTTCTGTGAGTGTTATCATGTGATGTATCTGACCCCAGGAATGTGTCAATAAAGTTTCCCCTTCCTGGGACAATGAATTCACGGTTTTCTTATTTCAATTTCCAGGAGTGTAGATCCAGCCGGAAAACCCCGCTTCCGGTTGACACTTCACTCTGTAGCGAACTGCGGCCGCTGACGATCGCGCCGCCGCTTTACGGATACCCGGTTACGAGCGTGCTTCGTGTAGCGTAACATATTTAAAAATATGTTTTTACGTGATCCAGGATCGTCTTCAGAGTTTCGGCGTGCTGTATTTGCGCTCATTTATTTCGGCGATGTATTTTTTCGAGTGTATTTCTGTTCCATGTGCACCTAGGTAGACAGTGCAGTGTTTCGTGTGCGAATGTGTTTCAAACAAATTGTTTAAAGCAACATTTGCATTTGTGTTGAAACATTAAAGGCTTCTTCTAATTTGTTTATGCATGCATGTATTCCAGAGTGGAGGAGGAAGACTAAGAGGGTTCAAAAGTATGAGTCTGTGTTCAAGTGTGGCGGTATACACTGCAAAAATGAAGCAAACTACCAAGAAGCGATCTTTTTAGAAGCGTATATATAGACATACTCAATTGGATTTATCAACTCCTGAAGCAGCTCGTGTTCAAAGACAAGGAAATTTCCGTCAAAAGCGCGCGAAGTGTCTAAGGGATGGTTTCACAAGTGTGTAGTGATGTTTTTTTAATCTGTGTTCAAGCGCAGTGGTGGTTTCCTCGGAATAAAACATGTAATTACATCGCAAATTGTTTAAAAATTCTTGCAGCATCTGCAATGTTCTCTCTCTCTTTCTTTGTCCATTGAACACAGTAAACAGTCTGTCCTCCCAGTCCAGCAGCTAGATACAGACGGTGTCCTTTTCCCGCCATTTTTCCCCAGACAGCCATCTTGGATTGCGTCATGGGAGGAGAGAGGGGGAGGGCCAACACTGCCCTCTGGTGGTGGTGTTGTGAACAAGGCCAATTGGAATCCAGTCTTCGACGTGAACACACTGGATGGAGCTACTGTCTATGACAACTCAAATAGTGTAAATAAAAAATGAATTCTAAATAAAGACTTACATCCATCCTATCCAGCTGCCCAGCACAGACTGAGACCTTTCCCCACCAATTTTTCGGATGGGGGAGGGGAGGAGAGGGGAGCAATACATAAAAAATAAAGACATATGTCCATCGTATCTGGCAGCCCAGCACAGACTGAGTCCTTTTAGTGGCAGTTTCCAGATGGATAAGGGGTGGGGAGTGGAGGGGGGTGGGAAGGCGTTACGTTAGTGGAGGTAGTCCGATTGACTTATTTTGCCACCAAACTTTGAACTTCCCACCATGACGTCACTGCGACATTACTACATCTATGGCCACCATCTTTGATCTGCTGACTTGAGTAAATTTGGAAACAATGCAGAATGGGGCCATACGAAGTTTGTCCCACTACTTCCATGGAATACCAAGATGTGACTGCCTAAATCATCCCCGAACCCTCGCCACGTTTCATTTTTGGGACGTTAACTCGGGCAGAAGTTGGAAACAGTGTTCAGCCAGACTCATCTGACCAAATGATTCTCTTCCACTGCCCCATAGTCCACATTTTATGGCTTCGGCACCACGTTTTTCCGTTACGGGCATTTGCGTCACCGACCTGTGGTTCTGGATTCCAGCATTCCCTGTAGTTCTCAGCTTACGGAGCTGCCTTCTTGTTGTTTCGGTGCTGATAGGGTTCGCGAGTGTGACATTCACTTCTACTGTGACTGTCGCAGCTGTAGTCCTTTTATTTTTCATCACAATCCTCTTCAGTGGCCGCCGTCACGATCACTCAGTACACACTTCCGTAAATGTTCTGACTTAGCGGACGATATGTCCCTGTATGCAGTACAAATCTTCGGTGCAGGACCTCCTGAGTCAAACCCCCTCCGCAAACTTGGTTACGGAAGCACCCGCCGTACAAGCGCCAACCATTTGCCAACGTTCGAATTCACTTAGTTGCGTCATAATGTGCTCACAACTACACAGGACACTATCCTGGCTGCGACTCACACTGCAACGTATTAAGGATATTGCACACGTGCCGCTTGTGACCAACTACACCGCGCAACATGCAGGCTTAGCTAGCGTCTGCATTTAAGTTCAAGAGTGCATTTCTCGTGCTGTTTCCATATGTTTGTTTAACCCCTGTAAGTAGATCGATGTCGGCCATTTTCTAAACATCTACAGCGCTACCATCTGTTAAAGTTAGCCAGCTGCTGTGACCGAGTAGCCTGTGTTCTAGGCACTGCAGTCCGGAACCGTGCTGGTCCTACGGTCGCAGGTTCGAATCCTGCCTCGGGCACGGATGTGTGTGATATCCTTAGGTTATTTAGGTTTAAGTAGTTCTAAGTCTAGGGGACTGATGACCTCAGATGTTAAGTCCCATAGTGCTTAGAGCCATTTGAACAATTTTTTGTTTTTGTTGAATTTAAGACGCTGTTACTGTGTCGGCTATAGAAGAAGGTTTGCGGAAGCGCGCCGCAGTTGTGATTATCTTATTAACTTAAGGAAGAACAAAAAAGGAGTCATTACTCTCTGAATAGCCATTGCACGCTGCAGGTTCAAAACGAAAGTCCTTATCTTCTCGTGTTATTGTCAGAGTGCACTCCGAGCTTCTTGTTCGTTTTCTCGACATTGAAGATTTTTAACACTGTTGGTGGAAAGCCATACCGCTAAATCAAGAAGTGGTTATCCTGAAAACTTGTCGCGAGCTGTTAGTAGGCAGATGGCCTGGCATACTTCTGTAAACTCTTAAGCACTGGTTCAGGGAGAAGGAACTTTCCTGCGGTCAGAATCACTTTGTAGTTAAACACAAAAATTCGAGTCGCAGTGTGTTTCCGTGGGAATTTATTTGGTTGAAGCACAAAATGCCACCAAAGAGACATGGTGCAAGCCACGAGTTTGTAGCGTCGTATTTCATTTGCTGGAGGACGTACAATGGACGAACCAGAAAAAGAACAACAGCAGAAGTACAGTTGGAGGGTTCAGTTCGTGTGGGGCCTTGGAGGAGAACACTTGTCTGTACATGTCTTGCAGGTTTCAAGAGGACTATCTAGCCGCCGCTGCTTGGAGATGGCAGCTGTGCCGAAGGCTGCCTTTGTTGGTGACGGCGTCTTCCCATCGTGATTACACACTTGCAAACTGTCCGCCCCCCGGTAGCTGAATGGTCAGCGTGACGGATTATCAATCCTCTGGGCCCGGGTTCGATTCCCGGCTTGGTCGGGGACTTTTCTCCGCCCAGAGACTGGTGCTGTCCTCATCATCATCCTATCATCCTCATCGACTGCAGGTCGCCGAAGTGGCGTCGCATTCAAAGAGCGGCACCCGGCGAACCGTCTGCCCGACGCGAGGCCCTAGCCATACGATTAAATAAAATAAATAAAACTTGCAAACTATCTCTCCCGACCGCTGGAGCTGAGCTGGTAGTTCTGCACATCACCACTGCCTGTTCTGTTCGCAGCGCTGCCCTGCCGATATAACATGTGTCTTTGGCGAATGCTGGTAAAAGGCTTTAGGGATCCGCACAACGTGAACAGCAGGTGAACTTTGGTTTCTACTGTCAGTAATTCACACGTAAAGATTTTGTTTATGCTTATTTGCAACTTTCAGTACACTTGTTTAGCAACCTTCATGTTTCAGTGCATGAGAGCCACATTTCATTGTCACATTCTTATCATCGCTCTTTCGGTATTATATGCACACTGTAGCAAGTGTCAAACTACTTTTAGGGACCAACCTGGTGCCCATCTCAATAAGTAAATTGAACCCTTTAAGTATGAAATAATTCCGTACAAATTAAATATTCCAAAAATTGAAGTCTCAGTATGCGTTTCATTAAATAACAATTGTAGATACAGTATTTTGTCTCTCAAAACGCGGGGAGGAACAACAAACACTACTACTCACTTTGCACTTATATCAAATTCGTCTTCATACGCTAAAGTGATGCTGAAACCGGAAGGACCAGCTACGCGATTTTAAGGGTAGGGACCTATTAATCGTCGGCAATTCAAAAGTACGGCGAATGATGGTACCCCTTATGAAAATGGCAGCAAGGCACAGGAAAGGACACCAGGAGCACTCAGTGTGTATACCTGGGGGCCTCGTTCAACATGGTGTAAAGGGTGTTCCGGCAGCCATTGAGAGGACCAACTGCAGATGTCGTCTGGGCTCCAATGTCATTCTTGGATCATTCCAGCGGCTGGCATAGACGGTTGAGAAGGCCAGCCTTGTACGTGGAGTTTCAACGAAGCTCTCAATTTGCAGCATTGTCCCGAGAACTGATCGTGGCCCTTTGTTACTGAGTCAAGTGGAAGGACTGAACCAGAGACTTCGAGGGTTCTGTGACAACCTAGGCTGCGACGTCTTTGACTTGCGCCAAAGGGTTGAGAACTTTAATGTTCCTCTAAAAAGGTCAGGTGTGCACCACATTTGAGAGGCTTATACTAAGATAGCTGAATGTGTGTGGGATGTACACAAGGGTTTTTTAGTTTAGGCGACTCTCCATCCATTTCAGATAACGATAGTAGTAGGAAACCCGGAAGTATCAATGTAAGTTCGAAATAAATGCCTCCCACTGGTGAGAGTATTGAAATTCTTATGTTCAACTGCTGAAGCATTCGCAATAAAGTGCCAAAGTTTGAATCGCTCATGAAAAGCAGTGAAGCTCACATAATACTAAGTACAGAAAGCTGGTTGAAACCAGAAATTGATAGCAGTGAGATCTTTGGGGCAAATTTAACTGTACATGGAAAGGATAGACAAATAGGAAGTGGAGGTGGTGTATTCGTCACAGTACACAAGAAACTCAAATCCACCGAGACAGGAATTGAAACTGCATGTCGGACTGTTTGGGGAAGACTCATTATCAGGGTTGGGCATAAAAATGATAATTGGATTCTTCTATCGCCCATCAGAATGATCTCCTGATGTAAACGAAATCTTTAGAGAAAATCTTAGTTCAATTGTATTTAAGTTCCCCTGTCATTCTCTAACCATCGGTGGAGACTTTAATTATCCAACAATTAACTGACAAAATTACAGTTTTGTTAGCGGTGGGTGTGATAAGACAGCCTGTGAAACTTCACTAAATGCCTTCTCAGAAAGCTGTCTAGAACAGATAGTTAGGAATCCCGCTCATGGTGGAAATATGCTGGATCTAATGGCAACAAACAGACCTGACCTCATTGAGGATGTTCACATCGAAAGTAGTATCAGTGACTATCACGCGGTTGTGGCAGCATTGATTACAAAAGTACAAAGGACAATTAAAAGAAGCAGAAACATATACAGGTTTAAACTAGATAAAAAAATTCAGTAGTATCATATTTCAACTAGAAACCTGAAACTTTCAGCACAGGGCAGGAGCATGTAGAGCAACAATGGCTCAAGTTTAATCTATCGTAGATCCGTCGAACAAAAAACCGTGCCCAGTTCCTGGAAAATGGCACAGGTCATACCCGTCTACAAGAAGGGGAATACATCCTTGACATCCATTTGTTGTAGAATCTTGGAAAATATTCTCAGCTCAAACTTAATGTGGTATCTTGAACAGAATGACATCCTCGATGCCAACCAGCATGGATTTCGAAAATGTCAGTCAAGTGAAACCGAATTCGCACTTTTCTCACATGACATACTGAAAGCTTTGGATCAAGGCAACCAGATAGATGTAGTATTTCTTGATTTCCGAAAAGCCTTTGCCTCAGTAACGCAACTACGTTTATCGTATGGGGAGTCAACTGAAATTTGTGACTGGCCTGAAGACCTTTTCGTAGGGAGGACACAGCATGTTATGTTGGAAGGAGGGTGAGTGATCGTCAGACGTAGAAGTAACTTCCGGCGTGCCCCATGGAATTGTGTTGGGGCCCTTGCTGCTCATCTTGCATATTAATGACCTTGCAGTAATAGTAAAATCAGGCTTTTTGAAGATGGCGCAGTTCTCTATAATGAAACATCATGTGGAAGATGTTGAATAAACGTTCAGTCAGATCTTGATAAGATTTCAAAGTGGTGGAATTATGGGCAACTTGCTTTAAATGTTGAGAAATGTAAAATTGTGCACTTCACAAAAAGAAAAAAAACGTAGTATCCTGTGATTGTGATATCAATGAGTCACTTTTGGAATCGGCCAACTCATACAAATACTTGGGAATGAATAACACTTTGTAGGGATATGAAATGGACTGATCACTTAGGTTCAGTCGTGGGTAAAGCAGGTCGTAGACTTCAGTTTGTTGGTAGAATACTGAGGAAATGTAATCAGTCTACAAAGGAGATGGCTAATAAATCAATGCGACTGATTCTACAATATTGCTCAAGTGTTTGGGACCCGTGCCAGATACAACTAACAGGGGATATTGAGCGTGTACAGAGAAGGGCATCAGCAATGCTGAGAGATTTGTTCAATCTGTGGGAGAGTGTGACGGAGATACTGCAGGAACTAAACTGGAAGATTCTTGAAGATGGACGTAAACTATCCTGAGAAAGTCTGTTAACAAAGTTTGAAGAACCGGCTTTAAACGACTACTCTAGGAATATACTACAACCCCCTACATATCGCTCATATAGGGATCGTGAGGATAAGATTAGAATAATTACTGCACGCACACAGGCATTCAAACAATCATTCTTTCCGAACTCCATAAATGAATGGAATAGGAAGAGCCGGCCGCTGGTGGCTGAGCGGTTCTAGGCGCTTCAGTCTGGAACCGCGCGACCGCTACGGTCGCGGTTCGAATCCTGCCTCGGGCATGGATGTGTGTGATGTCCTTAGGTTAGTTAGGTTTAAGTAGTTCTAAGTTCTAGGAGACTAATGACCTCAGATGTTAAGTCCCATAGTGCTCAGAGCCATTTGAACCATTTTATTTGAATAGGAAGAAGCCCTAATAAGTGGTATAATGGAACATACCCTCTGCCATGCACCTCAAGGTGATTTGCAGAGTATAGATGTAGATGTAGATGTAGAACAGGGACAGAACGTAAATCAATTCAGGGGCGAATTGATTGTTTGAGGACAGTAGCTCCCCTTTTAGCTGATCGTGAGATGCAGTAGTTCGTTGGTCCTGTGTTTACCTTCACGTAAACAACCGACTTGGTAATAGCCCGGCAGCCGACGTGTGTAGCAGCTATCGTGCGCTCTCCAAAAATAAACCCATCGATGTATAAGTCTCGCAAACTGGAATGCTTTTTCGTTTTATTCTATGCTAGTATTTCACAATGTGGAACGCATTAGCATTTTCTGAATGTGTTCGCTCAACGACGGAGTACATAAACTTCCGTTCCATGTATTGGATAATTTAAAATGGAGACAAACTGGATAACTGTTTTTTGTGTAAGTGACGGAAATGTGTCGCTGCTTTTAGAAATTTTGTATTATTGTAGGCGGAGTACAGAAGGTGATAATGGTATCTTACTCACTCCAAGCAGCTGCTCTTGGAAAATAGTTAACTGAGTCATCTGCATACGCTAAAGGCAGTTACTTTATGTATAAGTTTTTAGTGAATAACCAACTTCGCGTGATTAGATTTGAAAAGAAATAGTACTTACCAACTCGCTTGAAAGTAAATAGCAACATTCACGATGTTGTGGAAAATGTGCAGTGGATTTCGGAAAAGAGGACACGACACTGCTAGTTTACACACGTTATAACTGAGAAAACCGGAACTGGATTAACGTACACATGTTGTTCACGAACATATTATTTCTCCAACTCATGTAGCCTCTGTGGAAAAGAATTTTTTTTCAAACTATGTAGAAGTTCGGAAGAAACACATTCAGTAACGAAAATGTTCCAGAAAAGGTGTCAGCGATATGTGTTCGATGATGTAATAATATTGGGTGCAAGGAGGCATTATCAGACTTCATGAAGCGGGGCATCCATGCTTAAGCTTCTAGAGTAAAATAACGACGACTAAATTGCATTTAATCTTAGGTTTACCGCTTTATGAAGTTCTTCATAATTATTTCTGAATGACTTGAACAGTTACAAGCAACCGCGTCCGCTAATTTTTCATGTGTTACGGTTGAAATGGGGGTGTGTAAATTTTCACAGGAATTTTTCTTGTTTTGGATGTCTGGAGCCACGTTCGTAATGTTTTAATTGCTTAGTCATGCGCGCACAGCCTCCTGAGAGAAGCTGCAATGCACAGAGATGTGTTAGAGATGATATCTGCTCTGCGAAGGTGTGCAACAGATTTACCTGTTGATCGTGAGGAGAGGAGAGGATATCGACAGAATGAAGAGCTTTGGTTTAGTCGCAGTAAGCAGCAAACGATGAAGATTTTTGAGAACTCTATTATGGATTAGTGGAAGCTTTATTATGGAGAGAAAAAGAATTAAGTTTTACACTGGTACGATTATATTTTTTGAAAAGAATGCATCAGAGGCAGTGAGTGAGTTTGTTTTATTTGCTGCAGCGTTTTTATAATGCAGCATTCGTCGTTAGACATCCTGATCAGGAATCTTTTTACTTTTCATTTTGTTGTTAGGATTTATCGATCGTTCTGAGAGAAATGGATTTAAGATTTAGATTTTAGAATTTTGTTTAAGGTAAGCTAATATACGTGAATTTTAAGTCTTGTGATTCTTAGATTATAGTTTCGTGATTACAGAGGAAGCTCAACGATTATTGAAGTTTCATTTAATGTTATTAAGTCACACAAAATGAGATTGCTATTGAGTTCATTTCACCCCGAGTTATTGTCCACATCCCAGGAGTCAATTAATTTTCAATTTTTTTGAAACCATTGTCAAAAATTACGATCCAAGAATGATGGTAATTTTTTAGAGAACGCATTGTACCTTTGCTTATCCCTGCGGTCAGACTTCACAGCTCTATTATCCAGACGCACTGTAACTACGAGAGCAGTTTGCACGACGGAATCCAGTGTGACCCAGGTAAGCCAAATAGTGTAGGAAACAAATTCTCTCTTTAATTAAATTTCACAGGGACCAACTTTAGTTTCAAATTAATCAGTTTTTCGTCAAAGTTCATAGTCAGATTTTGTGAGAGGTTGATTATCGTAGAATTCTCGCAGTTAGATTTCTCTATGCATTCTGGTAGTTCAGTTTTGTCACCAACCGCTATTAGCTTTAAGGTCTGCCGCGGTGGTCTCGCGGTTCTAGGCGCGCAGTCCGGAGACGCGCGACTGCTACGGTCGCAGGTTCGAATCCTGCCTCGGGCATGGATGTATGTGATGTCCTTAGGTTAGTTAGACTGAAGTAGTTCTAAGTTCTAGGGGACTGTTGACCTCAGCAGTTAAGTCCCATAGTGCTCAGAGCCATGCGCACCATTCAAACCAGGAAGCCCAAAGTTTAGCATGTAACAGATAATTTAGCATTAAAAACAAATTTAACATTACAGATTCATTTTCATCAAAATAGCATTAAACAGCTAACTTTCACTGTCGTACATCGGACAAACTTGTCGCACTGTAGAAGAGAGATTTACTGAATACCAACACTACACTCATCTGGAACAACCAGAGAAGTCTGCAGTGGCCGAGCATTGTCTCAGTACAGGCCATTCTATGAATTATCAACACAACAAAATCCTCGCGTCGACGAGTTCGTACTGGGACAGTGTTATTAAGGAAGCAGTGGAAATACGTAGCTCGACGAATCTTGTAAACAGAGACACGGGCTTTCAGCTCAGCACAGCTCGGGATCCAGCAGTGGCCATATTGAAGTCGCATCGAGCAGAGAGGAATACTATCGATCATACGACGGATGACGATTCGCCAGAAACATAAATATTTAGTTGACAAAGGGAGGATGGTCACACACCAAAGCCGACGCGCATTTTTGCCTTCGGCTTCCGACAGAGGTCGCTGGGGCGGCCGATGCCACCGCAGAGTAGCAGCGCAGCCTCCGCGCGTGCGCCGAAATCTTTGGTTCTTCGTCTTGCAGGTGGCGTTGCTGTCCTTCCAGCTATCGGTTGATATCGTCGCTATTGGCCATCGAATTTGGCGCCTCCACGCATGCGCACTTCCTGCCTAAGACTGGCATAAATAGGGGGCCCTAGTCATGCCTTAGCCTGCCTCTCCGTGTACCCCTACTCTCTTCATCCCGCCCTTCCCCTGGTGCCCCTTGCTCTCCCCTCCTTTTCCATCCTCTTTGACCTTTCCCTCGGTAGGTCCCACCTGGCAGTTTTATTCTTCGTCGTGTGTGCTACAAGTGGGTTTCAAGTGTGTTGTTCTGGAGTGTTTTTAATGCTGTGGCCGACTTTTAACCTGTGCATGTCCATTCAGTGTCTTCTCTATGTTTTAAGAATCGCCAACTGTGTTTTTTAACTTTCTGGTGACTTTTTTAACTGTCCCCCATCAACGTCTCCATGTCCATCTACTTTTACCTCCATTTTCCCCCTTTACTCTGTTTTATGTTCCCCTTTTTTATCGCCTTTTGTATGTAACATTTTATTCTTATTTTTGATGCCATGTCACTCTGCTGAAGAACGTCGGATTGTGCCGCTGACAGCCCTCCACTGCCCATATGGGGCAGTGGAATGAAATCACAACGAAGAAAAAAAAAGATAACATGCCTTAGCAGTGTGTCCGTCACACCTGGAGATGTCGGCCAGTTGCGCTGATGAAATATTGTGGAGTTTTCACTATGACTTCCGACGTCACTGTGTTTATCTACAAGCAATCTTCTGAGGCAACATGGTGTCACTTCGAAGTTTGGTGTTGTTGTTGGATGTGTAGCACTGCCGACGGACCTCTCCTTGCTCCCCCTCGACGGCAACGGCGGGCGCAACGATGCTCACAGTCCAGACAGACCTCGGTGCTCCAGCCCTGCAAGCATAGCCAGCAACTCCGTGTTAAGCACCAGCTGATGGCAGCGTGTCATTACAGCTCTAAATACGGGGCGTTGCGGGAATTTTTGTTTCACGAAGTCTCCAAGGTGTGTCACCTAGATCGCCTGTTTGAAACAAAGGAATGTTTTTTTTGTTTGTTTTTATAACTGGTTTGATGCGGCCCGCCACGAATTCCTCTCCTGTGCCAACCATATCATTTCAGATTAGCACTTGCAACATCCGTCCTCATTTATTTCCTGAATGTGTTCAAACCTCTGTTTCCCTCTACAGTTCTTACCCTCTACAGTTCCCTTTAGTGCCATCGAGGTTTTTCCGCGATACCTTAACACATATTCTATCAACCTGTCCATTCTTCTTCTCAGCGTTTTGCATATATTCCTTTCTCTCCAATCCTGTGGACACCCTCTGAATTCCTTACCTTACTGGGCCACCTAATTTTCAACAATCGTTTGGAGCACCACACCTCAAATGCTTCGATTCTCTTCTGTTCGCGTTTTCCCACAGTCCATGTTGCACTCCCATTCAATGCTGTGGTCCAGACATACTTGCTCAAAAATTTCTTCTGCAAATTAAGGTATATGTTTAGTACTAGTAGATTTCATTTGGCCAGGAATGCCCTTTTTGCTAGTGCTAGTCTGCTTTTTGCGTCCTTGTTCGATCCGTCCTGGGTTAATTTGGTGCCTAGGTAGCAGAATTCCATGGCTTCGTCTACTTCGTGGTGACGTTTCGACACTTAAATTTCTCACTATTCTCATTTCTACTATTTCTTGTTACTATCATCTTTTTAGATTTCCTCTCACGCCATATAATTTATTCATTGGACATTTCATTCCATATAATATATCCTGTAATTCTTATTCACTTTCACTGAAGATAGCAATGTCATCAACGAATTGTTGAACTACCTTTTATTTCCATCACTGCTTCCTCGATATTTTGTACGAACAGCAGGAGCGAAAGACTACATCCCTGCCTTACACCCTTTTTAATCCTAGCACTTTGTTCATGGTCTCCCACTCTTACTGTACTTCCTCAATTCTTGTACTCATTATATAATTCCCGCCTTTTCCTATAGCTTACCGCACTTTTCTTAGAATTTCGAACATCTTGCACCATTTTACATTGTCGAGCGCTTTTTCAAGGCAGACGAATCCCATGAACGTGTCTTCAGTCTTGCTTCCACTATCAACTCCAACGTCAGAACTGCCTCTCTTGTACCTTTACCTTTTCTAAAGCCAAACTGATCGTCATCCACAGATTCTAAGTTTCTTTCCCATGTTTCTGTATATTATTTTTGTCAGAAAATTGGAGCATGAGCTGTTAAGGTGAATGTGTGATAACTCTCGCACTTGTCGGCTCTTGCTATCTTCAGAATTGTGTGGACGATGTCTGATGGTATATCGCCAGTCTCGTGAAAAGTAGTTTTGCTGCTGCTTTCCCAATGATTTTAGAAATTATGATGGGATGTTATTGATTCCTTCTACCTTATTTGATATTAAATCTTCCAATCCCCAATCTCTTCCCTAATGACTTCTCTCTCTTCTTCTACCAAGTCCGCAGACAAGTCCATCCCCCTCATACAGGCTCTCAGTGTCTCTTTCCATCTACTCGCTCTTTCTTCTCCATTTAACAGTGGAATTACCTCTTCACTTTAAAGTTGCCACCCTCGCATTTAATTTCGTCGAAGGTTGTTTTGATCTTCGTATATACTGGGTCAGTCTTTCCGAAAGTCATTCCTTTTTCGATCTCTTCACATTTTTCCTGCAGCCATTTTGCCTTAGCTCAAAGAAGTGAGATATGGAAGTATTGAGTAATAAAGAAGTGCTCTTGAAGTTATGTGAGAGTATGGATACTGCGATAATGAATATCTCAGTAGTTCAGTTGAAGATATATGTACATCTCTAAAAAGAGCAATCACAGATGCTGGAAGGAGAAACATTGGTGCATGGAAGGTAATTGAGAATAAACCGTGTGTAAATGGAGAAATGCTTCAGTTGATCAACGAAAGGCGTAAGTACAGAAATGTTCAAGGAAATTCACGAATACAGAGAAACTTATAGCTGTGGTATACCAGAGTAGAATATGGTACCAATCTGGACTATAGAAGATTTTCTGGGTGTTGTTTCAGCCTTGGACGAATTCCAAACCGATAGAGATCAGTGGGGCCCATGCAGAATACCGAGGCCAGTAGATGTGCAGTCGACAGGACCCATGTGGGGTGAGCAGTAGTGGTGGAGGTTATGGAAAGGCTCTGCAGGGGAAACGCCAAGATCTGGAGGGAAAGTGCCGTTCTAAACTGAAACCTACGCTCAAGCTTTTGTAAATATTAAATGGAGTCCCTCCATGCCGACACTTGCACGGTGACCATTCAAAAAGATTGGTCACCTCTGGTTTGGCTTGTATTTGAAAATAACTGTGTTGAAAATGTAGCGATTTATTTTCGCCAGGGTTTTTAACCATTTTTAACTTTCAGAGGAGCGTCATGAGTG
Source organism: Schistocerca gregaria (assembly GCF_023897955.1). Classification (NCBI taxonomy): domain Eukaryota; kingdom Metazoa; phylum Arthropoda; class Insecta; order Orthoptera; family Acrididae; genus Schistocerca; species Schistocerca gregaria. The sequence goes on from NC_064920.1 coordinate 892,476,895, forward strand.
GCGAATTTTGAGTAAAGCATACACTTCTCTTGTTGCCATATTAAAATTTGCTTATTTTGCCAAAACACAGCGGACTTCCCACAGTGTCTCCTCACTAACATGTTGTGCAGACGCAATTGCGAGAGAATTCTGTAACAGTGGTTTCTTAGGTTTATTAAGTGAGGAACTGAGGAAAAGTAACGTTAGTAGCTTACGTAAAAGCATATCCTCGGTACAAAATAAGCGTGTAATGTCATCACCTATGTAGTTCCAATACTCATAGCATTTCTCGTTTGACCAGCTATCGATGCCCCCTAATACGAGAGTTGGAACTTAAATAGTGGCAACTATTTATTCACAAACGATACAAAAGCGTTACATGTCTGCCGACCACGGTGGCCGACCGGTTCTAGGCGCTTCAGTCCGGAACCGCGCGACTGATACAGTCGCAGGTTCGAATCCTGCCTCAGGCATGGATGTGTGTGATGTCCTTATGTTAGTAGGTTTAAGTAGTTCTAAGTTCTGAGGGACTTATGACCTCAGCTGTTGAGTCCCATAGTGCTCAGAGCCATTTGAGCTACATGTCTGCATCTGTTCTGTCCTGAAAGTAGTCACCAGAGTTTTGTAGAAGCCGTTGCCAGCGATGTGGGAGATGTAGTATACCGTTAGCAGAGCCTGTTCTGTTGATGTTGCGAATGGAGCGGTCTACTGCCTGTCGATTCTCTGAAATAGCTCTGAAGCGAATGCCACGAAGTGGTTCCTTCATCTTCGGAATGAAATCAAAGTCAAAGGACTTACGTCCTGGGAGTGTGGTGGATGTTACAGTATTTTCCAGTTCCCTCGACTGAACAGAACAGCCACGGCCTGCGCTGTATGCGCCCGAGCATTGCCGTGCAAAATGATGGATGGGTTGCGCAGAAAGTGTTGCCGCTTCTTTCGCAAAGATGGTCGCAGGCTATGCTCCAAAAACGAACACTAATACAATTTAAGTTCTTGTGACTTTGATTTGATTTCGAAGATGAAGGAACCACTTTGTGGCATTAGCTTCAGAACTGTTCCGGGGATTCGACATGCAGTAGACCGCTCCATTCGCACCATCTACAGAACAGGCTCTGCTAACGGTATACTCCACCTTCCACATCGCTGGCAACGGGTTCTACACAACGCTGGTGACTACTTTGAAGAACAGTAATAGGTGCAAACATGTAACACTTTTGTATCGGTTGTGAATAAATAGTTGCCACTATTTAAGTTCCAACCCTCGTAATTATACAATAGATAATGAATTTCTGGCTTATAGCCACATGACAAAATAATATCCTCTTTGTGTGCTACCATTTCTCAAAACCTCATTTGCATATCTCAAATAGTTTATGAAATTTGAAGAATATTGTGGACATTTCACCGTGGCTGTATCGCTAGAACGGTGCGATCGCAAGTGACAGTGCTACATCAGATCACTTTTCTCGAGTTTGATAACAGACAGAGACCTCCAGCCAAGTCTACAGAAAAATTCGATATGTTAACTAAATTTCATACCCAGTAACGTTTTATGTGATATGCACCAATCACAAAATCAGGAACCCTCTTTTTCATTGCAAACTTCTTCGAATTTCGCGCAGTGTGTTACTTCCGTCTGAATATCACAATAACTATGACCGTTAACGCTCAGCTGCTTACGATGGGCTTTTGCTCTCCAAAAATTCGACTCTTCAGTGGAATACGTACGTCCCAGGCAAGGAAAAATGTGTTACGAGGTGCTTCCTCTCAGCTTCCAGCTGGTATGTCTAATGAAGATCTGGAACACACTGAGAGCACGTGGTTAGGTATTATATTGATTAAAAACGTATCTGACGATGCAGAGATTAAAAACTAAAAAACCGATCAAAAACCCAAAAAAACAATAAAAAAGTCTCTAATATTATAATTAGAATCCCACTATAAGATCGAGGAACTGATGTAGTTCCCTCATGCTACGAGGTGAAAAACAATATATTGGTCACGAGGGAATAAAACAATAGCGACCACTGGAAGTTGTGCATTCCAGAACAACTACACGATTCGACTCGCTTCTTTCTTGGTTACTTTGAAGAGGCTTCAAGAATATGGAACGAGCAATGGCGAGGCGACAGAGTAATGCCTATTATGTCAGAAGATGAAACATGTGAAACAGACACTGTATGAGAAGGTGTAGCGTGTCTCTGCCACTGAATTGAGAGAGTTGGTTTTACTGGTGTAGGCTCATTAGACAAAAGGCCAGCTTCCGACCTCGGGGGTCTTGCACAGGGCAGGTACTGAATCTTACCCAGCATATCGAGGTGGGCTTTGAGAGATCTGTTGATCTGAAGTCGGCCTTCGACAAGGAAAACATCAGAAAACTTTCCCCAAAGATGTACAGCAGAACCAAAGATTGCAGATTAATGGAGGTCCCTGTAGAGCTGGACAGCAAAAGAAGATTCTATGCTAGTTTTCAAAACATCAAAACTCGATGGCGCAAAATAAAAAAAGGTCTTCCCCAAGCAAGTGTTCTTGCTCTCACACTATTTAACTTGTACACCAACGACCGACAACGTAACAAGTCTTACACCTCATTTATTTAAGCCGACGCTCTGGCCCTCTCTACCCGGCATAAGACATTTGAAGGCGTTGAAAGATAGCTCCCGCATGATCTTGGCGACACGGGAAAGTATTACGAAGCCAACGGCCGGAAGCCAAATCTAATCTCCGTCACAAATATGCTAATACAGGTTAAAAGTCTCACGGCTGGGAATTCCTCTCAGTCACAGCTCGTGGGTATTCTTGATAGGAGTCTGACATTCAAGGAATATTGTGAGAGTGTCAGAATGTAGGTCGCAGCACGAAACAATATCTTGAAAAACTAAAAGGTGCAAGTTGGGTTCAAATGGCTCTGAGCACTATAGGGCTTAACTTCTGAGGTCATCAGTCCTCTAGAACTTAGAACTACTTAAACCTAACTAACCTAAGGACACCACACACATCCATGCCCGAGGCAGGAATCGAACCTGCGACCGTAGCGGTCGCGCGGTGCCAGACTGAAGTGCCTAGAACCGCTCGGCCACTCAAGCCGGCTGCAAGTTGGGGAGCGAGCTCACATGTACTTCGGACGTCAGCTCTAGCCTTGTATTACTCGGCATGAGAATGTGCTCCTCCTGTGTGATGCCGGTCCTTCCACTGGAAACAGGTTGATATCGCTCTTCACGGAACTTAACGCCAGGTTACAGGATGCTTGACACTAACCCCAGTCGAGAAGGTCCTGGTCCTGGCTGGAACAGCTCTATCGATATCATGCGGATAGTGACTGTGAAATCCGAAAGGAGCAAAGTCAACACTGATGACAGACACCTTTTTTCCTGGGGATGAACTTGGTGCTCGACGTCTTCGCGGCAGAAAAAGCTTCGTCTCCATTACCTCCCTCTTAATGAAGTCAAAGGCGGAAGAGAGGCTTCAACGTTGGCAGGTAAGAGCTGGAGTGACTGGGTACCAACAAAAGAGGAGCTTCCCCCAGGAAACAGACTGCCATGGTCAAATTAAGATCACTTAATCGTCTTCGTGTGGGCAGGCCGAAGTAAAACTCCCATGTTGAAATGGGGACTCTGCGATAACCAAGATGTGTCCTGTGCGTGTGGTGTTGAGCCGACGATGATCCATTTCCTTTACTGCCCAGTTCACGCCATCTCCTCAGGTATCGTGGCGCAGGAGGATCTGGCATCAAGAAGTGCAACTTGCTGAGGTACTGTACTTAATTTAAATGGTTATCGTCGACGCGCTAAGAAGAGGAAGATTGGATGTAATGGGCCACGCACCGACTGGAATACATCTTTGCCGCTCTTGATATCTTTACAGAGCGAATCAGGGTTTACCCATTGAGAACCGCCTCTACCGTCGTCCTTGTCCGAGCTCGGATGCCGGTCGGAGTGGCCGAGCTGTTCTAGGCGCTACAGTTTGGAACCGCGCGACCGCTACGGTCGCAGGTTCGAATCCTGCCTCGGGCATGGATGTGTGTGATGTCCTTAGGTTAGTTACGTTTAAGTAGTTCTAAGTTCTAGGGGACTGATGACCACTGCAGTTTAAGTCCCATAGTGCTCAGACCCCCAGCTCGGATGTCTGGGGGCGGGCAGTCAGACAACGGGCCACGACGAAGTTGTATATAACCATTCACAAGATCAGTTATAATCATGGAGCTGGGAATCCAATGGTATAGTGTGGAACCGTGTGGAATAGCGTTTTTTTGATGTGGGGAAACTCGCCAGAATGCACTGCTGCCATTAACATACGAACAGGGCCGAATTTCTCCCACAATCCGAAGAGGTCTTGAATGCTAACCAGGTAATGGCAAACCGCTAGTGAGACAGACATAGCTTTTTGTAGGAATGACTGTTTAAGATGGAACAGAAAATAGTTCCCGGCCTGACAGTCTGCTTGTTTTCTTGCTGGGCCCGACTTTTAAACAGTACCCAAGAGGGTCTCTGAGCCTTACTTTTGTCGGTGTCCTGTAGCGTCAACGCATAGAGTCCGTGCCTTGTCGATAACCGCTAGCTGCCGTCGGCACAGCACGGCGAGACGACCCTCACCCTACTGTTCCCCCTTAAATACTTTGTGTGACGTCACACACTACTAAATCCAAGACAGTTAAATAATGACCACCGTTCGAATTTGAAGCTGCACTGAAAAACAGTAAAAATTATTGTGCCTTCATACTGCGGAGGGTTTATTAGTAAGCCCTACTGGAACATTTAGATATTTACTTTTAATATCCCTGTTTGTAATTCCTTATAAGCATGTACGATTTGAAATGTAGTTTATTGTGGTGTTTACTTATGTCGTCAGCTTTAATATTGTACTTCATATGATCAAATTGCTCCAGTGCTTCAGTTGCTATAAATTTTATAATCCATCGTAATTGTTAGAACATTATCTTTCTTAATATATACCCTAGAGTTATGCTTGAAGCTGCAATGAGCTCGACTCATCACCATAATTTTTTTTTAGGTGTACTAGGTTTTTCTGCATAATATTTGTAATGTCTGTAACGTAGTATCCTTGAAAATGTAATAATCATCTCCACCTTCAACCACTGAGTCGTCTCCAGCCCTTCAGCTAGACACGGACGCTTCAGCCTCTGGAAAACCGCGTGCATTCCGGCGTTCAGCTACTGGCTTACAGTGTCCCCGATAGTTTGGCCAAACTGCCGCGAGGCATCAAAACACTCACCGCTGCTTCTCGCTTCTTGAGCTGGCGTCTCGTAGTGCCACATAATCCTATCGAGATGATAAGTTAGCCAAGTAGTTTATATGAGAATAGTTGGTGGGTATCAGAATAAACCAAGGTCTGCAATCCACGTGTGTGTGTGTGTGTGTGTGTGTGTGTGTGTGTGTGTGTGTGTGTGTGTGTGCACGTGGAAGAAACCGACTGACTGTTGCTATGGAATGCGGGCCGTGTTTATTTTGACTGGAGTGCATGCGTTGCTCAGCTCGGCTCTGAGACGCCATTTATTTTCGCCCTAAGGAAACATTGGCAGGCGAACCGTTTTGCCGGCGGTATAAATGGACTTCCTCAGCGCAGACTTTTACCTCGCACTCAAGGATCACCCGTAAATAGCACGCCGATCGGACCACAAAAAAGTGGAAACTAAGTGCACTGTTACATTCATCGTTCATCACGACTCTTCTCCTGTGCAAAAAATTGTATAGACCTTCAGCTTACTTCCTGCAAATTTTCGGGAAAGTGCTTAGCTTCGGCAAGATATTATTTCAACCTGTAAAAGGTATACTCTTACGATAACAGCTGATTATTTTAGTCTTTTTTTACCATTGGCGTGGTATAATGGATTTCAGTACGACTTGTCGCAAAAACAAATGTCCTCAACAGAAAACAGATTGTAGAAAAATTTCCGCTACCAGTCACAATAAAAGATTATTTATTCGTCATACCTAAACATTTAGCTTATGGTCAAAGAACTTAGCCATCTTGATTTTACATGTTCTGAATGCATTGAAAGTTCGTAACAGAGCGGAATTTTTTCTATGCTCCACAAAGGAACAGTCACGGACTTCAACAGCACCCACTATGGATAAAATTCACAGAAAACAGGTTTCTTCCCATTCTATATTTACATTTTACAACAATACTTGGAGTGATAGTTCACTCGTTCCATATTTCTTGGAAATGTTTCCCATTATTCCATATCCTATCTTTCAATACTTTTTTAAAATTGTTTTCCTTCCTTTACAATCGTGTCGTCACTTCGTATTTTCGAATGCCATGCAAATCATAATGACATTTTTTTAGTTAGGCCAAATGCAAGTTTGTATTCGTTTTGTTATTACTCGTCTACAGAAAAGTCAACATTATAGACGCGAAAGTTCATATTCATGCTCAGTGTAGAAATCTTGAATACTACTCTCATGCAGCTCTTTATGCTACTCTATTCTGTGAAAGCCTTAGCTCCGAGTGACTGCTGCAACCTACATCCTTCCGAATCTGCTTACTCTCTCTACCTCCAAAATAAGTAGAGCCGTCGATAATAGACAGTGTTTTCATTTTAAGATAGAATCACTGCAGTTTTAATTCTTCATGATTTCCCTGGAATACCGTTGACGAACCCTGAAAATTTAGCCATGCTAGAACTGTGAACACCCTCTTGTGATTTCCATTTTGATTAAAATGGAAAGCTCCGACCCCACGACCGACGTAAGTGCTAACCTTGAACCGTTGGACAAGGCCAATAGACTTCGCGTAGCCCCATGCCCCACTCTGCCCTAGGTTGTTAACGCCTCAGCCATTTCACGAATTGAGGAGGTCGGAGACGTCTTGTGTGGCACAGGCTGTATCTATGGTTGACGTCATTCTCCAGCCCGTACCGGCCCTGAAATGTACTCTCTATTCCCGTACTGAAAGTAACACTTCGCCTTTCTGATTTTTTGATTACGAGATGCTACCGTGAACCTGGCCGTACCTCTCCAGATAAGGAAACCAGAAGTCATTAGTCCATCTTTTCGGCGTCCCTAGAGAAAGTAGAGAAATGCTCAATCAGATTCCGTCAGATTGAAGTAGCTACGGAAAATGAGAAAACAATTGACTCATTTGATCTTCTCTCTCTAATTCTTAATACTGTGGCGTCTGCAGTCTGGTGGCACTGATCTTGTGAATTCTCTTGCTTGAGTTCCAGTTTTCTAACAATAAATGACTGTGGCGGTTAGGCGTTTGAAATAGCGAGAGTCCCCGTCCGTCCATCCTGATTTTGCTTCCTGTGCTTTAAATAGATGACTCCAAACAAATGCTGGAATGGTTTCTTAAACAAAGCTTCGCATACGTCTCCTGTTGTCAGTCGTTAGCAACACGCACCGCACTTCATCAGTTCAGACGATGTTTTACCTCTTATCGAGCACTGTTGACGAGTTTCATCAAGTGGGCTGTAGACGAGAAACGTCACGTCTACATAATTACATTGATGGAATGTGTTTGTTGGTTCTGTGATCGTCATTAAGGAATAAGAGCAAGATCGCTTTTGGTATTTTTTATTTCGAAAATATTGTCAGCCATTGTGCATTTTACAGATAAGAAGCTTTAATCTCATCCTATTCTCCGAGTCGTCGATTTTTGTAAGATTGTCGTACTTTTCACGAATAAGAGGTTCGTATTCACCATTTTTAAAAAAGGATGAATCGCTTACTTGGCACAAAGTACTATTTCTCCAAGGCTGACTACAGTACTGTACGCTACGGTCGCAGGTTCGAATCCTGCCTCGGCCATGGATGTGTGTGATGTCCTTAGGAGTGGATTGGATTGTTTGGGGGAAGAGACCAAACAGCGAGGTCATCGGTCTCATCGGAGTAGGGAAGGACAGGGAAGAAAGTCGGCAGTGCCCTTTCAGAGGAACCATCCCGGCATTTGCCTGGAGCGATTGAGGGAAATCACGGAAAACCTAAATTAGGATGGCCGGACGCGGGATTGAACCGTCGTCCTCCCGAATGCGAGTCCAGTGTGCTAGTGATGTCCTTAGGTTAGTTAGGTTTAAGTAGTTCTAAGTTCTAGGGGACTGATGACCTCAGATGTTAAGTCCAATAGTGCTCGGAGCCATTTGAACCATTTTTTAAAGTACTGCAGCTCAAAAGTGCTGATTAGCGCTAAGCAGTTTTTCGAGCTATTGTCTCGAATATCAATGAGTTTATCTTTCCCGTTAGCCAGACGGCTAATACTGAGACGGTGCAGAGAATATTTTTTCCGGACGTTTCCTGTCTGTTGATAAAGAACTGAACGCTCTCTCCTTTCCTTCGAACGGCGGCGAAATACAGGGGACGGAAATTTCTTCCTACGCGAAGACTCGAACCAGCCTCCACGGAGTCGAACGCCGGCGAGAGGCGTGCGTTTGTGACGTCAGTCACAGAGCCTGAGCTTCGGCGTATCATGTAAGAACTTCGAATGTATTGACGTGAGGTACATGCAGAAGGTTCAGACATATTGGCTCTCTGACATAGCGCTACGGTCGCAGGTTCGAATCCTGCCTTGGGCATGGGTGTGTGTGATGTCCTTAGGTTAGTTAAGTTTAAGTAGTTCTAAGTTCTAGGGGACTTATGACCCATAGCGCTCAGAGCTATTTGAACCATCTCTGACATAGCACAAGAAATATGTTTAAATTTATGAAGTTCTAACATAATGTAAGAGCGAAGACCAGCAACTTGGATTACTAAATTTAATTTTTTTCGGTTTCTGTCGTAGTGACATTAATTTTTTTTATTTGTAGTGACTGTTTTCGAACTACATTGTCCATTCTCAAACCATATCTTTCATTGTAAACGTTAACACACATTTGCACAAGTGCACACATATGCAGTAGCCATAACTGATACTTTTATTTGTACTACAATACAAAGACAAGTTGCAATTTACCGTTATTACCAAATATTTTGAAAAATTATTGACTGGTTTTCTTCAGGTTTTTGGACGATACTCTAATAAGTGTTCGGACGCATATAGGCTACACTTTCTTCGGGAAAGGCTTTTTGCAATAATCTCGGAAAATTCTTGACCGATTTAATTCAATTTTTTACACGGTACTCTAATAAATTTTCGGACAGTCATAGGTTAAATGTTTTTTGATATCAGTGCTTCTGTATGAAGACAAGTAGTAGCGTAACGTTGTTACCCAAATTTCAAACAGTTCGTGACCGGTTTACTTCATATTTTTACGCCATACAATAATAAACTTTCGGACGGATATAGGCTACATATTTTTAACGTATATGGTAAATGAATAAATATGTAATACGTAAGGGGGAAACGTAGTTAGCAAAAATCTCGAAAAGATCTTGCACGTTTTACATCAAGCAGTTACTCGACTCTTCTTTTGGGCTGCAGAAAAGCATAGCCCTTTCCAGCCGATGGTATTAACTTAGTTTTGTAGCATTCTGGTTTGACACTTTTTTTCTTTTTGATCCTTCATTCTCTATCAAAGGAGATTGTAGCTTTGCGGTATTGTGCGAGAAGAAAGTGCTGTGCTGTAAAAATGAGCTGTTTCGTTTTCTTTCTCGCAATCAACTTTAACTTAGATATCAGTGAACTTAAATCATTTGAACAATTTTTTATTCCACATATAATCTTTCTCCTTATACAAAATTTTAAATAAAAACTGCATAGACAGCAGTTTTCTGTTTTGTTTTCTTTGTCACAGTTTTAAGAGGAAGGAGAAATGTTGTATCTATGGGTAACCGACTTATAATTAGAATAGTACTAAGGAATCTAAACTTGGCAGTGCTGCCCGACCACAGATTAAAACAACGAGAAATCCTGTCAGTGAAGCTACTATCAACACAGACGGAGCTGCCGGAGAGATCCTCTGTACCTCTCATATTAATGATGCCATCCGATTTACCCATTCATTTTAAGTGACTTCATTTCGCAATCGCGGTTTCGTTTGTAATAACAATAAACTAGGCTTATGGTCACAGAGAGAGGGGAAAAGCAGATGGACAGAGAGGGAGAAGTTTAAAAAATCGAAAGGGAGAAGGGGAAGGAAGAGACGGACAAAGAGAGGACGCAAGAGAAGGATATGGAAAATGAGAGGAGGAGGGGGGGGAGGGGAGGTGGACAGAGAGAGGAGGAGGAGAAGGAGAGTAGGACGTATATTCAATTCATACACATACATATGTGATCAAAAGTATCCGGACACCCCAAAAACGTAAGTTTTTCATATTAGGTGTATTGTGCTGCCACTTACTGCCAGGTACTCCATATCAGTGACCTCAGTAGTCATTAGAAATCGTGAGAGAGCAGACTTCGAACGTTGTCAGGTGACTAGGTATCACTTGTGTCATACATCTTTACGCGAGATTTCCACACTCCTAAATATCCCTAGATCCACTGTTTCCGATGTTATAGTGAAGTGGAAACGTGAAGGTACACCCACAGCACAAAAGCGTACAGACCGGCCTCGTCTGTTGACAGACAGAGACCGCTGACATGTGAAGAGGGTTGTAATCTGTACTAGGCAGACATCTATCCAGACCATCACACAGGAATTCCAAGCTGCATGATGATCCACTGTAAGCATTACGACAGTGAACAGTGGAAAAAACGTTGTGTGGAGTGACGGATCATGGTACACAATGCCGCGATCCGATGGCAGGGAGTGAGTATGGCGAAAGTCTGCTGAACGTCATCTGCCAGCGTGTGTAGTGCCAACAGTTGATTTCAGAAGCGGTGGTGTTATGGTGTGGTCGTGTTTTCCATGGAGGGGGCTCGCACCCTTTGTTATTTTGCGTGGCGCTATCACAGCACAGGCCTATACTAATGTTTTAAGTATCTTCTTGCTTCCCACTCTTGCAGAACAATTCGGGGATGGCGATTGCACCTTTCTATACGATCGAGCACCTGTTCATTATGCACGGCCCGTGGCGGAGTGGCTCTGAGCACTATGGCTCTGAGCACTATAGGACTTAACATCTGTGGTCATCAGTTCCTAGAACTTAGAACTACTTAAACCTAACTAACCTAAGGACATCACACACATCCATGCCCGAGGCAGGATTCGAACCTGCGACCGTAGCGGTCGCGCGGTTCCAGATTGAAGCTCCTAGAACCGCTCGGCCACACCGGCCGGCGTGGCGGAGTGGTTACTCAACAATAACATCCCTGTAATGGACTGGCCTGCACGGAGCCCTGACCTGAATCCTATACTAACACCTTTGGGATGTTTTGGAACGGCGACTTCGTGCCAGGCCTCACCGACCGACATCGATACCTCTCCTCAGCGCAGCACTCCGTGAAGAATGTGTTTGCCATTCCCGGTGAAACCTTTCAGCACCTGATTAGACGTGTGCCTGCGAGAGTGGAAGCTGTCATCAAGGCTAAGGGTGGGTCAACACCATACTGAATTCCAGCATTACCGATGGAGAGCGCCACGAACTTGTAAGTCATTTTCAGCTAGGTGTGCGGATACTTTTGATCACATAGTATATTTAGCAATTGCGAAGCATTGCCGGGTTCTACAGCATATCTATAAAGTATTAATACGTGTACAAAATCCAATAACTTGAGAAAGACGAGAAATGAGAACTCGCTCCAACTGGCAGTAGTATTCTGGTCTTGTACAAGCATTACACAAACAAGGATAGCAATCATGATGGCTGTTGCATATGTATACACTGCTGGAAATGTGCACTCAGGTGACAAAAGTCAGGGATACATCTTAATATCGTGTCGGATCTCCTTCTGCCCAGCGTAGTGCAGTAACTCGTGGCGTGAGCTCAAATCGCTGGAAGTTCCCCGCAGAAATATTTAGCCATACTGCCTCTACAGCCTTCCACGATTGCAAAGGTGTGCAGGATTTGTCCACGAAATGACCTCTCGATTATGTCCCATAAATGTTCGAAGGGATTCCTGTTGGGCCATCTGGATAGCCAAATCGTTTGCTCGATCTTCCAGAATGTTGTTCAAACCAATCGCGAACAGTTGTGGCCCGTTGACATGGCGCATTGTCATCCGTAAAAATTCCACAGTTGTTTGGGAACATCAAGTCTATGAGTGGCTGTAAATGGGCTCCAAGCAGCCCAATATAGCCACTTCCAGTCAATGATCGCTTCAGTTGGACCAGAGTACTCAGCTCATTCAATGTATACACAGTCCCCACCACTATGCAGCCACCACCGGACTGCACATTGCTTTGTTGACAACTTGGATCCATGGCGTCGTGGGGTGCGCGACACACTCGAACCTTACCGTCAGCTCTTACCAACTGAAATTCGGACTTTTCTGACCAGGTCACGGTTTAACAATTGTGTAAGATTCAACTGATATGGCCACAAATCCAGAAGAGGTGCTGCAGGCGATGTAGTGTTGTCAGCGAAACCACTCGCGTCAGTAGTCTGCTGCCATAGCCCATTGACGACAAATTTCTTTTAGCACTGGCTACTCGACCCAAAACACGCTGTTATCGATCGTTAAGTGACGACCGTAGGCCACTGCGTTGTCAGTGCTGAAAGATTATGCCTGAAATCTGGTATTCTTAGCACACTCTTTACACTTTGGATCTCGGAATATTGAATTCCGTACCGATTTCCGAATTGGAGTGTACCATGTTTCTAGCTCCAACTACCATTCCTTGTTCAAAGTCTGTTAATTTCCTTCGTGCAGTCATAATGATGCTGAAAACCTTTTCACGTGAATCACCTGAGTACAAATGACAGCCCCGCCAATGCTCTTCCTGTTATACCCTGTGTACGCAATACTACCGGCATCGGTACGTGTGCATTTCGCTATCCCGTAACTTCAGCTCGGTGTATGTTAACGTTTACGACGAAGGGTGTTGTTTGAGAACACACAATGTACTCCAAAACTAGCCACCATAAAGAACAATTTTCAGTGCAGTTGTGACAGAAAGTGAAAAAAACCATTTAATATTATTTTTCTTCAAACGGAGGAATGATAGTTTTTAGAACTCATCTTTAATTGAAATAAACATATATTGACCACAGACTATAAAGTACAAAAGCCTGTAACAGAAATTTTGAATTAGCCATTAACAGTCTGAGACTTTCACCAGTTTCGTTCAGTTTCCCCGTTTTTCCCGTATATTTGTATATACTACCATTCCACAGTTTTCCTCATTTCTTTGCTCTCTGTAGTTTCAAAATCTCTTAAGTAAAACGAGTTTCAATCATGAAACTTAGTGAATCTCTTTCTTCTTCCCTCTACAACTGCATCGACACACACACTCCGCAACGGTGCGTGATGTTGGGTACCTTGCACCATTTGCTAGTCATTTCCTTTCCTGTTCCGCTCGCTAGTAGAATGAGGGAAAAGCGACTGTCTATACGCCTCCGTACAAGCCCTGATTTCTCTTCTCTTATCTTGATGATGCTTCTGCGAAATGTGCGTTGGAGGCAGTAGAATCGTTCTGCTGTCAGCTTCAAATGCCGATTCTCTAAATATTATCAACAGCGTTTCGCGAAAAGAATGTCGCCTTCCCTCCAGAGATCCCCATTTCAGTTCCCGCAGTATGTGCTTAATATTTGCGTATTGTTCGAACCAACCGGTAACAAACCTAGCAGCCCGCCTCTGAATTGCTTCGGTGCCTTCCTGTAAACCGACCTTGAGAGGATCGCAAACACTCGAACATTACTCAAGGATGGGTCGTACTAGTGTGCTATACGCTGTCTTCCATACACTTTCCCAAAAGTCTCCCAATAAATAGAAATCGACGATTCATCTTTCCTACTATAACTAGATGTTCATCGTGCAATGCGAGTCGCTTGACGCAACGGTGGATTACTTGGCTTAGACCTAGATTGTAGAAGTCTGCATTTTGGCTGTTCACGAAATTTTTCGCTCCGAAAATTGCTTCTTAGTTTTGGAAATGTTTGCCATACCATGGTTTCTTGATCAGGAAGAAAGAAGAAGAAGGTACTAGGTGCAACGCCAGAAGAAAACGAAGGGGAGAATGGGCTCTTCGCTTTTTTCGGGGGTGGTAAATCGACATGTTTCCTCTACTTCCTTGCTCCTTCATCTCGGACTCATAGTGAAACCCAGCACTTTTCTATTATTATTAGGCGGCTAAGACAGTTATTTGCATTAGCGTAACAGAGCTGCAGCGTTGGGGCAGCACTTTCGGTTCGCTAGGCTTTTTGAATAGGTGCAAGCAATCGCGGAACCCACCGACAGGCGACCATTATCATTTTCAAGTGTCGTGCAGTTTGCTAAAAACTGATCCAAGACTGATTTTAATTTTTTCCACTATAAACTTGTTCGTGATACGCCGTCTCTTGCGATTCCCGGTCCTTCATGTAAATATGGACCGCCACTTCGTTCCCGTAATTCCATTATTTGATCACATCGGAAGCCTCTGTACCACTTGTTGAGTGTGCGATAAGATGGGGCGTTGTTGGCATGCAGATTCAGCAACTCGGCCTGGATTATTGCAGCGTTTTTCCCTTTCAACTGCAGGAAATGATTCACTGAGCCATATTCCCCCCCCCCCCCCCCCCCCCCCCGGCCACGGTGATACTCCAAACGCAACCGTTTGTATTGTCATGCTACCTGTAACCTATGTATGAGGGAAATCCCCTAGTGCGGCAGCTGCTAGTCTCCGGCCAATCATGCAGTACAACATAGAATGTTGCAGGATGTACATTACTTGTTCTCGGAGGGCAGACGGACATGTGAAACGGCTACCAGATGGTTGGTGCACAGTATGGCGATCCTCCCTTGCGATGATCGGGCGTGGTCGACCGAAACCTAGACGACGAGTATGCTTGCCCCCACGTTCCTGAGCTGTGGCGGCTCGGGTTTGATCTATCGAACGTACCGCGTATAATATTATCGCTGTGTCGCGGAGGAAAGAGAGAAGTGGCGCCCCCTCGTGGGGGAAGTGGGCGAAGCCCCTGTGACAGTCGAGTAGTTGGATTTTGGAGGGCGAGCAGAAACAGTGAGCCGTGTCTGCCGACGCCGTGTGTGGTGGGTGGCAAGAGGAAAGTTTGCCACGTTACCTGATCGTGTTTGGGCGTTTGCGGCGGACTTGGTGGGTAGAGGCGCCGATGCTGTCGGGAACATGCTGCTTCCTTGTTTATGACGGATTTACCGTTTGCTTCTAGTGACTACATTCTCGTCTCTATGGCTCTGTGACTGATGTGATGCCATTGCGAGCACAGTTGGTTTGCATATAAGCAGCATTTTGTTCTCAGTGTCCATCGTTCTGGCGATTACTGACAAGGGAACCTCCCCATCGCACCTCCCTCAGATTTAGTTATACTTTGGCACAGTGGGTAGGCCTTGAAAAACTGAACACAGATCAGTCGAGAAAACAGGAAAAAGTTGTGTGGAACTATGAAAAAAATAAGCAAAATATACAAACTGAGTAGTACATGTGCAAGATAGGACATGTGCAAGATAGGACACACCAAGGACAACGTGATCTGAGGAGTGCCGTGGTCCCTTGTTAGCGTGAACAGCTGCGGAGCGATAGGTCCTTGGTTCGAGTCATCCCCCAAGCGAAAATTTTAATTTTGTATTTTCAGACAATTATTATCCGTCCGTCCGTCCGTCCGATGGACATATGCAGGATTTGACTGTACGGAAAAATTTGAAAACGTTGAAAATATATGTTTTGACAGAGCACAGAGAAAACTGTGCGACTGTGAAATTGTTGCATTCATTTGTTGCAGTTTATGTGACAAACTCTTATGTTTTCATCACTTTTTTTGGGAGTGATTATTTATCACATCCACAAGAAAACTTTACCCACTAGCCAAGTGTACAAGTTAGGTGGGTCGACAACATATTCCTGTCATGAGACGCACATGCCGTCACCAATGTCGTATAGAATATATCAGACGTGTTTTCCTGTGTAGGAATCGGTTGACCTATGCCCTTGCGATCAAATGTTTTCGGTTCCCATTGGAGAGGCACGTCCTTTCGTCTAATAATCGCACGGTTTTGCGGTGCGGTCGCAAGACACAGACACTAAACTTATTGCAGTGAACAGAGACGTCAATGAACGAACGGACAGATCACAACTTTGCGAAAACGAAGAAAGTAAAATTTTCACTCGAGTGAAGACTTGAACCAAGGACCTCTCGTTCCACCGTTGCCCACGCTAACCACGTGACCACAGCGCTCTGGAGCTCTTGTCATCCTTGATCTTGCTTATCTTGCGCATGGACTACTCGGTTTGTATATTTTGCTTATTTTTTTCACAGTTCCACACAACTTCTTCCTGTTTTCTCGATTGATCTGTGTTCAGTTTTTCAAGGCCTATTCACAGTGCCAACGTATAACTAAATCTGAGGAGGGTGCGATGGGGAGGTTCCCTTGTGAGTGTGCTTGCCGTTGTGGTGTATTTATGGAGCAGTGAGTTTTTGACGCTTGACCTTACTATTAGGAGCCCATTGTGTAAGGCCGCGTTTATCCTGTGAGGACTTGTGTTCTGCATTTAAAAACTTAGTTGTTGTCAGTCACTGAATTACTAAAACGCATTCATACTTCTCTGCTTGAGTGTTATTGTTTTACGCCCCCCCGGATTGGGAAAATGATGAAGGGCCTTACCATTACTGACCTTCTCGCGTGCCACTGACTCGGTTGTGTTTTTCAACCACGTAATTTGTGCGTTTTTTGTAACGAACCGATGTCTGTTTCTGAATATTGTTTCCCTGTGACATTGAGTGTTAATCTAGTAACGAACACTGTTTTAGGTATTTTAATCAGTGTGTTGCAGGACATGTCCTATTTGTGCCTCGCAAGTGTGTTAACTTAATACTCCTTATTTTAAGCGTAGTGCGCTCATGCAGAAAGTTATGTGGTTTTGCGCAGATTGCGCGGTATGTTTAGATGACTCTGAATTCAGTGTGTTAAGTTAGTACTCCTTATCTTAAGGTTAGTGTGCTCATGCACAGGAAGTTTACGTGGTTTTGCGCAGATTGCGCGGTATGTTTATATAACTCTGAATTCACTGCGTTAAGTGGTGTCCTCTGAGGTGCTGGAAGTAGCGGATAGACAGTTGTTTTGGACACGTTGTATATGCAAATAATTTATGTCCTTATTACATTTTGAGTTGCTTGCACTTTGTGTCACAGGTGGTGCTAATTTCATTAATTTCGCCACCGGTCTTCGCAGAGGCTGCGGGAGGAACCGACTCACTGTGACAGGCAGTTACGTAGTCACGCCCGTCCAATGTAGCGTGCGTTGTTTACTAGCCCTACGCCTTCCTGTACTTGGTGGCGGGAGCGTGTTGACTGGTTTCTTACGGCTTGCAGTCTGAGCAACCGTGCCTATGCTGTAGACGTGGAAGACTTACGTTTTGCTTCCAGTACCTCGGAGTGGCTCTATGTGGGTAATGAGAACGACTTATGTTGTTGATGGCTCAGGCCGAAAGTGGTTCATTTGCTAAACAGAAGGTGTATATGCATTTCTTTCCCATAATTCTGTAAACATGTTTAGGTGGTTGTGTTTTTTTTATGTCAATTGAGTTGTTGTTCAGAGGTTACTATGTATGGCCATTAACTTATGAAGACATTTAATAGCAAGGAAGTGTATTCAATTCTGGTTACAAGTTGAGTTGATTATGTGGGGAAATTGCTTTGAACAGATATTTAATTAATTAGTAAACAATTGAATGCTATTTGTGAGTTGAAGTTTATTGTGTTCCTAAACATATTAACGATTAGTTTTAGTAGTTCACTTATGCAGTTAGGCGATTTACAAGGCCTGTTGTGTTGTTTCTTTTTAAAAGTATTATCAATGTTATTAATAAAGAAGTATGTTGTAAAAAAATAAACAGTGACCTTCCGTCTTTCATCCTTGGGTGGTATTAACAAACCGTGAAAGCCCATTTCAGTTCCCATGAAGTTCAATATCAGGCCGTTGTCACATCGAATGCCCCAGTGAATCTGAATACTGCACGATTCCATAAGTCGTCAGATTGTGACCTACAATGAGGCCCCTTTCAAACCTGTCAGGTGGAGACAATACTGTGTCGCACGAATATGCGCCATTTCCCTGTCCTTTAAAGCGATCACTCAACTCTTACGCTGTTCACACCACTTCTGTACCGCACCGGGCATGGTAACAATCATGAACAAGAATAACACTGATGCACTTTGGTGGCGTTACTGACTGTTAAGGAAAATTGCAACTGAAGCGACTTAAACCCATTTTCCATAATATTGTCCTCAAGAACATTGCCCTTGTATAGACCCTCTATATACTCCTTCCACCTTTCTGCTTTCCCATCTTTGCTTAGAGCTGGTTTTCCATCTGAGCTCTTGATATTCATAGAAGTGGTTCTCTTTTCTCCAAAGGTCTCTTTAATTTTTCTGTAGGCCGTATCTATCTTACCCCTAGTAATATATTCCTTTGCATCGTTGCATTTGTCCTCTATCCATTCCTGTTTAGCCATTTTGCACTTCCGTCGATCTCATTTTTGAGACGTTTGTATTCCTTTTTGCCTGCTTCATTTACTGCATTTTTATATTTTCTGCATTTTTATGTTTTCTCGAGGCTATAACTGAAAATTTATGACTACCTTTAGTATGAGCATGTCAGCGATACAACAGTCAAGGATGATATCACGTGGAACTGCTAATTGGCCCAGCGAGTAGACACCGTGTGAGACGGAGCAGTGCTAAGAGACAGTACTCGCATTAGTGAAGGAAGGTTTCAGTCTCCTGTCCGGTCATCCAGATTTAGGTTTTTTCTGGTTTCCCTAAATAGCGTAACGCAATGAGACGATGAAAAGGACAAGGCCGATTTCGTTTCGAATTCTTCTCTGTCGGAGCAAGTGGTCGTACTTGTAATGACATTATAGTCGAAACGACATTTTTTGCAAGCGGATGCACACCCAGAACGCGAGGCATCCTGCACAACGATGAAGACAAACAATTAGAATTTAAGACTAGGCGCCCCTTCCCCTTCTCTGCTCGTGCAGCCGTAATGATATTCGTTTTCTGTGGTGATCATATATCATTTCGTGGAAATGCCGAGATAATTTCTTCAAGAAAATTACGTGCATTTGGCTCCTCAACCCAAAGAAACTAACGCTCCGTCTGTACCGACCTCAATGTGACGGTGCGTTAGATCTTGATCTCCGTGATCTTCGTTCCACGCCCGCTGCGCTGACACGCTGCGTGCGACGCAGCCGGGTAACGACTCCTCCTGTCAGCAGCTGGACGTGCCAGCCTGGATTAGCCCTACTGCGAGCGTGACTGGCGCGGCAATAGCGCGCTTCGCAGCCTGGCGTGGCGTGGCTGTTCTACGAACCGAGGGCCAACTCCTGTCCGTGGAATACACGGGGACTAATTCTCCTTATGATGTCACAGAGCGGAAATGTGACGACACCAGTTCCGACCTTCGCTGTCTATAGGCTTAAAATAGACGCTCCATAAATGGACGTAACATGTTTCTGGCAGTATGCCAAGGCACCGCCCTCAGTCGTCCTGCTAAGGAATACGGCTGGAAGATTATGAGCACGAGTCGATTAATTGGCCTTTGCGATTATTTAATTCGGTTAATAGCATCCCAGTAATCTATTACTCGACTAATTCATATGTTACGTCTTCATTCTTAAATCTTTGAAGTATTTCCCTAAAATCATTGTTTATGATAAAAGGGTCTGTTCTGCAAAAAAATAGTGCCGTCAATGCCAACAAGAAGTGACCAAGACGTGTAACCAATGGCACCCCATACCATCACGCCGGGTGATACGCCAGTATGGCGATGACGAATACACGCTTCCAGTGTGCGTTCACCGCGATGACGCCAAACACGGATGCGACCATCATGCTGCTGTAATCAGAACCTGGATTCAACCGAAAAAATGACGTTTTGCCATTCGTGCACCGACGATCGTCGTTGAGTACAACATCTCAGGCGCTCCTGTCTGTGATGCAGCGTCAAGGGTAATCGCAGCCATAGTCTCCGAGCTGATAGTCCATGCTGCTGCAAATGTCGTCGAACTGTTCGTGCAGATGGTTGTTGTCTTGCAAACGTCCCCATCTATTGACTCAGGGATCGAGACGTGGCTGCACGATCCGTTACAGCCATGCGGATAAGATGCCTCTCATCTCGACTGCTAGTGATACGAGGCCGTTGGGATCCAGCACGTCGTTCCGTATTACCCTCCTGAACCCACCGATTCCATATTGTGCTAACAGTCATTGGATCTCGACCAACGAGAGCAGCAATGTCGCGATACGATAAACCGCAATCGCGATAGCCTACAATCCGACCTTTATCAAAGTCGGAAACGTGATGGTACGCATTTCTCCTCCTTGCAGGAGGCATCACAACAACGTTTCACCAGGCAACGCCGGTCAACTGCTGTTTGTGTATGAGAAATCGGTTGGAAACTTTCCTCATGTCAGCACGTTGTAGGTATCGCCACTGGCGCCAAACTCATTTGAATGCTCTGAAAAACTAATCATTTGCGTATCACAGCATCTTCTTCCTGTCTGTTAAATTTCTCGTCTGTAGCATGCCATCTTCGTGGTGTAGCAATTTTAATGGCCAGTAGTGTATTTTACATGTAAATTGTTTATGGAACTTTACAATGTAATGGGAGATAGGGTACCAGAGCACCTACGTAACTGTCTATCACATTGAATGGTCTCGAAACACTGCTTCCGTTTGCATAAACCTTTGTCACCGTTCATAAAATATTTTCAGTTGGTTCATTTGGTGTCACGAATTTTAACTTAACGAGTATCTGCAGACGATAATCTGGATGACAACGCAACAATTAGGGTTCGTTACGGACGGTAATCCGACTGATTAATTGGCGGACGAGGAGCTTAGGAAGAAAGGCATTGCCGCACGTGCCTCGTACTGATGAGCAGATGTGATATAAATGACAACAGTAACAAGTTTTGATTAAAGCTTATCAGAGGGATGTTTGTGTCCAAACACACTTAGTATGTTACTCACTTCTGAGCTGAGATAAGCAACACAAGACTTCGCCGAACTGTCGAAGAGCCACTATTGTTAGACAGCCGAGATTGGCAGCAAACGTAAACAGCACACAGTCGACACGAAACGTTCCGACTTCTGCCGACGGTACACGACAGTACTAACAGACAGTCGGACTTCTTTCTGTAACAAGCTGTAGAGAACAAGTCAACACTGAACAGGCTTTAAAACAAAAATAGAAATTAGTAGTTTGCATAACTTATCGTAGAGATAATAGATTATACACGATTAATTGAGTTGAAAAAATATCGATATATCCATAATCGATTACAAGAATAATTACGATTAATCTATTAATTGCAGGTAAGTGCTCATCCCTAATAACGAAGAGTTGTCGTGAGATCTAGTTACCAGTTGTTATTTCTGAACATGTCGTTCGGTTGATCAACCAGAACCCTCTGTTGGTTATCGGATCTGGTGAAATTACAAACTAATGTTGCTAATTTAGGTTCGGCTGGGCCCACAGCCGTGATATACTTCTTGATGTAGAATAAATTCCCTGAAATGAATGTATTCATTTCAATTTATTTTTATTTTGTATACTCCGACGTTTCACGTGTGTAACCATTTTCAGCAAAATGTTTAATCCGTTATCTACGTAAGTTTTGGGTTGTAGTCATATAACTTCATGTGCTGCCTATGGTTGGTCGGGCTTGAGAGCTGATGCCGTGATATTGATTTGAAATGTAACGAATATCATCGCTACCACTGTCAAGCTAGGCCAATCACGGCGACCCATGGAATTACATGACTGTAGCCCAAAACGTATGTAGCTAACGGGATAAAAATTTTGCTTCAAAATGGTTTGACAGCCCAGACGACGCAGTACACAAAATAAAAGCAAAATGGAAATGAACAAGAGTCAATGCTGGAAACTTATTTCTTTTACTAATATTGCTAACTCATCTTGAAGGTGCTGTAATGTACTCGTGCTACTTTACTTGTCAGTTGGACAATGAAAAGAAGTACATGAAATTTATTCGCAGTCGCAAATACGAGCAATCATCAGCTATACAAGCGAATGACGACAGTGAAAATTTGTGCCATACCGAGACTCGAACCCGGATGTCCCTCTTTAAGCGAGCGGTCGCCTTAATCGCTTTGGCTATCCGTACACGACTCAGTCAGACCTGAACGTCCGTATGTAACTGTTCGTGCGTCACAACTTGTACACCCATTCCGCAATTCCCGTACAGGCGAAGACCTTTAAAATGAAAGTCGCTGCCTGGTATCGGCGAAAGAATACGATATTGAAGTGCCTGTGTTGTTGAGGAAAACGATGCAATGTCCCTTCACATTTACACACATGACTTAAGAAATGTTGCATTCTTCTGAACAACACACGCACTGCGATATCGTATAATGAAATTAAGCGTCGAAGGAGGTAAAAGCTGAAGCTGTTTTAATTATTTTCTAGGGTAGTTCATTGAAAATGTATTCATTTATGTCGCTGAATAGTGCAGTCATCTTTGGAAATCCCTTACACTTCACTTGTTTCATTGTTATTTAGCAGGTACAACGATGTTGTTATATGGATTAACGCTGTCTTGGATGTCACTTAACGAAAATGTCGCTATTTATACCTTTTGTGTGTATGGTTACGTGCGTTAAAAATCTGTTGTCTTGCCAGTGGTAATACTTAATTTAATGTATTAATTAGTTACGTAATAACAATAACGTAACTGCAGGTGTTAAATACATTCAGAGTTAGAAGTAAATGGAAATCCAAATTTATGAGTATGATTACAAAGAAAAAGCACCTCAGTTGCATAGAAGTGACTGACGGAAATTACAAGAAATTTAGAAGAAGAGAGTCGTTATCCTTAGTTTCAAAGTCTTAAATCAGACCTGTTGGCCACATGTTCGTTTGCAGCGTATTTGGAATTCGTCCTCGGTTTTCCACGTGCATGCCTCCGACTTCCATCGAGTTTGGTTTGAAAATTTTCTGTTTTCGCAACATCGTCAAAGATAACTTTTCTCTGTGATTTTTCCGCCAGGTCTTTCGGCTGTAGTACCTGTTTTCTACAGCATTGCACTACGACAACAAGTAACTGTTGTCAGGCGGTACATCAATTTATGTTCTAGAATACTCACAATTTGTGTTCATCATTTGAACTTCACTTATGAAACATCATCGAATGAACTCTTTAAAAATCTTCACAGTATCTCTGCCACGGTCAGTGTGTTGAGTATAACGTCACGTCCGAAGTGTGGGACAGACGCAGTTCCCAGGAGGGCGGGCACTGCCGTCAGCTGTTTGCTATGCAGACTGGCCGGCCTCCTGGTAACGCGCTGGATGAAGACTGGCGGAGGACCTAGGTCACGACTCTTCACTCTCCATTCGGCGCTAACAGCCAATGTCGCAAGCTGGCGCTCTCGTCCAATTGTCTCGCCGTTCTAGTGTGATACGCCCGGCATGTCTTCCGTGCTAGGCGCCCTCTACTTGTAGCCACGGAGAAATAAAGCAAAGCGGAATTATAGATCAACACTCCAAAAGAATACCAGAAGGCCTTATTTCCAGGAATTTGGTACTTAAGTCTCTAATTTTGACTGAAACAAAGTCTCGCGTGTCTATTGATCTGACATCTAAACATACACTGAGGTGACAGAAGTCATGGATACCTCCTAATATCGCGTCTGATCTCCTTCTGTCCGCATAATACAGCTACTCTACGTGGCACGGATTCAACATGTCGTTGGAAGACCCCCGTAGAAATACCATGCTGCCTCCACAGACGTGCATAACGGCAAAAGTGTTGTTGGTGCAGGGTTTTGTGCACAAACTCTCCTCCTGATCATGTCCCACAAATGTTCGATGGGATTCATGTTGGGCGATCTGGTTGGCCAACTCATTTGCTCGAAATGTCCACAAAGTTTTTCAAACACACACCAAACAACTGTGGCCCAGTTACAGCGTTGTTTGGGAACATGAAGTCCATAAAATCAGATTGTCTCGAATTGGCAGAACATAACCATTTCCAGTCAATCATCGGTTCAGTTGGACCAGAAGACTCAGCCCATTCCACGTGAACACAGACCACACTATTATGGAGACACTACCAGATTGCACAGTGCCTTGTTGACAACTTGCGTCACGGTTTCGGGGGGTCTGCGCCACACTCGAACTCTACCATCAGCTCTTACCAACAGAAATTCGGACTTATCTGACCATACCACAGTTTTCCAGTCGTGGACAGTCCAACCGACATGAACCCAGGAGAGGCGCCGGTGTTAGAAAAGGCACTCGCGTCGGTCGTCTGCTGCCAGAGTTCATTAAACCCACATTTCGCCGCACTGTCCAAACGGATAGCTTCGTCGTGCATCCCACGTTTATTTCTACGGTTATTTAAGGCAGAGTTGTTTGCCTCGTAAGCACTGACAACTCAATGTAAACGCTGCTGCTTTCGGTCGTTAAGAGAAGGCCATCGGACACTGTATAGTCTGTGGTGAGAGATAATTCCTGAAATTTGGTATTCTCGGCGTACTCTTGACACTATGAATCTCGGAAAAAACTTAATTCCCTAATGATTTCCGAAATGGAATGTCCACTCCATCTAGTTTCAACTACCATTCCGAGTTCAAAGCTGTGAATCCTCATTGGGCGGTCATAATCACGTCGGAAACCTTTTCACACGAATCATCCGAGTACAAATGACACAACCGTTAAGGGACTGTCCATTTGTAACCTGTGCACGCGATACTACCGCTATCTGTATTTATGCACATTGATATCCTATGACTTTTGTCACACCACGAAGATGACGTTCTACAGACGCGAAATTTAACCGACAGGAAGAAGATGCTGTGATATGCAAATTATTAGCTTTTCAGAGCATTCCACAAGGTTAGCACCGGTGGCGACACTTACAACATGCTGACATGAGGAACGCCGTGCTGGATCCCAACGGCCCCGTATTAGCAGTCGAGATGACAGGCATCTTATCCGCATGGCTGTAATGGATGTGCAGCCACGTCTCGATCCCTGAGTCAACAGATGGGGACGTTTGCAAGACAACAACCATCTACACGAACAGTTCGACGACGTTTCAGAAGCATGGACTATCAGCACGGAGACCGTGGCTGCGGTTACCTTGGACGCTGCATCACTATCATCGCATTGAACGCACATTGGAAGCGCGTATTCGTCATCGCCATACTGGTGTATCACCCGGCGTGATGGTATGGGGTGCCATTGCTTGCACGTCTCGGTCTCCTCTTGTTTGCATTGACGGCACTTTGAACAGTGGACGTTACATTTCAGACGTGTTACGACCCGTGGCTCTACCCTTTATTCGATCCCTGCGAAACCCTACATTTCAGCAGGATAATGCACGACCGCATGTTGCAGGTCCTTCACGGTCCTTTCTGGATACAGAAAATGTTCGACTGCTGCCCTAGCCAGCACATTCTCTCACCAATTGAAAACGTCTGGTCAATGGTGGCCGAGCAACTGGCTCGTCACAATACGCCAGTCACTACTCTCGATGAATTGTGGTATAGTGTTGAAGCTGCATGGGCAGCTGTACCCATACACGCCATCCAAGCTCTGTTTGACTCAATGCCCAGGCGTATCAATGCCGTTATTATGGCCAGAGGTGGTTGAACTGGTTCTGTGTACTGATTGATCAGTATATATGCACCCAAATTGCGTCAATATGTAATCACATGTCAGTTCCAGTATATTAAATTTGTCCAATGAATACCCGTTTGTCATCTGCATTTCTTCTTGGTGTAGCAATTTTAATGGCCTGTAGTGTACAATGCATAGCCACGAATAGCCACAGAAATATCTGATCAACTCCAGGCAGTATGAGGTTATTTTTTCTGTTGTATTCGACACGTTTCTGTCTCCTAAGATCCTTTGGATATTTATTTCACATGGAGCTATCACATCTACGTTATTCGAAAACCTAGTGTGGCTTATTAGTAATGGATCTTATCCTCACACTAAGGTTCACTGAAATCGATATAGTTTGTGGTAGTGAACGAGTCTACTACAGACGGGTAACTGGACTTTGCAGGGAAATGTAGGCCTATTAGGGAACTTACATAAATATAAGGGGAATGATTCTGCAGGTTAGTTTTCTTGCTAAAAATGTACAATCGGCGCCTTCAAAGTAGAATCCCTTTTGAATTCCTATATGTCCGAGTTCGTGCATTACTTTGCTGGAAACGTTTTCACTGTCAAAAAAATGATTCAAATGGCTCTGAGCACTATGGGACTTAACATCTGAGGTCATCAGTCCCCTAGAACGTAGAACTACTTAAACCTAACTAACCTAAGGACATCGCACACATACATGCCCGATGCTGGATTCGAACCTGCGACCATAGCGGTCGCGCGGTTCCAGACTGAAGCGCCTAGAATCGCTCGGCCACAATGGCCGGCTTTTCACTGCCGCGATCGCTTGTATTTTAATAATTTTGTAAGGCACGTAAAAAGTGTGACAAGCTTTCTTGAACTATAATTTATTCTGCTTTTAATTTACCCCCTCGCCCTCCCCATGAACCGAGGACCTTGCCATCGGTGGAGAGGCTTGCGTGCCTCAGCGATACAGATAGTGTTACCGTAGGTGCAACCACAACGGAGGGGTATCTGTTTAGAGGCCAGACAAACGTGTGGTTCATAGAGGGTCAGCAGCCTTTTCAGTAGTTGCAGGGGCAACAGTCTGGATGATTGACTGATCTGGCCTGGTAACGCTAACCAAAACGGCCTTGCTGGGCTGGTACTGCAAACGCCTGAAAGCAAGGGGAAACTAAAGCCGTAATTCCTTACGAGGGAACGCTACTCTACTGCATGGTTAAATAACGATGGCATCCTTAAAGGTAAAATATTCTGGAGGTAAGATAGTCCTCATTCGGATCTCCGACTGGGAACTACTCATGTGGATGTCGTCATCAAGAGAGGCAAAACCGGCTTTCTACGGATCGAAAAGTGAAATGTTAGATCCGTTAATTTGGCAAATAGGTTAGCAAATTTAAAAAGGGAGACGAATAATTTAGAGTTAGGTGTAATGGGAATTAGTGAAGTTTGGTGGCAGAAGGAACAGGACTCCTGGTCAGGCGAGTACAGGGTTATAAATACATCAGATAGGGGTAATGCAGGACTAGGTTTAATAATGAATAAGAAAATAGGAGTGCGGGCAAACTACTTTGAACAGTGCTGTGAACGCATTGTTGTAGCCAAGACAGACAAGAAGCGCTTACCCACCACACCAGTCCGAGTTCATAGGGCAGCTAGCTCCGCACATCAAGAGACTGGACTGAGGAAATACATGATGAGATAAAAGAAATTATTTGGATACGGCAGACGAAAATTTAATACTGGTGGGGGACTGGTATTCCACAGCAGAAGAAGGAGCAGGAGAGAAAATAGGTGAATATGGACTAGGAGAAATTGAAATGTCCCCTTAGAAAAATTATACAAGACTGTGCTTAAACTGACACACATTATTTTTATAGCGCAACGCTATCTGACTTTTAAAAATCCCTACAAAAGAATGGCCCTGGCTTACATTAACCTATACGTTTCACAAATCACTTACCTCACAAAAATCTTCGTTACTCGAACTACTGCAATACAGAGAGCGCCAATACTGCTAGCTAAATAAAAGATTCAAACTACGGAAAGCACTAACTACTGATAGGTATAGTTAGCAAATGAAAGATTTTAATAGAGAACAAACAATGTATTTACCTTAGTAGTCATAATATATATAGCAGTTCATGACATCCATTCTTACATATTTCAAAACTCCGCCATCTCTCTCCCCACGTCCACCACTGCTGGCGGCTCAACTCCAACTGCACAACGCTACGCGCTGTTAACATCCAACCGCCCAACAC
This sequence comes from Schistocerca gregaria, assembly GCF_023897955.1. NCBI lineage: Eukaryota > Metazoa > Arthropoda > Insecta > Orthoptera > Acrididae > Schistocerca > Schistocerca gregaria. Next base: position 892,504,690 of record NC_064920.1, read on the forward strand.
TACAATGGGGAGTATTACAACAATGCCAACCAGCCACTGACTGCACACAGCACAGCCAGTGATTTTTCATACAGAGCGCTATGTGGCGTTACCAATAAAAAAACCTTAACAGCCTACTTACATAGCCCCCATGCTCCCCACAAAAAATTTTACAAATTGTTTTGGGCACTGGCCAATAATGATTTGATAAAATTTTTCATAATTACAATAACAAAGATATCAAATGCACACACTTATTGATACAATGTTGGTCAAAAGCTAAAATTTTCTCACCGTCCATAAAGACAGTCCTGATCGTTCTTCACAGTAAAATTGCAGTGTTTTTCTTAAAGTCTGAGCAATAAAAGAAATTTCACTTGGAAGTAGTGGATTTCTAAGCAGTCTTGAAGAAGTAGTGTTGTCCTTCCAACGGAAAGACAGTGCTGACTCTTGACATTCAGACAGGTAATGGACCACAGCAGAGTTAGTCGACGTTGAAGACTATTGGTAGGTAGGTCATCAGAGAGCAGACCCACTGTAGTCCTGGTAGAGATTACTATTGGTGGGCCACCAGAGGTGCAGACCCACTGCAGTCCTTGTAGAAATAATGCTATTGGTGGGTCATCAAAGGTGCAGACCCACTGTAGTCCTTGTAGAAATGGCCAGCAGTCATCTGTTGCAACTGTGCAGGTGCACAATCACCATTGAAGAGTCTTGCACAGAATACAGCAAGTCCATAAATATTGAATTTAATTGATGAAAGGAGAAAATATAAAAATGCAGTAAATGAAGCAGGCAAAAAGGAATACAAACGTCTCAAAAATGAGATCGACAGGAAATGCAAAATGGCTAAACAGGGATGGCTAGAGGACAAATGTAAGGATGTAGAAGCTTATCTCACTAGGGGTAAGATAGATACTGCCTACAGGAAAATTAAAGAGACCTTTGGAGAGAAGAGAACCACGTGTATGAATATAAAGAGCTCAGATGGCAACCCAGTTCTAAGCAAAGAAGGGAAGGCAGAAAGGTGGAAGGAGTATATAGAAGGTTTATACAAGGGTGATGTACTTGAGGACAATATTATGGAAATGGAAGAGGATGTAGATGAAGACGAAATGGGAGATACGATACTGCGTGAAGAGTTTGACAGAGCACTGAAAGACCTGAGTCGAAACAAGGCCCCCGGAGTAGACAACATTCCATTAGAACTACTGACGGCCTTGGGAGAGCCAGTCATGACAAAACTCTACCAGCTGGTGAGCAAGATGTATGAGACAGGGGAAATACCCTCAGATTTCAAGAAGAATATAATAATTCCAATCCCAAAGAAGGCAGTTGCTGACAGATGTGAAAATTACCGAACTATCAGTTTAATAAGTCACAGCTGCAAAATACTAACGCGAATTCTTTACAGACGAATGGAAAAACTGGTAGATGTGGACCTCGGGGAGGATCAGTTTGGATTCCGTCGAAATGTTGGAACACGTGAGGCAATACTGACCTTACGACTTATCTTAGAAGAAAGATTAAGAAAAGGCAAACCTACGTTTCTAGCATTTGTAGACTTAGAGAAAGCTTTTGACAATGTAGACTGGAATACTCTTTTTCAAATTCTAAAGGTGGCAGGGGTAAAATACAGGGAGCGAAAGGCTATTTACAATTTGTACAGAAACCAGATGGCAGTTATAAGAGTCGAGGGGCATGAAAGGGAAGCAGTGGTTGGGAAAGGAGTGAGACAGGGTTGTAGCCTCTCCCCGATGTTATTCAATCTGTATATTGAGCAAGCAGTAAAGGAAACAAAAGAAAAATTTGGAGTAGGTATTAAAATTCATGGAGACGAAGTAAAAACTTTGAGGTTCGCCGATGACATTGTAATTCTGTCAGAGACGGCAAAGGACTTGGAAGAGCAGTTGAACGGAATGGACAGTGTCTTGAAAGGAGGATATAAGATGGACATCAACAAAAGCAAAACGAGGATAATGGAATGTAGTCAAATTAAATCGGGTGATGCTGAGGGAATTAGATTAGGAAATGAGACACTTAAAGTAGTAAAGGAGTTTTGCTATTTAGGAAGTAAAATAACAGATGATGGTCGAAGTAGAGAGGATATAAAATGTAGACTGGCAATGGGAAGGAAAGCGTTTCTGAAGAAGAGAAATTTGTTAACATCGAATATAGATTTATGTATCAGGAAGTCATTTCTGAAAGTATTTGTTTGGAGTGTAGCCATGTATGGAAGTGAAACATGGACGATAACTAGTTTGGACAAGAAGAGAATAGAAGCTTTCAAAATGTGGTGAACGGAAGAATGCTGAAGATTAGATGGGTAGATCACGTAACTAATGATGAGGTATTGAATAGGATTGGGGAGAAGAGAAGTTTGTGGCACAACTTGACTAGAAGAAGGGATCGGTTGGTAGGACATGTTTTGAGGCATCAAGGGATCACAAATTTAGCATTGGAGGGCAGCGTGGAGGGTAAAAATCGTAGAGGGAGACCGAGAGATGAGTACACTAAGCAGATTCAGAAGGATGTAGGTTGCAGTAGGTACTGGGAGATGAAGCAGCTTGCACAGGATAGAGTAGCATGGAGAGCTGCATCAAACCAGTCTCAGGACTGAAGACAACAACAACAACATAAACCACCACTTGTCCACTCACAAAGAATTTGTTTGAAATGTCCTTAGAACCAGCAATGCTGTTATCCAGTCCCTTTCTGAATTATTAACACACGTGCAAACACTATCAGTCCCTGCTTCTCACATATTGTCCATTACTATGGCCAACAGAAACGTGTGCAGTGAAATGTAACTTACAAGTTACTTAATTTGATGAACTGGTGTCAATTACAATTTTATAACATAAGAATACAATAACAAAGGTACAAAATACATCATTAAAAACATAATAATACAGATAACATTTGTAGTAAAACAGGCTTTACAAAAGAATAGAAATAAACATGCACATCAGTGTTACAAAAATTATGACGTAAGTACATACAAAAAAGATCAGAATAACTTTTGAAACATCAACTTCACACATGAGCATTAGAACAAAACAGAATAAATAATTTGTAAACATCTTTACAAAGTAAATAACATGTTATTAATGCAAATTATATTTGAGGATAACAGTATTCCTCATCATAGTGAATGTAGCTTAGTATTAGAAAAATTCTGCAACATAAGTCTTATCAGATAAACATATAAAGACAGGAAGAACATAAATACACAAGGGTACACAAACACATAGTGGGATAACACAAGGAAAGGGCAGGGTTTGTTTTACTGCAGTATTTTGCAAACAAAACTTTCTTTACTTCTCGGTGATCTCCCTTCCTTCTTCATTATTTCCAAAAAGTCCTATCTATACCTTTTTTCTGTACTTTTCTCATATAACCTCTCAGTGCATTTCTTCAAATCCATCGCAACTCATTCTCTTATATAGGCTACCCCTTCTTAAGCTAACTTAAATCTACTGAGCTCAGATGCTTAACTAAGGGACGAGGCAATGCAGCAGCACAAAACAATTAATACAAACAGCAATGAAAAAAAAGGTGCAGGTAAGCAAAGCAAGCAGCAATAAATGTAATAACTTATATCTAAACATGACAAACCCACAAGCAGAAAAAATAGTACACTGAAGACAACAACGCAGATAAGGGAAATGTATATTCACATCTTAATGTCTATGTAATTAAAATGGTGCACCACTACTTATTCAATGAAATAAATTACCAAGTACTTGAAAAGAAAATTATGTATGTAGTTCCTGTGAAGGGCAATGTCTTTTTGTGCTCCCTCATTATTTTGGAAGTATATCACGAAGTTATTCTTTACTGGGTCTGTAGGCTTAAAATATTTATATCATTACATCTATAAAATTTTACCTTAACCAATGCTGCAGGGCAGCTAGAAACTAGATATTCAACAAAATAGGCAAAGCAAGCGTGAAAAGTCATTCAGAATACTGGCAAGTGATCTTTCAAAGAACACAAATTCAAGTCATATGTAAAGGCTGTTAGTGGCACCACAATTAGTGTTCAGTCCATAATGAATGAGAAAGGAACTTAAATTGAAGGGATCAAAGCAAAAGCTGAAACGTCATTCGCTAGCCATAAGGCATTTCATAATGCAGTAAACAATCCTCCAACTAGCAAGACAATAGACGTGAAATGTTTCTCATCATTTCATTTCAGTAAATGTCATAAATTAAGAGCTCCACAGTGTAATCATATGTTTTCAAGTTTGGGCGTGTCGTATTTGCGATGCTTTCTACAAAGGAATGAATGTCAATAGCGAGGACAATGGCCTCCCTTTTTTTTTTTACCTGTGTCTCTGAAAGGCACACACTAATGGCTTTCTTTTTGTCAGGTGGTTGTCGCGCAGCTGGGTGCCCTCGACGCATTACGTGCAGGTGGTCACTTAACTGTCTTATCGAAATATCTACGACACCAGTTTCCGCTACAGTGGCTGTCTCATATAAAAAATTTCACAGGTCAAGCATTTGCATTTCAAATATGTAGAAACAAAATCTTGTAAATATAACAGTGTCCAAAAATTTTTGGCGGCCTTGTGATACATTCACGCGTATACACACATTTCATAACTCTTAAAGTACGATTCTTGGTTTCCAACAACCTTTTTCACAAACCAGAGTCCCTAACCTCTACTCATTATTTCTTACCTTATTCGTCGACACTTCTTCAATATCCCATCATAACAGATAAGTAGCATAATCAAATAACTCGTATAGCATCAGCTTATTGATCATAAACATACCGCAACAGCGTAATACACATAGTCATCGTAATAATAACATCATAACACCTCAGTCAACTCTCTAAATCGTCGTAGCTTCCTCCAATAATTTCAAAACCTAAAAAAATTCTCTGCTCATGTCAAAAGTGTCAACTACCTCAAACGTACTTTAAAAATCATGATCCCATACCAAATACATCATTCAAAGCTCTCATAGTATAACAATGGTTCCGAAAAAATATGAACAGTTCACAAAGTACAGACAAATACAATTTCATAAGTGTGACGTTATCCAACGGTGTAATTACGTAAACATCTGTCACCGATGAAGTAAAATAAATGTTTGTCTCTCTCAGTTAAATGACCAGATAGCTGTGTAATTTATGTTTTAGAGAAATATGGTACCGATGTGTAAAGTTGTATAAGCAAATACCATATTAGCTAGGGCTCCTTGTGCTTGCCAAACATATGGTACACAAAGTAAGCGTGAACCCCCCTGAGGATTAATGTAATTATATCCGCAGGTGTTACAGATTACAGCAATGGAATGAAATGTATCACAGAAAACCTTTGTATCATTGTACTTCAAATATCTTTAAAAATAAATGTTTTAAGTACAAAATAAATCACTCAAATACGTGTACTGTAGCGCTAAACTGTGCGTTTTGTTGTAAGATAATCTCTGTGGAAGTGTCGTAGTTATCGTCCTCTGAAAGCTTAGTTCTGCAGAAGTCAATGTACTTACCTCATGCTAAACAAAAGTGAAATGCTTTGAGTATAGATATCGTAGTTACTACGCTTATTGCCGTGATGAAGTAAGTAGTGTTGTGCTACAGAAAAGGCTGTCTCATTGTAGGTATATCACAAAGTTACTACTAAAACATGTTTTCCTTTCCAGAAGAATTCAGAAAAACTGCGCAGATATAAAACAAATACACCGCAAAAGCAACATTGTAAATTGGCACTCATTAGTAGCGTCGTGATATAATCGTGGAGCTGTCACATATACTAACCACTGTGTCATCTGGTATCTCACAGAAAGTACTTTAAATCCAGAATGTATTTTCAAGTAAACCAAAATGTTGCATTAAAATCTCATTAGCAGTACCGGTACATGTTCTAAGTATGTCAACCTTATAGTCGTTACGTAATCGTGCAACTAACAAGCAAGAATGTAAACACACAATAACACTGTGTCGTCTGTTCACAATAACAATGCATTCGTAATTTCTGTTTAAAAATGTTCCCTTGGTTCTAGACTGGATAGTTAACTTCAAAACATTGTTGCATGTTAACAGTTACTTAGTGTGACAAAGCATACTAGAAATGTGAAGTGAAATGTTTTATGGGAAAGACAAAGTTAAAAAGCAGATTATCTCTCAATAAACGGTTTTACATGTGAAATATGGTGCAATCCTTTACTTTTCCTAGTGGACAGAGTTTAAACTTCAAAGCAATTATCATGTTGTATACGTCGGTAAGGAATACTGGAATTTTTCTCAAGGTTAGCGCCTATGTTATTTTTCTCTGAGCCAGCCGGCGCATGTGGCTGCCTGCGGTGCGAGTCATTGTCTGCTATCTCTTTGTTGGCGTGGGTCGTTATTGGGATTAGGAGACCTAACTTCTACAAATTCACCTTGCCGAGAGGGCCCAGCTCTGTTTGAATCCCGCCAGTTCTGATGAAATTCAGGTCTGTCGTTACGATCATATCGTCTGTCGTCATGTCAGTAGATTCCATAGTTTCTTTCTTGTCGGTCACGTGGTGGAGAATTTCTCTCTGAATCGTAACTGCGCGCTGGACCGTTGCGTCTTAAATTATTCTGTCTCCCGTGATAATAATAGTTCTGGTTGCCATATTGTCTGTTTCTATGATTGTCTGTGTAATATTCATTACTACGGAAATGCGATCTTTCTCTGTAATTATTACTACTCTGCCAACGGTTGCCATACGGTTGGTGTCTGTTTTGGTCACGATTTACGTTGTACGAATAGCCTTGTCGTGTATTACTTCTGTCATCGCGGAATTGTGTCAGGTGTGACCTGTAATTGTTGTGCTCCTGTTTTCGCGTTCCGCAATTGTCAGTGTCAATTCCCAATTCTTGTAACAGTCCCTGGAAAGCTTCAATGTCGTCTTTGCATCGTCCTGCTAATATAATCTGTCGTAAATGTTCAGGTAATTTGATTAAGCAAATGCGGATGAGTTCTGAGGGGCTGTATGGGTTTGAAAGATACGGATTCTTATGTAACATGTCTTCGAAATATTTGACAAGACTGGAAATTTCAGATTGTTCGAAATGTTTCATCATTATGATGCTGTGTGTTACTCGGTCTTGTGTAGCTTGAGACCAATATGCTGAGAGGAAGACATGATAAAATTCTCCTTCACTGTGTCAATCGTGAATGACCGATCGCATTCTTACAGCTGGTTCATTCTCTAAGTAGCCACACATAAATTCTAATCTGTGTTTTAATGACCAGTTGGGAGGAAAACAATGAGAGAATTGATGAAGCCACGCTTGTGGATGAATCTCGTTGCCAGAATTCTTAAATGTTTTCGAATTTACGTGTAGTAATGAACAGGTTATAGTCAAAATCATCATGTCGGCGAGTCGCATGTCGGTCATTGTTACGTCGTTTCGGCGGTTCCATCTCAAAATTCGGTGTACCTTGCCAATTTCTTTCATAATCTTTGAAGTGCCCTGTGTTATTGTTTTGTGGCAGTTCCGTATTTCTATGTCCCTCTTCCCGTATTGGAGCGCGAGTGTCCTCTGAAATACGTAATTCTTGTATTACCTGTGTCAGCTGATCTTGTACTTCCCGGATTTCTCTTTGGTGTTGCGTATTAATTTGATTCTGATTTTGTTTGAATTTCCTAATTTGTTCGCACTCTTCTGTGTGATTCAGACCATCATCTACCTTTGCAGATAAGTTAATGAACTGATCCGAAAGTTCGTCTACTTTCTCCGATAGTGTACTTATTTCCTCAGTGTGTTTTTCTGAACCAAATTTCAGTGTGTCCATTTGTTTTGAAGTCGTATCTACTGTGTCCTTTAAGTTTTGCTGAGTTTTTGCAAGTTGCGTAACCGAATCGGTAGATGCAACTGAGTCAATTTTAGCTTGCAAGGTCTCATGATTTTCATGAACAATAGTTTGCAGTTCTTTTATGGCTGATTCGTGATTGTGTAATATATTTTCATGCCGCGCAAAAATAGGTTGGAAATGCCCACAAATTAGTGTTTTACGTCATTTTTGACATTTCGATTCGATTTTATGCAACTCAGTAGTTACATCTTCACGTGTTTGTTCAAGCGTATGTTCCACTGAGTCTAACTTTTGAAGATTTTGTTCCATTGTGTCTAACGTTTGAAGATTTTGTTCCATTGCGTCTAACTTTTGCTGTGTTTGTCTCTGATTTTGTTCCGTTGTGTCTAACTTTTGAAGATTTTGTCCCATTTGTTTCTGATTTTGTTCAAGTGTTGTGTCTAACTTTTGTAGCCTTTGTCCCATTTGTTGCATTAACTGTAATAACAGTGCACTGGTGTCTAAAACATGTTCCTCAGTCCTATTCGGCAGTGCATTTGAACCAGCAATATTCGCATTTTGAAATGCAGAAAATATGTCTTGATTTATTTGAGAAAACGGTGAGGACGAAAAAAAACCTTAATCTACAGTATTTGCAAGATTGTGTCCTGTCATTTCGGAATCCTGAGGCGAGCTGTTGCCGACCGATCGACCGATAATGCTTCCCTGTTCACTAATTGTTTCACTGCCTACACCATTATCTGCAGCCCGCTCCATTTCCCTATGCACAATTACCAAATTACTACTTTGAACATTAGTTAATTCATTACATCGTGGCGCTAACACACTGCTTTCGTCTTCACTGTCATTTCTCAGTTTACTTTGGAGCCTAGTATTACGTTTTTCACATGCCATTATTGTCACAATATTTCATACGATAACACGAAAAAGCACAATTGGAAGAGTAAAATAAGAAAACACATTAACATAGCACTGAAAATAATATCTAGTTAATTGCAAGCGCAGCTGAAAAACACTAGGTGCAAATTTATACGCATGCCACAAGTGTTTTACTGTACAACAATGAAAAACTACAACTACAAAGAAGCTTCTCTCTACAATTACGCACTAGCAATAAACAATAGCTACAATAATTACACAAACTACAAGAAAAAATCAGAAGATTCCAGTGAAATATCCTTGGCTAAGGGTCGACATATGAAACGTCCCCTTGGAAAAATTATTACAAGACTGTGCTTAAACTGACACACATTATTTTTATAGCGCAACGCAATCTGACTTTTAAAAATCCCTACAAAAGAATGGCCCTGGCTAACATTAACCTATACGTTTCACAAATCACTTACTTCACAAAAATCTTCGTTACTCGAACTACTGCAATACAGAGAGCGCCAATACTGCTAGCTAAATAAAAGATTCAAACTACGGTAAGCACTAACTACTGATAGGTATAGTTAGCAAATGAAAGATTTTAATAGAGAACAAACAATGTATTTACCTTAGTAGTCACAATATATATATAGCAGTTCATGACATTCATTCTTACAAATTTCAAAACTCCGCCATCTCTCTCCCCACGTCCACCACTGCTGGCGGCTCAACTCCAACTGCACAACGCTACGCGCTGTTAACATCCAGCCGCCCAACACTACAATGGCGAGTATTACAACAATGCCAACCAGCCACTGACTGCACACAGCACAGCCAGTGATTTTTCATACAGAGCGCTATGTGGCGTTACCAATAAAAAAGCCTAAACAGCCTACTTACAAAATGAGTGGAACAGGAAATTTCCTGGTAGAATTTTATACACAGCAGAATTTGATCATCGCTAACACTTCGTTTGACAGTTCTTGGAAGAGGGCTGCACACGTGGGACAGAAATTTCGGAACAAGGTTTTAAACTGCAAGACATATCTAGAGCCAGGTGTGCACTCCGACTATAAGTTACTGGCTATGGGCCGTAAAATTAAACTGAATAAATTGCAAAAAGGCGGGAAATGAATGGGATGGGAGACGGATAAGTTGAAAGAACCAGAGATTTTTTAGACTTTCAGAGGGAGCATTAGGCAGCAGATGACTAGAACAGGCGAAAGAAATACAGTACAAGATGAATGGGTGGCTTCAAGAGATGAAATAGGGAAGGCAACAGAGGATCATATAGGTAAACAGACGAGGGCTAGCAGAAATCCTTGGGTAACACAAAACACTGAATTTAAGTGAGGAAACGAGAAAATATAAAAATGTAATAAATGAAGCAGGCGAAAAGGAATCCAAACATCTAAATAATGAGATTTACAAGAAGCGCAAATGGCTAACCAGAAATGGCTAGAAGACAGAAGTAAGGATTTAGAAGCATGTACCACTAGGGGAAAGATAGATGCCACCTACAGGAAAATTAAGACAGACCTCTGGAGTAAACAGATACAGCTGTATGAATATCAAGAGCTCAGATGGAAAACCAGTCATAAGCAAAGAAAGGAAAGCTGAAAGTAGTATAGACAGGGTTTGTACAAGGGAGACGAGCTCGAAGGCAATATTATAGAAAGGGAAGTGGCCGTAGATGAAGATGAGATGAGATATATGATACGGCGAGAAGAATCTGACAGAGCTCTGGAAAAGCTAAGGCGAAACAAGGCCACAACGGTAGATGATATTCCATCAAAACTACTGATAGCCTTGGGAGAGCTAGTCATGGCAAAACTCTTCTACCTGGTGTGCAAGATGTATGAAACAGGCGAAGTACTCCCAGATTTGAAAGAGAATGTAATAATTCCAGTTCCAAAGAAAGCAGTTGCTCACACGTGTCAAAATTATGTAACTATCAGTTTAATAAGTCTGGCTGAAAAATACTAACACGAATTATTTACAGAAGAATGGAGAAACAGGTAAAACCCGACCCCAGGGAAGATCAGTTTGGATTCCAGAGAAATGTAAGAACACGCGAGACATTATTGACCCTACGACTTATCTTAGAAAATAGTTTTTTTTGTAGCATTTGTAACTTAGTGAAAGCTTTTGGCGATGTTAACTGAAAGACTGTCTTTGAAATTCCGAATATAGCTAGGGTAAAACACAGGGACCGGAAGGCTATTTACAACTTGTATAGAAACCAGATGGCTGTTAAAGGAGTCAAAGGGCATGAAAAGAACCAGTGGTTGAGAAGGGAGTGAGGCAGGCTTGTAGCCTATCCCCGATGTTATTCAATCTGTACACTGAACAAGCAGTAAGGTACACCAAAGGACACTTTGGAGTGGGAATTAAAATTCAGGGAGGAGAGATAAAAACTTTGAGGTTTGCTGATAATTTTGCAGTTCTGTCAGAGGTAGCAAAAGACTTAGAAGAGCAGTTGAACGGAATGGACAATGTCTTGGAAGGATGATATAAGATGAACATCTATGGAAGCAAAACGATGGTAATGGAATGTAGTCGAATTAAACCAGGTGATGCTAAGGGAACTAGATTAGGAAAGGAGACACTTAAAGTAGTCTCGTTATGCGAATGTCGTTAGACTTTGTACCGGACATCGCTTGTTACAGTCGAGCACAGTATGAGCACGACGCGTGTGATCAGCGTATGTAATCGTATCCACACAGTGGGGTGTTGTTGCATCGAACTCTTCAGTTTCCCAGGTCTAGGAAGAGCAGGACATCCCACGTAGCACCTTGTCAAGGGCGCACCGTAGGAAAGAGTTTAACTATTAATTTCGAGTAATAGGATTCAAATTTCTGTTCCCAAACAGGTAACAGGCCCCGGCAGCGTATTAATTATTTAATAGGTTCAATGTAGACTGTGATCCACACTGAATCCTGCGATCACGAATGCAGAACACAGAAATGAATGAATTCTGAGCTAATGCCTCTTATGACAGTTAAGTGTCTGCGTGGCCACAGACACATGGACGTGTAAAAATAATGAATGTTTTGTTGTCTAGACAGCACACCTCATAGCTAGTTTTCTGAAAAATAAATCTTTGAGCACAAATATCACACTGTTAATTTTGAAACTTTCGCCTCTTACAGAAAAATATCCAGCAAACTGTGAGATTTCTGTATTGTTGAGAAACACAAGGAACTACACACGGAACCGAATGTAAAATTTCAGTGCCTCACTTTCATATAGTTTATCATATTTGCATAATATTAGAGTACAATATAGTGATCAAAAACGCACTACACAATCGGAGCTGTAAATGCTGTGACGTTATTGTCTCGTATTGCTAGGTCATGTTAATTCACTTTCCGCCGCTACTGCGTTGTTATTTTAATGAGAATATGGAGCTGTGTGTTTGGAAAGGTATCTTTGCGCCTTCCACTCTCTAGTGATCTGTCGCCGGAAACATTTCTGTGGTCTCTTTTGTCTGCAGATGGTAGTCTTTCAGTATCATTAAATAAAGAGTGCCTCCGTTGTGGATATGAGCAGTTTTCGGAGAAGGAGGGTAGTGGGTGACTCAATTCACGGCTTTTGAAACCCTGTACCACCTGTGGCCAGTGACTACCGCGGCCACCTTACAATCGCTAAAGGATGATTGAGGACAATATTTTTTACTTTCTGTGTAATCATGAAAGAGCAAGACACCGCAGTAGCAACCGACCAGCGCGGGAAAGTCATTTTCGGTTCATTCTAAAAAATTTCTCAGGCAATGGAATTGCGCCTCTTTAGACAGTGTTTCTTGGCGCATAAGGCTGACCAGTCGTGAAGAGATTGCTTCGGCTCAGTGCCCAATTTATTTTTAAAAATGTGCGCCCTGTCTGCAAAAGGAGGGAAATTACATGTGCTCTCCCTGCTTTTTCAAGAATTTAGCAGCAATTCTCGCCCATTACATTGACGACAGCTTACAGTCGTATGTTCCATGTGGAGTTTTTTTGAAATGAGGAGTTTTAAAGGGGCAAGTACTTTAGAATCAATTGACGACCAGGTACTGGACAGGTAATTTGGAGAGATAGCGTCGTAGTGGCCACCTGGTGTTGTTCGGCGCACTTTGTTGTTATTGGGGCAACGTAAATTCGCAAATTGCGGTTAGCGCGATCCACATTCTGAGCGACTAATTTACTTCTGTGTTTCTAATACGCAGCATATATTGCTCATTTGATTTATAGCAAATTGTAGTTCTTGGGTACTTTAACTCTGAATTCGCAAGCTGCACAGATGGGGATCTTGGTATTTTAATCTCCTTAGAGTTCTTCAGGTAAATTTTGGTACCTCCCACAGTATCAGCATAAAACGTATTATTTACTTAGTAGTTATGAACACCGTCAAAGGACACTCGAATCAAATAAAAACGTTGTCTGGAATAATTAGTTCTAGGACACGTTGATAAACGCCACATGCATCGTTCTAATATCTCGAAAACCTTCTTGCTATTAAGACACCGTTCGAGCAGACAGGATTTGTACAGCACCCCGCAGGCAGCATGCAAAGCGTCACCATATCGCTCCCTTATTGTGTCACAGTGGTTTGACGATCAACTCACGAACTTGAGGGTGTGTATTTCTGCCCACAAGTCATTTGGCTTCAGTCCTTTTAAAGGCATCTGGGACGTAATGGGGAAGATTGTGTGAGGCTCTGGTTCAACACCAACCAATCACCGAAGACGTTGAAAAATACAAAATAATTCTACAACTACGAACCGTAGCCGATCATGTGGGTGAATGCTTGAAACATGATCGTATATGGCATTGGAACCTTAATGTCGGATGTGTCAAAGAAATGATTTTCCGCTTCCATACAGCGCATTTGAACAATGATAATTTTGCATTTCTGGACTTGGGCAACCTGAAAGACAAAATTGATCTTCCTGAATTTCACAAGTACAGAACTGAAGAATGCTTCTCTATTCGTCGTACTTAAAAATTCTGGTTGGGGATGTGACCAGATATGACCGTATAGCAGCTGGGCTGACTCATCGTCGCGGTGTAACAGATATTGTGCTGTCCCGATGGAGTTTGGGTATACTATGCCTCCAATACGTCTATAAGCAAATAGATTTGCTCACTGAAGTCGATGAATATCTGAACAAAATGGCTCTGAGCACGATGGGACTTAACTGCTGTGGTCATCAGTCCCCTAGAACTTAGAACCACTTAAACCTAACTAACCTAAGGCATCACACACATCCATGCCCGAGGCAGGATTCGAACCTGCGACCGTAGCGGTCACGCGACTCCAGACTATAGCGCCTAGAACCGCACGGCCACTCCGGCCGGCGATATCTGAACAACTTGTAGACTGTGTGACTAGGGTTCTTTGAACATCCACCATTCACTGAGATGGAGATGTGAACTATCATAAAAGTTGAGGAACTTGTGCCAACTGTGTGGAGAAAATTGAGCGAGAAAATTTTGAAAATTTGAAGTCCAAACGAAATAATAAGTTTATTAGTCTAGCCTCTGAAAATTGCAGTCAAAAATGGGACACTCGATCCTGTTACTCTCTTCCAACGTGTTTTCACTGCCGGTCAATCTGATCTTAAGGGCGAATTGTTCAAATCTGAACTTGCGTCCTTTCCATGGCGTCTTCTAACTGGGGACGGTATCCGCAAAAGCACAAAGTCTGTGTTGTTCGCAGCGTCTGCTCCAGTACACGATTAAGTAGATCTTGAGATGCGCAAAAGTGCTGTAATAGATGGCACACACTTTCTACATTAAGCTGTATGGAGTACGACTACAACAGCCACGTTTCAGAGTGCAATATATATGTGAACTACGTACGAAAAGTATGCAAGTACGGAAGTAGCGCCATAGTAATTTTTGATGTATTCTAGCGACGTCCGTTAGCAAAGCACCAAAGCAGTTGGTTTTACTGCACTCATTCACAAACTTTGTCTTGTCCACAACAGTCGCAGCAGATATTTTTTATCCAGCAGCACCAACAAAAGGAACTTATTTCAATGTTGATAACTGACATGGCTGCAAAGGGCTTTCTGGTTAACTGGGAAATAGATGATTCCGTGTGATGACAATGAACGCGCTGTCTCAGAGACTGCTGACTTCGGTAGTGTTGTCATCAGAAGTAAAAATGTAAATATCTTGCTATTGCAGAAAGCATTAGTCTGGCCTCAAAATGGCATCTATTCATTGAAGAGTTCACCTCGACATCATTCAATTCGGTCCACAGGATACTATATTCCAACATGCAGCAAGCGATTGTGAAAGGCCAGGCTCAACATTACACCGAATTTATGAAGCAAGGGAAAGATTTCTTGTTACATTGTACGGTGGAGATATGAACAGAGATCTTTATTTTATGTTTTAACTACTGACGACGCCTTCGGAATAATTGTTTTATGTATCTCCACTTCAGGATGTGATTTTGGTGTATTTTACTTCTGATGAAGGTGTATTTAGATATACCGAAACCGTGGTCAAGAATTTTAATAAATCTTTATCCTGCAGCTGTTCGGCTTTTAGCATTTACCGTGAAGAATTTCAACAGTTGCTGTTTCAGCCATGTTTAAAATCTTGATCTTTGTCACAGACAGTTTCCAACATTGGCGACAGATTCCAACTTGCGACACTTCCGCCTGCTCGAGATGCAGCCCACTATCACTCTTTCAGAACCTTCCTACAGGTGTAGTCTTCGCTAGTTAATGGTAGATTCCATCAGTTTGTTGCCGGACACTTAACGAGAGAAGGGATGATACCCATCACAACAATGAAAAAGGCAGTTTCATTTTTCTTCCCAAAAATCATTTTTTTCAAATTTACGTAAGGGTGTAGCATAGGGACCTGCAGCTGCAAAAAAATCACAACTCCGGTTCTCCGCTATTTGCAAACGTTGTTGTGACCACGAATGCGAGTATTCAGAATTCACTCAAACCGACCCTCAATAATGAGGGTGCTGACAGGGATTACGGACGACGGGGAAGCACTAACCGACAAAATCATCGCTAAGGAGAGGCAGAAGTTGATGCACAATTTCGGTTATCTTGTAGATCGAAGGGGTTAAGGCGTTAACTTTTTGTGTATTCTGTTGGATGGTATTTTCATTCACAGTAGTTTTAATTTTGTAAATATTCCTTTAACTTGTAAGAAATGGCATCGTATAATATGTAATCGGAAATTTTAGTAAAATATGCATTGTACAGATAAAGAATTGTACCCACTGCAGGCGGGGAAGGGGCGGGGGGAAGGAATTTCGTGGTTGCTAAACGTTGTAAGAAATACCTACCAAGGAAAACTTGCAGTTTTTTCTGTTTTTAAGCAGACTTAGAAGAAACGAGCATGTTGTTGGCGAAAGGGGCGCGGGGGGGGGGGGGGGGGGGGGGGGGTTGGGGACGTTTCATGATGTTAGGAGTTGACCATTAGAGGCACCGTGTATCATCCTTTTTTTAAAAAAGTTGTACAGTTACGATTAAAGTCCTTAAACTTCTCCTTTATGCAGTTCTTTTGATAATTTTCTTTCCTTTTAATCTCTGTATCTTTGGTAGTATGTGGAATAAAAATTACGTTTGATCAGTGAAAATTATAGAAAAGTTTACACCGTGTAAGATAGGCCTGCGTGCTTTTTGTAGCAGGGCGCAAGGGAAAAATATTGTAAATAAACTATTGAAAAAAGAAAACGCCGTAATTTCCCATTTTTTCGGCTCCCTCCAGTTTAGCACAAGGTTCTCGACGTTGGAAACTTGGATTCTGCGCTACATACCACCTACATATAACGTACTAAACGTTTATAAAATTCGGGCCTGTTGTAAGGTCCATTGAACCTGCTGACAGGACTGTCTGATGCAGTCAATAATCACTAGGTTGCAGAAAATCACCCCTTTGCTAGATAAGTTACATTTACCTTTTCCTTAATCTCGATAACGAGAAGCATAGAAGTATCCGTTATCTCGACGTAATCGTTGTTCGGTAGAAAACCGGACGGATTAAGATGCAGTAAATTAAAAGCATATTATTCAGCATATTATTCAGCATAATCAGCGTATTATTCAGCATATTATTAACAAAGGGAGGTCCCCACATGCTTATCTGTCCTCGTATAGTGTGATAAAGGCAGTGTGCTGAGAAATTTCGAGTGAACATCGTCAACAGAGTTCTCTCAGATAATAGAACAACTATAATACTCGTAATAGCTAACAACAGATTTTTGTTCGTTGAATTCATGTTACCACACTAGCTTCAGGTGTTAATACTGAGTCATTTTACTTTAGATAACGGGAGGGATCTAGAATCTTTGAAGCTGTCTGACTGTGTAGTTGCATGTAATGTGAATTCGCCATGTGATCTACTTAAATTAATTTACTGATCACCAATTTAATGTATAACTTGACCTATACCACATCCCTGTGTTCCCCTTCATGAGAAATCTCTACAAAATGACGAATGAATAAATGAATGAGTGCAACGAAAAAAAATTGTTAGAAGATTTCTCTGAAGGAAGCAACTGCAGGTAGTATAGAGTGTCAGAATTTGTTAACAATGATTAACGCAGGACACCGAATAAAAATGAATAAAATAATGTCTAGGACAGGCGTCCTGGAAAAAAAGTTTATACGACAGCAACACAAACTATATTTTCATTGATAACAGCACACACGGAAGAATGCAAAACGGTCTGCTACAGTATGCCACACAACAACGTTGTGAGTATCCATGAGGTCGTGCCCTTTGATGGATATACACTCCCGGAAATGGAAAAAAGAACACATTGACACCGGTGTGTCAGAGCCACCATACTTGCTCCGGACACTGCGAGAGGGCTGTACAAGCAATGATCACACGCACGGCATAGCGGACACACCAGGAACCGCGGTGTTGGCCGTCGAATAGTGCTAGCTGCGCAGCATTTGTGCACCGCCGCCGTCAGTGTCAGCCAGTTTGCCGTGGCATACGGAGCTCCATTGCAGTCTTTAACACTGGTAGCATGCCGCGACAGCGTGGACGTGAACCATATGTGCAGTTGACGGACTTTGAGCGAGGGCGTTTAGTGGGCATGCGGGAGGCCGGGTGGACGTACCGCCGAATTGCTCAACACGTGGGGCGTGAGGTCTCCACAGTACATCGATGTTGTCGCCAGTGGTCGGCGGAAGGTGCACGTGCCCGTCGACCTGGGACCGGACCGCAGCGACGCACGGATGCACGCCAAGACCGTAGGATCCTACGCAGTGCCGTAGGGGACCGCACCGCCACTTCCCAGCAAATTAGGGACACTGTTGCTCCTGGGGTATCGGCGAGGACCATTCGCAACCGTCTCCATGAAGCTGGGCTACGGTCCTGCACACCGTTAGGCCGTCTTCCGCTCACGCCCCAACATCGTGCAGCCCGCCTCCAGTGGTGTCGCGACAGGCGTGAATGGAGGGACGAATGGAGACGTGTCGTCTTCAGCCATGAGAGTCGCTTCTGCCTTGGTGCCAATGATGGTCGTATGCGTGTTTGGCGCCGTGCAGGTGAGCGCCACAATCAGGACTGCATACGATCGAGGCACACAGGGCCAACACCCGGCATAATGGTGTAGGTAGCGATCTCCTACACTGGCCGTACACCTCTGGTGATCGTCGAGGGGACACTGAATAGTGCACGGTACATCCAAACCGTCATCGAACCCATCGTTCTACCATTCCTAGACCGGCAAGGGAACTTGCTGTTCCAACAGGACAATGCACGTCCGCATGTATCCCGTGCCACCCAACTGCTCTAGAAGGTGTAAGTCAACTACCCTGGCCAGCAAGATCTCCGGATCTGTCCCCCATTGAGCATGTTTGGGACTGGATGAAGCGTCTTCTCACGCGGTCTGCACGTCCAGCACGAACGCTGGTCCAACTGAGGCGCCAGGTGGAAATGGCATGGCAAGCCGTTCCACAGGACTACATCCAGCAACTCTACGATCGTCTCCATGGGAGAATAGCAGCCTGCATTGCTGCGAAAGGTGGATATACACTGTACTAGTGCCGACATTGTGTATGCTCTGTTGCCTGTGTCTATGTGCCTGTGGTTCTGTCAGTGTGATCATGTGATGTATCTGACCCCAGGAATGTGTCAATAAAGTTTCCCCTTCCTGGGAAAATGAATTCACGGTGTTCTTATTTCAATTTCCAGGAGTGTATTTTTGAACTGTAGCGATAACTACTGACGTCGAAATGACCGATGTGCAACTGATACAAGTGAGACTGTCATTGAGCACCGATTCTGTGATTCTTTCAGCATGCTTTTGGGCAAAATGGGGAACGACGCTGAATGGTGCGTGTGGCAGATCTGAAATGAAAAGTCCGCAACATCAGAAACCTTCCATTTCGTAAGTTACGGACGGTTGGAGAGTTGACCTTGTCTTTAACGTAGCGAAGGAAGAACGGCTCAAGTTCAATGTCCTGTTGACATCCATATCATTAGAGGCTGAACACAGGCTCTAGCGAACAAGAAGAGAGGAGGAAATCGGCCATAGACTTTTTGAATCTATCAGACTGTCATTAACCTCTTGAGATATTGAAAAACCAAGGATATTCTACATATGACAGTCGAACGAAGATTTAAGCCTCGCTGCTCAAGAATACTGCTTCGGGAGCGTGCAATGAAGTCTGACCCGCAAGTTTTATCAGAAACTGCTGTCACAGACCACCAATTAGTACCCTACAAGAATGAGATTTTTACTCTGCAGCGGAGTGTGCGCTGATATGAAACTTCCTGGCAGATTAAAACTGTGTGCCCGACCGAGACTCCAACTCGGTCCCGAGTTCGAGTCTCGGTCGGGCACACAGTTTTAATCTGCCAGGAAGTTTCATATCAGCGCACACTCCGCTGCAGAGTGAAAATCTCATTCTGGAAACATCCCCCAGGCTGTGGCTAAGCCATGTCTCCGCAGTATCCTTTCTTTCAGGAGTGCTAGTTCTGCAAGGTTCGCAGGAGAGCTTCTGTAAAGTTTGGAAGGTAGGAGACGGATACTGGCAGAAGTAAAGCTGTGAGTACCGGGCGTGAGTCGTGCTTCGGTAGCTCAGTTGGTAGAGCACTTGCCCGCGAAAGGCAAAGGTCCCAAGTTCGAGTCTCGGTCGGGCACACAGTTTTAATCTGCCAGGAAGTTTCAGTACCCTACAAGTCTGTATTTATGATAACATAAGTCTGTTCTTCTAGAGGAGCCTGAAACTTGTTTCCTTAGGTGAACTGCAGTAGATAGTGCAACATCATCGCAGATGCTGCTAGCCGAGTTCACTTGTATGATCCTGACAATGGCAGGTGGGACTCACCTAGCGAAGTGAGTCGTTCAGGGTGTGCAACATGGCAGAGGCGGTGTATGGTAAGGTTCGTTTTCGCTTCTTTCACTTCGTAGAGCCAAGATAATTCAAGCTTATCAGGCAATAAATAACTGTTTTCTACCCAGCAAACTTTTGGAGCTAATCTTTTCCATTTTAATATGAGAGTGTTGTTCTGTAAGAGCGAAGTCACATTTAAGTGATATGAGGTAGTGCAACGTAATGAAATCGAACGAGTGAGTTTTACTGAGACTGAATATCACCTAAATGAGACCATACATAATAATTATAGGTGTTTTCGATATTTTTCCGCAAAAGCAAATATATGTCACCAGGGAAAAACATTAGGAAAAGTGCACGATATCAATTATGAACACGATCTTTGTTTTTCAAGATTTTGGAGTAAACATTCTGTGTAGAACTACAGAGAAGGCAAAGACATGACTGTTTTGTATCTGTTGACTTGGTTGTGCAATAAATAAATTCCTAATCATGTGACGGCAAACAGGGTTTATTTGTAGACGGAGAGAAAAAACAGGAATTATTAGGCACTTTGGAACCAAGGAGTCACGTCAGAGATGGTTATCTACTGATGGAGCAGAACCACGATTGAAAATCACTTTCGTTTTCAGCCAGTCGGCACTGAGAACTGCACAGGCAACCAAATACATCAACGGAACAGGCAGATAGAAAACTGTCTCTTTGTCTACGCTATAGCTGCTACTTCATGCACTGACGGCTAAAATACATCCACACAGCGGTCATCAGGGAATCTCAGCTATGACTAATGCTTGATAAACAGATTCGTAAGACAGGGCTCAAGACAAGCATACGTATATGAAGAAAGATATATGTGCTCTGCTCATAAAACCGATATTCTTTCGTTCCAACGGAAGTCTAAATTTTTCTTAATTTCAATTCGTACAAGCAACTGTGCAGAAGATCGCATCTGACCTATCTATTCATCGTTAGTACTAGGTGCCGTTAAACAGCTGCAATTATGTTGTTGAACTTTTTAGATAACGAGTAGATAACAATCGCTACAGTTTCATGTAACTAAAATCTAATCCTATTCTTGTTTGTATGTAAACCCTTACGTTAGGTTCCATATTGAAGGATATACTACTGATGCACTTTTGTTTTAATTTTCTGTAAAGTAACGCGTGTTGATACGTAATCAGCATATATCTAGTGAGATTCAGAATGCTGTATCTACGACTTAGTAGTAACTACCACTGTACTCGGCTGTATTATTCGTGAACATCTTTTATGCTGATTTCACAAGATGTAGTCTCATCCGATTTATTTAGAATAATAGCCGATTAGGAATCATTTTAATCCCGATTTTTAGGATCAGACCATAATGAGAAGCGCGTATTAATGCTCAGTTCAGTCACAGTTACATCGGTGACTGTTGTAAACGATTCTGATTACGTAATCATCAATATATCTAAACTTAAAAAACAACCGCTGCATATCAACCAAACTTAATCAATTCTGTACCGACCAACCGCTTAAGGACTTTTATTTACCTAAAGTATTTTACGACACATAACGTTACAGCTTCTCCTTAAATTATAAACTATCGTCGACCATGTAAACCAAAGAGAGAATTTAACACTGCGTCAATTTTACTCGACACTGATTAATCTGTTTTGTTTCAATGTAAACTAAATGTCTTTTCTACCTTCTCCACTTTATTTTCCAAAATATAGCGCCGGCCGCGGTGGTCTCGCGGTTCTAGGCGCACAGTCCGGAACCGTGCGACTGCTACGGTCGCAGGTTCGAATGCTGCCTCGGGCATGGATGTGTGTGATGTTCTTAGGTTAGTTAGGTTTAAGTAGTTCTAAGTTCTAGGGGACTGATGACCACAGCAGTTGAGTCCCATAGTGCTCAGAGCCATTTGAACCATTTGAACCAAAATATAGCCTATGAAGTATTACTGAAAATATTAAATAGCTGTAAGGCTAATATGTTCCCTTCTTTATTCCTTTTTATGCATAAAAGTCCACTAAAATAAAGTTCTCTAGCTAGACGTAATACTAAATAACTGCATCTCTGAACTTTGTTTCTTTAGAACTTATTGAAGTTTCGTTTCTTAACGTTAATTTTATTACTGTTTTCTTTATCGGATTCAAGTTACTTTAGGGATAACTTTAACATTTTTGAATAATATTCGGTAACTTCTTAATTCAGGTTAACTTACCGAAGCTTTATTCGCATTTTAGTGTACATCTAAAATTGACGTCACTTCTCTGTTCCCTAGTACACCTATGTAAAATAAAAAAAAATAAAAATAAAAAAACGCAAACAAGAAACGTAAGTTCCTCCACCCCTTTGGACCCTGAAGTTAAACAATTGAAGCAAAATTAAGCCTCTTCATGTGTTAGCGAATCGCATCCCGCTATCGTTTCCTAATTTAATGGTCGTTTGTCACTTCAAAGCAGAAAGTAATGATAATACTGTGACGTGCTTGCAAACAAATGGTTCCAATGATTTACACTGTATCGTTACGGGAAATGTCTTAATCGTTTACGGGCAGTCCAGATCGTATGACCAAATATAGCATTTTCCCGAGATTCTCTAGTATCTGTCGAGTCAAATACGTTGCAAATTGAGCCACTATCGCTCAGTGCAAGCACAAATGAATTCTATACACAAACATCACATGATGCTCTTAGTACGCAAATCTTCCAAATAAACACAGCAAACCCTCGATTCCCTCAGAGTGTGCTAACCACATATACCAAAACACAGCAACATACAATTTCCTCTGCGTTTGCTACACAGGAACACTAGCCAAAATGTACGGAGCAATCCTTATCAGTACTTGACGGTAGATCCAATCTCAGCAATAAGTGTTTGGTCTGAGCAAAGTCCTCTCAGTGAAACATTTCCATTATGCAACGAATTATTTAAGGCTGCTCTTTACAGCATTACCTAGCCAGATCTTCCTGACTAGCAAATCAGTGATTGACATTGGGAACCAATAGATAACAATTAATAGGCGGAAGCTCGCAGAGCTAAACTAAACAAATATCGGGCCAGTAATCACTCTGACCCGGCAGTACCCAAACTCTGTTACTACTGAGAGCTCCATCACTCCATTGCGACTATCCATCCTGCAGCGTACTTCTGTATAACTGCCAGCACGACCGATACACTGGGAACTCCCCAGTGTGAACTTCACTGTCCAGCACGACTCCTTCACTACAACTAATCATAAGACCCACGATAAACAAATTTGGAACCATTTATACAAGCAAAACTGCAGCGATACCATTACTTTTAACAATTACATCATTATTTTAAATGCCCGTCGTATCCTCTTCTCGTGGCCAGCTTCCACTATTGTAGCATCTTTGCTGCTCGAACTGCTGTTACTGCCGGCCACCGAGGCAGGTAATATCTTCGCCGCTTGAATCATTAATATAGGTCATAGCTTCTGCACTGACATTCTACAACATATTTTAAATAATCACATATAAAGAAAATTATAATAATAAACGTTGAATACTCTACCCATATCATCGTAAATCTAGCTGTTGCACCAACAAGTTAAGGCGACGAAACTACCGTGACGACAATTGTAATATATCAAATATTTCTTCAATCCGTCACAATATGGGAGTGCTGTAGTAACATCTCTGCTGTTATGTTGCTTTATAAAATCGGAGTTCAACACTTGAACCGTATATCATATTCTCCGTAAGATATCATATTCACACAAAGTTTCTTTTACTTCATTATACGAACACTGTAAGTAGGCTGTTTAGGTTTTTATGCTGGTAACGCCACGTAGTGCTCTGTATGAAAATCACTGGCTGTGCTGTGTGCAGTCTGTGGCTGGTTGGCATTGTTGTAATACTCGCCATTGTAGCGTTAGGCAGTTGGCTGTTAACAGCGTGTAGCGTTGCGCAGTTGAAGGTGAGCAGCCAGCAGTGGTGGATGTGGGGAGAGAAATGGCAGAGTTTTGAGAGCGGATGATCTGGACGTGTGTCCATCAGAGACAGTTAATTTGTAAGACTGGATGCCATGAACTGATATATATATATATATATATATATATATATATATATATATATATATATATATATATATATATAATGACTTTTGAACACTATTAAGGTAAATACATTGTTTGTTCTCTATCAAAATCTTTCATTTGCTAACTATGCCTATCAGTAGCTAGTGAATTCAGTAGTTTGAATCTTTTATTTAGCAGGCAGTAGTGGCGCTCGCTGTATTGCAGTAGTTCGACTAACGAAGATTTTTGTGAGGTAAGTGATTTGTGAAAGGTATAGGTTAATGTTAGTCAGGGCCATTCTTTTGTAGGGATTATTGAAAGTCAGACTGGCGTGGCGCTAATAAAAATATTGTGTGTCAGTTTAGTGTTGATCAGAATAGGTAAAGAGCAAAATGTCTGAGTACGTTCAGTTCTGCCCAGCAGTTTGAAAATCAAATAATGTAAGAGGTTTATCAGCACAGTAATTCATTAATTTTTCTAAGAGGACGTTTCAACACCTAAACGTTTTGGTGAAATGTCTGAAGTAATACAGAAGTCATAAAGAGCAGCTTTTTCCCCAATGACACTAACAACGTCTTTTCTTGAATTTGTCCTGATGAAATCACTTCTTAAATTAATAAATCTAAAAATAGTGATGGAAGATATGACAATGGTGGAATTTTTGAGAGAGCTGTGCGATTATGGAAAGGGAGCCTACCAATGCCATATCTAGACAGGCGGTCGTAAACGTTGATTCCACAGGTAGCGGCCGAATCCCTTGTATCCGATATCGTAGCCGGTGGCAAGGTTCAAAGTCTGCTTTATGTTACGGCGGCTCTTGTTCAAAATGGCCGCACCCCGTGACTCATCAGGTACGGAAACTCGGCGCGTCTGTGTCAACAACGCCATCCGGCTCTTTATCACCATGAGGACTTTCAGGGCGACGGCCGTGACGCAACATCTGCGACGTCATGATTACGTAAACAGAATGCGTTACGTGTTCCTGCAGATGAGTTCCATATCAGGAAAAAAAGATCTACTCTTGCGTTTTAGATAATTTATTTTACAATATGACACAAATCCCATACCTTGTACCTCGAAATACTTGCATTTTGAAATGTAACGACTGTGCGTTTCTCCAAATGAGAGTTAAATACGAAAAACACGAAGTAACATTGGCGAGGTCATATATAAAACAATAATTTTAATAATAAATTATGTATCATTGAGAAAAGTACACTACTGGCCATTAAAATTGCTACACCACGAAGATGACAAGCTACAGACGCGAAATTTAACCGACATGAAGAAGATGCAGAGATTTGCAAATGATTAGTTTTCAGAGCATTCACACAAGGTTCGTGGCCGGTGGCGACACCTACAACATGATGACATGAGGAAAGTTTCCAACCGATATCTCATACACAAACAGCAGTTGACCGGCGTTGCTTGGTGAAACGTTGTTGTGGTGCTTCGTGTAACGAGGAAAAATGCGTACCACCACGTTTCCGACTTTGATATAGGTCGGATTGTGGCCTATCGCGATTGCGGTTTATCGTATCGCAACATTGCTGCTCTCGTTGGTCGAGATCCAATGACTGTTAGCAGAACATGAAATCGGTGGGTTCAGGAGGATATAACGGAACGCCGTGCTGGATCCAAACGGCCTCGTATCACTAGCAGTCGAGATGACAGGCATCTTACCCGCATGGCTATAACGGATCGTGCAGCCACGTCTAGATACCTGAGTCAACAAATGTGGACGTTTTGCGAGACAACAACCATCTGCAAGAACATTTCGACGACGTTTGCAGCAGTATGGACTATCAGCTCGGAGACCATGGCTGCGGTTACCCTTGACGCTGCATCACAGACAGGAGCGCCTGCGATGGTGTACTCAACGACGATCCTCGGTGCACGAATGGCAAAACGTCATTTTTTCGGTTGAATCCAGGTTCTGTTTACAGCATCATGATGGTCGCATGCGTGATTGGCGACATCGCGGTGAACGCACATTGGAAGCGTGTATTTGTCATCGCCATGCTGGCGTATCACCCGGGGTGATGGTATGGGGTGCCATTGCTTGCACGTCTCGGTCTCCTCTTGTTCGCATTGACGGCACTTTGAACAGTGGACGTTACATTTCATATGTGTTACGAGCCGTGGCTCTACCCTTCATTCGAGCCCTGCCAAACCCTACATTTCAGCAGGATAATGCACGACCGCATGTTGCAGGTCCTGTACGGGCCTTTCTGGGTACAGAAAATGTTCTACTGCTGCCCTGGCCAGCACATTCTCCAGAGCTCTTACCAACTGAAAACGTCAATGGTGGCCAAGCAACAGGCTCGCCACAATACGTCAGTTACTACTCTTGATGAACTGTGGTATCGTGTTGAAGCTGCATGGGCAGCTGTACCTGTGCGCGCTAACCAAGCTCTGTTTGACTCAATGCCCAGGCGTATCAAGGCCGTTATTACTGCAAGAGGTGGTTGTTCTGGGTACCGATTTCTTGGGATCTATGCACCCAAATTGCGTGAAAATGTAATCACATGTCAGTTCTAGTATAATATATCTGACCAATGAATACCCATTTATCATCTGCATTTCTTCTTGGTGTAGCAATTTTAGTGGCCAGTAGTGTATATCTTATATGCCTTCAGATACCCTTACTTGTGAACTATACAGGGTAGACAGAAACTGTATGGAAAGGTTGTAAGAGTGTTGCAGGGCAGGTTGTGCTAAGAATAAATAGTTCAGTCAAAAATTCAATACGTTGCGCCGTTCTCGAGTAAATTAGCATTGAAGTTAGCCAATCAGGCCGTTGCCCTAGCAAATTCAAGCGGCCCGCCAGAGGGAGTGTCCCCAAACACGTTCTTCTTTTGGTTTCCTTAAACTGAACAAAAATTTTTGTAGTACGTTAGTAAGCATCGAACCCAAGCCAAAGGCTGAGCAGTCTTGTGCGCCATTATCTACGCTATGAAAAGACACCGATTGTATCTGGCGGGCCGCTTGAATTTGCTCGCGGAACGGCCTGATTGGCCAACTACAATGCTAGTTAACTCGGATACGGCGCAACGTATCGATTTTTTTTGTAACTGTTATTTCTCAGTACATCCTACCCTAGAACACCCTTACAAGCTTTCCAGACTGTTTCTGACCACCCTGTGTACTCACAGTCGGCCGGTTTAGCCATGGGAAACTCCATGGCGGGAACCTTGTCTGACATAGTCATTAACCATATTGCAGATTTTTTGAGAAATTTAAACACAAAGCTGATTAAGTCATTTACTACAAACGTTGTGTCGACGACAGACCAATAAACATGGGCCCTACAGTACATACCTTGAGAAGTAAGACCACTTGTTCGTTTATGAGAACAGTGAATAATGAAGGTTTCGCTAAAGGTATTTGAATCAGTGTATTGAGCATTTATTTGAAAGTAACCTGTTTATGAGTAGTCGGTGTGATCAGGAGTACCGCTTTTCATTAACCTGCTTTGGTCAAATACAAAAGTAGCTTACACCACTGAGTAATTCATAATTACTTGATTAGCAGTGATAAATGATATGTATTTAAAGTTTTTATTTCATTTTTTTTAAATTAAACTGCCATTGGTCGATTGAAAATTTTCCTCTTCCATCCTATCAGATATCCGAAAAAGTGTATTGTCATTGTGTAGATTAGATTTACTTTTACCATAGAATTACGGTAGGTGAAATGTCGTCGATGTATGCCCATGTTGGGATGTGGGTAAGTAATAATATATCGTCGAACTGCGCTTAAGAGAAAGAATGACACTATTATTTCCATTCACTAGATACACACACTTTTTATCTGCATAGATCAGTCAGTAATTTTATTTTATCAGTCTTGGAGACGATCAGTTAATCAGTTCCGCTGTAACAAAACAGTGTTGCAGCGCAATATATCTTGCTGGTACTCCAAGAGTACTTTACGACAATTTCACAGTATGACTTTTTTTCCTCTGTTTGCAGTGTGTTGGTTCCGCCTATACGTATCCACCAATATCATGATTACGACCAACTGCACAGGCGAATTTCGATTCACTTTAATAGATGATTCTGGTAACAATTGATCTGAGGAATAGAAGAAACGAGTTATAATACCCAAAATCCGCACGAATTATAAAAAAAATGAATGATGTATGTACGTATGTTTGTTCCACATTCCTTCCTAAACCACTCCACCGATTTCAACGAAAATGATACATGCATCACTTACTGTCTGGGAAGAATCGCTTAAAACCGTCTATCTGAGGATTAAAAAGCTCTGTAGCACATGACTCGCGAATATCCATACTTTAGTCACCCAATATTTGAGAATGAGAGGATTTTACACATAATTTCAAACCTTAACAAAACCTTATCTTTATGACGAGGACCACAACAAAATGCTGAAAAAACATTTTATTGCTGACTACATTTTCGCTGCTCATGCAGTAAAACTCCCGCATGAAGCATGACATTTTAATTTATTACTAGTTTGCTACTAACTGTACTCGCAACACATTTTGAAAATACATGTTATTCACATATACACTATGTGATTCAAAGTATCCGGACATCTGGCTGAAAATGACTTACTAGTTCGTGGCGCCCTCCATCGGTAGTTCTGGTATTCAATATGGTGTTGGCCCACCCTTAGCCTTGATGACAGCTTCCACTCTCGCGGGCATACGTTTAATCAGATGCTGGAAGGTTTCTTGGGGAATAGCAGTCGTCTTCACAGAGTACTGCCCTGAGGAGAGGTATCGATGTCGGTCGGTGAGGTCTGGCACGATATCGGCCTTCCAAAACATCCCAAAGGTGTTCTATAGGATTCAGGTCAGGACTCTGTGCAGGCCACTCCAGGGATGTCGTGTAATCACTCCGCCACAGACCGTGCATTACGAACAGGTGCTCGATCGTGTTGAAAGATGCAATCGCTATCCCCGAATGGCTCTTCAATAGTGGGAAGTAAGAAGGTACTTAAAACGTCAATGCAGGCCTGTGCTGTGATAGTGCGACGCAAAACAACAAGGGGTTTTCTGCACAAGCAGACAACTTTGTTAAACACTGAGGATCACTCACGTCCGATTTAATACACTCATCAGTCGTGACACATCACCAAATAGTGCTCGCAATACTCTTTTGCAACCTCAAGGGTTGTCCTCTTCTCACATTGTATCCCTCCAACATTCCGTGGAGCCCGCCTGCCTACTCCAGATTTCTAGAGCTCCAAGCAGCTTCACGAAAATAGTTTGAACATCGAAACCTCTCACTCAATTAGCTTGTGGAGAAGAATTTGGGCACTTTCGGTAGCTAATTCTTGCTCACGCTAATACAAACTGCCAGAACGATTCTGAAGTTTCTTTCCAAGAAACGCTGGAAAACATCTGCTGTCGCAGAAGCCCTCAAGCGATCCTAGTCAGCTCCAATCACAACCCACTTAGAAAGACTGCACCACGTCCAGGCCATAATCTTCAGGCTACCCAGTCCATTGGACACGAAAACTGGCTCTAGAGACCACAGTAGAGAACAGAATGGGCACATAGTCGGACCAGGGAAGGATGTGCTAGACGTGGTGTCATGACTAAGTGTCTACTATTATATATTAAGTAACGGGGCATCTTTGTAGCTAACATTGGTCAAAGAAGACCAGTATAGTGCCGACATTTTGGACGGGTATGTTTACTTTTCCGTGACGCAGTGGGACTCGGAGTCATCTTGTCAGATGACAGCGCCCACCAACATAAATCTGTCGTTCATTCCACTGTTGACGAACTACATCTTGTGGCGCAATATGACACCGGTAGATGCTAATAAAAGAAATTACAATTCATTTGTCATTTCTTATAACGCTTGAGATCACAGATCCTAGGATATTTGCATACGTTGAGGGTCAAGTGCCAGGTCCCTGAACCAGACGTCTATCTACAGCAAATATTGCTGTTCCTCACCTTGACGTTCTGATCCTGCTGCTTCCCTATAAATACACTACTGGTCATTAAAATTGCGACACCACGAAGCTGACGTGCTACAGAAGCGAAATTTAACCGACAGGAAGAATATGCTGTAATATGCAAACGATTAGCTTTTCAGACCATTCACACAAGGTTGGCGCCGGTGACGACACCTACAACGTGCTGACATGAGGAAAGTTTCCATCGGATTTCTCGTACACAAACAGTAGTTGACCGGCGTTGCCTGGTGAAACGTTGTTGTGATGCCTCGTGTAAGGAGGCGAAATGCGTACCATCACGTTTCCGACTTTGATAAAGGTCGGATTGTAGCCTATCTCGATTGCGGTTTATAGTATCGCGACATTGCTGCTGGCGTTGGTCGAGATCCAATGACTGTTAGCACAATATGGAATCAGTGGGTTCAGGACGGTAATATGGAATGCCGTGCTTAATCCCAACGGCCTCGTATCGCTAGCAGTCGAGATGACAGGCATCGTATCCGCATGGCTGTAACGGATCGTGCAGCCACGTCTCGATCTATGAGTCAACAGATGGGGACGTTTGTAAGACAACAACCATCTTCACGAACAGTTCGACGACGTTTGAATCAGCATGCACTATCAGCTCGGAGACCGTGGCTGCGGTTACCCTTGACGCTGCATCACAGACAGGAGCGCCTGAGATGGTGTACTCAACGACGAACCTGGGTGCACGAATGGCAAAACGTAATTTTTCGGATGAATCCAGGTTCTGTTTACAGCATCATGATGGTCGTATTCGTGTTTGGCGATATTGCGGTGACCGCACATTGGAAGCGTGTGTTCGGCATCGCCATACTGGCGTATCAGCCAGCGTGATGTTATGGGGTGCCATTGGTTACACGTCTCGGTCACCTCATGCACGCATTGACGACACTTTGAACAGTGGACGTTACATTTCAGATGTGTTACGAGCCGTGGCCCTACCCTTCATTCGATCCCTGCAAAACCCTACATTTCAGCAGGTTGCAGGTTGCAGGTCCTGTACCGGCCTTTCTGGATACAGAAAATGTTCAACTGCTCCCTGGCCAGCACATTCTCTAGATCTCTCACCAACTGAAAACGTCTGGTCAATAGTGGCCGAGTACCTGACTCGTCACAATACGCCAGTCACTACTCTTGATGAAATGTGGCATCGTGTTGAAGCAGCATGGGCAGCTGTACCTGTACACGCCATCCAAGCTCTTTTTGACTCAATGCCTAGGCGTATCAAGGCCGTTATTACGGCCAGATATGGTTGTTCTGGGAACTGATTTCTCAGGATGTATGCACCGAAATTGCATGAAAATGTAATCACCTGTCAGTTCTAGTATAATATATTTGTCCAGTGAATATCCGTTTATCATCTGCATTTTTTCTTGGTGTAGCAATTTTAATGACCAGTAGTGTAGTAGGACAACTCACAGGAAATTAACGGAGCGTCCAGTTTTTCTATCAATCTAACAGCAACACATCTTGGAAAGTAAATCTACAACACTGTGTGTAGGTATTTCTGAAGATACTTTCATATGTAACGATTTCTCGTCTGTAAAGACCAACCCGTTGGCTACGTAGTCTTCAGTCAGTTTTTGTATCGCAAAAAGTTTGATTAAATACGGGGTCGTTTGACTGCCTTTGGCACGTCATATACGAAAGAATTACTGATACTATTGCTAGATGGACTGTTGGTAGAAGCGGTGATACAATCATTGAAACGGCAGAAAGCTTTCCTATCTGCCGTTTTGTTGATGAAATAAAAGTTTTAAAGGTACAATCCACATAAACAGCAGTTGAGATACATTGAAGAAGCGAGGTACTTGGGTTCTGTGTATTGCGTTTTCTATGCTGGGGAGAGTGGGCACCGCAGGCAGTAGTATCTCTAGTAGGAGGTCACGGATGCCGTCAATTCTCAGAAATGATCACCTTGAAGCCCCAGAACATTGTACAGTGGGATTCTGTGAGCAGCACGGACACACAACAGTCCTCCCAGGTGGTATCTATCAGCAAATCACAGAACAGAGATAATTGCAGTAATATGCCAATAACCCCCCCCCCCCCCCCCCATGAACCATGGACCTTGCCGTTGGTGGGGAGGCTTGCGTGCCTCAGCGATACAGATGGCCGTACCGTAGGTGCAACCACAACGGAGGGGTATCTGTTGAGAGGCCAGACAAACGTGTGGTTCCTGAAGAGGGGCAGCAGCCTTTTCAGTAGTTGCAGGGGCAACAGTCTGGATGATTGACTGATCTGGCCTTGCAACATTAACCAAAACGGCCTTGCTGTGCTGGTACTGCGAACGGCTGAAAGCAAGGGGAAACTACAGCCGTAATTTTTCCCGAGGACATGCAGCTTTACTGTATGATTAAATGATGATGGCATCCTCTTGGGTAAAATATTCCGGAGGTAAAATAGTCCCCCATTCGGATCTCCGGGCGGGGACTACTCAGGAGGATGTCGTTATCAGGAGAAAGAAAACTGGCGTTCTACGGATCGGAGCGTGGAATGTCAGATCCCTTAATCGGGCAGGTAGGTTAGAAAATTTAAAAAGGGAAATGGATAGGTTAAAGTTAGATATAGTGGGAATTAGTGAAGTTCGGTGGCAGGAGGAACAAGACTTCTGGTCAGGTGATTACAGGGTTATAAACACAAAATCAAATAGGGGTAATGCAGGAGTAGGTTTAATAATGAATAGGAAAATAGGAATGCGGGTAATCTACTACAAACAGCATAGTGAACGCATTATTGTGGCCAAGATAGATACGAAGCCCACACCTACTACAGTAGTACAAGTTTATATGCCAACTAGCTCTGCAGATGACGAAGAAATTGAAGAAATGTACGATGAAATAAAAGAAATTATTCAGATAGTGAAGGGAGACGAAAATTTAATAGTAATGGGTGACTGGAATTCGAGTGTAGGAAAAGGGAGAGAAGGAAACATAGTAGGTGAATATGGATTGGGGCTAAGAAATGAAAGAGGAAGCCGCCTAGTAGAATTTTGTACAGAGCATAACTTAGTCATAGGTAACACTTGGTTTAAGAATCATGAAAGAAGGTTGTATACGTGGAAGAACCCTGGAGATACTAAAAGGTATCAGATAGATTATATAATGGTAAGACAGAGATTTAGGAACCAGGTTTTAAGTTGTAAGACATTTCCAGGGGCAGATGTGGACTCTGACCACAATCTATTGGTTATGACCTGTAGATTAAAACTGAAGAAACTGCAAAAATGTGGGAAATTAAGGAGATGGGACCTGGATAAACTGAAAGAACCAGAGGTTGTACAGAGTTTCAGGGAGAGCGTAAGGGAACAATTGACAGGAATAGGGGAAAGAAATATAGTAGAAGAAGAATGGGTAGCTCTGAGGGATGAAGTAGTGAAGGCAGCAGAGGATAAAGTAGGTAAAAAGACGAGGGCTGCTAGAAATCCTTGGGTAACAGAAGAAATATTGAATTTAATTGATGAAAGGAGAAAATATAAAAATGCAGTAAATGAAGCAGGCAAAAAGGAATACAAACGTCTCAAAAATGAGATCGAGAGGAAGTGCAAAATGGCTAAACAGGGATGGCTAGAGGATAAATGTAAGGATGTAGAGGCTTATCTCACTAGGGGTAAGATAGATACTGCCTACAGGAAAATTAAAGAGACCTTTGGAGAGAAGAGAACCACGTGTATGAATATCAAGAGCTCAGATGGCAACCCAGTTCTAAGCAAAGAAGGGAAGGCAGAAAGGTGGAAGGAGTATATAGAAGGTTTATACAAGGGTGATGTACTTGAGGACAATATTATGGAAATGGAAGAGGATGTAGATGAAGACGAAATGGGTGATACGATATTGCGTGAAGAGTTTGACAGAGCACTGAAAGACCTGAGTCGGAACAAGGCCCCCGGAGTAGACAACATTCCATTAGAACTACTGACGGCCTTGGGAGAGCCAGTCCTGACAAAACTGTACCAGCTGGTGAGCAAGATGTATGAGACAGGCCAAATACCCTCAGACTTCCAGAAGAATATAATAATTCCAATCCCAAAGAAAGCAGGTGCTGACAGATGTGAAAATTACCGAACTATCAGTTTAATAAGTCACAGCTGCAAAATACTAACGCGAATTCTTTACAGACGAATGGAAAAACTGGTAGATGCGGACCTCGGGGAGGATCAGTTTGGATTCCGTCGAAATGTTGGAACACGTGAGGCAATACTGACCTTACGACTTATCTTAGAAGAAAGATTAAGAAAAGGCAAACCTACGTTTCTAGCATTTGTAGACTTAGAGAAAGCTTTTGACAATGTTGACTGGAATACTCTTTTTCAAATTCTAAAGGTGGCAGGGGTAAAATACAGGGAGCGAAAGGCTATTTACAATTTGTACAGAAACCAGATGGCAGTTATAAGAGTCGAGGGGCATGAAAGGGAAGCAGTGGTTGGGAAAGGAGTGAGACAGGGTTGTAGCCTCTCCCCGATGTTATTCAATCTGTATATTGAGCAAGCAGTAAAGGAAACAAAAGAAAAATTTGGAGTAGGTATTAAAATTCATGGAGACGAAGTAAAAACTTTGAGGTTCGCCGATGACATTGTAATTCTGTCAGAGACGGCAAAGGACTTGGAAGAGCAGTTGAACGGAATGGACAGTGTCTTGAAAGGAGGATATAAGATGAACATCAACAAAAGCAAAACGAGGATAATGGAATGTAGTCAAATTAAATCGGGTGATGCTGAGGGAATTAGATTAGGAAATGAGACACTTAAAGTAGTAAAGGAGTTTTGCTATTTAGGAAGTAAAATAACTGATGATGGTCGAAGTAGAGAGGATATAAAATGTAGACTAGCAATGGCAAGGAAAGCGTTTCTGAAGAAGAGAAATTTGTTAACATCGAATATAGATTTAAGTGTCAGGAAGTCATTTCTGAAAATATTTGTTTGGAGTGTAGCCATGTATGGAAGTGAAACATGGACGATAACTAGTTTGGACAAGAAGAGAATAGACGCTTTCGAAATGTGGTGCTACAGAAGAATACTGAAAATAAGGTGGATAGATCACGTAACTAATGAGGGGGTATTGAATAGGATTGGGTAGAAGAGAAGTTTGTGGCACAACTTGACTAGAAGAAGGGATCGGTTGGTAGGACATGTTTTGAGGCATCAAGGGATCACAAATTTAGCATTGGAGGGCAGTGTGGAGGGTAAAAATCGTAGAGGGAGACCGAGAGATGAGTACACTAAGCAGATTCAGAAGGATGTAGGTTGCAGTAGGTACTGGGAGATGAAGAAGCTTGCACAGGATAGAGTAGCATGGAGAGCTGCATCAAACCAGTCTCAGGACTGAAGACCACAACAACAACAACAACATGCCAATAACTGAAACTGAAGTGTAGAAGAGGCAGAGACAAGTCTGACTGAAATAAGAAACGAGAATTTAATGTAGGTAAATAACAAAAAGTAACAGCAGAAGTAGACAGAATGGGGCGATGTCCACTTTGACAGTGGCTGATGCTTCTTAAGAAGTGCTGACGTAGCAGAATATGCCAACGGCTCGGATTTCCCTCACTTCTCAGGAAGACATGGCAATGTTCGCTTCTCTTGGAGACTTGGTGGCACTGATGTCTCATATAGGCTTGGTAATTACCATCTAGATAATTGCTAGTGTGTTGAAACAGTTTAGCAAGTAAGATTTCTCAAACACAGTTTTGAATTTTGAAATATGTACCACGTCACCTACACTGAATTTCTGCTTGAGTTGACCCATCATTTTAAAGTGACTGAATACCGTATTTAGAAGTTCACTGTCATGGACATCAATAGGTCTCATATTAATCTTATGATGTCTCGTTCGGCTATGCTGTGCAATTGTTTGTGTGAGAATACCTAGCCTTTTGTATCAACCATGAAGTTTAAATTGTATCCAAATAAAGTTTATTATTGTTCTGTTTAAATGTTCGCACAGTAGTCGATTTCCTGTGGAAGCACGTCGTGTAGTGGTTTATCCCGTACCACTCCATTACTGCCCCCAGTGTAAAATTCGCCCCCATGGTCGAATTGAAGGTTGTAAGGGCACCGATCCATCCCTTTTTGCAGTAATTACTCAGACAATTGGGCAACTTCCTTCCCAGTCTTTGCCTTCAGAGTAGTCAATATATTATGAAGAGTAAGAGTCCTACAACAGTCCCTTTAAGTACTCCTGGAACAAAGTATATCTTTCATATCTTAAGATTCCTCCCCATATGGAACAAACTACTGTTTAGGAACTGTTCAGTCAGTTTTTATATCACAGAAAATCTGATGATATGTGTGTTTATTTAACAGCAATTGGCACATCGTGGATGGGAGTGTGATGCCTCTAGATGAACTGTTTGTAGATTTGGTGATAGAATTGTTTAAAGGCCAGAGTGCTTGCCTCTTTGTCTTTTGTTGATTAAATTGGTGCTTTATGATATAATCCACACGTGCAGCTATTAAAATACAATAAAGAAGTGAGGCACTTGGATTCTGTGTTATGTTTTCTGCGCTGGAAATGGTGGGCGATGCGATTAGTAGTACCGCTCGCTGATCAGACGCTACAAATTCTCGGAAATGCTCACCTTCATTGTCAGAACATTGATGCTAGTGGTCCTCCCAATGGTTGTCTAGGAAATGCGAGTGCCAAATATTGTCTCACCAAATAACAGAACAGAGTATATTATGGTAATATACCAATAATTGAAGATAAAGTAGGGACGAGAGAGATAATAGCTTTTAGTAAAGAAAAGTCGGACTGAAACAAGAAATCAGCATATATGTAAGTATCAAAAAGTAATGGCAAAAGTAGACGTATTGGAGGGATGTCCGCACAGTGATTGGCCGACGCTTCTTAAGTATTAATGACCTAGTAGAGTGTGCTATCTGCCTAGAATTCTCTCACTTGTCAGGGAGATGTGACTAAGTTCACTTCTAGCAGATACTTAGTGGGATTGATACCTCAAGGATTTCCATCTAGGTAATTGGAAGTGGACTGCTACTCGCCTCTCTCTGCATAACTTAAGAAACATTTTTATTTCTGTTACATTTTTGAGAGTTTTGTGTATAGCATTGCTATGAGTCATGTATCAAAACAAGTAGCGCATTAGACACGCTGACATCTACAATGACATGTTAACGTTTTTCTTAAGACATTAACAATGTGAATGTAATACATTTTAATGTTTTAATCACATTAGAGGTTAATCACATCAATATTCTTGTATAAAACATTTTCGGTTTACTTGTCACGTCAAATCTTGGTTCAATCTCAAGGTTTCGATGAAATCCCCCACCGTCATGACTGGTGTTGTGGGAAATATTTATAGCCCTCAGGCAGCTTGTGATTGATCGCAGTACTTCATATTAAAAGCTCCCAGACGTTCATTGTGAAAATGAAGCAAATCAGAGTAGACCCAAAGGATAGACTGTTTTCAAAAGTTCCTATGGGGGACACGCTAAGCATGTTTGCAGACCACTTTCCCCGTGATACTATATATTTGTTCTGTCACACTTTGATGACCTCCTGCTGCTTGTATGACAGAGTATTATGAAATGATGGACGAAATGGCCATGGAGACTTTGAGGGTGGGTTCATTACACCACAATAAAAAATAAACGTTTACTGAACATGAGCTTTAAAAATGAATACCTTAATAGTTATGACCAATTGTTCATTTTTCAATACAGTGAGAAATATTTCTT
Organism: Schistocerca gregaria; assembly: GCF_023897955.1. NCBI lineage: Eukaryota > Metazoa > Arthropoda > Insecta > Orthoptera > Acrididae > Schistocerca > Schistocerca gregaria. The sequence goes on from NC_064920.1 coordinate 892,542,341, forward strand.
CTCCAGAGAGCTATTTGCTTTCAATATTTGGGAGGAGGTAGTATGGATCAAAACAAGGAAAAAAGTCCAGTGATCATGGGATCTAAAACTCACATCTTATGAGCTATGACACTTGTTCAATAGCTGAGGTATGTTTCACAGTAGCCAAGGTGAACACGTGCCTGTACTTGGTAAGATATACATTTTAGAGCCCATGTTTACTAGACATATTTTTCTTGTTTTGGTGTAAGGAACCTGCCCTCAAAGTCTGTAAAGGGAATTTAGACACACCCTGTGTATTACAGCGCACAGAGCTTTCACCAGCCAGTCCAAAAGACAACTGTTTTAAATATTTTAATATACAGGGTGTTAGGGATATAAGTGCGATATTTCTATTGATGACTGAGGTGTTCTGAACATCATTATATCAGTATTTAAATAATCTGAAGACTATTATAGCTCATAGCGTGTAGGCTTTCACGGCCGGCATCGTCAGTAGTTAAAACTTCCGGGCTGAGAGGCCGTGGTCGAACAGTAGAACTTCTTCTCCCTGACGTTTCGTTGCCAGCTGCGGACAACATCTTCCGAGGCGAGTCTACGACTCGGAAGATGTTGTCCGCAGCTGGCAACGAAACGTCAGGGAGAAGAAGTTCTACTGTTCGACCACGGCCTCTCAGCCCGGAAGTTTTAACTACTGACTATTATAGCTATTACAAGTCGCATGTTTTTAGGTTGGGTAGTACCCCCAAATACACATGGCAAGAGCCGGCCCATGCTCATTTTCCCCTGGGCGACAGGTCAGGTGGTGAAATTTGGACACGTGGACACAAAACGGTGAGTCTATACGAGCAGGCATACTCCATTTAGTGGTGCAGTTCTGGCTGTGCAGAAAACATCAGGTCGTAAAGTTTGTACATGTCTTTGGGAAGATACTCTGATTGTGTATATATTAAGGTACCTCATGTAAAAATATATGCTCTTATACCCGTTACAACCTGCATGTGGATGCAAATGGTTGAGATAAGGACTACCTCCATTCTGAGATTAATTGTCTGAAAGTCGTGTTCTCATTGAATGGCTATGGGACTGCAGAGATAAAGTTAGTGCCCTTCAAGAAACGAAAACACGAAAATATTGAACACTCAAGTGACGACCTACCTATTCTGTTTCTTCCTTTCTGCTGCGCTGCAACTAGCAAAACAGCTACAGTCTTGTGAAGAAGAGGCGTAAGACCTATTTACCGACCGATCAAGGAGAGTTTAGGCCCAGGGACCTGGAATTTATAAGATTTAATGCTTGTGCTCAAGCAGCTTCTCAGTCAATCTATCCTTGCGGTTACCGACTGCTGTGTAGAACATCAAAGGCATATTAGAAATCGAGAACTCGAGAAATGAGCAGCTGCTGAACACAGTCTTGCAAAAAATCGTGGAATAATGCTTGATGCCCCTGATATCTTACCTCACACTTACACATACTGGGATTCAATTATTAAAGAAGCTGTGGAAACAGCTCCAATCGGCACAGCGGCTGTAACGTTAGTATTGTGTTGATGTCAGCTCTCGGCGCTGAGAAGATCCAGAGAAATACGCTGAAATGTTCATGCTGCTACGAGAGCGCTGACACCACTAGGACAGACAAGGACACAATCTCTGGCAGCATGACGTAATGATGATGAACGCTCATCAATCACAATCCGACTGTGGGCTATAAATGGTCACCACAACACCAGCCACGACGGTCAGTTTTTCCGGGTGGTGACGATACCGGATTTCGTCGAAAGCTCGAAACATCTAAATCTACATGACTATTCTGCAGTTCACACTTAAGGGTTCATCGGACAGCCGTCAGACTATTTCTCCACCGTTCCACTCTCGAACATCGTACGGGAAAAACGAACACTTAAATCTTCCTGTACGATCTGCGATTTCTCTTATTTTATTATGATGACCATTCCTTCTTATGTGGATTGGTACCAATAACATATATTTGTATGCAGACGAGAAAGTTGGTAATTGAAATTTCTTGAAAAGATTTCGCCGCATCGAAAAATGCCCTTGTTTTTATTATTAAATTATTATCTTCGTGACACTCTCTCCCCTATTTCGTTTCTTTGGACTCTTTCGAAATCCTGCACCAATCCTCTGCTAAGGACCCCATACCGCAAAGTAACCGTCTATCAGAGGATGGAGAAACATAGTATAGGCTGTCTCTTTAGCAGACCTGTTGCATTTTCTAAGTGTTATGCTAATAAAACGCCTCCTTTGGTTTGTTTTCCCTACAATATTATCTACGTGATAGCTACAATTTAGACTGTTCATAATTCTAATTCCTATTGAGTTTTGTGTGATGTAACGTGTAACCGAAATTTAACGGATTCCTCTTAGTACTCATGTGGATGGCTCTCACGTCTCATTTTGTACGATCAATCGTCACTTCTCGCACCTTAGAGATATTTTGTCTAAAACATTTCTAATGAGTTTACTATACTGTAAATGACAGCATCACCTGCAAGCTAGAGGCCTGCACGTGGTTTGGTTTGAAGTCACTTGTGGGGAACGATGTGAAACGCCTTCTGGAAATCTAGAAAGATGGAATCAATCTGAGACCGCCCTGTCGAGAGTTGTAACCACTTCGTGCGATTGTATCAAGGATGACACGACAAGTAAACCGAGGATGTTTTATTTAAGTTCTTACACTCTTGGTGACAGAGTCATTGTATGAATTTTAATGTGACTGTCCTATTTTCAACCAAATTTCTCTAGTTGCGTGTCGGCGCTTGAGTACAAGGGCCAATCTGGACATAAGAAGACTTGCTAAGGCTCTTCTCGCCAAAGCGACGTAGGTTTATAATGTATATGCGCCACCTGTGAATAAGAATACGTACTGAACAGCTTGGGCGAAGCTGAGATAATGAATACGTTTTCGTTTCTGTTGGTTTCTTTTTTACCGTGGATGCTGTTACCATCTTCGTTCCTTTGCCTGTTACAAGTTGCCAGACACTTCTTGTGACAGTTGTCGTCAAGAAGACTGGACAGTGTCAGTGAGACTCTGTAAGATGTCTCTCACGAGCTGTGGAAGTGACACAGCGACAGTGTTGAAAATGGCATCTCGTTCGCTATTAGGTAACAGCCGTTAGATTACAAGGCGGGTACGTGTCATTCACTTCCAGGCGGTATCTTCAATGAAGCATTTGCACAAGGCGTGGTATTCTTAAGTGTCACAGAAGTACGTGTTCCGGGAGTTAACCGGCACCTGCCGATAAAACAGCAACACGGAGTGTGGACTCCCCTTGTGGGGCAGCAGAGTTGCAAACCAGATTATCAGTGCGCATCACACGTATCTCACCGTCACTGACGCGTCAGCTTGTACACGTAACAGAGAACGATGAGGAAACTAAAATAACAAGGAAGAAACAAGAGGAAGACTATCTCACACCTTTCCACGCGAAACAGATCTGTATATCAGGTATTATTCATGAACTGAGAATGTGAAGCAAGCGATGTTTTAGTATTCCTGTGCGGCCGGCCACAAATGATGAATGGTAAATTCTGATCTTTCATCTGGTATATAGGATATTAAATAAGCATCACTTCTGGTTTTATATAAACTCTCTATGAACTTTTCACTTCACCAAAACACAGTGTGTTCTGGTGAAGTGAAAAGTGTTTTACTACGTTATTTTTAGAAAATACTTGTTATAGTTACGTGTGCATCACAGCACCTCAGCATGATGCGGAGAATGGAAGTGCTTGCCACACGAGAACATGACAAGCTATCTGTAGTAATTAACACGCAAGTCACGCACACCAAATAAATAAAAACGAAAACCCACTGATGATGGCACAGTGGTGCCGATACATGTTTAGGTACTGAGAAAAACGGTGTTTTGCATAACTGGCGGACCTCACATCCAACAATTTTTGTCATTATTTTGTAAACTACGCCACTACTCTGATTAATACTGCCTCTATTATTCTTTGTTTTTATTTTATTGTGGAGTTAAATGAGTAGACATACATTTGTATTAAAGCGAGCAACAGCTTGCAAGGTGGCTGCCTTGTATGACGAGAGCATTGGAAAGTTCGTAACACGCTACAACAAATGTCCAAGTCGGAGCGACGACTGTGCAGAGATGTAGCTAGAAGGTGTCACTTTATCTTGAAAGAAAACATTTTTATTTTCACTGCGGTTCCCATTTCCTATCGGAGGTTCAAAAAAATATGGCTCTCATATAAGTCTTGCAGACGTCTAGCTACCCTCAGGGAGACCCAGCGATTTGACTTCTCGACTGGAATATGTACGCCACTAGCTGTTCATACTCAGCCTCCAACTGCTGCTAACAACTTCCGCCGATAATATGCACAATAAAAGAATCAGGAGTGCAGTCCAAAGTCAATAGGGAAGAAGTTACACAAAAACACCACTGATACGTGGTACTTACTGGAATTAAGGAAAACATGGAATGGAGGACCCACCGATATAACTTCCCTTTCGTGCAACCTGTTTATTTAACAGTATATACAACCAAAAAAATTGTTTTACAAAGTGAACAAATTTGCAAAATTATTTTGACCTTAAACCTTGAGATGAATAAGCCTTTGCAAAAGAATCAAACAGTAAACAATATGATAATCATTACAAGACGGCCGCACTTGCACTCCGCCCGTTATAGGGTGAAACAGCGGTGTTTACTACCTCGCTGGACACGGTCTCTCTTACTAAATGCCCTTCTGCAACACATGAAAACTATGTCAGCAGCACTGATGACAAGTGTGATTCAGTTGCTCAAAACAGATGACGTAACTTTAAATTCGAAAGCTGTATGTCGAAAAGTTCGGGGTTAAGATGCGCACCTGTGCTTAAAGATTTAACAGATTAGGAAACAATATGACAATGATACGGCTTACTTCAAAGCAACCAACCTTTTAATTTCATTCGGCAACCAAAGTGCGACTGGATCTCAACCCGTCCATTTTGACAATCTTAGTTTGACTAAAGCCCTGGTAACTGTTGGCTGTTAATAATTTCAAAGTTAGAATGATTTTCAGTTATTAAGACCGCTCTGAAACGTCTTAAAACATTACTTGTGAACACTTATTACAAGATAACTCACTTGGCGGAACAAAAGATCCAGCTAAAATACACGAATAATGACCCGGTCTTTCAAACACAGCAACGCGCAGCTTAGTACAAAAGGTTGTTCAGATTATAACTAATAACTGAGAAATGCAATTACAATCAAAGAATTGAACCGGTTAACATCTCACTCTAGCCACAAGGCCCATCTTTTGTTTAACGGCAACCTGTGCCGTGATACAATTGTTCCGGCTGTATTTACGACCAGGAATAGATTAATTAGAATAGTAATAAACGGGTACAACCAGAAAGGAAAGGCAATATAATAGCGGGACAAATTTTGAAACGACAACTAGTGTTTTAGTACAATATTACGGCCTATATTTACGACGAAAGAGCCGACCGAGTAAAACTCTGAGGGTCGGGTACAAACCAGAAAAAAGACAATGATACAAATTATCACGAGGATTACAGAATGTTACTCCCCTTTATCAACAAGCAGTTCCATGGATTCACGATGCATCGCAGCGGTTATTGAGTGGTGCCGATGAAAGCCAGGTAAAAGAGCGGTCGTCCGACACGAATGTTGCCAACCGACCGATGGGATGTCGGCCTGTTGCTTGTCGAATCTGACTCCGATGAAGTACTCCGGTATCTTCGTTCTGCGCAGGCCCTCCTTGCGTAGCTCGTGGCTTCGGCCGCTCCGACCTCGTCACCACCTCTTGTGGCGACGCTACCGCCAATCACCAGACTTCGTTCCTGCCCCTCGGTGCTTTTTTTGTTTCCTTTATTGTTATTTTAATACCTATACAAACAGGTAGGCTGTCAGCGACATGCTACGCCGCTCTTCAGCCATAGTGCTGACAATGACAGAACACAGGTTGGAGAAACAGAATGAACATAGTGACGGGCTAAAAAATAGTGGTCACAGATACACAAAAAAAAACACGCAGCCGTTCACACTCGACGATAACGACAGCGAAAACACGTTGACACGGCACACAGAACACTGACGAATCCGATGGCACAAGTGAACGTAGAAGCGTGACGGCGGACACTAAAAACACAAAACGACGTCACACACACACAAGACACAGAACACTGACGAATCCGATGGCACAAGTGAACGTAGAAGCGTGACGGCGGACACTAAAAACACAAAACGACGTCACACACACACAAGACACAGATGGCGATGATCTCCGGCGCGCGAAAGTCCACGTAGCGTGTGCGAGTCCAGGGACCTGCCAAGAGGGAAAGAAAGGTGAGGGGGGGAGAGAGTGGGGAGGGGAGAACAAAAATGCCAATGGCTGAGGCCGGCCGCGGTGGTCTCGCGGTTCTAGGCGCGCAGTCCGGAACCGTGCGAATGCTACGGTCGCAGGTTCGAATCCTGCCTCGGGCATGGATGTGTGTGATGTCCTTAGGTTAGTTAGGTTTAAGTAGTTCTAAGTTCTAGGGGACTAATGACCACAGCAGTTGAGTCCCATAGCGCTCAGAGCCATTTGAGCCAATGGCTGAGGAGATGGGAGGAGGGGGAGAGGGACAGGGGAGGTGAAGCCCGAGGGAGGGGTGGGGAGAAAGGGAGGAGGGAGGGAGGGTGCCCAAAGGAACAGACAGAGGAAGAGGGAGGGAGCATCAAAGTTGATAGGAGGGGTAGATGGAGGGGAGGAGGACATCATCAGGGAGGGGGAGCTGCCGGAAGCCACCTTGGGAGAGGGTAAGGAGGGTGGAGATATGGAGACTGGGTGGCACGTGGGTATACAGGGGCGGCAGCGGGCGGGGTTGGGAGAGGATGGGCGAGAAAAGCGGGTGAGGAGGGTCGAGTTTGCGGGAGGTGTACAGGATCCGTATCCTTTCAAAGAAAAGGAGGAGGTGGGGGAAAGGAATGAGATCGTACAGGATCCACGTGGGGGAGGGGACACGGATGCGATAGGCGAGGCGGAGAGCATGGCGTTCAAGGATTTGAAGGGATTTATAAAAGGAAGGAGGGGCGGAGATCCAGGCCAGATGGGCGTAGCAGAGGATAGAACGGATGAGGGATTTATAGGTGTGGAGGAGGGTGGAGGGGTCCAGAACCCACGTACGGCCCAAAAGGAGCTTGAGGAGACGGAGTCGGGAGTGTGCGTTGGCTTGGATTGTCCGGAGATGGGGGGTCCAGGAGAGGCGACGGTCGAGGGTGACGCCAAGGTACTTAAGGGTGGGAGTGAGGGCGATAGGACGGCCATAGATAGTGAGATAGAAATCAAGGAGGCGGAAGGAAGGGGTGGTTTTGCCTACAATGATGTCCTGGGTTTTGGAGGGATTGACCTTGAGCAACCACTGGTTGCACCAAGCGGGGAACCGGTCAAGATGGGATTGGAGAAGGTGTTGGGAGCGCTGCAGGGTGGGGGCAAGGGCAAGGAGGGCGGTGTCACCGGCAAACTGGAGAAGGTGGACGGGGGGTGACGGCGCCGGCATCGCTCCCTCGGTGTCAGCGAACCCCTTATATATATCGGCAAGCAAAGATCTTCTAAGGACACAACCCATAGGTACCAACGCTTCCTCATAGATATTGGCAATGGGGCTGCAAGAGGGATAGTCGATACTGCACCTGAGCCAGTGGCGCCAGACAGAACAGTCTACTAACACAATGGCGCCACCGCTCAACCACATTCAAATTTCCACGGAATTTATTGGATCCAATCTCGTCCGTCTCGTTCACTAAACACCACCGTCCAGCTAGCTACTTGACTCCACAATCTAATTTGAGGCCATTGTCAACTGTGCGTGCCATACATGCTGATCGCTCGCTTAAAAAGTACCTGTAACTACCCAACAAGAAATCCATATACCAGCATGGAAACGCACTTTCGTATTCTCTTAGTTTTATGCACTTTAAGGAATAGCTTGGTGGACCACGAAGGATCATTGCTCCCGACTTGAGAAATAAACCGCCAAAAAGTCGCCTCCACCCCAGAGCACACACAACTTCCACACCTCAAGAGAGCTCCTAAACAGCTCCACGAAAATTGTTTGAAAATTCAGGCCGTACGGCCAATCAGACTCAATAGCCACTTGCAGGGAATTTCACTGGCCGTTTCTGCCAGCACTCCACTGCAAAAAGCCGATTCATGGCGGGATTTCCCAAAATTTATTTCCAACAGATGCTGCGAAACACCTGCCATCTGCGAAAATAACTCGTGACCAGAACCCATTTAGGAGGGTTAGCGTAATACCGGAACCTTACATCCAGGTTGTAGAAAGTCTTCTTTCTATGGATAAATGGTAGCCACAGGATTAATATACAGGCGCTGCAGCGATATTATACATCACAGGGTCATGCACAAGTGTAAATTTATCGATATTAAAAAAGGAATCCTGGGCTGGAAAGTTATAGCCAAAGAACGATACAATTTAATATTTGCTGTAGTCTGCCGACACTGATAAGTCACCAAGAAGTCACATTTTACAATAACTTTATTCAGATGGACCACTTTCACATGGTGCAACGTTTATAACAGTTTTTCACAGCGGCGCCTCTCAGCTTCAGTGCAGGCAAGAGATCTTCACACAAAGTTGCTCACATTCGAACAACACCAGTGTAGTTCAGTCACGAGCAGTGAATTTTTGTCGGGCGTTTCTCTTCAGTCTCGATGGTTGTCTCGTACAAAAGACTTTTCACATGACTGTACAAAAAGAAATCACAGTGAGGTTGGATTTTCCTACCTTGCAATGTCCCACGTGCCCGATAACACGTTTATTACGTCACAAAAGCAAGAATTCATAGGTTCTCCTAATCTAGGGCTGTTCCCCGACAACAAATTTCAATTTGTAACTTTCAACTTAATCGTTTCCGAACAAAGTTTCTTTATCTCAACTAGATATATTTGCTGTTCGTCATTAACCCTGAGAGGGTTAACAAAATTCAAGTGGCTCTGAGGTCATCAGTCCCCTAGAACTTAGAACTGCTTAAACCTAACTAACCTAAGGACATCACACACATCCATGCCCGAGGCACGATTCGAACCTGCGACTGTAGCGGTCGCGCGGTTTCATACTGTAGCGCCTAGAACCGCTCAGCCACTCCGGCCGGCGAGGGTTAACAGATGTGCATCATGGTGCACACCTATGCAGGGTTATGCATAAGTAGCTCCGGAGTTCCAGAAGATAACTGCGTGAAAACTACAGAAAATTGACACCTACCAGTGATTGGAGCAGTTCTCCAAGTTTTTAAGTCAGACTAAAGGTGCTCATTATGGGTCCGTTTATGATGCAATAAACGTCAGTTGGTGAGCGTAATTTATTGAGTCGCTGACATGAATTGCCCGAAAATGAATAACAGCAGTCCGCTTTGCAACTCAGTGTGTGGCCTGTCTGCAGGTACGAAGTTCCTCCGTACGACAATTCGGACCAGATGATTTGTCTACACATCCTGACACGCCAGTCCCACAATGCAGCTACGCCAAGGTGCCTACTACGAATTGAAACTTGGAAAGATTGTCTACCCACTGGTGAGTGTCATTTTTCTGTGCGTCTTGTAGTCGTCTGCGGAAATCCCGAAGGTACTTACGAATGAAACTGTAGTCCGAAATCCATCTCACTGCCTGTGACAGAGTGTATTTCGGATACCGATTTCATACTATTCCCTCTTCTTTTTGTGTTCCATTCGCGAATCGTGCTGGGTAAGAAGGAATGTTGGTAGCCTTATCAGGAAGGCACGCTGTACAGGGTGAAGAGTATTAAAGCGACAAAATTCTGGGAGGTTGTAGGGGACATCAAAACAAATATTTTTCCCTAATGTCATTTTTTCCTATGGGGATTATTTAAACCAGTGGAGGCCGTACTACGCTCTTCAGTTGTTAGAGGCCGTATTACGATCTTTAGGTGTTAGAGGGCGTATTACGCTCTTCAGTTGTAAGCAACTGCTGTTCATCAGTGTAGTAGTGAATTGTCTCTGTTTACTAATGGAGCGATACACATGGAGTGAGTACACTAATATGGTTGGTACGTACTACGTAGCGCACCACAACGGACGAGCTACACAGCGGGTTTATCAACAACAATATCCTAATCACCGTATCCCGCATCATACGACCTTTGCTGCTGTGTACCAACGTCTGCGTGAGACCGGGTCATTAGGCAGATTACCTGGACAGGGGTGGAGCGGAATCCTTCAATGAGCACTCATGCAATTGCACGTAATATGGGGACGAATCAGACGAATGTAAGAACAGTCCTTCGAAAGAAATTGTAACGTCCATTTCACTTTCAGCGTGTCCACAACCTGGAACCAGTTGATTATCCACCCAGAGCACAGTTTTCGCAGTGGTACCTGGAACAATGTGAAATGCATCGTACATTAACATCCTCTGTGTTATTTACCGATGAAACTACGTTCGGACGTGATGGGTTCTTCAACATGCACAATTCGCATATTTGGAGTGAGGATAACCCACATGCCACAGTTACTAGCGCTCATCAAGTGCGGTTCTTCGTTAATGTGTGGGTCGATGTTGTTGGGGACTCTTTAACTGGGCCGTATCTGCAACCTAGACCATTAAATGGCAGGCACTATTACAATTTTCTCGCCAGAGTATTGCCTGAATTGCTGGAAGACGTCCCGCTCGCTACAAGATAACACACTGGTTCCTACATGACGGGGCGCTGGCACATTTCAGTCGTCGTGTGCGTCGATTCCTGGACCGACGGTTCCCAGAAACGTGGATTGGCAGAGGTGATCCTGTACCATTGCCTGCTCGATCCCCAGATATGTCCCCTCTGGACGTTTTTGTGTGGGGAGAGATGCGCAACCTTGTTTACGCAACTCCTGTTGCATCAGAAGAGGATCTGGTTGCCCGGATAGTAGCAGCTGCAGGAACAATTCAGGATACTCCTGGGGTTTTTTCCCGTGTGAGACAGAACATGATCCGACGGTGTAACCTTTGTTTACGTGTCAATGGAAGCAGTTTTGAAAATCTGTTGTAATTGAAATTCGGTTGTGTTAATGTGTTGTCTCTTGGTCATAAAAATGGAAAAGTATTTGTTGGTTTAATTAATTTGCCTCCAGAGAAATCTTCCTCTACCGGTTTAAATACTCCTCATAGGAAAAAATGGGATTAGGGAAAATATTTGTTTTTATGTCCCCTACAAACTCCCAGAGTTTGTCGGTTTGAATACTTTTCGTCGTGTATACCTAACGTAAATAGCGCTTCGAGTCTGGTTGTGAGCGTCATACCACTATACCGAGAACTCGAACCCTTAGAAAATTGTTTGTAATTCAAGGCAGACGTACAAATGATCAATGCTTGAGGCACAATCGTGCATCTGACACTCAGCTTTAGTAAAGGTAGTGTTACGCATGTAAATAAACGGAAAGAACCCATAAAGTTTGATTAGACTATCACAGATCAGTTGCAGGAATCAGTACCTTGCTAATGTAGCGCCGTCCGTTCGGAGCAGTTTGAGATGATGCGACATTCTAAATGTAGTAAACGGGTAGGTAAACACCTGACTGTGAGATTTATTAAAAGAATCCTTTATCCATGCAAAAAGTCGGTTTCAAAACTCTCGGCCGGCCGCGGTGGTCTCGCGGTTCTAGGCGCGCAGTCCGGAACCGTGCGACTGCTACGGTCGCAGGTTCGAATCCTGCCTCAGGCATGGATGTGTGTGATGTCCTTAGGTTAGTTAGGTTTAAGTAGTTTTAAGTTCTAGGGTACTGATGACCACAGCAGTTGAGCCCCATAGTGCTCAGAGCCATTTGAACCATTTTCAAAACTCTCGACCGAAGCTTAAGTACTGTTTGCCAAACTCCAACCTTTAATGAATTGTATCAACGGTCGAAATAAAGAACGTTCAGAGAAAAGCTGCGCGACTCATCTGTGGCGGGAGCGTCACAGAAATTCTCAGCAAATTCTGGCGGAAAAGAAATATCGCTATTACGGAAAGACAGTTCGAAGATAAGCAATGTATTACTTTATTTCCTGCCACATATATCTCGCTTAACGATTGAGGCAATGTATATAGCAAGATACAAGATTAGAGGGAGGTTTACTCACCGTCGTTCTTCCAGGCATTATCTGAGAAATAAGTGTGAAAACGGTGGTGGTACTCTACATAGCTTTTGACAAAATCGGTACAGTGACCTACAGAATACATATATAGATGTAAATGCAGCTATACATAGGCAGTGTTCTTGGAAACTGAAGTAGATTTGCTAGTTAGGTTTGGCTACTGTTCATCACTTCCTTGGTTAACTCCTTGCTCCTGACAAACCGTCCTCCGGATTCTACGTACATATTGTTGGTCCAGTAAACAATTGTAATGTATTTTGTTTAATGCTCCTAGCAAATTTTCCACTACTGGTCGCTCAGATGTAATGACCTAATAACATCTTGTGTTTTCTTAGCAATATATTTTTTTTTCTACCAGTTTCACAATCTGGCCATCTTTCTTTATTGGACAACAGCAATGAACGGTAGCTGTGACCTATTCACTTCATCGTTAAGACCGTTGTTTCCTTAAAATTGATTCATAATTCTGTAATTTGTATTTGTACACTGGACTGACCATTAACAGTTTTTGAATGGTCATCTTCGAAGATATTTTCGAATGCTCAAAAGTATTAAAACAAGACAGACAACAGCACTTGATGAAGTACGTTTGACAATGTTCTTTTCACAGGCGAGAATGGTTTGATCTGATGAGTGTTTCTCGACGGATTCGCATCTGAAGGGAATATGGAACACGATTTCGACACCCGAACATTGCGGGAACAGGCCGACATCGAGGAGGGTCATTAGTGGTGTGGGCAGGGATTGTGTCGACCACAGGAACACCTCTTCATGAAATTGTACGGGTGAATCAGAAAGGTTTAACTGTCGTCAGGTATGATGACAAGGTTATGGGACATAATGTACTGTCGTTGGGAGTTGCTGTGCGCCCAGAATTCGTACTGATGGACGATAGTACTCGCCCTTAAAGAGAACGAATGTTTGTTTTTTGAAAAAAATGGGTGTTATTGCCTCAACGTGACATTGATGACGTTATTCACAGCATGCTCCGTCGTTGTCAGGCTTGTATTGCTGCCCGAGATGGACACATACCATAGTGAACACATTAACCATTTGTCGCAAAGTGTGTGCAAATCTGTTAAGTTGGAAAAATAAAGAACATTTTCGGCTACTGTTATGTACGTTGCAGTTGTTGAAATTTTGTATTCTTTACGTGGTTTCCACTTTGCTATCACGTATTTATATTGTTTTATGGCATGATAAACGCACCTTGGAAAATTTTCGCTTGTTGCTTTAATTTATGACACCAGTGTAGTTGCATGAAGTAATCAGAGATGGTGCAACTCGATGCATGTTTTGTCGGATTGTCACTGCTGTGGCCGGGGCAGTTTATCGGTGCCAGTTCGAAAACTACGGCAAGTAGCGAAGGCAGCTGTTTTTGGCCGGGCCATGGCAAATGGGGGGCGCTTTCGCCAGCCGACTGCGGGGTGAAGGACATGGGCTGAGACACAGGGGTTCCGCCGGCCACTGGCACCGCCCAGCCCCTAGCGGGCTACGGTGCACTGTTGAAGGGGTCGGAGGCAGACCTTTTTACGAGTGCTGTTGCCAGGTTGTGACGGAACGGCGCTTGCAGTTGTCCTCAACCAAGGGGAGTGGATTCTTCCGATTTCTCCAGGGGTCTTCACGATGTTTCCTGTGGACCTTTCTGTGAGCTTAGTTCAGCTGGGCTTATGAAAAACAATTTGCATCATCGCCCGAAATGTATCGGCAATGCAGGGCGCCCGACGCTATGTCGCCGGGACAGTTGTTGTGTTTCTTCGGGGTCACGCAAGCATCAACTTTGCACGTGTGCAAAATAAGTAGCTTGATTGGGACGCGAGCTGTGACGTCAGAAAGAGTAACAGTTGACGCCTGTTTGGTGCCTTGTATCAGGATTGGAACATCGATTTTTGCTCGTCTTCTTCAGGGGGCTGTACAGTACACAGAGAGAGATCTGATTGGAGCAGGGGAGCGCAACAATTTTCAGTTGGTGATTTTTAGTTTTTTGGTGGATGCTCCTCGTGGGGCATTTTGTGGACTTACACGAAGTGTTACGAAGCGAGGATTCGGCCGGTGGCCATGAAAGAGAGAGCTTGACTCGGGCTGTCGCTGTGAGGGAAGGAGGACTATTCAGTCCACCGCCATGAAGGGAAGGGTTTGTTTTTCATGCAGTGGCCACGATCGACGAGAGATCGTTTTTCGATTCGATGTCTAGATGCTAAGGTGGATCCAGATGAATGAAGGACATGGCGGTCCACCGTTCGATTGGACGCAGAGGTGTACTGGTCACCGCATTCGAAATGGCTACATGGGTATTACGTGAATGTCGCAGCACCTGCGTTAACCATCTGTACAGTGAATTTCACCACCATACCGTACTCATACAGCAACAGCAGTCGCCATACGATATAAGCATACTGTCGTAGTTTTGAGTGACAGTCCATCATATTATTTTCAGTCAGATCGCTTTATCCGGTTATAAAGACAGATTAGAGACAATTTCCTCCACCTCTGTTCAATTTTATCATATTTCATTTTTTGAAACACAAGCTTGAATGTTATCGATGTGATATGTTGATATACCGGCTGGTTATAATTAAACTTTCCTATTTAACACGTTACAACATGGAAACTGATTACCGTACGAGTACCAAACTTAGTAGCATTAATGTCCAGAGCAAGGGGTGCATGATTTCCATGCGTCACAGCGTTACCGTCCAGTTCCAACTAAGGCCAGCAGGTGCCGTGATCAGTCATCTTGATTCACAGTCTAACAACACATGACCAGTCGCAGTGCACTAGTTGACGTGACAACATGAGCTTCGACAACGGTAGCAGGGCATTATTGATGAAGCTGTGTTATCAAAACAACAGTAAAGCTGCAGCTGCACTTCGAGAATATCGCCGGCTGAAAGGATTACAGAAGGGTCCTCTTTCTCTACCTGCTGTGCGGATCGTGATGAAGAAGATCGAAGCAACTGGAAAACTCTGGGAAAAGGGCGACTACCCAGTAAACCACAGGTGGTTGATGAAATCGCTGTTGCTGTGGCAGACAACACTGCGCGCAATACCCGATCGTCAGGCAGTGCGCATGCTGTGTCACGACAGTTGGATATCCCGTAGTCCACTGAATAGAAGGTGCTTCGAATCATTCTCAAATGGTATGCGTACGAGATCCATATAGTACAACAACTTGCACCACTGCACGCTAGCGATGTGTTGCTTACGCTCTCCACTTTCACGCGAAGATTGAAGCTGACGAGGGATGGCTCTGGACCATCCTGAGGACAGGGGAAGCTCATTTTTCTCTGACACGTGAGGTGAGCACACAGAACTGCCGAGCCTAGGGATCTCATCATCACCTCTGTGCATAAAGTTCCTCTGGTTTTTTTTTTTTTTTTTTTTTTTTTTTTACAGGCTGGCGCTCAAGGACCAAAGACGAGCAGTTGACTGGCCAGCGTTACTGCGATATGATTCGACAGCATGTCATACCCGCCCTACAGGAGAGATACGCATTAAACTAAACAGTTTTCATGCAAGATGAGGGCTCACCGCATATGGCTCGTGAAGTTCACTTGCTTCTCCGAAATACATTTGGAAACGATCGAATTATCTTTTCCAAATGTTTGGTCTGTACGATCACCTGATCTCATTCCCTGTGATTTCTGGTTATGGCACTACCTGAAGGACAGGGTTTATCAGGACAACGTTCTCACACATACTGACCTGAGCGCAGCGTATTAAGAGAGGTAGCCAGCACACCTATGGACATGCTTCTTTCTGCTGTACAGAATGCAATCCTGCGCTCTCAAACTCTAAACTCTTCTAGACACTGATAAGCGCCATGTTGAGCCCCTTTTGTTACAGTAATGGTACCGGTACGCAATGGTATGATGTACAGTAGCAGCAGATTAAAAGTGTTTCAAATGAATTGATTCCGCATCATTTCTCTTCCCAATGTCCTTGACATTAATGCTACCAGATTTTGTTCTCATACGAAAATTATTTTCCGTATTATAATGTGTATGTGTAGGTCTAAGGTTGATGGGATGTGCTGGTACAGGCGTGAGAGCGTATCTGTAATGGAAATTGGAGAAGTAACAATAAGACTGTTACAGTTGAGTTTCCTGTTACTATCATATACAGGGTGTTACAAAAAGGTACGGCTTAACTTTCAGGGAACATTCCTCACGTACAAAGAAAGAAAATATGTTATGTGGACATGTGTCCGGAAACGCTTACCTTCCATGTTAGAGCTCATTTTATTACTTCTCTTCAAATCACATTAATCATGGAATGGAAACACACAGCAGCAGAACGTACCAGAGTGATTTCAAACACTTTGTGACAGGAAAAGTCCTAAATGTCCTCCGTTAGCGAGGATACATGCATCCACCCTCCGTCGCACGGAATCCCTGATGCGCTGATGCAGCCCTGGAGAATGGCGTATTGTATCACAGCCGTCCACAATACGAGCACGAAGAGTCTCTGTATTTGGTACCGGGATTGCGTAGACAAGAGCTTTCAAATGCCCCCATAAATGAAAGTCAAGAGGGTTGAGGTCAGGAGAGCGTGGAGGCCATGGAATTGGTCCGCCTCTACCAATCCATCGGTCACCGAATCTGTTGCTGAGTAGCGTACGAACACATGTTCTAGCAGCACAGGTAGAGTATCCCGTATGAAATCATGATAACGTGCTCCATTGAGCGTAGGTGGAAGAACAAACTAAAATGAGCTCTAACATGGAAAGTAAGCGTTTCCGGACACATGTCCACATAACATCTTTTCTTTATTTGTGTGTGAGGAATGTTTCCTGAAAGTTTGGCTGTACCTTTTTGTAATGACGATGGTACTTCTCCCTGCAGCATCTTGTACTTGCAGTGAGGGAATCTGTGGGGGTCCGTGGGCGCAGAGTCTTGATGACCTGTATTCTTTCGGTGTATCGTTGACGATAGGATCTTTTGGACGCAGCAGACCTTCGAGGCAAGAGAGTGAGGCCACGGGCTCTGAGCTTGGCACGCTCCCAGAAGCACGACGCTGTTGGCGAACACGCGCGCCTCCAAACGGGCCGTGACTGCGTGAACTCATTAATCTGCGACACAAACAGACTGCAGACGCCGGCCTCGCACCAAGCGGCCGGCTAAAGGACAGGAACTGCTGCAGGTGGTGAATGAACCTCCATACCCACCTGTTAGTGAGAGAATATTCCGTCGGGAGGTGCATGCGATGAACATTTGGAGTCGTCACCTCACATACAGCTGTGGTCTTCAGTGGGCTAGGAGCCAGCTAACGTAAAAAGCAGCTGATACGCGGAACGTAATGGATCTGACGAATCATCTTTTCGCCTATATTCAAATGAAGCACGTCGTCGAGTGTACCGAAGGCCAAACGAGGCATTTCATCCTGCATGTGTACGAGGTCAGGTTCAAGCTGGAAATGAGTCTCTAATGTTTTGGGGGTTTTTCTTGCCATGAATAGGGACGGCTCACTGAGGTGTCCACTAACATGAACCAGCATGTTTATTTAAGTATTCTGAATGATCAGATGTTGACTTTCGGTCAACATCTTTATGTTGAGTATATTACAACAGCACAATTTAACGCGTTGGAAAAATAAGTGACTGCTGTTCTAATCAATTCCCCAACCCCACCCTATTATATCTCGACTGGCCTGCAAAGTCAGCTGACTGGAACCCCGTAGAAAAATCTTGGGGGATGTTGGAACAGCGGGTAAAACGCCGACATCAGCGTCCCTACAATGTGGAGGAATTGCGCGATAAATGCTCAGCGAGTGTCTTAACCTGGATACAACGTATTTGTACAAGCTGGTGGACTCACTTCCTAACAGAATCCAGGCGATTATCATGTCAAGGGGCGGAATTACACGGTATTAGATGGTGTTTGTAATGATTTCTCTATGGGTGATCAATTTTTCATCCGGTGAGCATATAATGCATACATAAGCAAATCGTGTGGATAAGTAGACTAAGACAGTCGTTACGTGCACTGCCTTGCAAAACACTAAAGCACCCATAAGCGGAGGAGGAAATGAAACTAAACTTCACTTTCTGGAACGGTATGTGATATTATTTCAGCTATTACAAAATCTAGTCAAGTTTACATGGAATTTGGCAGCATGAGCTCGCTTGTCAGTGTAACCTCGTCTGACTTGGATGCAGGCATTGCCTCGATTGGGAAAACCTTTGCATCCTCTTCTGAGGAAGCTAGCTCACAACTGTTGAAACTGGTTAGTCGCTCTGGGTCCGCCCCATTAGCTGAACGGTCAGCCTGTTGGATTGCCAGGCACGGGGGCCCGGGTTCGATTCCCGGCTGAAGAAGGAGATTTTCTCCCCTCTGGGACTGGGTGTTGCGCTGTCCTTTTCATCATTTCATCCATTGTCGACGCGCAGGTCTCCCAATGTGGCGTCGCACTCAATAAGACCTGGACTTGGCGGCCGAACTTTTCGACTGGGAGCTCCCGGCCACTGACGCCATAAGCTCATTTCCATTTTACTGGCTCTGGGACGAAGCTGACATCCTAGATGGTTCCACAAATACTCCATCGGAATCTTACTAACCACAAAAATACCTCAACATCACTCAGTCCGGTCATAAAGACAAAAAAATGGTTCGAAGGGCTCTGAGCACTATGGGACTTAACTTCGAAGGTCATCAGTCCCCTAGAACTTAGAACTACTTAAACCTAGCTAACGTACGGACATCACACACACCCATGCCCGAGGCAAGATTCGAACCTGCGACCGTAGCGGTCGCGCGGTTCCAGACTGTAGCGCCTAGAACCGCTCGGCCACCCCGGGCTGGCGTCATAAAGACACTCACCAATGTGTGGACGAGAATTGTTGTGATGAAAATTTGACACCACAATACCGTCGCATGAGAAGCAACACACGAAGACGCAGGATGACTATGGTATACCGTCATGCCCTTATAGTTCCCTCAATCACTGCCAACTGTGAGCTGAGGTCATATCAGGTGACACCCCAAGAGTGACTACCCAAAACATTGGAACAATGGAACCTATCCCCAAACAGTACCATATTCGCCGACGTCGGTCATCTGGGATAACGCAGATCTTCGATGACTCTGAACACAATGCGACTCCAATCATCAGGAGTCCATGCTTCCCAGTCATGGCACAACTCCAGAGGGAGCTGTTTGTGTTTTGGTGTTAACGGCGGCCTGCGCTAATTCCCTAGTCATGCTCCTGCTAGTATCTGACTAATGGTGCAGAATGGCACAGATTGTTGCAGGGAGCGCATTACGTCTTCCCGGATGCAGATATAGAGGGGTTAGGATGTGCTTTGGTGCACAAAACCTCCTTTGTGGTGGTCGGATGTGGTCGACCGGAACCTTGACGAGGAGTAATCCTGCCCTCAAACTTGCATGGAGTGCGCCGTCACAGCCGAATGCTCTACAGATCTGGATACGGCACGATCCGACCCTCTGGCCAAGTGGATACCCATCAGGAGCCCCATATCAGTCAATTGCTGGTAGCGCTTTCTCACACGACTATGTGGCATCTTCCTGTCCTCCTCTCAACGCACGACACTGCTCACGCCTCCTTATATAGCCTACCAGTCTGGTAAGCGCACTAAATACGAACAACACTAATGCACTCTGGTGGTCGTTCTACCTGTCACAGAGAGCAACTCTAGCCGTTTACATACCCAGTTATTGTGTGTATGTGTGTGAAGCTACTTTGACATCCGACCACGTCTTCGAAGTGCTTCGCTTTCTTTTGTTTGCCAGTGTAGTTTCAACTGCAAGCACATACCATAAGTAATGATAAGTTTAGCCATAAGCAATTAGCCATTTGAATTAGAAATTAGAATAAGTGCAGACGCCTTTTTTTGTCTTCATTAGTCTTCTGACTAGTTTGTTGCGGCCTGCCACGATTTTCTCTCGTGGCAAGCTTTTAATGCACTGCTTGCACTCAGCGTTCTCACTTATCTGTGGCATTTATTGCACTCTCTGTGTTCCTCTATAACTGTTGTCCTTTGTGGGTCCAATTAGTACCGTTGCAGCTGTACCCTGATAGTGTTGCACATCTGCTGCTGCAGTGCCCCTTCTTATAGTTAGTGTTTGCGCGTACTCCTTTACTTTCTGAGCCTGCTTAGAACCTTCTTATTCCTTATTTGACGAGCCCACTTAATTTTCGGAATTTTTCAGTAGCTTTACCTCTCAAATACTTAGATTTTCTTCTTTTTAAGATTTCCTACAGTCCAGGAATCCAAAAAGTTGAATCCTTGAGACATGGTAGTGGTATATCTGTCCACTGTCCATGCTCATCGTAGTCTTCGTCCATAAACAGGTAAATTAAAATACTGGAAGAACGAACTGAGCAAGTATGAGCGCGTCTAGCTGTATAGAGTTTTTTATCAGAATAATTGTGGTGACAACCGCAACGTGATCCAAATAGCGAACCACGAGATGTACAAGTTTTAATTCAGCTGATCGATCTAAATTCACGAGTGACAGAAGCGAGCGGCCTCCGCCATTGTCGCAGACTGGGGCGGCGCTGACGTGAAGATGCGTCACCGGGAAGCGGCTAAAGCCACGCCTTAGGGAAAGTTTCGAAGGCTGGCGGATGGATACGAAATGGGTCCTAAGGAATAGTACTGCGTAGTTTGGAGCAGTGAAAATCCTTTCTTTCTAACCGGGTGGAAGAGTCCAAAATGTCGTATAAAAAGACAGAGGAAAAGCAGAACATAATAAAAGTTACGACTTGCAATAGTTAGGAGAATTGTGGCAGTTATCATTCTACAAGGGTATCAGTTGGAGCTTCCCCATGAACCATGGACCTTGTCGTTGGTGCGGAGGTTTGCGTGCCTCAGCGATACAGATAGCCGTACCGTAGGTACAACCACAACGGAGGGGTATCTGTTGAGAGGCCAGACAAACGTGTGGTTCCTGAAGAGGGGCAGCAGCCTTTTCAGTAGTTGGAAGGGCAACAGTCTGGATGATTGACTGATCTGGCCTTGTAACACTAACCAAAACAGCCTTGCTGTGCTGGTACTGCGAACGGCTGAAAGCAAGGGGAAACTACAGCCGTAATTTTTCCCGAGGGCATGCAGCTATACTGTATGATTAAATGATGATGGCGTCCTCTTGGGTAAAATATTCCGGAGGTAAAATAGTCCCCCATTCGGATCTCCGGGTGGGGACTACTCAAGAGGATGTCGTTATCAGGAGAAAAAAAAACTGGCTTTCTACGGATCGGAGCGTGGAATGTCAGATCCCTTAATCGAGCAGGTAGGTTAGAAAATTTAAAAAGGGAAATGGATAGGTTAAAGTTAGATATAGTGGGGATTAGTGAAGTTCGGTGGCAGGAGGAACAAGACTTCTGGTCAGGTGATTACAGGGTTATAAACACAAAATCAAATAGAGATAATGCAGGAGTAGGTTTAATAATGAATAGGAAAATAGGAATGCTGATAAGCTACTACAAACAGCATAGTGAACGCATTATTGTGGCCAAGATAGATACGAAGCCCACACCTACTACAGTAGTACAAGTTTATATGCCAACTAGCTCTGCAGATGACGAAGAAATTGAAGAAATATATGATGAAATAAAAGAAATTATTCAGATAGTGAAGGGAGACGAAAATTTGATAGTCATGGGTGACTGGAATTCGGTAGTAGGAAAAGGAAGAGAAGGAAACATAGTAGGTGAATATGGATTGGGGGTAAGAAATGAAAGAGGAAGCCGCTTGGTAGAATTTTGCACAGAGCACAATTTAATCATAGCTAACACTTGGTTTCAGAATCATGAAAGGAGGTTGTATACATGGAAGAACCCTGGAGATACTAAAAGGTATCAGATAGATTATATAATGGTAAGACAGAGATTTAGGAACCAGGTTTTAAATTGTAGGACATTTCCAGGGGAAGATGTGGGCTCTGACCACAATCTACTGTAGATTAAAACTGAAGAAACTGCAAAAAGGTGGGAATTTAAGGAGATGGGACATGGATAAACTGAAAGAACCAGAGGTTGTACAGAGTTTCAGGGAGAGCATAAGGGAGCAATTGACAGAAATGGGGGAAAGAAATACGGTGGAAGAAGAATGAGTAGCTTTGAGGGATGAAGTAGCGAAGGCAGCAGAGGATCAAGTAGGTAAAAAGACGAAGGCTAGTAGAAATACTTGGGTAACAGAAGAAATATTGAATTTAATTGATGAAAGGAGAAAATATAAAAATGCAGTAAATGAGGCAGGCAAAAAGGAATACAAACGTCTCAAAAATGAGATCGACAGGAAGTGCAAAATGGCTAAGCAGGGATGGCTAGAGGACAAATGTAAGGATGTAGAGGCTTATCTCACTAGGGGTAAGATAGATACTGCCTACAGGAAAATTAAAGAGACCTTTGGAGAAAAGAGAACCACTTGTATGAATATCAAGAACTCAAATGGAAACCCAGTTCTAAGCAAAGAAGGGAAAGCAGAAAGGTGGGAGAAGTATATAGAGGGTCTATACAAGGGCGATGTATTTGTGGACAATATTATGGAAATGGAAGAGAATGTAGATGAAGATGAAATGGGAGATACGATACTGCGTGAAGAGTTTGACAGAGCACTGAAAGACCTGAGTCGAAACAAGGCCCCCGGAGTAGACAACATTCCATTGGAACTACTGACGGCCTTGGGAGAGCCAGTCCTGACAAAACTGTACCATCTGGTGAGCAAGATGTATGAAACAGGCCAAATACCCTCAGACTTCAAGAAGAATATAATAATTCCAATCCCAAAGAAAGCAAGTGTTGACAGGTGTGAAAATTACCGAACAATCAGTGTAATAAGCCACAGCTGCAAAATACTAACTCGAATTATTTACAGACGAATGGAAAAACTAGTAGAAGCCGGCCTCGGGGAAGATCAGTTTGGATTCCGTAGAAATACTGGAACACGTGAGGCAATACTGACATTACGAGTTATCTTAGAAGAAAGATTAAGGAAAGGCAAACCTACGTTTCTAGCATTTGTAGACTTAGAGAAAGCTTTTGACAATGTTGACTGGAATACTCTCTTTCAAATTCTGAAGATGGCAGGGTTAAAATACAGGGAGCGAAAGGCTATTTACAATTTGTACAGAAACCAGATGGCAGCTATAAGAGTCGAGGGACATGAAAGGGAAGCAGTGGTTGGGAAGGGAGTAAGACAGGGTTGCAGCCTCTCCCCGATGTTATTCAATCTGTATATTGAGCAAGCAGTAAAGGAAACAAAAGAAAAATTCGGAGTAGGTATTAAAATCGATGGAGAAGAAAAAAAAACTTAGACATTTGTCGATGAAATTGTAGTTCTGTCAGAGACAGCAAAGGACTTGGAAGAACAGCTGAACGGAATGGACAGTGTCTTGAAAGGAGGATATAAGATGAACATCAACAAAAGCAAAACAAGGATAATGGAATGTAGTCAAATTAAGTCGGTGATGCTGAGGGAATTAGATTAGGAAATGAGACACTAAAAGTAGTAAAGGAGTTCTGCTATTTGGGGAGCAAAATAACTGATGATGGTCGAATTAGAGAGGATATAAAATGTAGACTGGCAATGGCAAGGAAAGCGTTTCTGAAGAAGAGATTTTTGTTAACATCGAGTATAAATTTAAGTGTCAGGAAGTCGTTTCTGAAAGTATTTGTATGGAGTGTAGCCATGTATGGAAGTGAAAATGGAAGCTAAATAGTTTGGACAAGAAGAGAATAGAAGCTTTAGAAATGTGGTGCTACAGAAGAATGCTGAAGATTAGATGGCTAGATCACATAACTAATGGGGAAGTATTGAATAGGATTGGGGAGAAGAGAAGTTTGTGGCACAACTTGACCAGAAGAAGGGATCGGTTGGTAGGACATGTTTTGAGGCATCAAGGGATCACCAATTTAGTATTGCAGGGCAGCATGGAGGGTAAAAATCGTAGAGGGAACCAAGAGATGACTACACTAAGCAGATTCAGAAGGATGTAGGTTGCAGTAGGTACTGGGAGATGAAGAAGCTTGCACAGGATAGAGTAGCTTGGAGAGCTGCATCAAACCAGTCTCAGGACTGAAGACAACAACAACAACAACAACATCAGTTGGAGCTATGGATGAGAGGTACTCTAGTATCAAAAACAGTAGCAACTCTTAACGGTGATGGTGTGACGTTACTTTCGCCCTGGACCGGCAGCAGTGCTGAGGATGCATCATTGTTCATAAGAATGTGGCTTGAGCCTGGAGTGATCGGACATGTCGCTAGATGCAGCTCCAGAGTTATGGAAAAATACGCTTTGTCTTTGCAGCTGTTACATACGTAATGTATCTGCTTATCACGTCGTGTAGGAAGTGAATTTGTTTTGTGATTAAAATGATATTTATGATCGGTGATAAATTCGAAGACTGAGATGATGTCAGACAGTGCGCAAAGCTCATTCCAGTCGGGACTCCATTGCTACGATCCACGCAGGTAAGTTGGCTGTCTCTGCTGTTCTAATGTTTATTGCCTCGATGTTGTGACTTCAGCGCCGCTGATGACTATTTAGTTGTGACAGGGAGGAGGTTCTGTTATTTTGCTCGTTGATAAGTACCAGCATAACTAAACTATCCTGCCAGTGTCGCAGCAAGATCCACATGGAAGGTACAGGTTTAAAAGCAGAACATAACTATGTCAGATTAGCATTGTGCATTGTGGTGCAACTAACTCTCTGTTGTGTACAGGTTGTATCGGGGAGAGAGTCAAAACTTACTTTAGTGAGAGCACCCTGAATTCTGATCGAAGCATCGATAATTATGTGCAACTTTTGTAATGAATGTACAACTACAAAACCTGAAGGCACTGTGCCTCGACAGTATAGTAAGTTTTTACGAGATTTGTCCGTGATTCATTTACGAGTGTATTATTTTCGGTTATTTTCGTGTTACTTCCGTAGTATACTCGTTCTCAGAATTCATATGCCAGTGGGCAACGTGTTGGTGCATGACCTACAGGTAACATCAGGTAAGTTTGAACGATGGAGGAGGTGCAGTTGGGCTTCGAAGATGCAGAACGAAACAGGATAATCTGTTATTCACTAGATCCACGCACTCCTGACTACCGCCTCCCGATACAGGGAATTTATACGAGGGTAAGTCAATTATTATCCGCAAAATAGTTATAAAATTTTATTGTAATCAAACAGGAAACTTACAAGACCATCATTTTTCGACATAGTCTCCTTGGGCTTCAATGCGCTTGGTCCATCGTTGTACAAACTTCCTGATGCCCTCATAAAAGAAGGTTCTCGGTTGAGCCGCGAGCCAGGAACGCACCGCTTCTTTCACTGCTTCGTCCGAGGCAAATCGACGGCCACTTAATGCCTGTTTGAGTGGACCAAACGAGTGATAGTCGGAAGTGGCAAGATCGGGACCATATGGAGGATGATCCAGTACTTCAAATTTGAGTTTCTGGAGCGTTTCGGCAGTGTGGGCAGCAGTATGCGGACGGGCATTGTCGTGCAACAATACAAAACCACCTCACTGGAACGTACACTGTTTGTTGTTGTGCCCCTTTCCCCATAATGTTCCAGTGCTGGACCTTGGGCGTCCCAAAAAACCGTAAGGAGCAGTTTTCCTGCGGACAGTTGGGTCTTGAACTTTTTCTTGCAAAGCTAATTGAATGTCCCCATTCCATACTCTGCCCTTTACACTCCGGCTCGTAATGATGGATACATGTTTCGTCACCAGTAATGATCCTGTTTAAGAAGTTGTTCCCTTCGTTACCATAGCGATCCAAATGATTTTGCAGATGTCCAAGCGCGTTTGTTTATGCAACTGTGTGGGTTGTTTTGGGATCCATCTTGCACAAACTTTATGAAACACAAGGTTGTTGTAGATGATTTCGTAGGCAGAACCGTGACTAATTTGCAGGCGATGCGTCACTTCGTCACTAGTTAAACGTCTGTCTAAGAGAATCATTTCACGTGAACGGTCAATGGTTTCTTCATTTGTGACGGTAAACGGTCATGCGGTTCCTTCATCGTGCGTAACACTTGTGCGATCATTTCGGAATATTTCAACTCATTCGTAGACACTCCGTTGTGGCAAAACACTGTTCCCGTCCTGTACCGAAAGCCTTCGATGAATTTCGGCCCCTGATATGCCTTCCGACCACAAAAAACGGATCACTGAACGTTGGTCTTCTTTGGTGCAAATAGACAGCGGAGCAGCTATGATTAACAGCACGGCGGCGATAACGAAACTAACCTAGCAGCTTGAAAATTGCAAAGGTGTAACAACAAATAAACAAAGCATGCGTCATCAACGTAAAACGACAGTACTACCGAAATAAACAAAAATATAACTAAACTGCGGTCAGTAATTGACTTACCCTCTATATGGTACGTTGACGGTTAATGTTTGGTCTGCCCTTATTTTCTCTCGCAGTAAACTGATGTGTTTTATGTTGTTTGGAAGGAAAAAAGTAACAATTCAAACTCAAGTAAAACACGAGAGGGATAAGGGAACAGGTTGCATGCTGACTGCGAAAAGTGAGCTACAACCAAATTCGATAGATGATCCTAGGGATGCTGTCAACTATCAAAAGATAGTTAATCACATCGAAGATACCCAAATGACATAAAATATGAGGCAAGTACGTAACAGACGGGAGATGATTTACTGCAAGCAACCGTAGCCTTGTCGACTTCACACTATCACCTGGCTCGGTGGGCTTTCTGAGTGAATGTAAATTCTATTTGTATTGTCTATGTAGCGTCGGTAGGTGACAAGTCAATAGTTCATAGGGTGTGGATGTAGAAAGCACCAAACATATTCTTATGTGGTAACAACACATACACAACGAAATCTGAAAGCAGGGTCACCAATGAAGCACATCATTTTGTGAGACTGAAAATATCCGCTTCAGTTGTGACTTTATTTTATCATAAACACATTATTTACAATAAAATAAAGTAACAACTGAAACGCATATTTTCAGTCCCAGCATGCAGCTCACTTGCTGATGTTCTGTAGGTAAAATCCTATACAACACCTGGCACTGAAAGCAAGTTTATTACCAACACTAATGCATATAACTCAACTACTGGCCGGGGTGTGCAGCAGTTTATATTTATGTAACACAGAACATTTAAGAATAGTGATATTTAAACAAACATGAAATATACAGAATATGTCAACATTACAAACATGTGATATTTCAAGAGCCTTCCATAAATGATAAATAATAAATAACAAATAACAAACAGTTGCTGACGGTCGGGTTTGAGCTAGCAATGCAAAGCACATTAGGCAACAAAGCTAACCACTTCACCACACAGCATGCTCCATAGCTCACGGCACTGCCCCCTCTCCTGGTGAAATACCGTCCCGCTGTTTCAGTTCTACTTGGTTTGTTACATCCTCTTCACTATGATGAACATCTGAGATAACCCCTCCTTCGTGCCCACTTTTTCCTTGAACCTCCGATCATCAACTCTGGACTGTAGCAGGCTTCATATAGAGGCCATGTACGACGCCTCTACACTTTTGTCTTCTTGATGATGGTCATAATCATGGACTTCACACGCGACGTCCGACAAGCGACGAAGGATACGATAAGGCACAAAGTAGCACTTTAGTAACTTTTCCGATAGTCCCACAACTGCACCGATGTAAAAATCCGTACCAGTTCTGCCCGGCTGTATCTCTCTGGTCAGTGCTTGGCGCTATAGCGCTCTCGGTCTTTCTTCTGGACGTCCAGTGTCCGTACACGGTCCAGTTGCCTGGCGTCAGCAGTCCTGATGATGAGGTATTTCCTGTAGTCACCCTGAGTATCGTCCAGTTGATATGGAAAAAGTGTATCTATTGTTTAGGTCTTGCGACAGTGGAGCAGAAATAACGACGTGAAGCCTACAGTGTATTGCTTCGCTGTTTTTCATGCAAATGTCACGATGGGCAGTACTGTACGCAAATCTATCTGTTTGACGTCAGTGTCCATGGAGGTCGATTCCAGTTCGATTGAATGACGCTGCCTCAGGTGGGATTAATACCAGATGCACCAGAGGTAACTGTGACACGTGCTTCCCTCGTTGACATTCCTCACCGTGAATCACATAGTGTCTCTTGGATTGGCAGATCCCTGACCATTGATACCTGCGTCCGATCCCGTATAGACTCTTCACAAATCCCAGATGACCAAATGTTCGAGCGTCGAGGAAATACTTCAGAAAAGCTGGCTGTTGATAAGCTCGGATGATGAGCAACAGTTTCTGCCCCACTGGATCACAGTTCCTATTACACAATGTGAATTCTCCCATGTCAGCCTTGGGTAAGGAAAACTAACAACCTAATAACACAAATTCAAGCTGCTCCATCTTGGAATAAAAAAAAGTTTTCCACTCGAAATCACTGTTTCCTTATTACTAAACACTTCTGATAGTTTAAGTCAAAATTTCACTGTTCATCTACAAAGGCTGAGTGATAAACAGTAAAGTGGAGTTAAAGTATTAAGGACCAAACGACGAGACAAATGTACCTAAACATAATCACAATAACGAACCAAGATACGAAAGCTCGGGAGAGCCGAGTGTTGAGAAGCCAAGTCTCTGCGTCGCAAGGACGGAGCCAGTTGGTGGCTCCATGTAGCTCTGAAAGGCGGCGATTCCAGGTTGGCTGGCTGGTTGCAGCTGCTGGACATTAGCCAGGCGATAGCTTAAGTACCGGTGAGCGGATGAACTGCTTGTGAACTATTTGCAACCACGTTGTGGGGAGGCGGTGACGTCTGTTTATGAGAGCCCTAAAACTATTTTTGCGGTCAGCAGAAAGCGATGGAGAACATGCTGACCGCAATTTCCAGTCTGCAAGTCCACAATCATCCACTACTCGCTGAAAGAAATGTTTCTACTCTCTATTTACTCAACGGGATCAGGAATTGTGATTATAAATGAAAGTACTGAGTTGTAACTAATTGATATATTTGATAAAATTTCACACGCACAACACAGTAATATTCCTGATAATAATAATAATAATAATAATAATGGCACTATTATAAATAGCACTATGAGCAGTTCAGAGGCGACCTCTACGGCAGGTTCCCATTAAATGGTCTTTCGCCAAGACTTTTAATAATTCCTATTATTAAAAGTGGAAAGCAATCTCACAACTTGCCACACGTTTTTATTAACATTACGGGCAGCACTCAAACAGTTAATTCCGAGAAATTTATGTGTTCCAGGACGGTGTACAGTCCTCGTGAGTTCACTTCCTATTTGCGCCAAAAACATGTGTTGCTAGCAGCAGCAGAAGAATTGTGACGTCATCCGAGGCAGCATGTAAGCCGGCATTTAACTGACGCAAACCGATTGATGGATGCCGGCCGAGCGGTTCTAGGCGATACAGTCTGGAAACGCGCGACCGCTACGGTCGCAGGCTCGAATCCTGCCTCGGGCATGGATGTGTGTGATGACCTTAGGTTGGTTAGGTTTAAGTAGTTCTATGTTCTAGGGGTCTGATGACCTCAGAAGTTAAGTCCCATAGTGCTCAGAGCCATTTGAACCATTTTTGATTGATGGCTGGGTGCGAAGTGAAGCAGTCTTGTCACTCCCTCTCAGGCCGTACTTATATATATGGGCCAGCGGACGGCCGAAGGGAACACCTGCAATCGTCCTCTTTGTCCCCAAGTACCAGCATCTAAATGGCCGCTTTCTTGGAGATATATAATTTTATAACACTGTTGTGTATCAATTTACAATCTTCGTAATTTTTATATGAATGGAAATGAAGTAGACCTTAATGACAAAAAACGTTTTAGCTTGTCTACATGTAAACTTTGCCGTCTAGAATTTTTAGAACGGAACTGACAGTAGAACATGACCTCTGAACTGCATCTTTAAGAGACCTTGTATTGATTGGTTTTTATATCAAAGTTTTGAAACTCGTTATATCTTCATTATTTAATAAATGTAATCAAGTGCTGTAGTTAGTACTGTCTATCCTTAATATAACGGGTACTTAACCTCTACAAATAAGGACGTTTTTGCTCTAAATTTAGTTTTCAGTAAATTACTTGAGAACTATTAGAGGCAGCTTACTGAGGTCTCATAGTTAAGGTTTTCATATCACTCTGTCGCTTCATACCAATTTTCATCTTTATAACTCTACGATTTAGCGCCTTCAATTTCTCTTAAAAACGCGAATTCTGCCTAAAATTTTGTTCCGATCAAGTTGAAACTTGTAACAGTTAATTTTGACACACATTTTCAAATTATGGCCGATTTTTGGATTTCTAGCTTTATTATTTAGCGCCAATTATTTTTTCTTAAAAGGATGCATTTAGGGAAAGATATTCATCTGATCATTCCGAGATTTAACAATTAAAACGTTAATATACTGAAGCATACATGGACAAAGTTTGGAAAAGCTACTTTAATTTTTAATTTCATACTTAGACTATGGTGCAATACTTGTACGCAATGCAAAGGCGCATTATGATGAGGTGTAGCAAGTAGCAGTGAACTGGGGTAAGTCCCGGCACACTGGCTCGCCCTGTGTCTCGTAAATGATACAGCTGACGTGGTGGAAGCAATTAGGCCCACGGTTGTGACACTTCCTTTTTCTAACTTCAATTTCGTACCTCCTTTCTCTACAGTTTCTGCCACTCTGTCTAGTAGACTGATAGGTTCTTCCCATGTATGAGCTGCCAACAATATATCATCTACATAAATAGTTACCTAATCTAACTTGCCCCAATACATGAGCCATTACTCTTACAAAGTGAACATACACAAATATTTAATCCAAAAGGGTCTACTTTATATTGGTAGCACACTCTCTCATACAAAAATGCTGTATATTTACGTGATTCTTTCGCCAGTGGAAAATCCTACTATCCACAAGATATGTCCATAGATATAAGATACCCAACTCCTCGGAACTTCTGTATTACAATTTCATTTTACCAGCGCGCATCTAGTACTAATCTAACGCATCCGTCAGGGTTAGGCATAACAAAAAAAGGATTATTACATTAACTAACTGCTTCTCAACGACACCACATGCCAAAATGCGTTGAATTTCTTTCTTAGCCGCTTGCTTTCTTGAAACATGTATCTGATAAGGTATCTTGAAAAATACCTGTTGAGGCTTTACATTCAAATGGCATTCATACTCTCTAACTTCCCAGGAGTATTCGAAAATACACTGTTATGCATGGTTAATACATTCCTTAATTCTGCTCTTTATCAGAAATTTGAGTTTTTGACTGTACCTTTGCCTCTATCTCTTCTAGAATATAGTTCCCTTCCGGATTAGCATTTTGCACGTTAGTACTGAATTCAGTACCTTCCTGCAGGTACCCTTTATTCCTCATTACCCTAATAGGCATTTTCCAGGCTTAATTATTACTGTCTGTAAAATACTTATTACCTGAGATCCGTGTAAGGTTAAAACTAAGTTGTTCTGATCAAAATCAATCCTCCCCTGTATTTTGTTAAGAAATCTGTGCCCAGCACGATTGAACAAGCATGATCTATTATTTCTTCACCTATTCCAATTCGTGGTGTACTGGTCTAGAAACTTTTCCAGTAGCACCTATTACTCTTAAACCACTTACTTTCATGACAGTCAGTTCATTCGTCTTAGGAACAGAATCGAAAAATGGATGGGACAAAGCGATTGCTTCACTGCCACTGTCAAGAAGACAGCACACTGTTATTCCTTAGATGTTAGTTTTTATAATAGGGTGAGTTATTTTAATCTGGATGGACTCCTCATAAACATCTTCTACTACAGCGTTTTCAATCTATTTCCAGCTAAAGTAATTTTGTTCAGTTACAAGTACATTCATACTTAGATTCATGGGGTCAGCAATCTCTATGTTCTCAGCTGCCTTCTCCAACCTGTCCACCAATTTTAAATCAAAGCACTTGACGACTTCCTCTACTTTAGTTTGCTGCACATCAGCTACACTATACTCTATATCTGAGGAACTGCATCCCTGCGCAACATTGCTATCTATAACACTGCCGTCGGCTTTTACAGTTTCGTATAGTGCTCAGAGCCATTTGAACCATTTTTTGACTGTGATTTGTGTTTTTGTTACTGGCTGTGTTAGTGTTTCCGCCTTGCATGCACCAGTTTCCTCCTGGAGGGGACTTAAGTGTCCCGCACGCAGCCTATTGTGTTCATTTGATATAGAATCAGATGGAGTAGCATTATATTCTACGTCTTGTAGCAACGGCACATTATTTACCTTTCTGCTTTCGTCATGATAATTGTTGCGAAAGCGTGATGTCGGTCTACCCTCTCTTCCTCTATCATGGCCTTGATTACTATATTAGATCTTGTACTCTGAACCTCCATACTTCTAACATTCACGTTCCCTTTATCACTATAACTGTTGTTTACCTGACTTTTAGAAGACCTGTTATTGTTTTGCACTTGCTCCTCAACAGTAGCAACTCTTTCTACTCGCTCTAAATATTCACTGAACCTATTCACATTATCTTTAGGTGCCGAAATTATTCCTTTCTGCCAGTATCAAGGCAGTTTACGTTCAAGTCCCATGATAATCATTTCCGGTTTCATCTTTTCTGTCACATGTGACAGCCGTGAAACCCACATTTTCTAAAGAACTCTTTTAGTGATTCAGACCTGGAACAACTTTCTACAACTCCACAACTCTCTTAAAACATCGTTTTGTTTGTTGTGTGACCAGTACTCGCTAAGAAATGCAGTTTTAAGTTCAGATAGAGATTTGCATCTTATCACTACGTCAGCTGACCACCGTAAAGCATCTCCTGACAAATGACTTCTTATGAAAGAAATTTTCTCTCGCTCCAACCATACATGAGGCAAAACATCCTGAAAACCATTTCAGAACTCTAATGGGTGAATTTGTTTGTCTGGATCAAAACGTAGAAATTTACGATATCCAATGGAAGCGGTGTCAACTGAAGCCGCATGTTGTACAGTAGTATTACAGGAACTGCCAGAGGTTACTCTATTTTCTATGTTAGTAATATTAGTATCTGGTTCTTCAACATGTGACTCTGCCGCTTCCATCCTGTCAGAAAATCTTTTATCAACATCTTCACGCAATGTCACACCATCAGATTTTACTTTTTTAATATCTTTCTGACAAGCATTTACTTTAATAGTTACTTCCACAAATAGATTAGTGCAAATTTTAGATTCGTTGCCTGTTCTTTCTGACAACCTCCCTTCCATAGGTTCATCTGCTTCTTTGAAATCTTTGCGAACTTCGATAATTTCGCTTTTGAAAGTACTACCCAATTTATATAGCTACTGCCTTACTTTGACGTGCGGATCACGGCGGTTAGCATAAATTTTATAATTTAAACTATTCAGTTTTGAGATCATTTCATCCTTTAATGTTCTATGCCTGTCCTTCATTTCTTTATTACTAGACTCAACCTTAGTACTCAACTGTTTACTATTGGATTCCATTTTATTGTTAATTCTTTATTACTATCCTTTAGTTCTTTATTGCTAAATTCAATCTTGTAGTTCAGTTCTTTATGATAGGATACAAGTTTGGCAACCACTAATTGCATCCAATTTGTTGCAGCTTCATTGCCACTCGGCATTTCCACAGATTTTAAAGGAGTTTCTAGCATTCTTTGACTTGGCTGAATTTCAGATTATTGAGCTCTGTTTCATGATCAAATAACTTTATTAATTCTACCTTCTCCTTTTTGACCGCAACTGCAATTACCTCGTCATCAGAAAGTAGTTCTAACTTTGCAGTAACATCGAAATTCAATGTAGACTCTACTTTTGATTAATCGAACTCCGATTTTCGATCTATTACTTCTATGGAACCATCCCCATTACTTTAAGTTTTTGATTCTAAGGATTCATTGTCACAGACTGGTTCCATTTTAACTTTCACATTATTCTCATCAATATTTTCCATTTTTTATGGCCTATCAGCAGCAACTAAGAAATACTTTAAATCCTGTATTCTTGACTTAACTGATTGACCTCGACGGAAGCCGGCGCGGTGTACTAACAAATGTGATGCGACGCAATGGAGGCAGCGGCGGCATCTGTGGCGGAGAGGATGGCCGCTACAGCGGTATCTTCAGGGAGGTCTGGCGCAGTAGCTTGCAGGTGGCTCGCAGGTCGACGCGGTTCCGTGATGACGCACCGTCTTCTTCTAACCTCAGCGCCGGTGGCAGCCGCGATGTAGCGTCGTCTTCTTTCCTCCTTCCGTCACGATCAAGGTTACTGTGGCTAACATTTACAGTTTACTTTTATACACACTCGCGAGTAAATCTTAACACTGTTCTCGCACTGATTTCTGCTATTTCACTCCGGTATTCTGTTAGGGCCTACCGGGTTCGTTGCGGTCAGTCAGAAAGCGATCCTGTACAATATACTGACCACAATTTGCAGTCTGTAAGTCCAAATTCTTCTACTACTCACTAAAAGAAATGTTTCTACTCTCTATTTACTCAACTGGATCATGAATTACGATTATAAATGAAAGTTCTGAGTTCTAACTGATTGATATATTTGATAACATGTCACACACACACAACGCAATTATATTCCTGATAATAATATTAATAATAATAATAATGCCTCTAGTATAAACAGCACTATGAGCCATTCAGAGGCGACCTCTACATCTGGTTCCCGTTAAATAGTCTTTCGCCCTTACTTTTAATAATCAAAGATAACTGCTCGCCACAGAAGTGGAAAATAATCTCACCACGAGCGACGCGGTATTGTTGACATTTCGGGCGACACACAAAACAGTTACTTCCGCGACATCTAAGAGATCGAGGACGGTGTACAGTCCTCGCGAGTTCACTTCCTGTTTGTGCCAAAAACATGCGTTTAGGAGCAGCATAGCTGTAGCGTCATCTGAGGCAGCGCGTAAGCTGACGTTTGACTGGCGCGGACCAATTGATAGCTGCATGCGAAGTGAAGTCTTTTAGAAATTTAAACGATCCAGGACGGTGTACAGTCCTCGCGAGTTCACTTTCTACTCTTACCGAACGCGCGTTTAGCTTCAGCTTGGCTGTGACGTCTTCCAAGGCAGCTCGTAACCCGGTGTTTGACTGATGCGAACTGACTGATAGTTGGGTGCGAAGTGGAATCGTCGTGTCACTGCCTCTCAGGCTGTACATATGGGCGCAGCGGACAGCCGAAGGGAACGCTTGCAGTTGTTTCCTCTGTCCCCAAGTAGCACCATCTAAATGGCCGCTTTCTTGGACACATATAATTTTATAACACTGTTGTGTATCAATTTACAGTCCTCGTAATTTTTATGTGAATGGAGTTAAGTAGCCCTTAATGACAGAAAACGTTTTAGCTCGCCTACATATAAACTTTCCCGTCTCGAATTTTTAGATCGAATCTGACAGTAGAACATGACCTCCGAACTACATCTTTAAGAGCAGCGCGGGATTAGCCGAGCGGTCATGGACTGTGCGGCTGATACGGGCGGAGGTTCGGGTCCTCCCTCGGGCATGGGTGTGTGTGTTTGTCCTTAGGATAATTTAGGTTAAGTAGTGTGTAGGCTTAGGCACTGATGACCTTAGCAGTTAAGTCCCATAAGATTTCACACACGTCATCTGAACATCTTTAAGAGACCTTGTACTGATTGTTACTTATATCAAAGTCTTGAAACTTGTTTTATCTTCATTATTTAATTAATGTAATCAAGTGCTGTAGGCAGTACTGTCTGTCTTTAATATAACTGATAATTAACCTACTAAAAATAAGGTAGTTTTTGCTCCAAATTTAGTTTTCAGTAAGTTACTCGAAAACTATTAAAGGAAATTTATTGGGGTCTCATAGTTGAGGATTTCCTATCACGCTGCCGCTTCATACAAATTTCCATCTTTATAAGTTTAATATTTAGCGCCTTCAATTTCTCTGAAAAACGTGGATTCTGACAAAAATTTTGTTCCGATCAAGTTGAAACTTGTAACAGTTAATTTTGACATACATTTGCACATTTTCACCGAATTTTGGCTTTCCAGCTTTATTATTAGCGCCACTTATTTTTTCTTAAAAGGATGCATTTAGGGAAAGATATTCATCTGATCATTCCGAGATTTAACAATTTAAACGTTAATATACTGAAGCATACATGGAAAAAGTTCGGAAAAGCTACTTTAATTTTTAATTTCATACTTAGATTATGGTGCAATTCTTGTACGCAATGCAAAGGCGCATTATGATGACGTGAAGCTAGTAGCAGTGAACTGGCGTAAGTCCCGTCACACTCGTTCGTCCAGTAGCTCTCTAACGACACAGCGCTTGCTACGCCACAACGTGACGTGGCGGAAACAATTAGATCCGCGATAGTTACACCTCCTAGGAATAATGTCGCTGTCATCTATCAGCGAGGCGAGGGCCCGGAGTCACAGCGGTGGCGTCTGGAGTTGTTCTCCATAACATGGCTTGTGATTGTTATAGTCTTGTTGACATACTTTGTTTTGCTTGAGTTGTGGTGGTTCCTGTGCTCCTAGCCATAGGCAACCTGTGGTACTGACTGTACTATCATGCTGATGGGCTATATGCTCAAACATAACACGATGTTCCTCCTATTAACTGGAGATCTCCTTTGGTCGTTTCCTCTTCTTCAAGGCTTACGTGTTTTCACCAGTGCTGGATCTTCCCTCTGTTCACCAGCAATGTCATTCAGTTCAGTGATGACTGAGATTTCATCCAACCTGCTGCGTCCCGCCAATGGATTCCTGGAAGGGCACTCGACATATTTGGTTTTGCATCCTCTTATGTATATCACCGTGTCGTCGTACTCCTGAAGCCTCAGCCCCCATCTCACCAGCCAATCCTACAGGCTAGTCAGCCAGCCTAGAGGATGGTGATCCGTCACAGCGGTGGATGGCTTACCAAATAAATATGTCCGGAACTCGCTGATGGCCCAAGAAACTGCAAGGCACTCTTCCTCGGTTCTAGAGTAGTTCTTTTCGGACTTGGAGAGTACTCTGAAAGCATAAGCAATTATCTTTTCAACACCTTCCTGGATGTGTCCTAGAACTTCCTCTATCCCTAACCACTGGCATCAGTGTCGGTATTATCGTCATACAAGTGCTAGAGGACTGGAGAAGATGTTAGCACCTTCTCAAGGGCAAAAAGTGATCTTTCTTGCGCCTTGTTCCAGGAAAATTTGGCTTCTACTTGCAATAGGTCTTGCAAGGGACGTCCCTTGCTGCAATTAGTGATCCAAAGTTCTTCCTGCTCACCGAAAATACTTATGGTCTCTGGCATGTAGATTTCTTTTGTGAAACTGAGTATTTTTTTGCAATCGACAAACGCTTCACAGTGTAATTGAGGATCTCGACTGACGACTGTAACTCGACTCGTTGATGATAACAACGTCTTCAACAACAGACACTCACCCGGAGCAGTCTTTGTTATGTGTGCTTGTTGGAATAGCTTCGTCAGTCTAGAGCTCTGATTTCTCACAGGCTATGGCTGCTTGTGATCTCTGCAAGAAGCCCCATCCGAGAATAGCATTAACAACAAATTCGAAGGGCTGTGTTCTGTCATTGATCGTTATTGTTCTAATACATGTTCCTGTCTGCTGGGCCTATTTGCCAAGTACGAATTTCAGCACGTCTCTTTCGTACCAAAGAAAATAGTCTCCTTTAGATGACGACTATAAGCATCCGACATTACAAAAAAGGTAGACACTGAGTTGATTACTGCCTAGATACCTTGGCTGTTCGATGATGATATCAAAGAGATATCCTGAAACCTTGGTGATTGTCGTCCATCGAAGTTTTACTTCGGTGGTGGTCTAACCTCCAGAGGTGATCGTATCGCTTCTAGGTAAGCGGCAAGTACCTTTGTACTACGATAGGGAATGGTTACGGTGTGTTGGGTACCGGCCTCCTCCATGGTATAAAGATGAGCTTCGTCGCACAGTTTGATTGTAATCATCTACAGTCGACTAAAGTGAGTAGGACTGTTGTGATGACTGACGTTCAGTGGCGTAATAGTCGCCGAACACCCGTCTTCTCTGACTACAGTATAAAACGTGTCCATGGTGTCCATAGCGAAAGCATACAAGCATGTTTTTCCCTCACCCGAAATGTCGGTACTTGTGCGGTATGTTGTACTTGGTGGAGGAGTTGGTTCTATTTGTGTTGGTCACATTCTAGATTGTAATTTTACGCAGAGCCCATTCGACTAGTGGTTGAGTTTGGTGCTAAAGATCGATACTCCTCTTCTACAACAGTCTCTGTTATCGGTTCGAAATTTATGGCTGCTATCTCTTGTGTACTCGATCCGACCTTTCTGGCTGCCATACACCGCTGTATCTGGTCTCTTACTATCTGCCATATGAGAGAGGCGGACTCATAATGTTCTTCATAACTGCTATACGGACCACATTCGGCAGTCTGTCATACCTCTTTCGTCCGATTCTTTTTCTGTTGCATTTCTTCGAATCGTTGGCACCACTTGATGATTTGCTCTATCGTTGTTACAGGCCCTCTGCTCTTCCTTATCTATACAAACGATTTAGGAAACCATCTGAGCAGCGATGTTAGGTTGTTTGCCGGCGATGCTGTCGTGTATCGTCTACTAAAGTTATCGGAAGATCAAATCAAATTGCAAAACGATTTAGGAAAGCTATCTGTATGATGTTAAAATTGGCAATCGTCCCTAAATAATGAAAAGTGTGAGGTCATCCACAAGAAACCGTTACATTTCGGTTACACGATAAATCGATCAAACCTAAGGATCGTAAATTCAACTTAACACACAGGAATTACAATTACGAACAACTTGAATTGGTAAGAATACATAGAAAATGTTTTGAGGAAAGAAAAAGAAACTGCGTTTTATTGGCAGAAGACTTAGAAAATGTAACAGGTCTACTGAAGAGGCCCCTACACTACGCTTACCCGCCCTCTTTTGGAGTACAGCTGCGCGGTCTGGGATCCTTACCAGATAGGATTAACGGAGTGCACCGAGAAAGTTCAAAGAAGAGCAGCATGTTTTGTATTATAGCGAAATAGGGGAGAGAGTGTCACTGACATAATACAGGATTCGGGGTGGACATCACTAAAACAAAGACGCTTTTCTTGCGGCGGGATCTTCTCACGAAATTTCAATCACCAACTTTCTCCTTCCACTGCGAAAACTCTTTGCTGACGCCAGCCTACGGGTGAAATGACCATCATGATAAAATAAAGGAAATCAGAGCTCGCACGGAAAGATATTGATGTTTGTTTCTTCCGCTCACTGTTCGACATTGGAATAATAGAGAATTATTGTGAAGGTGATTAAGTGATTCGATGAACCCCCTGCCATGCACTTAAGTGTGATTTGCAGAGTATCCATGTAGATGTAGGTATAGATGATCGGATGTCCTTTACCAGGATCGCTTACTCCGCGTCTTCTATTATTCCTTGTAGCAAGTGTGAGAATCTGTTGGCTTCTGTTATATTTGGACTCATGATGTAGCATAGGCTTAAAACATTCTATATGTACGACTGTTTTTTTTTCATGACGTTGGCCCCTGTTCCTCAGTTTTTCTTCCTCTAAGGGGACTTGCCGATGACTTGTCGCGAAACTTTTTCTTCAGTTTGGCCTGGAATTTGTCTCAGCTATTGAGTTTCTTTTTGTTGTTCTTAAACCACTACTGGGCTGTGCCATCCAAATAAAAGTGCGCATTTGCCAAATACATAATGTCGTCCCACCTGTTGTATTTCGCGTCTCGGTCGGTTCTTTCAGTTTGAGGATATCTGCAATAGTAACCGCATAAAACCAGACATTGACACTGATCCATCCCCAAACGAATGTCAAAGCAGAGAGGACGATCAGCAGATGTTAAAAACGGAGGCTGAGGCCTCTACGATAATACATCTCCGTCTTTCTCTCTCTCTCTCTATCTCTCTCTCTCTCTATCTCTCTGTCTGCCTCTCTCTCAGCAACCGCAGGACAGAGAAAATTAATAGAAGGAGCCCGGATCAGTTGTCAGCCGAAAACACTGCTCCGTCTTCTGCACCACAAACCTCACACATATCACTTTCCTGGCAGAGCATCCTAGTGTGGGCGTGCAGCTTCAAACAGAAGACACACTGGACACTTGCTACAGTTACAGCTTCGCAGGGCCACCTCATGTCCGAAAACAACGCCAGGGATTGCCCACAGAGAGAACACCAAACTCTATTGCAATGCTCACACATGTCACGACTGCTACGATGCCACTCCTGAAGCAACTGCAGTCTGTGCTCCAACAGCCAACCTACAACGTAAGCTGTAGCCCCACCCACCGCCAAGGTGTCTAGCTGAGACCTCATCCAGGACCTCTCGTCAGATAGTCATGCAAAGAGGCTCAGCCAGGACTGGAGAATGTAGGATGGGGATTTGTGATGCATGGGCGATTCACTTCTGGACAGCGCCCATGGAGGTGTCTTCCACCTGGACGATGTCCAGATGGACACCCGCACTTCACATCCAAGCAGCGAAGGCGCGGGCGAAATGGGCAGCCCCTCTCCCCCACCGCCACCTCCAGCTTGATAAGCATCACCAGCTCGTCGCTACCAGATTCGTTGCACATCTTCGCGCCTCAGCGTCCCAAGCGGCAATTTTGGTGCCAATTTCATTCCTATGTGACGAACAAAGAGGCAGGCATTTAGTATCGGTCAGCTCTATTGTTACAGAAACGCTATAACTAGTTTTGTAGCTGGGGGCCGGGGAGAGGGAGTCTCTTTCTATGGAGCTCCAAACCGAACGAGGCGACGTCGTCAAATGCCACTCAGTCATATGGGTGTGGCCAGCAGCATTGTACCCGGGAAAAGGAGGGGCGCCAGGACAACATCATCAGTCTCGTGATATTGTGCTTATACAAGGTGAAAAGTATTTAAACCGACAAACTCTGGGAGGTTGTAGGGGACATGAAAACAAATATTTTCCCCTAATGTCATTTTTTCCTACGAGGATTATTTAAACCGTTGGAGGCCGTATTACGCTCTTCAGTTGATAGAAGCCGTATTACGATCTTCAGTAGTTAGAGGGCGTATTACACTCTTCAGTTAAAGGCAACTACTGTCCACCAGTGTAGTATTGCATTGTCTCTGTTTACTAATGGAGCGATACACCTGGAGTGATTACACTGATATGGTTGGTGCGTACTACATAGCGCACCACAACGGACGAGCTGCACAGCGGGTTTATCAACAACAATATCCTAATCGCTGTATCCCGCATCATACGACCTTCGATGCTGTGTACCAACGTGTGCGTGAGACGAGGTCATTTAGCAGATTACCTGGACAGGGATGCACGGTAAGAACGCTGCAATTTGAGGAAGCTGTCTTTCAGCATGTGGAGCGGGATCCTCCAATCAGCACTAGTACAATTGCACGTCACATGGGAACAAATCAGACGAATGTAAGAAAGGTCATTCGAGAGCAATTGTTAAGTCCATTTCACTTACAGCGTGTTCACAACCTGCAACCAATTGATTATCCACCCAGAGCACAGTTTTCGCAATGGTACCTGGAACAATGTGAAATGCATCCTACATTTCCATCCTCTGTGATGTTTACCGATAAAGCAACGTTCGGGCGTGATGGAGTCTTCAACATGCACAATTCGCATGTTTGGAGTGAGGATAACCCACATGCCACAGTTACTAGCGCTCATCAAGTGTGGTTCTTCGTTAATGTGTAGGTCGGTGTTGTTGGAGACTGTTTAATTGGGACGTATCTGCTACCTAGTTGTTGTCTCTTGGTCATAAAAAAATGGAAAAGTGTTTGTTGCTTTAGTTAATTTGCCGCCAGAGAAAATCTTCCTCTACCGGTTTAAATACTCCTCATAAGAAAAAATGACATTAGGGAAAAATATTTGTTTTAATGTCCCCTACAACCTTCCAGAGTTTGTCGGTTTAAATACTTTTCACCCTGTACATTTCACCATCGCGTTCTGCTGGAGAAACTCAATGGCTTGATTTTCTCTCACGGACTCCGCTTGGTTTATTCATGCTTCTGCTGTCGACGACTCGTGGCCTGGAAACTGGTTTCTGAAGTGTGAAGACTAGCGTACACTGTCGAATGAAAGTACTACATCGTGTCATTCAATGTACTTTGTGTTCGTACAATTGAGTATGACTGTGTGTCGATATATATCATTACAGTTTATTCTCGCCTCAGTAAATCTTACCACGGTCCATTCTTGGACCAACTCCTCCTCAAGATATCTATTACGTCTTCATTTAACACAAAACTGACGCCGAATAACAACACCATTTTGGATTACATCGCCAAACAATCGACTATGAAAGTTACAGCTGCAAATATTATATCACCTAAGCGAAGTTTCCGTCACAACATCAGGCGTTTCTGTGCTGAATTAATGAAGCACGTGTACAGAACTCGGAACTACCAATGGCATGCAGTGTTCAGCTTCTTTACCCCTAATAAAACTCGCCACTCTGTATTGCCGTCTAGCTCAACACAGTGATAACTGAATTTGAGAAACTAACGAGTGGAAAATTTTCACAACATCACTGGCAGTGGTAGGCTTTCAGAGTTTTTCACCACGTTCGGATTGGGAAATACACTACTGGCCATTAAAATTGCTGCACCACGAAGATGACGTGGTACAGACGCGAAATTAACCGACAGGAAGAAGATGCTGTGAGAAGCAAATGATTAACTTTACAGAGCATTAACACAAGGTTGGTGCCGGTGGTGACGCCTACAATTTGCTGACATGAGAAAAGTTTCCAACCGAATTCTCATACACAAACAGCAGTTGACCGGCGTTGCCTGGTGAAACGTTGTTGTGTTGCCTCGTGTAAGGAGGAGAAATGCGTACCTTCACGTTCCCGACTTTGATAAAGATCGGATTGTGGCCTATAGCGATTGCGGTTTATCGTATCGCGACATTGCTGCTCACGTTGGTCGAGATTCAATGACTGTTAGCACAATATGGAATCGGTGGGTTCAGGAGGGTAATACGGAATGCCGTGCTGGATCCCAACGGCCTCGTATCACTAGCAGTCGAGATGAGAGGCATCTTATCTGCATGGCTGTAAAGGATCGTGCAGCCACATCGCGATCCCTGAGTCAACAGACGAGGATGTTTGCAAGACAACAACCATCTGCACGGACAGTTCGACGACGTTTGCAGCAGCATGGACTATCAGCTCGGAGACTATGGCTGCGGTTACCCTTAACGCTGCATCACAGACAGGAACGCCTGCGATGGTGTAATCAACGACGAACCTGGGTGCACGAATGGCAAAACGTCGCATCCGTGTTTAGCGACATCGTGGTGAACGCACATTGGAAGCGTGTATTCGTCATCGCCATAATGGCGTATCACCCGGCGTGATGGTATGGGTTGCCATTTGTTACACGTCTCGGTCACCTGTTGTTCGCATTGACGGCACTTTGAACAGTGGACGTTACATTTCAGGTGTGTTACGGCCCGTAGCTCTATCCTTCATTCTATCCCTGCGAAACCCTACATTTCAGCAGGATAATCCACGACCGCATGTTGAAGGTCCTGTAGGGGCCTTTCTGGATACAGAAAATGTTCGACTGCTGCCCTGGCCAGCACATTCTCCAGATCTCTCACCAACTGAAAACTTCTGGTCAATGGTGCCCGAGCAACTGGCTCGTCAGAATACGCCAGTCACTACTCTTGATGAACTGTGGTATCGTGTTGAAGCTGCATGGGCAGCTGTACCTGTACACGCCATCCAAGCTCTGTTTGACTCAATGCCCAGGCTTATCAAGGCCGTTATACAGACAGAGGTGGTTGTTCTGGGTATTGATTTCTCAGGATCTATGCACCCATATTGCGTGAAAATGTAATCACATGTCAGTTCTAGTATAATATATTTGTCGAATGATTACCCGCTTATCATCTGAATTTCTTCTTAGTGTAGCAATTTTAATGGCCAGTAGTGTAATTCCCTCCCTCCCCTCAATCTACCACAGGCTGCCGAGTTATTGAGTACTCTAGATCTCGTGCAGTTCTGAACGTCCTCCGAAAGTCCTGCTGAATATCGCACCCATCTCAGCGACTACACCGGTTTGCCTCACCGCTTTTATAACACAGGATACTACTAGTGCTACAAATAATTACTTTCCCAATAATCCATATATATATGAGAAAGGTATGATAGATTTTTAGCTTTTGAAAAATTACAGAATAAAGAAAAGAGCAGTGCTGTCAGTTTACCGACTAATGAAACCTTGTAATCTGAACTTCCGCGCTACCTGAAATAAACTCTGCATTGTGGACAGGCACAGACCAACAACGTACCGAAAATACGTTGAACCTGCTCTTGACGGT
This sequence comes from Schistocerca gregaria, assembly GCF_023897955.1. Classification (NCBI taxonomy): domain Eukaryota; kingdom Metazoa; phylum Arthropoda; class Insecta; order Orthoptera; family Acrididae; genus Schistocerca; species Schistocerca gregaria. The sequence goes on from NC_064920.1 coordinate 892,586,716, forward strand.
GAGATCAAAGAGTGCCACCAGACATGCAGGTATCTTCCTCCTGACCCGGCTGACGGATCATCATCAATAATATCTTATGCCCATCTCTGTCTGCTGCTACAGAAAGGCTGAGAATTTTTTCCAGCACAATGATAATTCGCATGTTACGTAACTTGCTTTCGAGGATAAATTTTCTCCATAGGGATTTGAATCATTTATACAGAATACAATTAAGCGACTGCAATTTAGCGGTGTCAGCCCGGGAGGTGGATTGTACAAATGTCTAATGAAGGCGTGAGTGGAAGTCTATCCTCCTTATGAATTTGACTTTCAAAAATGGTTCAAATGGCTCTAAGCACTATGGGACTTAACATCTGACGTCATCAGTCCCCTAGACTTAGAACTTCTTAAACCTAACTAACCTAAGGACATCACGCACATCCATGCCCGAGGCAGGATTCGAGCCTGCGACCGTAGCAGCAGCGCGGCTCCGGACTGAAGCGCTTAGAATCACTCGGCCACATGGCCGGCTTTTGACTTTCATACGTACCTGTTTTTCATCTAGCATCTGATAAAAAGGTACTCGAAAATAATTTGAGCAAAACGAAGGAGAGTAGAAAATAGGCAAAGCATTCAGTCTCTGCAAGAATGTTCGCCAATACGGAAAAAAACGGAACTTAAATCACATACAGCAAGAACATTGTATAAGGAATAAAGGCAATCGTTAGATTGGTGCTACAGATGATCTCTTCGAACTTTGCCCTTAATTGGTGATAGCATTGGTCATCTGCGGTTTTATAGTATTCCGAGAGAGAAATGCAGTCCTCCAAAGTGGAGGCTCCACCATAAGCCTTAGTTTGGTAAATTACTCAAAACTGTCAAGGTCATGGGTGTACTGAGAATCCATAGCAAGCAGACCCGGGAAGCTTCGAATAGGAAGTGTCACGCTACTGCAACAGTTCACTTTTCTGTACAGGATGTTCAGCATGTAAGACGTAGACAGGGATATTGGGGCACTACTTCGTCGTGACTTTGTGTTCAGTGTAACGAAGGATGCAAATTATAATTAATCTACACTACTGTTTGGAAAAAGTCACTCAGCAAGACCGAAATATTGATTAGCATCACAGGTCTGTAACTGCATTGTGACTGGAAATTCAATACAGAGTAGCGCCTCCATGTGTTGCAATCAGAGCCACTAGACTTCGCGGCAAGTAATCAGAAACGCCTGAATATGCTACTGTGGATATTCTTCCACGCGGTTTGTAGGCGCGTCCACAAAGCATCAACTGTGCCTGCAGGAGGGCCTGAACGAACAAGTTGTTGACTGACCATACCCCAGAAATGTTCGGTGGGCGACGTGTCAGGCGAATGGACAGACCAAGGAAGCAGTGATACCGTCGTCCTTAGAAGATTTCTTGCACATTCCTCGCCACATGCGTTCGGACGTTGTCCTGTTGAAATATGGCATTTGGAACAGCTTACAGGAGGTGCAGTGCGTCGGGCTGCAAAATCTCCAGGGTGTAGCGGTAGCTGTTCAGATTGCCCTCAAGGTGTAGGAGGCGAGATTGCGTTTTATAGGCAATAACACCCCATACTGTAACAACTGGCGTTTGTTCGCTATGATGCTCAACAATACAGTCTTCCCGACTGCGTTCGCCACGACGACGCCGAACGCGTGTGCAGCCATAGTTGTAGGATAAATTGAAACTGGACACCTGTGTATGAGTTCACCTTCTCGTTGCAGTTTGCGGCCTTGGTGGTGATTGGTCAACGGAAGCCGACGCAATGGCATGCGTACCATCAGTCCCGCCAGCAGCAGACGCCGTCGAACCGTTAACGCAGACAGGTCCACACCCGTTGCAGTGTTCCAGCTTCGCTCCAATACTGTGAACAAAGCTATTGTGTCTGTTACGGCCGCCGGCCACTGTGGCCGAGCGGTTCTAGGCGCTTCAGTTTGGATCCGCGCTACCGCTGCGGTCGCAGGTTCGAATCCTGCCTCGGGCATGGATGTGTGTGATGTCCTTAGGTTGGTTAGGTTTAAATAGTTCTAAGTCTAGGGGACTGATGACCTCAGATGTGCTCAGAGCCATCTGTAACGGCCAAGCGGACAAGACGGCGGTCATCTCGCGCTGTGGTTACTTTGTGTCATTCAGTACAGTGCCAGCGGTGTGTACGGCCCTCTACTCTCCATAAGTTCCATACACGCCTCATTGCTGAAGCAGCGTGCCCTGAACGAACCGCAGCTTCACGGAACGACAGACTCGTCTGCCGCAGACCAATCATTCTGCACCATTAGAACGCAGTCACATGCCTGCATTCCAGCCTGTGACGTTGGCGAGGTGTAGTGGCACTTGGTTACACGTTTCCACCTCATATGAGGGCTCTGCACCGACTGAGCGTTGTGTCACAGTGATCTGTCCGGCTAATCAGAAGAGGGCGCTGTCTGACCTATGTGCATCCCACCTCTTTGCATTTACATAATTTATTATGGTTCCGTCGTTCTACACGTCCACTTGTCGTGACATGTTGCAGACTAATGGTCCTGATTGTTTCAATGTTTACAAAAAGTAGTGTACTAATGACGCCTGCCTCATTTTGTATAGTATGATTTATCCTTGTTAAAATCAGTCAAGGTAGCGAGATTTGTGGCTTCTTCAACTTCAAAGTGATACGTCTTTAGTTAATATTACCTTGATTAAAACATCTGATACGTCAAGCTTCAGGAAATTTTGAAATTTGTGGTAAGGTCTTACGGGACCAAACTGCTGAAACCATCGGTCCCTAAGCTTACACACTTCTTAATCTAACTTAAACTAACTTACGCTAAGGACGGCACACACATGCATGCCCAAGGGAGGACTCGAACCCCGGACGGGGAAGCCGCGCGGACCGTGACAAAACGCTTCAGGATACATCCCCAGAGCTGAACGAAGCACGACGTCCATCATTTCGCTTTTCATTTTCCTCCACGCCTTCTCTTCTACGACAATAACAGTTCAGTGGTCTCAACATTCAGTGTTCTACCACGTCTCAAGAACATGTCTGTAGACGGGTGTGCAAAACTGAATGGCGGAAGTAACTTATGCAAGATGTATCACTGCCAAGTAGCATAGCTTGATGAAACTTGGACCGTACATAGAAACAACTGCTACAGTATAATACAAAAAGCAACTGAATGAAATATGTGATGAGACGAACCGAAATGACACTTTCATTGAAGGACAATAATTACACTGGAGTCACCTAGATTCATGATGGTTCACTGGCCATTAAAAACGGCGGGACATGATTCTTTACAGGGTGTGTGACGACCACAGACGAAAATGTATGCTCTACAACACGCTCCCATGCAGACTGCTAAGGAGTTCTTGTTGTAGGGCGTTCCATTCCTACACCGGCGCGGTTGACAACTATTGAATGGTCTTTAATGCATGTGGGCGTGCCTGCAAAACGCCTTCTCAACACGTGCCACTCGTGCTCGATGGGATTTACGTCGGGAGAACGGGCAGACCAGTCCATTCGTACAATAACGCGCGACAAAAGATTCGTACCTAAAGAATGAAAGGCAGGAGAGGTCACACCAATACTCAAGAAAGCAAAGAGTAGTAATCCATCTAATTACATGCCCGTATCATTCAGTCAATTTGCAGTAGGAACTTGCAACATGTACTATAATCGAACATTTTTAATTACCTCGAAAAAATCTATTGACACATGGTACGTATTCAGAAAGAATCGGTCTTGTGAAAAACTGTTCTATATTCACACAAAGGAGAGGGTGGTATCGACAGGAAATCTCAGATCGATTCTATATTTTTAGATTTCAAAAGCGATTTATAATAAAATTGCGAGCCTATGGAGTCTCTTCTCAGTTGTGCAACTGGATTTGTGATTTCCTGTTAGGAAGGCCACAATTCTTAGTAACTGACGGATAGTTATGGAGTAACACAGAAGTGATAACTGGCGTTATAGACCGTCTTATGTTCCTAATCCAGTATACAAACGAGTTGGGAGGCGGTCTGTAAAGTCCCCTAAGACTGTTGGCAGATGATGCTCTCATTTAGCGTCTAGCAGTCATTAGAAGATAAAAATCAATTGTAGAATTATTTAGTCAAGATATCTGTATGGAATGAAGAGTGTAAATTGACACTGAATAATGAAAAGTGTGAGGTCATCGACATGAGCATTAAAATAAATCAGTTTAATTTCGGTTACACGATGAATCATACAAATCTGAAAGCATGTCAGTTCAACTATGTACCTAGGAATCACAACTACGAACAGCTTGAACTGGAACATTCGCGTAGACAATGTTGTGGGAAAGGTGAACCAAAGACTTCATTTTATTGGCAGAACACTTACAAGACGCTGCTAAAGAGATTGTCTACATTAGGCTTGTCAGTCTCCTTCTCGAGTATTGCTACGCGTTATGGGATCCGTACCAGATAGGATTTGAGGAGGACATTGAAAAAATTCAAAGAAGGGCAGCTCGTTTTATATTATCATGAAATAGGAGGGAGAATGTCACGGATATGATAGGCGAAATGAAGTGACAATCATTAAAACAACGGCGTATTTCGTTGCGGCGACATCTGTTCACGAAATTTCAGTCAGCCACTTTCTCCTGTGAATACGAAAGTAATTTGTTGCCTGTATAGGGAGGAATGATACTCGTAATAAAATCAGTGCTCGCACGGAAAGATTTAAATGTTCGTTTTCCCTGTGCGCTGTTCGAGAGAGGAACGGTAGAAAAATAGTGTGAAGGAGGCTCGATGAACCCTCTGCCAGGCACTTAATTGTGAATTGGAGAATAGCTATGTAGATGCAGAATTAAATTTTGTTGGATTTTGGCAGGAACAAGGTCATTACTGGTAAGAAGATTATTTGTGGGGTGGGGAGGATCCTTGTCATTAGATGAAGTTTAGCAGATCTTAGAGTATATTTCCGTTCACACAACAATCTCCAGAAGCCGCTTCGCTTTCCAGGAGTTTGGGTGCAAAATTTAGAAGGACTGACGAAGTAGTCGAATTCAGAGTAAATAAAAATCGAAGGAGCTGAATAAGCATTGCATTCCACTGGCAACTCTTCGTTGCAGATAAAATCTTGAGTGACAAGAGCTTCCGATAAGTCCATCACGAGAACCTGTGCCCACATCTACGGAAAGAGGGCGCTTTGTCGTAACGATTTCAAGTAGGCTACAACTGGAAACACAGTAATGTCAAAAATGACAAAATAAATTTAACAAAGGGAGGGATACCTGTAGAATGGGTAACAGGACGGAATTGCCAGTCGGTCGGAGCCCAGAGTTGTGGGCCCGATGAACAAATGAAGACAAGGAGAAGGTTGGTCCTCTGCTCTGACGTCACTGTTGTTATGGAGGACAAGCGCTAACCATAATCCCTTTCTTCAGGACAGCAGTGACAGTGACGGCCGCAGAAAACCAAGGGGAATCACGAAGCTAAGAAAATTAAAAACAGAGAATATTTAATTAATAATTTATAGTTAAGAAATTGCTCTTCTCCCTTGCCCGTTCAAAAATACGGCGCGTAAACAGAAAGAATACGATTGTGACTCCATAACTGACCTGATTTTTTTTTTCATCGTTACGATCTTGGTGCGATAGTAGGGCCTACGTAGTTGATAGTGTAAGTTCTTTGGCTGGCATGTCACGTATATCGCAGGTTTTGTTTGAAGTTTAGTCTATCAGCCTCACCAACTTGGCACACGTGTGTTACTCAGCACTGTGTCACGCACGGCCTTGTCGGATAGTAGTCAAATGAGGTTCAATTTTCAATTAATTTGCGTTGGATAACAATGTTTTTCTCTGCCGTGAGTTTCTTGTGGTATTTCCGTCTTGAAGTACTTTTGACAGTCAGCCAAGTCTTTCCGTTGTGTGATGCAAGACTAGTAAGTCTGAATCATGACTTCCTGCACTAAAGTGGATGACACGGGCCCTGTTATCCACTTACGCAAATCACCTAACAGTACACCCTGTTTTGTCTCAGCTGTAAACCATTTACTGAATAGGCCTAGCATGTGTTCTATAATTTCTCAAAGGTTATATAACTTTATCGGAACTGTAGTGTCTGAGTGAGTCATGTCGGGCATCCGATTTCGGTTTTCCTCTATTTCCTACAAATCATTTTCTGTTTATGACTGTCTAGCACTCTTTCCCCATCTCGTCTACTGTTCCACTACTAATGATCTCATTGTCGACGAGATAACTCTCGTCTACTATTATTTGTAGAATGGCACAGTAATACCATAAGCATGGCCATCTGTGAGCAAGGGAGGTATTGACGTCACATCCAGAAGACAATTAATAGCAATTATCATCGTATTTCGTCCATGCACTCCCGATATTTCACTCGTTTTCGATGACTTTAGAGTTGCAATAATATTTGAATATAACTGTTGTATGCATGCATGTCCAAAGGAACTTTGCATCGTAATTTCGAATATACAGGCACTGCAATATCGTATTTATCCGCAGACGCCGGGCGAGCGACTTCCAAATAAAATGTCTTACCAGTGAGGGAATATACAAAAAGGATGTACAAGTACAGGTTGTAGAGGCATGGTTGACGACTTGTGGAAGTTTGGGTCTGGTTTGGGTATGGCTGTCGGTCATGCAAGGATAGCCCAAGGATAGTGTGACGGGTGAGAGATGAGATAGACGAAGTAAGCCGAGATACACATCGATCACACTTAACTGACTCTTAGTTAATTTAGTGAAGACGACCGAGTCTTACACCAATGTCTGGAGAATAGGTCGATAGATGGCTCTATGGAACGTTGGGTCGTGAGCAGGTGTCGCCCCCGACACGAATTTTATTTCATTGCTGGAGGAGCATGTTTCTTTTGTAATTGTGCTATCCGCGATGTCTTCATGTTTTTTCATTTGGACATTATCAGTTTTATTGATTCCCTTACTTAATTAATTTTCTAATTAGCCACTATTTGTCTACATTTGGACATTGTAGACACTATTTATGCGGGAGTGAAACAAAATGTATGTCAGCAAAGGTTGTAAGTCTGACAACAAGGGGAAAAAAAGTTGATAGAACAATTGCCCGCGAAAGGCAAAGGTATAAAAAAAAAGTGGTGTTAGCTCAGAGGAGTAGCTACATATATTTTTTTAAAAAAGATGGATAGCGCGTCTACCATGTAAGCAGGAGATCCCGGGTTCGAGTCATTCCATTCTGCAGCTGATGGCTGTTCATAGTTTCAATTGCGAATAAATTTTATAACTTAATACGTCCACTGCAATTTCGTAAAATTAGTTCTGCTACTGCTACTCACTACTGCTATTATTAGTGGCGCTGGACCTTTCATTGACACGAAGTAATGAGTGCTGTCGACAGGATAACTCGAGTTCATTTCATATTTCTAGATTTCCAAAAGACTTTTGACACTGTTCCCCACAAGCGAGCTCTAATCACATCGGATGTTTATGGAGTAACGTCTCAGTTTTGTGCCTGGACTTCGTGTCGTATACGATAAATCGCACAAATCTAAGGGCTGTCAATTCGACTAAGTATCTAGGAATTACAATTACGAGCAACTTAAATTAGAAAGACCACCTAGATGATATTGTGCGGAAGGCGAAAGAAAGACTTCGCTTTGTTGGCAGAACACTTAGAAGATGCGACAAACAAACTAAAGAGACAGCCTACATTACACTTGTCCGTCCTCTGATGGAATATTGCTGCGCTCATTGGGATCCTTACCAGGTAGGATTGACGGAGGACATCGAAAAAGTGCAAAAAAGGGCAGCTTGTTTTGTGTTATCGCGCAGTAGGGTTTGCGGCGAGATCTATTTAAGAAATGTCAATCTCCAACTTTCTCTATCGAATGCGAAAATATTTTTTTGACACCCACCCACGTAGGGAGAAATGATCATCCTAATAAAATAAAAAAATCAGAGCTCGAACGGAAAGAATTAGGTGTTCCTTTATCCCACGCGCCATTCGAGAGTGGAATGGTAGAGAAGTAGTATGAAAATGGTTCGATGAACCCTCTGCCAGGCTCTTAAGTGTGAATTGCAGAGTAACCATGTAGATGTAGGTGAAATATTGATGAGTGATGAGTGAAACGAAAGCGATATCTGGAATTGCCCAAGCAAATGTTGTAGGCCATCTGCAGATTCTGATCTACACTCCTGGAAATGGAAAAAAGAACACATTGACACCAGTGTGTCAGACCCACCATACTTGCTCCGGACACTGCGAGAGGGCTGTACAAGCAATGATCACACGCACGGCACAGCGGACACACCAGGAACCGCGGTGTTGGCCGTCGAATGGCGCTAGCTGCGCAGCATTTGTGCACCGCCGCCGTCAGTGTCAGCCAGTTTGCCGTGGCATACGGAGCTCCATCGCAGTCTTTAACACTGGTAGCATGCCGCGACTGCGTGGACGTGAACCGTATGTGCAGTTGACGGACTTTGAGCGAGGGCGTATAGTGGGCATGCGGGAGGCCGGGTGGACGTACCGCCGAATTGCTAAACACGTGGGGCGTGAGGTGTCCACAGTACATCGATGTTATCGCCAGTGGTCGGCGGAAGGTGCACGTGCCCGTCGACCTGGGACCGGACCGCAGCGACGCACGGATGCACGCCAAGACCGTAGGATCCTACGCAGTGCCGTAGGGGACCGCACCGCCACTTCCCAGCAAATTAGGGACACTGTTGCTCCTGGGGTATCGGCGAGGACCATTCGCAACCGTCTCCATGAAGCTGGGCTACGGTCCCGCACACCGTTAGGCCGTCATCCGCTCACGCCCCAACATCGTGCAGCCCGCCTCCAGTGGTGTCGCGACAGGCGTGAATGGAGGGACGAATGGAGGCGTGTCGTCTTCAGCGATGAGAGTCGCTTCTGCCTTGGTGCCAATGATGGTCGTATGCGTGTTTGGCGCCATGCAGGTGAGCGCCACAATCAGGACTGCATACGACCGAGGCACACAGGGCCAACACCCGGCATCATGGTGTAGGGAGCGATCTCCTACACTGGCCGTACACCTCTGGTGATCGTCGAGGGAACACTGAATAGTGCATGGTACATCCAAACCGTCATCGAACCCATCGTTCTACCATTCCTAGACCGGCAAGGGAACTTGCTGTTCCAACAGGACAATGCACGTCCGCATGTATCCCGTGCCACCCAACGTGCTCTAGAAGGTGTAAGTCAACTACCCTGGCCAGCAAGATCTCCGGATCTGTCCCGCATTGAGCATGTTTGGGACTGGATGAAGCGTCGTCTCACGCGGTCTGCACGTCCAGCACGAACGCTGGTCCAACTGAGGCGCCAGGTGGAAATGGCATGGCAAGCCGTTCCACGGGACTACATCCAGCGTCTCTACGATCGTCTGCATGGGAGAATAGCAGCCTGCATTGCTGCGAAAGGTGGATATACACTGTGCTAGTGCCGACATTGTGCATGCTCTGTTGCCTGTGTCTATGTGCCTGTGGTTCTGTCAGTGTGATCATGTGATGTATCTGACCCCAGGAATGTGTCAATCAAGTTTCCCCTTCCTGGGACAATGAATTCACGGTGTTCTTATTTCAGTTTCCAGGAGTGTATATAAAGTATTTTGGAGACAATGTGAAAATCCCTTTTAGATTGATTGCAGATTTTGCTGTTGTTTGCCATCTAGTAAAGTCAACATAAGAGCAATAAAAGTTGTAAAATAATTTAGACAAGACATCAATATGGTATGTTGAGCGCCCATAAGCCCCAACACACCACCACCACCAATCAATATGGTGCTAAAAGTGGCAACGGACCCTGAACCATAAAAACTGTGAGGTCCTCCACGTGAGTACTAAAAATAACCCGTTAAATGTCGATTACACGATACATAATACAAATTTAAAGATTGTCAATTTAGCTAAATACTTAGGGAATACCCATACGAAAAACTTAAATTGGAACCATCACATAGAACATAGTGTGGAGAAGGAGAACAAAAGATTGGATTTTATTGGTGGAACACTTAGAAGATGCAATAAATCCACTAAAGAGGCTCCTACACTACGTTTGTCCGTCCTTTGCTAGAGTATTTCTGGTCAGATTAGGATTCTTACTAGATATGATTGACGCCGGACATCGAAAAAACGTTGAAAGAAGGACAGCACGTTTTGTATTATCGCGAAATAGACGAGAGATCGTACAGCTACGATAAGCGGTCTAGGGTAGCAGTCATTAAAACATAGGCGTTTTTCGCTGCGGCGAGATCTTTTCACGAATTTTCAGTCATTCCCACCTACAAGGGCTAAAGAAAGTCGTAATAAAATAAGAGAAATCAGAGTTCGCACACGAAAATTTGGGCGTTAATTTTTTTGACGTGCTATTCGAGGGTGGAAAGATCGAGAAATAGTCTGAAAGTGGTTCTGTGAACCCTCCGCGTAGTACTTAATTGTGAACTGTATAGCAGTGAAATCCTAGAAGGTGTCCTTTAAGTATTGTAAACCGATGAAAATCGGATGGAGCCAAGTCGGGACTGTATGGACGACGATCGAAGACTGAACACAAGGCGTTGCGTTGTTGCAGAAGTCGAAGCGCTCGTGTGTGGTCTGGCATTGGAATGCTGGGGAAGAGGGTGTTCCATCTGTGGACAGAGCTTTTTGTGGGTAGACACTCGATTGCAGCTAACTGTTTGTTACGCACAGACATAGTTACGTTACACACCGCCATGTTACACTCTACGATTCGGAACCCCCGCCGCGAGGAGTGGCCGGGCGATTTGAGGCGCCATCTACATCTACATCTACATCTACATCTACATCCGTACTCCGCAAGCCACCTGACGGTGTGTAGCAGGGGGGTACTTTTAGTACCTCCATCGGTTCTCTCTTCTATTCCAGTCTCTTATACTTCGTGCAAAAAAAGATTGTCGTTATGCCTCTGTGTGGGCTCTAATCACTCTGATTTTATCCTCATGGTCTCTTCGCGAGATATACGTAGGAGGGAGCAATATACTGCTTGACTCCTCGGTGAAGGTAAGTTCTCGAAACTTCAACAAAAGCCTGTACCGAGATACTGAGCGTCTCTCCTGCAGTCTTCCACTGGAGTTTATCTATCATCTCCGTAACGCTTTCGCGATTACTAAATGATCCTTTAACGAAGCGCGCTGTTCTCCGTTGGATCTTCTCTACCACTTCTATCAACGGTGTCTGGTACGGGTCCCACACTGGTGAGCAATATTCAAGCAGTGGGTGAACAAGTGTACTGTAAACTACTTCCTTCGTTTTCGGATTGCATTTCCTTAGGATTCTTCCAATGAATCTCAGTCTGGCATCCGCTTTACCGACGATCAACTTTGTATGATCATTCCATTTTAAAATGGTTCAAATGGCTCTGAGCACTATGGGACTTAACATCTGTGGTCATCAGTCCCCTAGAAGTTAGAACTACTTAAACCTAACTAACCTAAGGACGCCACACACATCCATGCCCGAGGCAGGATTCGAACCTGCGACCGTAGCGGTCACGCGGTTCCAGACTGAAGTGCCTAGAACCGCACGGCCACATCGACCGGCATTCCATTTAACATCACTCCTAATGCCTACTCCCACATAATTCACGGAATTAACTGCTTCCAGTTGATGACCTGCTATATTGTAGCTAAATGATAAAGGATCTTTCTTTCTATGTATTCGCAGTACATTACACTTGTCTACATTGAGATTCAATTGCCATTCCCTGCACCATGCGTCAATTCGTTGCAGATCCTCCTGCATTTCAGTACAATTTTCCATTGTTACCACCTCTCGATATACCACAGCATCATCCGCAAAAAGCCTCAGTGAACTTGCGATGTTATCCACAAGGTCATTTAAGTATATTGTGAATAGCAACGGTCCTACGAGACTTCCCTGTGGCACACCTGAAATCACTCTTACTTCGGAAGACTTCTCTCCATTGAGAATGGCATGCTGCGTTCTGTTATGTAGGAACTCTTCAATCCAATCACACAATTGGTCTCATAGTCATTTGTTCATTAAACGACTTGGGGGAACTGTATCGAACGCCTTGCGGAAGTCACGAAACACGGCATCTACCTGGGAACCCGTGCCTATGGCCCTCTAGGTCTCGTGGACGAATAGCGCGAGCTGGGTGTCACACGACCGTCTTTTTCGAAACCCATATTACGGATTGCGCCCCTTCTCCCGCCAGAGGTTCTAGTCCTCACGCAGGCACGTGTGTGTGTGTGTTTTTCTTAGCATAATTTAGTTTAAATTAGTTTAAGTAGTGTGTTAGTCTAGGGACTCGCGCGTCCGTCAGCCGTCGTAATTTTAATGGTTCAAATGGCTCTGAGCACTATGGGACTTAACATCGGAGGTCATCAGTCCCGTAGAACTTAGAACTACTTAAACCTAACTAACCTAAGGACATCACACAACACCCAGACATCACGAGGCAGAAAATATCCCCGACCCCCCCCCCTCCCCCCGTAATTTTAATATATTATTATTATTATTATGTTTATTATTTTTATTGTTGCCAACTTACGTGGTGGGCCTTAATAAAAATGATATTTCATTCTATTTTTACTTACAGTTAAATGCTTTTGTGAAGTTATCCTTTTTAACAATATTAATCTTAAAATATTTGTTACGTTAATGGATGTTAGACTCGCTGAATCTTAAAACATGAGCATACAAGTTGAATATTTGAATAAACTTTTCATATTAATTTCCTCGGCTAGTCAGTTCACTTTAAAGCAAGAAATCTTAAGTTATTAATTACAATTGCGGCCCACACATGCCCGAGAGTATTTTTGCTTACCTCCGTTAACCATGATATTGTAGTCGGAGTGCTGGCTCTGGCTGTCGGCTATGATATTGAAAATAAGAATCTTAAAGCTACGTATTTTCTCCAACTTCGTGCGGCTGTGGAGTAAAATGTGTATTACGTTTATAGCGTGCGAGTATTTCGCTTCCGCTAAATTTTATAAGTTAATATCGCCACGTAATGGCGCCGTTGGCTGATCGGCCGCTGCGATTGTTGAACTGTAAAGTACTTGAATGCGGGTTAATTCAAAGGAAGGCGGACATGAAATCGGGATCACCTCTTACAAATTAAAGGTGAACAATGATATTAAATCAATATATTATCTGCTTAATTCGTACAAATATGCTTACATTTGCCAGAACTCGCAAAATGTCCGTCTACACACAACCAAGACAAGAGAAGAAGTGAAGACGACTAAAAAAATTAACAAAAGAGCGTATCTTGTCGTCTCTTTAGATCATTTAGTTATATTTCTTTGCACTCGAAACTTACACAGAGAAATTATTATTTTACGCCTACATGATAAAAATATATTATTCAATTTTTAAATGTCTCTACTTTATAAGTACTGTTTTTTAAGGGTTTTCTTATTACCTCACTGGGGACTCTATAGGACCGATGACCTCAGTAGTTTGCTCCCCTAGGAGCACCTCGTAACTGCAGAGGTTTGCAACTTCAGTGAAGAGGGAAAATCTGACATGTAATACACCGACAGATATTGAGAACAGAAGAAAAAAATTGGGAGACATACGTTTTTAGTACGCCCTCGTACTACCACTAAGCTGAGTTTCCCATTGGCATTTGTGAAGCAAACCAGAGTACCGATTGTGCTTATTTTGTCACGCATCTGCTCAGATGTTTCGAGTGAATTCTCACACGAAACGGAACTGTACTAGATGTTTGTTTTACTTACAATGATTCTTTCGGAAACTTTCGCCCGGAAATGACAGAGCATCCCTTTTCGTATCGTGACTCACTTGAGAGCTGCACTCGGCGTTTCCTTAAACAGGAGGTCGCCAGCAACACCTCGCCCCCGCATTGAGCTGCGCCGCGTGCGGTGGTGAATCAAGCGACGTCGGCGGAGAGGGGGCGTGGCGCTTCCCGTGCAGCCCGTTCTGGGAAGAGCGGGCGCCGCCGTTGCGTCATGGGGACGCCGCGCGCCTCTCCGGGAAAAAACGCAGCGCTCCCCAGCGTGCCTCAGATGTGCCGTCACTAACTGACGGACGGTGTCGAGTTCCCGCATTAAGGACGCAGTAAACAGCACTCCACACACCATAAACTATGCTAGCCGAGGGGGAGGCGAAAGAAGTCAGAAGTTTAATTGCCCGTTTGTACAGACGCCAGCACACGGAAAATACTAGCCAGAGCTAGACGAGGAAATCGTAAGGAAATAGCCTTTGGTGTGACTTACGACACCGTGGAAGTTAATGCAGATTCGAATAAAGCATTAGTGGTGTGCTGCTTGAGACAGATACGTCCATTAAATATCTAGGAGTAACATTGGAAAGCAATATGGAATGTAATGATCATGTAAGCACTGTAATAGGGAAGGAGAATGGTAGACTTTCGTTTGTTCAAGAATACTAGTAAAGTGTAGCTCATCTGTAAAGGACGACACGTGTAGAACACAAGCACGACCCATTCTACATCTACATCTACTACTCCGCAAGCCACCCACGGTGTGTGGCGGAGGGCACTTTACGTGCCACTGTCATTACCTCTCCCTCCTATTCCAGTCGCGTATGGTTCGCGGGAAGAACGACTGCCGGAAAGCCTCCGTGCGCGCTCGAATCTCTCTAAATTTACATTCGTGATCTCCTCGGGAGGTATAAGTAGGGGGAAGCAATATATTCGATACCTCATCCGGAAACGCACCCTCTCGAAACCTGGACAGCAAGCTACGCCGCGATGCAGAGCGCCTCTCTTGCAGAGTCTGCCACTTGACTTTGCTAAACATCTCCGTAACGCTGTCACGCTTACCAAATAACCTTGTGACGAAACGCGCCGCTCTTCTTTGGATCTTCTCTATCTCCTCTGTCAACCCGATCTGGTACGGATCCCACACTGATGAGCAATACTCAAGTATAGGTCAAACGAGTGTTTTGTAAGCCACCTCCTTTGTTGATGGACTACATTTTCTAAGGACTCTCCCAATAAATATCAACCTGGCATCCGCCTTATCAACATTTAATTTTGTATGATCATTCCACTTCAAATCGTTCCGTACGCATACTCCCAGATATTTTACAGAAGTAAACCTTCTTTCTATGTATTCGCAATACATTACATTTGTCCCATAACACTCCCCTGTGGCACGCCAGAGGTTACTTTAACGTCTGTAGACGTCTCTCCATTGAGAACAACATGCTGCGTTCTGTTTGCTAAAAACTCTTCAATCCAGCCGCACAGCTGGTCTGATATTCCGTAGGCTCTTACTTTGCTTATCAGGCGACAGTGCGGAACTGTATAGAACGACTTCCGGAAGTCAAGGAAAATGGCATGTACCTGGGAGCCTGTATCTAATACTTTCTGGGTCTCATGAACAAATAAAGCGAGTTGGGTCTCACACGGTCGCTGTTTGCAGGATCCATATTGATTATGGGTTTCCAGAAATGACATAAGACGAGAGCAAACTCATGTTCAAAAATTCTACAATAGATCGATGTCAGAGATATAGGCCTATAGTTTTGCGCATCTGCTCGACGACCCTTCTTGAAGACTGGGACTACCTGTGCTATTTTCCAATCATTTGGAACCTTCCGTTCCTCTAGAGACTTGCGGTACACGGCTGTTAGAAGGGAGGCAAGTTCTTTCTCGTAATCTGTGTAGAATCGAATTGGTATCCCTTCACGTCCACTGGGCTTACCTCTGTTGAGTGATTTCAGTTGCTTTTCTATTCCTTGGACGCTGGACTCTTGCATATTGCTCGAGTGTTTGGTTCCTCGCCAGATCGGATTAGGGGAAGGGATCGAAGCAAGTCAGAGGAGCGCTGCAACATCGAACGGTTGGTTCGATCAACGCGCAATAATTATGAAGATGCTTCGAGATCTCAAGTGGAATCTCTGAAGGAAAGATGAAGTTCTTTTCGCGAAATACTGTTAAGGAAATTAAGAGAACCGATATTTGAGGCTGACTGCAGAAATATTCTACTGCCGCCAATGTAAGTTTCGTGTAAAGGCTGCGTAGATAAGTAAGAGAAATTACGGCAAGACGAAGGCATATAGTCGTTTTTTCCTCGCTCCCATTACTAGCAGAATAGGAAGGGGGAATACTAGTAGTGGTACGACGTACCGTATGATGGCTTGCGGACTACGTATGTACACTGCTGGCCATTTAAGTTGCTACACCAATAAGAAATGCAGACGATAAGCGGCTATTCATTGGACAAATATATTATACTAGAACTGACATGTGATTACATTTTCACGCAATTTTGGGTGCATAGATTCTGAGAAACCAGTACCCAGAACACCCACCTCTGACCCTAATAATGGCCTTGATACGCCTGAGCTTGGATGGCGTGTACACGTACAGCTGCCCATGCAGCTTCAACACGATACCACAGTTCATCAAGAGTAGTGCCTGGCGTATTGTGACGAGCCACTTGCTCGGCCACCATTGAACAGACGTTTTCAATTGGTGAGAGATCTGGAGAATGTGCTGGCAGGGCAGCAGTCAAACATTTTCTGTATCCAGAAAGACCCGTACAGGACCTGCGACATGAGGTCATGAATTATCCTGCTGAAATGTAGGGTTTCGCAGGGATGGAATGAAGGGTAGAGCCACGGGTCGTAACACATCGGAAATCTAACGTCCACTGTTCAAAGTGTCGTCAATGCTAACAAGAGGTGACCGAGACGTGTAACCAATGGAACCCCATACCATCACGCCGAGTGATACGCCAGTATGGCGATGACGAATACACGCTTCTAATGTGCGTTCACCGCGATGTCGCCAAACACGGATGCGACCAGGATGAAGCTGTAAACAGAACCTGGATTCATCCGAAAAAAGGACGTTTTGCCATTCCTGCCTTTGAGTACACCATCGCAGGCGCTCCTGTCTGTGATGCAGCGTCAAGGGTAACCGCAGCCACGGTCTCCGAGCTGATAGTGCATGCTGCTGCAAACGTCGTCGAACTGTTCGTGAAGATGGTTCTTGTCTTACAAACGTCCCCATCTGTCGACTCAGAGATCGAGACGTGGCTGCACGATCCGTTACAGCCATGCGGATACGATGCCTGTCATCTCGACTGCTAGTGATATGAGGCCTTTGGGATCAAGCACGGCATTCAGTATTACCCTCCTGAACCCACCGATTCCATATTCTGCTAACTGTCATTGAATCTCGACCAACGCGAGCAGCAATGTCGCGATACGATAAACCGCAATCGTGATAGGCTACAATCCGACCTTTATCAAAGTCGGAAACGTGATGGTACGCATATCTTCTCTTAACACAAGGCATCACAACAACGTTTCACCAGGCAACGCCGGTCAACTGCTGTTTGTGTATGAGAAATCGTTGGAAACTTCCCCCCAGTCAGTACCTTTTGTGAATGCTCTGAATAGCTAATCATTTGCATATCACAGCATCTTCTTCCTGTCGGTTTAATTTCGCGTCTGTAGCACGTCGTCTTCGTGGTGTAGCAATTTTAATGGCCAGTAGAGTAGATGTTAGTGTAAAGGCGCCACCAAGTTCTGACCTGAAGGGAAACCGTGGTGAAACTGAATCGTAGATGGTGGACTGCAATTTGAACTTTATTCCCTCCAGTTCGCCTACAGCAGTTGATAGAAACGTTTATGCAGAGAGAGAACTTACAACACATCTTTACACCCGAATTACGTGAGGGTGGTTTCAATCATATTTCATAAACATGAGGTTTTTGTGATCTTTCAAACTTTCTCACCGAATTTGGTGGTTTAAATTTTTTTGTGTTTCTTTTCCAGTTTTCATTTACTTTTAACGATATTTCGACAACATCCTTAGATTTCTTTGCTCGCTTTTTGGACTAAAAACAAAACACGAGAATGGGCTAGGAACCCTTCTCGCCAACCTATCAGGTACAGTGGAGCAGCTTCAGTCCTTAACCGCAAAACTTCAACGCTCGCAGGTTCGAATCCTGCCTCGGGCACGGTTGTGTATGATGTCCTTAGATTAGTTAGGTTTAAGTAGTTTTAAGTTCTAGGGGTCTGATGACCTCCGATGTTAAGTCCCATAGGGCTCAGGGCCAGTTGAACCATTTGTGGAAAGTTACGTGAGAACAAAGTCGTCGAAACGGTGTGGTCGAGTTGTTTACTTAGAAGTTTGATGGTATCAAAGCGCCATGTAATGCTTGGTCAGAAACTGGCATCAGACCAGATACGTTTTGAACTAGACAAAAAACATGCCAAACTGTACCCGCACACGAGAAAACATGGCTGCAGTTCACTGTAAAATGCCTCAGAGCCGTACCAAATGAACCTGACGCCTGTCGCAGCAGTACCCCACGTGGACTGCACTTGCATCCCTACTGAGCGTCTGTTGTTCATGCATTAAAAACAGCTTTTGCTCATCAGCGCCTCCAGTCTGTGAGTGGCTCTTCAGTGAGACGACAATGAATGGCTTGGACATGGATCTGTTCTTCACGCCTGATGAAGCCTGGTTTCAACAGAGTGGTGATGTCTGCTCACAGAATCACAAGTTCTGATCAGTGGAGAGTCCGCATAATTTCCACGAAACACCATTGCATGATCAGAAGTTTGGGGTTTCGTGTGCAATGTCTGCACTCCGCATTATTGGTCCGATTTTCTTTCATCAGAGGCTGGCTTCGGCGCGTTACACTGCCAACATTTTGAAACCATTCGTGGGAGCATTAACAGAGGAGGAAAAGACCTTCCAACAGAATGGAGCAACTGCCCATATGGTTCAAATGGCTCTGAGCACTATGGGCCTTAAAATATGAGGTCATCAGTCCCCTAGAACTTAGGACTACTTAAACCTAACTGACCTAAGGACATCACACATCCATGCCCGAGACAGGATTAAACCCTGCGACCGGAGCGGTCACGTGGTTCCAGACTGTAGCGCCTAGAACCGCTGGGTCACTTCAGCCGGCAACTGCCCATACAGACGGCCGAACATTGGAGCACATTTACGCAGTCTGACAGAGATATTAGCAGAGGTCAGTCTGGTGGCGGCCCTAGCTGGCTACCCAGGTCACACGAGCTATCAGTGTGCCATTACTTTGTGCGATCATCCCTTAAGTGAAACGTTTACCGGAACAACCATGACAGCCTTCAAGGCCTGCATGAGAACATTCCAAATGAGACTGAAGCAATTCCAGTAATCCAGCTTCGACCCCCGTTCAGCAACTTGCTGACCAGGGCCCAAAAGTGCCAATGGTGGTCACTTTCAACATCTGCTATAGTCAGGTTGATACTGTATTTCCTTTCCTCAGTTGTGTTTCTCTGTGTCCTGGAACTCTGTTCTCCCCTCCACATTTATTTGCAGCACCCTGTATAACAGGCTGTTCCAGCTCGTCGGCTCCGCGTTGTGAGCCGCGGAGCGCTCCCTGCTCCAGGGAGGCGTGTCGCTCGCTGCGACCATTCAAGTAGGCCGGCACGCCGGCCCGTGGCACGGCTGGCTCAGAAAGGCTACAAGGCAAGGGTTTCGATGTGCCAGCTGCGTCTTACAAGATCGACAACCTCATACTCTTAGCTGATAAGACGTTTTGACATGCTACACCAGGAAATACGATGTTCAGCAAATAAATAAGAAACAACTGTTTTACAAGAAACTGCATACTAAAATTAATGGGCCTTTTCTTTTCATTACAAGATCGGAAATATCAGGCTTGACCGATACAATATTGACAAATCCAACATGTTGTAGCACCTCTTTCTCAACAAAGTTGAGTTTTGCAAATCAATAATCTCTACTTGAAGTGAAGATGACAAGTCATTGGGGGAAACTGAAAAAGGAGTGCTGAATACCTTAAGTTCCATTTCCAAACTAGCGAGGTCTCGGAATCGTGTTTCAACCGACGTGATGAGCTGCTTAAACTTTGGTTGGTAATCGCCGAAAGTAGTACCTTCAGGTAGTTTTAAAGAAGCAAGACGATTGAAGAACGTTAAATGTCCATTACTCATCTGCCTCTCAACTAAACGTAACTTTTGCATGAACGCTTTGATCTGGTCGTGCATGTCAACGAGTAGCTGCCCTTTGCCCTGCAATGAGAGAAATTATTCAGATGCATAGTTATGTCAGCTAGGAAAGCCACGTCTGATATCCATTTTATATCTTTCAGACAACGCATTTCTTCCCCTTTCATTTCGAGAAATACGGATATTTCCTCACGAATGGCAAAGAAAACATCAAGAACTTTTCCCCGACCTAGCCAACGAACTATATTGTGGCAAGGCATATCTCCATACTCTGCTTCCATATCTTTCAGGAATCCCTTGAATTGGCGATGGTTCATACCGTGACGCCGCACAAAATTCGCACACTTGACGACATCTTCCATTACATCACCTAGCTCTACTGTTTCAGCGCACAGTACCTCTTCGTGAATAAAACAATGAAGAGTCAAAATGTCTTTCCCAAATTAGTCCCTGAGGTTATTTTTCAAACGAGAAGCAAAATCTTGGTGACTCCCGATCATTTGTGGTGCACCGTCTGTCGCTACAGAATGGAGCTTATCAAACGGCAAATTCATATTGTTCACTCATTCACAAACAGCTTCAAAAATATCACGTCCTTTGTCGGTGTAATCGAGTGGTACCATATCCAAGAATTCTTCATGTCGACACCAAGGCAAAAAGTGCAAGCTCAGCACAGTCCGATAAGTCGGTGCTTTTGTCAAGCGCTAGCGAAAATGCAACAAAGCTCTCCGCCTTTTTCCTGAGCTGTGTCTCTAAATCCGCTGCCATGTCCAGGATTCGACAAGACATTGTTTGCTTCGACAGGCAAACCCCTTCTATTGCTAGCACCTCCCTTGGAAACAAACATTCTGCAACTGCTACCATGCACGACTTTACGAGTGGTCCCACCGAAAACGGCTTGCCACTCGTCGCAGTGATGTGAGCGACCCTGCAGCTAGTTCGAATTGCAAATTCAGTAGTGTTTTCTCCGCTCTCATTCACCTGAAAATTATAAACGCATTACAGAACACGAACTATATTGCATTTTTGATACCCTCCGTATTACGGAGCCGTTTTTAAACTTACGTCTCCTGGTATGTCGTTCTTAAGCCTGGCTACCAGTTCTCTGCGTGCAACGCCTTCTACCTGATCGAAGTGCGCTGCGTGAAGAGGTATATAATGTCGTTGTATATTGTACCTCTTCGCAGAATTAAACACTTTATGACATACAAGACACTGCGGACGACCATCCCTGACAATGAATAGAAAGGTATCCTCCAATGGAGGTACAGGGCTCCCACGGCTAGTCATAGCTGTCATTGAACACGTATTATTGCGTCAGTTGCAGTTGCATGCGGCCAGAGGGCAGTGAGTTCGCTTTCCCCCTCCACGCAGGCTCCGAGCTGCCACAGTGAGCGCTCCGGCTCCCTGGAGCTCGCTTGGAACAGCCTGCTGTATAACATATATTGCTGTTCCCGTGTCAACAAAATGTTGAAACTGAAAAAATTCCTTTCCTGTTCCACTCGCGAATAGAGAGATGGAGAAACGACTGTCTATATGCATCCGTATGATCACTAATTTCTCTTACTTTATTCTCATGATCTTTGCCCGAAATGCACGTTGGCGGCAATAGAATCGTTCAATAGTCGGCTTCAAATGCCAGTTCTCTAAATTTAGAGGGACATTTGATGCGGAATCCAGTAAAATTTAACATGACGCTGCGTCGAGTGGTTCAAGAACACTTTTACAACCTTTGAGACAGTTTCTTTGTACCAAAACAAATTATGTCTGAAAATCCTTCGTTTTCGAGGTATTGCCGGCCGATGTGGCCGTGCGGTTCCAGGCGCTTCAGTCTGGAACCGCGTGACCGGTACGGTCGCAGGTTTGAATCCTACCTCGGGAATGGATGTGTGTGATGTCCTTAGGTTAGTCAGGTTTAAGTAGTTCTAAGTTCTGGGGGCGTGATGACCATAGATGTTAAGTCACATAGTGCTCAGAGCCATTTTTTCGAGGTATTAACAATAAATTTACAGTTTGGATGACTGGAGCTCATCAACAAATAAACTCATAATAAATGCTCAAATGTTCTCCTCTTTCTTATAAACACGCAAGCACTCAACGAAACATGGACTATCGCACTCTTTTAAATATTCCCTAATGGTTTCGAAGCTTCCATGACACGTCGATAAAGAGTTTCAGGATCCTGGTGGCCTGCTGCATAGACAAATTGTTTAAGGCGTCACCAGAGATAATAATGCAAAGAGTTAGGTCGACGGAACGTCCCGGCCATGGTACTGGTGCTCCTCTACCTATCGATCTGTCGTGGTAGGTACTGGCCAGTACATCTCGAACACCGAGACTGAAATGTGCTGGAGTTTCATGATGCATAAACTCTATGTTTCTTCTTACTTGTAGGGGCACCTCTTCTAGAAGGTTCTGGAAAGTGTTCTGAATTAATTCCCTGTGGACAGCATCTGTAAGACGTGTTGGGGAACGTATGGCCCTATCAGACTGTCACCTACAACTCCAGCCCACACATTAATCCTAAAATGATGCTGATGGCTAGCCTGTATTTTAGCATGGGAGTTGCGATCAGATGTGTTGGTTGTGAAAATCTGTTATTCTCTCTCTTCCAAGAATTGCCTTGTCTGTAAACAAAATTGTAGTGATAAACAACAGACTGGCAGTTCCTGCAACAGGCCATCAGTAAGAGTTTTCCTGTGATGAGTGATCGGCAGGCGTTAGGTCTTGCACACGTTGAGGGTGATACGGATACATGAGTTGCTTGCAATGTATCCATGCTGAATTTCGAGAAGTACCACATGCCCAGGCACTAGTCTCGCGCTGATACGTGGCTCTTCTTATGCTGTTTATTATACTTTTGAAGCTCACAATATTCAAATAGTCTAACATTTTCTTTCATAACGTTGTCAACATCTAGTCCAAACCGTGTCCAATACATAAGTGCTTGGCAGTATATTTTGCGCGTGGTTTTATCCGAAACGGTACTAGTGCATTACACACACTCACTAAACCTACAGGCTCTCCTGTTCGACTGCCGCTATAGATATCTCTCTCGCATCACAGTTAGTATAATAGGTCTACAATCACATTCTGTTTTGCATGTTGCATTTAACAAAAGCATTACAAATAAGATAAGTAAACTGTAGATGGTTTCCCAGTCGGAAGAAGATCTATAGAAACAAGTCATGGGTTTTGAATTTAGAGATGTAGAGTAAAACCCAATCCTTTCTATATGAATTATACAGTGTGATTCTTATTAATGTTTAAAAAAACCCTAAGCGACGTAGGTGAAGAGTAGACAAGTAATTTAACATAATTCATGAGACCGCAAATGTCAGCACCCATAGCTCGAAAGTGGATGACGAATGTTGAACATGTTACGACACCACACGACGCAGATTAATTCCATAATGTGGCTGATTGCTCGTTTTGTGTATTTTATTGCTGCTTTGAGGGAGTTGACGCTTTGACGTTTCAGCAGTACAAGCTTACTGCATATTGGAACGCCACGCAATTTCCCCTTATCGGGACAAATTTGCTGGCACAGTAAATCTCACGTTTACCGGACAGGGTATTGGCAAAGTTGGTCAGGGGGTGTGATACTGAAACGTCCCTTTTGAAAAATTATACACGACTGTGCTTAACCTGACACAAAATATTTTTAGCGCAACGCAGTCTGACTTTCAAAAATCCCTACAAGAGAATGGCCCTGACTAACATTAACCTATATGTTTCACAAATCACTTACCTCACAAAAATCTTCGTTACTCGAACTACTGCAATACAGCCAGCGCCACTACTGCCAGCTAACTAAAAGATTCAAACTACGGAAGTCACTAACTACTGATAGGCACAGTTAGCAAATGAAAGATTTTAATAGAGAACAAACAATGTATTTACCTTTATAGTCATAATATATATATATCAGTTCATGACACCAATTCTTACAAATTTCAAAACTTGCACATGTTGAGGGTGATACGGATACATGAGTTGCTTGCAATGTATCCATGCTGAATTTCGAGAAGTACCACATGCCCGGGCACTAGTCTTGCGCTGATACGTGGCTCTGTACGCCTGTACCCCACGTCCACCACCGCTGGTGGCTCACCTCCAACTGTGCAACGCTACGCGCTGTTAGCATCCAGCTGCCGCTGCCCAACACTACAATGGCCGACAACAATGCGAACCAGCCACAGACTGCACACGGCACAGCCAGTGATTTTCATACAGAGCGCTACGTGGCGTTACCAATAAAAAAACCTAAACAGCCTACTTACATAGCCCCCATGCTCCCCACAAAAAATTTACAACTTGTTTTGGGCAGTAGCCAATACAGATTTCAAAATTTTTTTCATAATTACAATAACAAAGAAATGAAATGCACACACTTATCGATACAATTTTGGTCAAAAGCTAAAATTTTCTCAGAGTCCATAAAGACAGTCCTGATCGTTCATCACAGTAAAATAGCAGTGTTTTTGCTCAATGTCTGAGCAGTAAAAGAAAATGCACACGGAAGTAGTGGATTTCCATGAAGTCTTGAAAAAGTAGTGTTGTCCTTCTAACGGAAAGACAGTGCTGACTCTTGACATGCAGACAGGTAATGGGCCACAACAGAGCAAACCCACAGCAGAGTCAGTCGAAGTTTTGAAGAATATTGGTAGGTAGGTCATCACAGAGTAGACCCCTTGTAGTCCTGGTAGAGATTACGGTATTGGTGGGCCATCAGAGATGCAGACCCACTGTAGACCTTGTAGAAATAATGGTATTGGTGGGTCATCAAAGGTGTAGACCCACTGTAGTCCTTGAAGAGATGGCTAGCAGCCAACTGTTGCGACTGTGCAGGTGCACAATCACCATCGAAGAGTCTTGTGGAGAATACAGCAAGTCCATAAACCACCACTTGGCCACTCACAAAGAATTTGTTTGAAATGTCCTTAGAACCAGCAGTGCTGTTATCCCTTGCTGAATTATTAACACACGTGCAAACACTATGAGTCCCTATTTCTCACATATTGTCCATATACTACGACCAACAGAAACATGTGCAGTGAAATGTAATTTACAAATTACTTAATTTGATGAACTGGTGTCAAATACAATTTTATAACAGAAGAATACAATAACCAAGGTACAAAATACATCATTAAAGAACATAACAATACAGGTAACATTTGCAGTTATACAGGCTTTACAAAAGAATCGAAATAACAAATACATCAGTGTTACAAAAATTACGACATAAGTATATACATAAAAGATCAGAATAACTTTTGGAAGATCAACTTCACACATGAGCATTAGAACAAAACAGAATAAATAATGTGTAAACGTCTTTACGAAGTAAATAACATAGTATTAGAAAAACATAAACACACATAGAAGGTTAACACGAAAGGAAAGGACAGGGTTTGTTTTACTGCAGTATTTTGCATAGAGATCTCTCTTAGTTCATCATTATTCCCAAAAAGTCCTATCTAATCCTGCTTTCTGTATTCTGTTCACATCCTCTTTCAAAAATAGTTTTTCTCCACTGTACACTACTTTTTTGGCCAAACCATTTTCTTATAGCTTCTCAATGCATTTCTTCCAATTCATCATAGTTAGTTTCTTATATAGTCTACTCTCTCTTAAGCTAACTTAAATCTACTGAGCTCAGATGCTAAACTAAGGGACGAGGCAATGCAGCAGCACAAAACAATTAATACAAACAGCAATGACAAAAAAGTGCAAGTAAGCAAAGCAAGCAGCAATATTAAAACTAATATAAAACAAAAAAAAATGAAAGTTGTCAAAGCAAGCAACAATATTACAACTAATATAAGGCAATGCGCAGCAAACAAGAAAAATAAATCCATAGTAAAACTGGCTTAACAGAGTAATACAAAGTCAAATTCAGTAACATTATGCCTGGCAAACAGCAGCAGCAAATGCAATAACTTATATCTAAACACGACAAAGCTGAAGCAGAAAAAATATTACATTAAAAATGTTTAATACCTATGTCACATCTTAACACTAGAGTGATGCATCACGAGAACATACGCTAGCAGATAAGTTACCAAATCGTAAAAAAATTATTTTCGCAATTCCTGTGAAGGGAAATGTCTATTTGTGCTGTCTTTTCTAAGAAAGTACATCATAAAATGATTCTTTACTGGGTCTGTAGACAGAAAATAGTGATATTAGTATATATATTAAATTTTGTTTTAGCCAATGCTGCAGTGCAGATAGAAACTGGATATTAAACAAAATGAGCAATCTCTCAGCTAGAAAGACAATAGATATAAAATGTTTCTCATCATTTAATTACAGTAAATAAAAATTAAGAGCTTCACAGTGTAATCATATGTTTTCAAGTTTGGGCGTGTCATATTTGCGATGCTTTCTACAAAGGAATGTCAATAGCGACGTTAATGGCCTCCTTTTTTCTCCACCTGTGCCTCTGAAAGGCACACACTAATGACTTTTTCTCAAGGCGGCTGGCACACCTGGCCGCTCGCAACGCATTACGTCACGGTCACTTACCTTTCTTACCGAAATATTTACGACAGCAGTTTCCGCTACAGTGACAGTCTCATGTAAAATAATTTTCACAGGTTGAGAATTTGTGTTACAAACGTGTAGAAAATAAAATCCTATAAATATAACAGTGTCCAAAAAATTTTCGACCGCATTGTAATTCGTTCACACATGTACACACATTTCATAACTCTTAAAGTACGATTCTTGGTTTCCAACAACGTTTTTCTCAAACCAGAGTCCCTAACCACTACTCATTATTCCTTACCTTATTCGTCCACACTTCTTGAATATTTCATCACAACAGATACGTAGCATAATCAAATAACTCATATAGCATCAGCTTATTGATCATAAACATACCGCAACAGCGTAATACACATCATCATAAAACCTCAGCCAAATCTCAAAATCATCGTAGCTTTCTGCAATAACTTCAAAACCTAAAAAATATTCTCTGCTCATTTCAATAGTGTCATCTACCTCAAGCGAACTTTAAAAATCATCATCTCATACCAAATACATGATTAAAAGCTCTCATAGTATCACAACGGTTCCAAAAAAATATGAACAGTTCACAAAGTACAGACAAAATACAATTTCATAAGTGTGAAGTTTTCCAACTGTGTAATTATGTAAACATCTGTCACTGATATAGTATAATAAATGTTTGTTTCTCTTAGTTAAATGATCAGATAGCTGTGTAATTTATGTGTTAGAGAAATATGGTACCGATGTGTAAAGTAGTATAAGCAAATACCATATTAGCTAGGGCTCCTTGTGTTTGCCAGACACATGGTACACAAAGTAAGTGTGTACCCCCCTGAGGAATAATGTAATTATATCCTCAGGTGTTACAGATTACAGCAATGGAATGAAATGTATCACGGAAAACCTTTGTATCATTGTACTTCAAATATCTTTAAAAATAAATGTTTTAAGTACAAAATTAATTACTCAAATACGTGTACTGTAGCGCTAAACTGTGCGTCTTGTTGTAAGATAATTATGTGGAAGTGTCGTAGTTATCGTCCTCTGTAAGCAAAGTTCTGCTGAAGTCGATGTACTTACCTCGTAATAAACGAAGTGAATTGCTTTGCGTATAAATATCTTAGTTATTACGCTTATTGCCATGATGAAGAAAGTACTGTTCTGTAACGTATTGCTGTGCTATGGAAAAGGCTGTCTAATTGTAGCTGTACCACAAAAGTTACCACTAAAACATGTTTTACTTTCCAGAATAATTCAGAAAAACTGTGCAGATATAAAACAGATACACCCCAAAAGCACAATGTAAATTGTGTCACACATTAGTAGCGTCGTGATATAATCGTGGAGCTATCAAAGAAACCAAATGCTAAGTCATCTTTAATCTCACAGAAAGTACTTCAAATAAAGAATGTCTTTTCAACTAAACCAAAATGTTGCATTAAAATCTCATTAACAGTATATGTTCTAAGTATGTAAGCCTTATAGTCGTTACGTAATCGTGCAACTAACAAGCAATAATGTACAAATAACAACAATGTGTCGTCTGTTCACTATAACAATGCATTCGCAATTTCTGTTTAAAAATGTTCCCTAGGTTCTAGACTGGATAGTTAACTTCAAAACATTGTTACATGTTAACAGTTTCTCAGTGTGACAAATCATACTAGAAATGTGAAGTGAAATGTTTTATGGCAAAGACAAAGTTAAAAAAGCAGATTATCTTTCAATAAACGGTTTTACATGTGAAATGTAGTACAATCCTTTACTCTTCCTAGTGCTCAGAGTTAACTTGAACGCAATTATCATGCGGTATACGTCGGCAAAGAATCCTGGAATTTTTCTCAAGGTTACCGTCTATGTTATTTTTCTCTGAGCCAGCCGGCGCACGCGGCTGCCTGCGGTGCGAGTCATTAACTGCGTCTTTGTTGACGTGGGTCGTTATTGGGATTAGGAGACCTAACTTCTACAAATTCACCTTGCCGAGAGGGCCCAGCTCTGTTTGAATCCCGCCAGTTCTGATGAAATTCAGGTCTGTCGTTACGATCATATCGTCTGTCGTTATGTCGGTAATTTCTGTAATTAATTTCTTGTCGGTCACGTGGTGGAGAATTTCTCCCTGAATCGCAACTGCGCACTGGACCGTTGCGTCTGAAGATATTCCGTCTCCCTTGATAATAATTATTTTGGTTGCCATATTGTCTGTTTCTCTGATTGTCTCTGTGATAGTCATTACCGCGGAGAGACGACCTTTCCCTGTAATTATTACTACTCTGCCAACGGTTGTCATACGGGTAGTGTATGTTTTTTTCACGATTTGCGTTGTAAGAATACCCTTGTCGTGTCCAGTTATGTCTTTCATCGCGGAATTGCGACGGATATGACCTGTAATTGTTGTGCTTCTGTTTTCGCGTTCCGCGATTGTCAGTGTCAATTTCCAGTTCTTGTAAGAGTCGCTGAAAAGCTTCAATGTCGTCTTTGCAACGTCCTACCAAAATAATATTCCTTAAATGTTCCGGCAATTTCATTAAACAAATGCGGATGAGTTCTGAGGGGCTGTAAGGGTTTGACAGGTACTGATTCTTGTGCAACATGTTTTCAAAATATTTCACAAGACTGGAAAATTCAGATTGTTCGAAATGTTTCATCATTATGATGCCATGTTTTACTCGCTCTTGTGTAGCTTGAGACCAATACGCTGAGAGGAAGGCATGATAAAATTCTCCTTCACTGTGGCAATCGTGAATGACCGATCGCATTCTCCAAGTAGCCACACATAAATTCTAATCTGTGTTCTAATGACCAGTTGGGAGGAAAACAATGAGAGAATTGATGAAGCCACGCTTGTGGATGAATGTCGTTGCCAGAATTCTTAAATGTTTTGAATTTATGTGTAGTAATGAACAGCTTATAGTCAAAATCATCGTGTCGGCGAGCAGCATATCGGTCATTGTTACATCGTGTCGGCGGTTCCATTTCAAAATTCGGTGCACCTTGCCAATTTCTTTCATGATTTCCGAAATGCCCTGTGTTATTATTTTGTGGTTGTTCTGTATTGCTATGTCCCTCTTCCTATACTGGGGCGCGAGTGTCCTCTGAAATATGTAATTCTTGTATTACTTGACCCAACTGATCTTGTACTTCCCGCATTTCTCTTTTGTACTGTGTGTTGATTTGATTTTGATTCTGTTTGAATTTTCTAATTTGTTCATACTCTTCAGTGTCAGTGAAGGCTACAGGTTTTGTATCATTCAGATCATCAACTACCTTTGTAGATAAGTTAGTGAACTGATCTGAAAGTTCGGCTACTTTATCCGATAGTGAAATTATTTCCTCTGTGTGTCTTTCTGAACCAATTTTCAGAGTATCTACTGTGTCCTTTAAGTTCGCTTGAGTTTTTGCAAGTTCCGTAACCGAATCGGTAGATACAACTGAGTCAATTTTAGCTTGCAAGGTCTCATGATTTTCATGAACAATAGTTTGCAGTTCTTTTATGGCTGCTTCGTGATTCTGTAATGCATTTTCATGCCGCGAAAAAATAGGTTGGAAATGCTCACAAATTTGTGTTTTTACGTCATTACAGACTTTTTGACATTTCGATTCGATGTTATGTAACTCATTAGTTAAATCTTCACGTGTTTGTTCAAGTGTGGTGTCTAACTTTTGAAGCTTTTGTTCCATTGTGTCTAACTTTTGAAGATTTTGTTCCATTGTGTCTAACGTTTGAAGCTTTTGCTGTGTTTGTCTCTGATTTTGTTTCATTTGCTGCATTAATTGCAATAATAATGTATTAGTGTCTGGAATCTGTTCCTCTATGCTTTTCGACAGTGCATTTGCACCGGCAACATTCACATTTTGACAAGCAGAAAATGTGTCTTGACTTATTTGAGAAAACGGTGAGGACGCAAAACCTGAATGCACAGTATTTCCTAGATTGTGTCCTGTCGTTTCGGATTCCTGACGCGAGCTGTTGCCGACCGATCGATCGATAATGCTTCCCTGTTCACTAATTGTTTCACTGCCTACACCATTATTTGCAGCCCGCTCCATTTCCCTAGGCACTATTACCAAATTACTACTTTCAACATTAGTTAATTCATTACATGGTGGCGCTAACATACTGCTTTCGTCTTCACTGTCATTTCTCAGTTTACTTTGGAGCCTAGTTTTACGTTTTTCACACGCCATTATTGTCACAATATTTCACACGATAACACAGAAAAGCACAATTTAAAGAGCAAATATAAGAGAACACATTAACATAGCAAATAATATCTAGTTAATTGCAAGCGCAGATGCGAAATACTTGGTGAACCTACATGCATGCCACATCTGTTTTACTCTACAATGAAAAACTACAACTACAGAGGAAATTCTCTCTACAGCTACGCGCTAGCAATAAACAAAGGCTACACTAACTACACAAACTACAAGAAATAATCAGAAGATTCCAGTGAGGTGTCCCCGGCTAAGGGTCGACATATAAAACGTCCCCTTTGAAAAATTATACACGACTGTGCTTAAACTGACACAAAATATTTTTAGCGCAACGCAATCTGACTTTCAATAATCCCTACAAGAGAATGGCCCTGACTAACATTAACCTATATGTTTCACAAATCACTTACCTCACAAAAATCTTCGTTACTCGAAATACTGCAATACAGCGAGCGCCACTACTGCCAGCTAACTAAAAGATTCAAACTACGGAAGTCACTAACTACTGATAGGCACAGTTGACAAATGAAAGATTTTAATAGAGAACAAACAATGTATTTACCTTTATAGTCATTATATATATATATATATATATATATATATATATATATATATATATATATATATATATATATCAGTTCATGACACCAATTCTTACAAATTTCAAAACTCCGCCATCTCTCTCCCCAGGTCCACCACCGCTGGTGGCTCACCTCCAACTGCGCAACGCTACGCGCTGTTAGCATCCAGCTGCCGCTGCCCAACACTAAAATGGCCGACAACAATGCAAACCAGCCACAGACTGCACACGGCACAGCCAGTGATTTTCATACAGAGCGCTACGTGGCGTTACCAATAAAAAAACCTAAACAGCCTACTTACAATACTTATATGATAGAGATTTCGTGTTGCCATATTGAGGTTCATGACCTTTCTCACTCCTTGTTTCTGTTACTTTAGCTGTTTGTTGCTGCAGTTTAAGTTTCACAAAAAATAAAAAAATAAAGGAATAAAATGGTTAGCGTTGAGGTTCCGTGGTCGGTGGATTGCTGGATCAAGTCCCACTCTTTCTTTCATTTTTTTATTTATGTATTTTTTTAAAGATTGGTCGTATGATTTTGTGTATGTGGCATTTCAGGGACATTGCGCTGAAGGGACGCGTGTATTTATATGGACTTTTGCTGGATTTCCGAAGAGAAAAAATGAAATTAAAAGAACAATTAAGGCGACCACTCAAAAACAGGGCTTAAGATGACCGTTCGCGATAAGCAGGAAATGAAACAAAAACTTGATGAACTTACTGAGAATAATTACAACTTGTCTTGCATAACCAAATGGTATAGTTATACCATAACTTTAACATGTGTATCTACACTAAAGTTATGGTATGTGTATGCATTAACTGCGTAACACAATTAAACAAAGTTAAATGTACTTCGACTATACTACTGTGATGACTTAATTACTTCTCTGTAGCGAGTACTTTCAGACATAAAAACCACAACAGATATAGTCTTAGCTGACTTATAATGTGCACGCCACTTGTTACTTCCATGACCTTTAATAAACAGTGAAATAACCACTTTTAATATAAAAGCAAGAATGCAATAAATAACACTGTTTTAGTCATATATTTTCAGCAAATTACTAGTGGCTGTACTAGCTGTATGAGTATGTAGTATGTACATGAAACTACTTTGGTTTCATTTCACGCTTATGGTTTTGAATAAAAACGTTGTCGTCAGCTGAGGGTCCTTGACATTTAAATCAGTTTGTGTAACACATGTAAGGAGAATCACTTTGAAAAATTCCCTCCCTCTCTCTCTCTCTCTCTCTCTCTCTCTCTCTCTCAATTTCTGTGATGCTGTATCACTCATCACTTAATTAATCACACAAATAAAGATCTAACCACACACAAATTTACTATTGTGAAACGATTAACACGGTTTCCGGTTAGGGAACAGATTTACACTTGTGCTATTTGCCTTACAACCAAGGAAAACCTCCCGAAAACCTAGTTGACGACCGGTGGATAGATATTCTCTATACTTTGTTTCTTTAACGACATGCCACAGACAAAAAATTGAAGCCTGGAGTATATGAACGTGTATTTCTTCTCGTGTTTACTGTGCAAAGCCGGTGACTTGCGCTGCAGTATTTTTTAATCCAAGTCTGAGGGAGATGGCGCCTGCGGCGGAGCATGGTCCTTTTCATCCAGTAGTTGTAGTTTATTCTGTGGTAGTACAATTTATCTGGGAGAATTTAGATGTTTATTTCATTTCATCTGTTGAGTTGCAGATCGATTGGAGGAAAATGTTCTTATTTTATGTTCTTCATTTTGAATCCCGACGTTCGCCGCACACTGAGGTGAGAGGCTCCGATTCCATTTTTTTTTTTTTTTTAATACTGGGTTGCTAGAAATTTTGTATGTTTAAGTTTTCAGTCTCATTCTGTAAACGTCGCATTAGTATGATGGCCTGATCGGTTATTTGCTATATCTTGTCCCATGTCCTTGTGGGTGCCTTTGGTCCGTGAATGGTTACGTCGTTTGGACTTCTAAAGCGTCTTTCGTTCGCCTGCGGGGGTAGTCAGAGTAGTACCTGGACAACGAGCCTCACCGTGCCCGTGACACTAGCTCCCAGTCGCTTGCTTATCAAGTTTCTTACTTGCAACGTCGCTTAAATACGTGTTCTCATCGCAGAGTCGACCTCAGGATTTCCGAGCACTCTAGGCCCTCGTTATTCAGGTTCATTTGGAAGAGCAGTTGAACGGAATGGACAGTGTCTTGAAGGGAGGATATAAGATGAACATCAACAAAAGCAAAACGAGGATAATGGAATGTAGTCAAATTAAATCGGGTGATGCTGAGGGAATTAGATTAGGAAATGAGACACTTAAAGTAGTAAAGGAGTTTTGCTATTTAGGAAGTAAAATAACTGATGATGGTCGAAGTAGAGAGGATATAAAATGTAGACTGGCAATGGCAAGGAAAGCGTTTCTGAAGAAGAGAAATTTGTTAACATCGAATATAGATTTATGTATCAGGAAGTCGTTTCTGAAAGTATTTGTTTGGAGTGTAGCCATGTATGGAAGTGAAACATGGACGATAACTAGTTTGGACAAGAAGAGAATAGAAGCTTTCGAAATGTGGTGCTACAGAAGAATACTGAAGATAAGGTGGATAGATCACGTAACTAATGAGGAGGTATTGAATAGGATTGGGGAGAAGAGAAGTTTGTGGCACAACTTGACTAGAAGAAGGGATCGGTTGGTAGGACATGTTTTGCGGCATCAAGGGATCACAAATTTAGCATTGGAGGGCAGCGTGGAGGGTAAAAATCGTAGAGGGAGACCGAGAGATGAGTACACTAAGCAGATTCAGAAGGATGTAGGTTGCAGTAGGTACTGGGAGATGAAGCAGCTTGCACAGGATAGAGTAGCATGGAGAGCTGCATCAAACCAGTCTCAGGACTGAAGACAACAACAACAACAACAACAACTTCGTCTGTCTCTCAGGTAACTTATGGCACTGACGTGGCCTTAATGTTGTAGCAGGCCACCGTGTACTGGCTCGTGAGCATTTGTCCAGTGGCTTTATTACCATTCATTAACTTCTCCTACAAAGATAAAGCGGTGTAAGAAACAAATGAAGCATGGTGTGTTGGACTAGTGTGCAAAATGAGGTAGGCCCTACCCAGTAATCACAGAGGGAACTATGAAGGAAAAGCTAAAACTTCACATGGAATAAGCCACGCCGTTCATTTCATCTTCATTGACTCGCAAGTCGCCGAAGTGGCGTCAACTGAAACTCCCGGCCAACAATGCCATACGATCATTTCATTTCATTTTCAGTTTAAAAGTTACGAGCACAAGAACACTTTTGAATTAAAACACCATAAAGTTTTCTCTTTGCTGACTACAAAGTGAGTAACTGGAATCTTTTGCATGTATGCAGAGTATTTTTCAGTAGTCACTGTGTACGTGGAACATAGTTCAAAAGCGTCAACAGCTCGTGGTCTTGCGGTACCGTTCTCGCTTCCCGCGGACAGGGACCCGGGTTCGACTCCCGGCGGGATCAGGGATTTTCTCTGCCTCGTGATGACTGGGTACTGTGTGTTCTTCATCGTCATTTAATATTCATTGACTCGCAAGTCGCCGAAGTGGCGTCAACTGAAACTCCCGGCCAACAATGTCACACGATCATTTCATTTCAGTTCAAAAGTTAAGAGCACAAGAACACTTTTGAATTAAAACACCATAAAGTATTAGATAAGTTGATTTTTATTGCTTTAATTTACACCGCTTAAGCAGTTCGCATTAATATTCGATTCCGATACTTGGCGGAACGCCGTCTGTAGACCGGTTGGCTGCGCAGGACAGTCTTGCGCCAGGAATAGCTGGCCGTGCGGTGAATGTAGAGCGCCGTATTCAGCCGGGCCCCCTCCCCGCCACTCAGCTGCCAGGCACGCGCAGCCCGTGGAACGCGCCCGCCTCTGACAGCTCGTATGACGTCACAGCAGCCGTCTGTGGAGGGACTCCCCACGTCTGAGTGGGCGGCCGGCGTATGTTTACCCCTCCAGGCAGCCGTCTAGCGGGAAGAATCAGCTCCGTGACGACAAGTGCCCGCTGACTCAACGGACGCTTATCTTCCGGTCCACACACGTCATGTACGGCGCTATTAGATTCCCTTCACAAACTATCGGGGGTGCGGACAAGACTATAAGTGGAATCTGGAAAGGATACTCTTCTCCACCGACGAACCCCTTTGCTGCTGAAACGGAGACAGCTAATGAGTTTGAATGTCTCGCTGCTATCGACTGAATGATGGCTCTGAGCACTATGGGACCTAACTAACCTAACGACATCACACACATCCACGCCCGAGACAGGATTCGAACCTGCGACCGTAGCAGTCGCGCGGTTCCGGACTGAAGCGCCTAGAACCGCTCGGTCACAGCGGCCGGCGACTGATTGATAATTGTCATTAGTGATAGTTGCAATATTCTCACGAACGTTAAAAACCACCCGAAGCAGTGTAGATGAGGCAGAAACAAGTAATTTAATGTAAGACACATAGGGCCGCAAATGTCGGGAAACAGCCCAAAAGTGAATGACAAATGTTGAACATGCGAAATTAACAGATGACGTACCTCACCTCGCGTGCAGCGGTTGGGCTTGCCGATCTTACCCTCGCTGGTAGGGGGCAGTGCAACACATTGCTCCGCTAGGGCACTCTGTTTTCGTTCTTGACTTATCCGATGTAATTCGGTGGTGCTCGCGGTATTCGGCCGCAGGATAAAGCCGGTGGTGTAAGCAGTGACAGAAGTCCTGGTGAGGAAAGCAGGGTGTTTTCGCAGCTAGCTTCCCCAGGTGACTACTATACGTAAATCTATGCGGAAGCGTGTCCAGAGAACCATAATGACATGTACCCGTGTCGCTATGTCCAATCCTGTGCAGTCGCTCATTAGTAGGTAGTAAGTTATTAACGACTTTGTACCAAGAGGAAGCCGCTCCCATCGTGTGCATCGGGAGATTGATGTTGGGCGATGCAACCTTCCATTGAACTCGCACTGATAACACCAAGTCTCTAACTTATGAGACCATCTTTATATAAGATGGTTGAGGGACTTCCGCTGTTCAGTATAAGACATTAAATCGAAAACCCCTTCACTCGCCTATATTTCCATTTTTTTTTTTTTTTTCGCGACCGGTTTCGCCGTTTCACTACGCTGTCTTCACGTCCCGTGTAGGAAGAGTCCGAACTCACGTACGACTTTTGCGACGATAACAGTTCAACGGAACTGGGGCAGACGAATCTGTACCCGCGAGAAAGCAGCAACTGTGTTGTGACAATTTGCCGCCTCAGAGTGTCATCCCCCGACGCAATGTTCAAATGGCTCTGAGCACTATAGGACTCAACTGCTGTGGTCACCAGTCCCCTAGAACTTAGAACTACTTAAACCTAACTAACCTAAGGACATCACACACATCCATGCCCGAGGCAGGATTCGAACCTGAGACCGTAGCAGTCGCACGGTTCCGGACTGCGCGCCTAGAACCGCGAGACCACCGCGGCCGGCGTGACGCAATGTGAAATGAATGCGACCTACGTCAACAGGCGAAGCAAGACTCACTCGTTGTACGAAAATGGAAAGTCGTGACGTGATAGTGTGCAATCCCGGGACAACAATCAGAATCATGCGTTGGACATACAATGCAGACGCCTTGGGTTTGGTGTCTGAGAGAGACAAGACTCATCAGGTGCGCGACTTCGTCGGAATCTCGTAGCGTAATATAAGTATATGGACTTCTCCATATAAACGCCTTACACAAAGTATAGGTATCCAATGTACTCTCTGCAAAATGATCAGCGAGCGTCGTTCATTTTCCAGTAAGGCACCCTGAACCTTATAAGGGACAGATTTTCAGGTCAAAGCTTCCATCTTCAGTGGACAACAATCACGAGAAAACCCCAAAGACGTATGTCGATTCACAAAATGTGCCCAAGAAAAGACAAAGTCCTCGAAGCCGTGTAGGTTGAGGAATTTGCATTTTTCTTCATTTAAGCACCCACCTGAAGTACGACAGAAAACATCAGTTATAATATCAGTTTTAAACAAGGAGACTTCCTCACTTCGACGAACGAGGACCACCACGTCATCGACATACTCCCCTGACTAGGAGGTTCCTCCCTGAAAATTTCAAATCTAACAGCTGATCAATAACTTGCCACAACAACGGTTCAAGAGACAGGTGAAAGACATAGGGATCGGACTGCCCTGAGGCACTCTTCGACAGAGA
This sequence comes from Schistocerca gregaria, assembly GCF_023897955.1. Lineage (NCBI taxonomy): Eukaryota > Metazoa > Arthropoda > Insecta > Orthoptera > Acrididae > Schistocerca > Schistocerca gregaria. Next base: position 892,624,172 of record NC_064920.1, read on the forward strand.
AAAACCGGAGGCGTCATCTGTCTATTGACCTCCACTGACGCAGCAACGTTCTTGTACAAGTTATAAAGAACGACACGTGCAGAAGCGGTAAAACTAACAATCTCTAACAGGCGATCTAGATACCCGTGACTAAAGCAATCGAATGACTTAGAAAAATCTAAGGTGGCAAGAGCACAAAGAATGGATGTAACAGCCGCCGTCGATACTGCAGTCCTATGTTCTGTCACCAAAGTCGAAATTGTACGGTCAGGGTGGCAACATTGATGTATAGCAACCACACGACCAAGCAATAAGGACAATTTTCTGTTCATAATCCTGTAACAGTTATCTAGTCAAAACTGAATAGGGTGAGGCGACGAAAAACAGTTGCTGTCAGACGACCATGGTACGTCAGAATGAGGTCTATTTCCCCCACATTGAAGCTCTCAGGCTCAGCTCTTTTCCGCAAAACCTCGTTTAAAATGGAAGTAAAAGTAGAACCCAAAAGCACCAAAAATGTAAATAAAATTCCTTCGGAAGACCGACCCGGGGATTTATGGGAGCGGGAAGTAACAATAAAATCAAACACTCTATCCTCCTCAAAATCCCATAAAATCTCAACATTCTTGTCAGGCATAATCGTCTCCCGAAGCTCGCAAAACTTGCATCGGAACGAGAACGGGTGGGAGGGGGGGAGGGGGGGGGGCTACACGGTAGTGTGTAGCGCCTATTCGGCTATGGGGGCGGACGAGTTCAGGAGCAGAGAACGAAATGTAACATTTTAAAATAATATATACAGGGTGTTACATAAAGGTACGGCCAAACTTTCAGGAAACATTCCTCACACACAAATAAAGAAAAGATGTTATGTAGATACGTGTCCGGAAACGCTTAATTTCCATGTTAGAGCTCATTTTAGTTTCGTCAGTGTGTACTGTACTTTCTCGATTCACCGCCATGATTCCATACGGGATACTCTACCTGTGCTGCTGGACCATGTGCCTTTACAAGTACGACACAACATGTGGTTCATGCACGATGGAGCTCCTGCACAATTCGGTCGCAGTGTTCGTACGCTTCTCAACAACAGATTAGGTGCCCAATGGATTGGTAGAGGCGGACCAATTCCATGGCCTCCACGCTCTCCTGATCTCAACCCTCTTGGCTTTCATTTATGTAGGCATTTGAAAGCTCTTGTCTGTGCAACCCCGGTCCCAAATGTAGAGACTCTTCGTGGTCGTATTGTGGACGGCTGTGATATAATACGCCATTCTCCAGGGCTGCATCAGCGCATCAGGGATTCCTTGCGACGGAGGGTGGATGCATGTATCCTCTCTAACGGAGGACATTTTGAACATTTCCTGTAACAAAGTGTTTGAAGTCACGCTGGTACGTTCTGTTGCTGTGTGTTTCCATTCCATGATTAATGTGATTTTAAGAGAAGTAATAAAATGAGGTCTAACATGGAAAGTAAGCGTTTCCGGACACATGACCACATAACATATTTTCTTTCTTTGTGTGTGAGGAGTGTTTCCTGAATGTTTGTCCCTACCTTTTTGTAACACCCTGTATATTCAAGCTTCATTCAATAATGTGGATATGACAAGTTTTTTTTTTTCGATCCCTACTGTAGAATACACAACGTCTAGGTCACAACTGACAACGGAATTCGTTCATTAATTGCAAAAAGATCATCTAATGTTATTGCAAATACGATTTCATAACATACAGCCAGCCTGTAACAATGTCGGTTAAAACTGCTACCAAGTGGGAATTTCGTGATTCGATCGTGGATCATTGCAACCGAGCTGTCTAATGATATTACGGTGCCACCATCACGAATTATGATGGTGCTTGGGAGCATACATTTTAACAAGATTTTATTGGTGTCCGAGAAAAATGTGTGATGCGGTATACATAACAACGCCTTATAAACTTGTACACGTGTTATATGAAGCGCCATAAGCCTTTGTAAGGCACGACTGCGCGCCGCAACGAAGAAATTGGTAGGTGCTCAAGTCAGCGATCTTGGTGCTTTTCATGTATTGTGACTGTGTTATCTTTCAGCGTTGTACCAGTTCATTCAGCAGCATAGAGGGGAGTTTTCGATATGATAGCTGACGCCAAAGACTCAGACATATATTTTTGCACCAATGTGTGGAACTTCTTTGGGTAGCGTGAGTAAGTTCCTGGAAATGCACATAGGTGAGGCATTCTTTGGCGGGATCCCAGGCTGGATTAAGTTGCCACGCGTGGGGCACTACTAGGAATCGTTTCTCAACTCCTTTTCATTTCCAGGACCTTGCTTCAAACTTGGGCTAATACGGATTTTTAGACATAGGCTATGGCTACAAAGCGACTGTATATTAATAGTCCGTGTCGTAATTTCATTTGTTGCTTGGCAAAGTACGAGTCTATTTGCTTACTGGCCTATTGATGGGTGTTGCAACAGCTGTTCGCACAGATGAAGTATTGTGTAAATTTTTAAATAAACGCACTTCATAAATAAATCCCAGATTTCCAGCATATATTCTTTTTATTCTCCCGCACTACATTTCAGGCTGATTTTTCTCTGGGCAGAAATGAGATTCACATAAGTATCTGATAAGCGTCGACAGATGTTGGTTACATCATATCAATCACGAGACGAAGTAAGTGCACTTAAGAATAAGTACTTCAGTGAAGTAGCATTTTTACACTGAAAATAGCCACGTTACATTTGGAATCTATTCCGGGATCGAATTTCATGGGGGATTTTGTGAACAAAGAGTCATATTGCGTGATATTTTTTTCTTTCTCTAGAGACTATCACTTGTAGCCTACTATATGGAAGTGCCTAGTGTTTTTCGTGGTAGTTACTATTTTATATGCACTGTTACATTATGTTAAAAGTATGCAGCAACTATGTGCACGTGTTTATACAACAATTACAGCGATGTTGATCGACTAGAAACAATCCATGTGCTTTCTGTGTGGGAGTTTCCACAGAGGCATTCTTCTGCCTGTATTTATTGCCCGAAATAATATTCTTCTACTAATATGTAAGAAATAAATAGATGTGTTACAACGATAGGTCTGCTTGAAGTTACTCGTAGAGGATACGGAGAAGCTGTGTGCCTTTGTGGTAGCGCAAAAGCACCGTAGAGATAGACGGCTACGAAAAATCTGCTCCTTTCAGCCTGCAGCTTTGGTGGCTAATCATGTTGAAGAATGGCTAGAAGCTGTTATCATAAAAGGGCATTTCATCCCACGAAGGCATGTAAAAGAATCACTTTCGCTTGGGTGTCAAAATCTGTTAGCACGACTGAAAGTAGCTGCTATTCCGAGCAAAAGCTGTTCACGCAGAAAGATATGAAAATGGTACAGATGACGAACATATCATATCCACCGGTACTACACAAATTTCTCGATACATTCGTAGTGTACGTGACGCCCACGCTTCTATCGTAACTATTTTACATCGACTGTACGGTGTCGCATCCGTACGGTGCGTGTAACTAGCTCTCGACATCGCCGTGCAATTTCTGTGCTGTGTTGAACACAGTGATTGTGAAAACTGGCAGTGGTGGAGGAAGATGTACCTAGATGGTCCCTAAGTCAGCGTAACTAGGTATTCTGGACTTCGTGAGGGCGCGGAGGGAACGAGGGACAAATAACCCTCCACAAAAAATGTTGGAACGTGAGTGTGATTTTGCCACGTAAAATAAATGCATATATAAAAATATTAAGGCAGACATGACGTTGTAATAGATTTACACTAATTAATCATTAATATAACAACAAAAAATCTTCAGATTTTTATTGTGTATCTTTTTTCAAATTTTTTTATTTAATTTATTTCCTGTAAATTACAAGTTATGTGCGAGTGTGAATTTGTACACTATTGTAATTGTATTAACAGAAATTGTATGGCGATAAGTCTAAGACAATAGTAACGGAGAACCCGTTGTACAATCTAAGGAAAAAAAGACGCATCAGGTAGCAATGATCCCAATTGGCCGGAAATCGGTACATGTGAAGTAAATGTGCAAACAAATAACTGATTACTATTTCAGAAAAATTGGATGATTAATTCAAGAGAAAGAACTTCACACAATGAGCAAGTGACAAACGCGATGGTCCACCTCTGGTCCTAGTGCAAGCTGTTATTCGGCTTGGCACTCATTGATAGAGTTGCTGGATTTGCTCCTAAAGGATATTGTGCGAAATTATGATCAAGTGGCGCGTTAGCTCGTCGAAATCTCGAGCTGGATGGAGTGTCCTTCCCATAATGCTCCAGTTGCTCTCTGTTTGGGTGAAATCTGGTGACCTTGTTGACTGAGGCAGGGTTTGACAAACACGAAGACAAGCAGTAAAAAATCTCGCTGTGTGCGGGCGGTCATTAACTTGCTGAAATGTAATACAGGATGGATTACCATGAGGGGCAACAAAACGGGGATAGAATATTGTTCAAATGGTTCAAATGGCTCTAAGCACTATGGGACTTAACATCTGAGGTCATCAGTCCCCGAGACTTAGAACTCTTAAATCTAACTAACCTTAGGACATCACACGTATCCATGCCCGAGGCAGGATTCGAACCTGCGAACGTAGCAGCAGCGCGGTTCCAGACTGAAGTGCCTAGAATCGCTCGGCCACAGCGGTCGACTACAATTTCGTCGACGTACCACTGTTCTCTAAGAATTCAGCGGATAGTGGTCCTGCTATGAAAAGAAAAGGCACTGCAAATCATGACTCCTTGGTTTCTTGCCGTATAGCGAGTGACAGTCAGGTTGGTACCCCACCACTGCCCAGGGCATCTCCAGACATGTCTCCACTGGTCATCGGGGCTCAGTTAGAAGCAGGACTCATCGCTCAAGACAAATTTACTCCAGCCTGTGAGATTACAGGTCAAAGACGTGTCTGGAGACGCCCTGGCAGTGAAGGGATACCAACCTGAGTGTTGCTCGCCATACGGTCCGATAGCCAGGAATGATGGTCTGCGGTGCCTTTTTTTTTTTTTTTTTTTTTCTTAGCGGTACCTCTTTGGCTATCATCTGCGGCACCCTTACAGCACAGCAGTAGCTCGACAATATTCTACGCCCCATTTTGTTGCTCTTCATGGCAAGTCATCCTGGATCAACATTTCAGCAAGACAACGCCCGCAAGCACACGGTGAGATTTTCTACTGGTAGTCTTTGTGCTAGTCAAACCCTACCTACGCCAGAAAGGTCATCGGATCTCTTCCCAATCGACAATGTTTCATGGTACACAGACCTGCTCGCGATTTTGACGATCTGACCCTCCAATTGTGCAGAAGTTTGCCGATATCCCTCAGGAGAATATCCAACAACTCTATTAACCAATGCAAAGCTGAATAACTGCTTGCATACTGATCGTGGATGGACTAACGCGTTATTGATATTCTCAATTTGTGAAGCTGCTTCTCTTGAGAAATCATCTAATTTTGCTGAAGTTTGTCTATACAAGTACATGACACATACCGATCTCCTCCCCTTTCGGTTAATTTTTTCGTGGTGCCCCTTTTTTTGCCTTAGAGTGTACAATCTCACCCTAAATGCTACCGAACCATAAAGATATTCAATGTTTGTTACTGAATGAAAATTACATGTTAATCTTTTCAGTTTACGTAACTTTGTGTGTGATTAGAAAGAACTTTATTTGTATAAGTAACAAAATGATCATTAACACTGCGTCACAGTAATTGAGAGAGAGTGCTTTTTTCACAGTGATTGTATATAGCCGTGTTTTACAAACAGTTTATATGCGAAATGCCATCAGACGTTCAGGGTCACAACGCTTTTATTCGCAACCATTAAACTGAGAAGTGATCAGTTTCATGCAGTTACTATAGTAAACAGGAGTGGTGCGAGGTATCTGTCCATACCCCACTTCTGTTTAATCTGTACACGTCCTATACACTTGAAACTGGGTCTCATAAGTTTGGATACGCCGGTAACAGAGGGCTGGCAGTGGGACATCAATTTTGAAGAAACGGAAGCCATTGTAACAGATGATCTGGTGATAATGTAAACATACTTTCGGAGATGGAGATTGAAACTAAACACCATCAAGACAGAGGCTGCTTCCTTTCATTTGTGCAACAGAGTGGCGAATAGACAGTTCCAGGTCTACTTTGGTGAAACACTACTTCGACATAAACACCACCCAAAATGTCTATGGGTTACATTGGACCGGACACTGTTCTACAAGCAGCATCTGAAAAACAGCGCTGTGCAGACACGAAATAGAAAGAACGGCATACATAAGCTGTGCGGAACAACTTGGGGCTCCGTTGCTGGAACTCTACAAATTTCAGCACTTGGGCTGGTTTACTCTACTGCTGATTATGGTGATCCTGTATATCTCAATCGTGTACTCACACACAAACTCTCTACGCATAACTGAACAACACAATGGGAATTATCAGTGGCTCACTAAGATCAAACCCGCTTCGAATGGCTGCCCATGTTTGACATATTCCGCCCTCTGCCCTTCGACGAAAAGCAGCTCAACTCCGTTAGACAATGCAATCCGCAAATCCCTATTCGTCAAGATGCTGTCGTCTTAGACAGAAACCGGCTTAGATTAAGAAAACCACCCATGAAAACAGCCGCTGAACTGCACGCGTCCCAGTTCAAATTAAAAGACTCATGGAAACGAGACTGGACTGAGGCTTGCCCTCCACATTGAGAAAACTTGCACTGTGTAAGAACGAAACCCCCTCCCTTTGACCAGTAGCGCAGAACATGGACAATGATCAACAGAATACGCACCAGTTATGGCAGAAGCATGGACTCTTTTCGTAGATTGTGGAGCAACCAGGCGAACCGATCGTCACATAGTTACGAAACATCCCAGTGAGGCGTATTGAGGGATTTCCGACGATTTCCTGATGGCAACGAACGACGCAAGCGATTACATTACAATTTAAATGTCAGCAAATTACATGTGTTATTGTTTGTATTATATTTAATATTGTGCTAAAAACCATATGATAAATAAATAAATACTATATCTTCAAATAGCTAGTACAGCCCATTACTAATTTGTTGAAAATATCGGACTGAAATAGTGTTTTTCATTGCATTCTTGCTTTTATATTTAAAATTTGTTAACGGTCACGAAAGCAGTAACAGATGCATAAATTAGAAGTCAACTAAGAATATATCTGTTGTGGCTCCTACTGTTTGATATATGCTCTGTACACAAGTAATTAAGCGGCCACAGTATTCTAGTGGAAGTAAATAAAATTTTTTAGCAGTATGACACAGCTGATACACATACACAATTTAGTGTAGATAAACATGTTAAAGTTACTGTATGAGTGTGGTTTTTGATTACAAAACAAGTTGTAGTGATTCTCAGTATGTGATTGAAGATTAACTGTTCTCGTAGTGGCACCGTCTCAGCTTTGTCAGTAAACAAATAGTATCTGTAGTTTATTAAATCCATGCAGAGAGAGAACTTTAAAATCTACACACCTTTGCATATTTCGCTGCAGAGTCGGTATTGGAGAGTTAATGTGGAAGTGTATTAACAAGACACAGATGGTATCACGCTGATCGCGTTACTAAATAACTGTTTGTAGACGTGAATTAGTGAGACAATATTTTCGCTTTGGACGAAGTCCTTCCACTGAGACTGTAAATTTCATCAAAATCGAACCCCGCAAAGGCCATGGACGAACCGTTGACTGCTGATGTGTTCCATCACTGCGTCTATGAAGGACGTGCAAGAGCCTGACGCAAAACGCAGAGGATGGTGGTGCCAATTTGTGTACTTTCCAAATGTGTTCAAGTAATGATGTTCTCCTTCGAAATAGGACCTATGCGAGTTCTCATAAAACTGCAGTCTTCCTTCCACTGCTCTAAGACATTGTCGCTTTCCGTAAGGCTGGGCAAATGTTCCACCATTTTTTATCAAACCAATGTCATTAATAAGCTGCTTGTCTGCTGCCATTGAGTTACTTGGTTTGACGTAACGCGTCAAGGTTTTACGACACAGTTCAAGATCGAAAAAGACTAATGCTGCACGTGCACTAGTTCCTTAATAACGCAACCAATCTTGTTTATTATTTGTCGTGATTTCATAGAAAGCAACGCTTGTCTCCACACAACTGCCAGAGCTTTACTTCGTTCATTTCTGATCTTTCTTGAAAACATAATACTATTTTATTATGATATTTGGCACTGTTGCTCTTGAACGCTCGAGCACGCAGGCCGTCTTCGGTACACACGTTTCAAATAAATGCGTCCTAATTTCTTCCCTTCAGAGGTCTCCCAATCTCCCTCGTCCGAGTCTGGTAACTTGCACAGACATGAATGTAATAAACGGTTTAGTATACTGTTGGCTAATTTCCTACGCGTTCACGAATGGCAAGCGTCACCAACTTTCTGAGACACTTGCTTATTAAAGGTTGTGATCAATCTGCCTGCAAGTAATTCAAGTATTGTATAATTTGTATGATTTATAAAAGTGTTATATTAAAACCAGTGGATCGTAATCTTCTAACACTTTTTCCTGTCGGAAGATATAGTCTCGGTTGGCTTATTAATGGATATAATAAAACCAGAAAGTCCACCTTATATTAATAATTAGAGAAAATAGATTTAAAGATTAACCACAAAAATATGTTAAAATACTACTTCAGTGAAGCAGCAATAGTTACTCTTGTCTTCAGGGGTAGCATGATGGTTCGACACAGGTATAAAAAGAAGGAACGCTGTAAAAAAAAAAAAAAAGGATACGTTTAAGTTAATGCAATGAACAACAACCACCTCTGTTGTGCCAAGGAAAAACATAAAAAATAAGTTAAATTTTGCGAACTGAAATATGGTTTGACAACAACAGTATGTACAGCTGATCTAACTCACCCGTCATAAGATACAGCAATTTATTTAATGAACTGGAAAAGCCAATAGGATATACAATAAAACAACACGTGGAAAACATGTAAACTTAATACGTTCTCTGATTATGTTAAAAGTATTTATAGAATGTATAGAATCTAAGATCGGAATTTCGTCTGGATTTTTTTTCCAAAAAAATTGTTGAATCTTTGTTAGCTTCCTCTTCACTTTTCTCATTGGTCTTCTCTGTCTGAACCGCTCTCATAAGGTGCTCTCGTATTTTTCTTTGTATTAATGAGACAAATACTATCTATTTGAAAGACACAATGTTTGTAATTAGTATTATCATTACTCCTTGTCCTAACTTTGATTTTTAAATGTTTTGCAGATTATTTTAGCGGTGGGTGTCTAGTTTGACATTACTAATATGGTGATGCTGCTGATCGGTCTTCATTGCTGCGGCCTTGAATGGATATCACATGATCAATGAAAACAACCTGAATTCACAGTTCATGTTACGTTGTCCGATGCCTTTTAACAAGAAAAGCAAATCCTGACGTTGAATTACTGATATTTCTTCTCACGGTCGTTCGTCATCCTGTTAGCAACGAGCCAACAGTCACTGATTACGCCGATTTCAGCCTCAGCTCCCGTCGTTGAAATAATTCCGCTTCTCTACTATTGATGGTAATCAAACACAATGAACTTTTAGTATCCAATACAAGAGAAAGAAGAATTACAGAACACTAGAGCTTATAAATAAAGAAAAACAAAAATCAAATAAAGTAACTGTCTGCACGGTGTCGTTTTCAGTATCAGTACTGAGAGATGGTTAATGGACGAAAATAAATAATTTTCCCAAACTCGGTAAAAGCAAATAAGAAAGAGAATGAATAAATAATATTCGTGTCAGCGAGTGGCAAGCAACAACGTTGGAATTTTGTACAGGAGACGAAAGTTCTCGTTCATCAAGTCAGAGAGACGCACTTGAAGATAAAGCACGAAGTCCCACACTCAGTCGCTCACAGCTGGAAAGCACAGCGGAAATTCCGTCTTGCTGTCCCGAGAAAACTCGTAAAGAAGGAAGTCGGTCATCGTTTTCCACCGACCTTTGTAGATCGGTTTTATGGCTGCGATGTGCATGTGGAAAGTGTAGAAGAATATATCAACGCGGCTGTGAAACCTAATGGAAAAGATGAAATCGCTCTAATGCTAAAGTTTCTTTTGGATCTTCGATCTGCGTTTACCATCAAATTAATAGCTTGCAGTCGACGATGTCTTATTTACTCTTACAAGCAACCTACATCATTTAGAGGTTACAACTGTAATACGTGTGTGGTGATGGCATTCGAAGTTGCGATCACCGACAATGTGCCCAACAAAGTAGTAGCTGCCGACGCAGTTGCCCAGCAACGACTGTTTGCTGCAAGATAAAGAAACATACAGTCGTGCCGAAGGTACTTTATCGTGGAAACAGCTCGGCGTAATTCAGTGATTTAGTGTAACAACGTCGTTTTTGACAGTTACTAACAACGGAAGTCCCTGAATAAGGTTAGTCTTTCTCGTCATCACCGCAGTGTTTGGTGGCAACTATGACGAGGGTGATTCCGAAGAAAATTTTCTACAAACCGCCGCCACAGGCTTCAGTCATTATGAACGACATGAGCTGCTCACTAGTTCCGTTAATGATACTGTAATTGTCACCATGAATAGTGTGGAAACCACTGAATGCAAGGCCAGGAAAATTCCAATGGATGAAGCGTCCATACTTGAAACCAGACGGCAACACAACAAGCCATCGCGTCCGAAGCCTAAAAACGGGTCCAAGAAGGAGAAACCAACAAAATCATGACAAATCAAAGATGACATTCATACAGCATTCGTCTGTACCTGGCCTATATACTGTTCAACAGTAACAGGTAAAACGCAGCTCCAGAAATAGTTAAGAACAATATGACGTAGGCTCTTATATTGCTACTGTAGACATTGAAAGTAAATGTATAGAGAGACTCCAATCTGTGGCATATAAGCTTTGTCCAGCAGATAGGCTCCGAAATTAGTAAAAGTGTTAACAACACCATCTTGTAACGTCCTGGTCTTTGTTCATATGTATTAACCGAACCCTGTTACGCCTCGGCAGATGTAACATACAAAATCACTCAACAAATTGTATGTAGTTTTGTCACTCGTTCACGAGTACGTCGTCTCCTTTTTTTAGTATACTGTATTGGACAAAGCTTGCTTAGTGCCATCACAGAAGATAAGAATTTGGTGATGCCAGTTTAAATGAGATACGTGTAATACTAATTTGTTACGTGCCTTAAGATTACTCGAAATACACGCGGTCGCCAGTTCCCGATACTCGAAATACACGCGGTCGCCAGTTCCCGAGGGCACATGTTATTTCAAACGAGTTGACTAATAGTTTAACATTTATTCAGCTCTAGTGCACGCATTGTGATCAACTGTAGGTAACTATAAGTTATGCGCAAACTTATTTTTCAACAGGACACAGGAATGAACAGATACATATACACCTACAAGTAATTGCAATAACGTATCTTATTTGAAAGTATGGGTATGAATTCTTAAAATTAATAAATTTTAGAACAACGTTAACTGTAAATCGTACTTTCTGACTGCAATGATGGACACTATTGAGAAATTTGGACCATATTTCGTTAAATCAGATGATGTTAACTGCTAACAATCTGTTCGCTTTGGACGAGGAACAATATTCTGTCATAGGTTCACTGCTTCATAGCAATATATAGACTCTCAGACAAAAAAGGACGCAACACAAAGGAATGATCCGAGTGGGACGGAAATCGGGAAGTGAGATGTACATTAAGAGACAAACAAAATGATACAATTTCAGAAAATTTGGATGATTTATTCAAGAGAAAGAGCTTTGTGAAATGACCAAGTCAGTAAGGTGTTGGTCAGCTCTGGCTCTTATGTAAGCAGTTATTCGGTTTGGCATGGATTGATACAGTTATTGGATGTCCGCCTAAGGGATATCGTGTCAAATTTTGTCCAAGTGGTGCGTTAGAGCGTCAGAATCTCAGGCACCAGGAGGGCTCTACCCATAATGTTCCAAACGTTCTCAATTGGGAAGACATACGGCGAACTTGCTGTCCAAGACAGAGTTTGGCATGCACGAAGACATGGAATAGGAACTCTCGCCGTGGACGAGCGGGCATTATCTTGCTACGAGGCGTGTTTTTTTAAGCAAGTACCGTTTTGAAATTAAAAAGAGACTTGCTAAGATATCTCAACAATTTTATTTTTGCATGAAAGCCTGTACCTTAATCTACTTTTGTACATAATTTCCGTCAATATTGAGGCATTTGTCATAACGTTGTACCAGTTTTTGAATACTCTCCTCATAGAAGTCTGCCGCCTGACGTTAACCACTGCATCACCACTGTTTTGACTTCGTCATCGTCTTGAAGACGCTGACCGCCCAGGTGTTTCTTCACGTGCAGGAACAGATGGTAGTCACAGGGCGCAAGATCGGGGCTGTACGGAGGATGATCTAGAGTTTCCCGTCGAGAAGATGTGATGAGATCTTTGGTCTGATTCGCCACATGCGGACGGGCATTGTCTTTGAGCAAAACGATGCTCTTGCTCAACTTCCATGGACTGTTGCTTTGATTCTGGTGTGACGTAGGCTACCCATGTTTCATCGCCCATAACAATTTGGCTTAAGAGATCATCACCGTCGTTGTGGTACCGCTCGAGGAAAGTCAATGCACTGTCTAAACGTTTGGTTTTGTGCACATCCGTCAACATTTTCGGTACCCAACATGCGCACAATTTTCGGTAATTCAAGTGCTCGGTCACAATGCCATACAAAACACTACGACAAACATAAGGAAAGTCATCCCGCAAGGAGGAAATCGTAAAGCGTCTGTTTTCTCTCACCTTCTTGTCCACTTACTGCACCAAACTTTCATTAACGACCGAAGGACGCGCACTTCGTTGTTCATCATGCATATTTGTGCGGCCATCTTTAAATGCTTCTCGCCCACTATCTTACCATTCCATCACTCATAATATTTTCTCCGTAAACTGCACAGATCTCACGATGAATATAGATCGCTTTTAGGCCTTTAGCGCTAAGAAATCTTATAACAGCCCGTACTTTACAGTCGGCGGGACTCACGGTTATCGGAGGGATCTTAAACACTCAGTACACAACCTAAACGAGGAAGAATCAGACTGTAATGGCGCCAGTGTTTAGATTAACGTACAGGCTTTCATGTAAAAATAAAATTATTGAGATACCTTAGCACGTATTTTTTTTTAAACTTCAAAACGGTACTTACTTAAAAAACACGCCTCGTAAAATGTAGGATGGCTTGCCCTGAAGGGCAACAAAGGGGACTTTGAATATCGTCGACGTACTGCTGCTGTGTAAGGGTACCGCTAACTACAAACAAACAATAGAGTCCTGCGATGAAATGAAAAGACCAGACCATTACTCGTGGTTGTCGGGCCGTATGGCGGACGACAGTCGGGTCAGTATCCTACAGCTGCGGGGAGCGTGTCTGCAAGGCCTGGAATTTGACTGACTGGAGTAGAATTGTCTTCAGTGGTGAGTCCTGCTTCAAACTCAGCTCCGATGGCGAACGAAGACGTGTTCGTTGTTTCATTTCTTTTAGTAACACGTCTCGTTTAGTTGTCAAACGCGGGCACACTTACAGCACAGCGCCCCGTTTCTTTGCACTGCATGGCCGGATTTAAGCTGTGGGGCACCACAAGCCATAGACGCCAGGGGTGAGCGACAGCTGCGTTTATGTGTTCGGGCGAGCAGACGGGCAGTTGTTCACCGACTGACTGCCCAGGTGGAACAAGGGACTACCAAATACATCCTGCGTTTTTTATTTCGCAGAATGTGGGTGCCAAATACCGACAGGGGGAGCAGTCACTGAACAACGCACACAGGGACAATTTGCTTTTGTTTGTTCTCTGAAGTACACTGGACAAACTGGCGGAGGTTCCGAAATTCGCTTTAAAGAACATCTCACTGTGAGCATCTGACTAACATCTTACTTACGTGACAATCAACACTCAGTTCAGTTCTTCACAGTAACTTGGAGATAGTACATAAAAAGAGCAAGGGAGGTGCTTTAAATGTGCTTGAGGAGATTTATATAACGTAGTACATAAGACAGTTTGCTGGTAATTTTCTCAAAAACCAAATGGGATTATGACACCGAGCTTTATTGGCCAGCGCTCTTTTCAGGCCTGTATCTTCTACGAAGCCTGCGTCAGTTCTAATTTCTTAACCGTCATAGTACACGGACAACAGCCACAGCTCATGCTCCGGCAACACACAGGACACATCGTAGCTTCTTTTGCTGTCAACTGGTACGATTACTATTATGTTGATGACAAACATACATTAGCGTGTCGGTTTCTGGTGTGTCTGATCTCGAGCAAATCTCCTTCCTTTCGATCACTGGTGGCCCACAAAGAAGTGATAAAAATAATTTTACTCGGTGTATTTTTATACGTTAGTTTGGTTAATTCTCATCATTAACTTTCGTTTTATTCTTCACTAACTCCAGAATCCAATATTCTCTTGGATACAATTTGCAAGGGCCATCGTTCTTTGATTGACATAGGGACACGGAACATGTTTTAATCGGTCAGGCGATGAAAGTTCCTCTTGATTTTAACGCAGACCTGTCCCGTCTTTGCTAGTTGTTACTCTTAACAAGGGACCGTTCCCATCTTTTTTTATTTTAGTTGCTGCTTCACTGTTTTTAGTCAGGGATCAGTTTCTGATTCCTAATTGCATTCCGTGCATTTGTAGACTGAGCATCCATCACTGATGATGATTTTTTTTACCAGCTGAAGAACGCTGAAAACTTTGCCTAGCTACGCCAACTGTTACGATGTGGCATTCTGCCCTAGCTCCCTGCGTCAGGTAACATAGCATTATAGGTAACCATCTTCTGGTGTGAAATTACAAATCTTATTTATTATACAAGAATAAGCCCGTTCTTTATGGGGCGTATATGATCCACGCCTAGTTTCCGAACTAGATGCACAATATTTTCACCCTTGTTTAAGCCTATTCACTCAGCACTCTAAAATATCTCATAGCGTCATTCAACATCATCAAACTATTACTTTACAATTTTTTTCTGTACAGATATACACCGCGAGATGTAACTTAAAGTTGCAGAACCGGTTGTGTGAGTCCCGAACCGACTTCAGTAAATAGAGGTATTGCGAACTACTGGACTTTTCAGTCATTTTAGCGTCTATATGTAGATGAACATCAATAAAAGCAAAACGAGGATAATGGAATGTAGTCGAATTAAATCGGGTGATGTTGCGGGAATTAGATTAGGAAATGAGACGCTTAAAGTAGTAAATGAGTGTTGCTATTTGGGGAGCAAAATAACTGAGGATGGTCGAAGTAGAGAGGATATGAAAGGTAGACTGGCAATGACAAGGAAAGCGTTTCTAAAAAAGAGAAATTTGATAACATCGAGTATAGATTCGACTGTCAGGAAGTCGTTTCTGAAAGTATTTGTATGGAGTGTAGCCATATATGTAAGTGAAACGTGGACGATAAATAGTTTAGACAATAAGAGAATAGAAGTTTTCGAAATGTGGTGCCACAGAAGAATGCTGAAGATTAGATGGGTAGATCACATAACTAATGAGGAATTAATGAATAGGATTGGGGAGAAGAGAAGTTTGTGGCACAACTTGACCAGAAGAAGGGATCGGTTGGTAGGACATGTTCTGAGGCACCAAGGGATCACCAATTTATTATTGGAGGGCAGTGTGGAGGGTAAAAATCGTAGAGGGAGACCAAGAGATGAATACACTAAACAGATTCAGAAGGATATAGGCTGCAGTAGGTACAGGGACATGAAGAACTTTGCACAGGATAGAGTAGCATGGAGAGCTGCATCAAACTAGTTCTGGACTGAAGACCAGAACAACAACAACATGTACACAGCTGTTATACTGTATGGATGGTCAGTGAATTATGTATAACAATTGACAGTGTCTCCTCAACCACCATTCAGCGACTGCGCTGCGTATGGGCCTATGCAGCAGGCGCTTGGTTCATGCTGATTGCTGTTTATCTGCGACGAAGGTTGGAATTTGCAGGCCATTACCGCAGTTGGACGTCCACTGAGTGACAACATGTGGCCTTTTCAGACCAATGACGTTTTATGCTCCATCAGACAGACGGCCGTTGGCATGAGTGACACTGCAACAATCATTGAAATGGTCCAGGCTGGAGGAAGGAGCGTTATAATCTGGAGAATGTTTTCGTGGCATTCCCGGAGTGATCGAGCCATTCTGGAAGGCACAAAGGATGAACACAAAGAAGTATGCACCTATGCTTGAGGACCATGTCCACCCCTAGATGCAGTTTGTTTGTTCCTCGTCTCGATGGCAACTACCAGCAAGAAAATGCGACGTGTCGCACAATTCGCAGTGTACGTTTGTTGTTCGAGGAGCACCAGCATGATATTACCATGCTGCCGTGACTACCAAACTCTTCGGATTTAGCCGGCTGGAGTGGCTGAGCGGTTCTAGGCGCTTCAGTCTGGAACCGAGATACCGCTACGGTCGCAGATTCGAATCCTGCCTCAGGCATGGATGTGTGTGATGTCCTTAGGTTAGTTAGGTTTAAGTAGTTCTAAGTCTAGGGAACTGATGACCTCAGATGTTAAGTCCCACAGTGCTCAGAGCCATTCAAACCACTTGAAGGATATTCTATTCTTCGTTTTGTTGCCCTTCATGGTAACCCATCCTGTATTACTTTTCAGCAAGATAATGCCCGCCCGCACAGTGCGAGATTTTCTACTGTTTGTCTTCGTGTTTACCGAACCCTGCCTTAGTCAACAAGGTCACCGGATCTTACCCAAACTGAGAACAACTGGAGCATTATGGGAAGGGCTCTCTATCCAGCACTGGATTTTGACGATCTAACGTGCCAATTGACCATGGTTTCACACCATATCGCTCAGGAGGACATTCAGTAACTCTAGCAATGAGTGTCAGGGCGAATAACAGCTTGCATAAGGGCCGTAGGTGGACCACCGCGTTATTCACTTGCTCAATTTGTGAATCTCTTTCCTTCGAATAAATCATCCAATTTTTCTGAAATAGTAGTCAGTTGTCTGTCTGTACATTCGTTTTACATATACCGATTTCTCGTCCATTGGGATAACTCTTTCCTGGAGCGTCTGTTTTTTTCCTTAGAATGTTCAACGGGTTCTGCGTTACTGTTGTCTTAGACTTATGCCATACAATTTCTGTTAATACAATTACAATACTGTACAAATCCACACTCGCTCACAACTTGTAATTTAAAGGAAATAAATTAAATGAAAAATATAAAGATACACAATAAAAATTTGAAGATATTTTGTTGTTATATTAATGGTTAATTAATGTAAATCTATTACAACATCATGTCCGCCTTAACATTTTTATATATTGATTTATTTTACGTGACAAAATAACACGTTCTAACATTTTTTTGTGGAGTGTTATTTGTTCCTCGTTCCCTCCGCATCGTCCCGAAGTCCATAGTACTTAGTTACACTGAACTGGGAACCATATAGGAACATCACCCTCACCACTGCCATTTATCATAATCACAATGTTCAGTACACCACTGAAATTGGCACGGCGATGTTGAGAGCCAGTAGTACTAACGTACGGACACGACACTGTACAGTCGATGTTAAACAGTTATGAAAGAAGCGTGGGCGTCACAAACACTACGGACGTCTCGAGAAAATTGTGCAGTACCAGTGGACATTATATGTTCGTCATCTGTACCATTTTCCTATCTTTTTGCGTGAAGAGACTTCATTCGCCTCTTAAATGCAGTGAACAGCTATTCCTCCGAATAGCAGCTACTTTCAGTCGTGCTAACAGATTTTGACACGCAAACGAACGTGACTCTTTTAGCTGCCTTATGTTAGTTAGGTATAAGTAGTTCTAAGTTCTAGGGGACTGATGACCTCAGAAGTTAAGTGCCATAGTGCTCAGAGCCATATTTTCTTCGGATTTAATTACAATTGATAATCTGTGGGACCATCACGATGGGACCGTACACACTATGGATCCTCAACCGAGCAACCTAGCGCTGCTCGCCGCGGAACTGAAGTTGGCATGGCTCCACATCTCTGTCGCTGTCATCCGGAACCTCACTGATTCCCTTCCCGTTCGATCGCGCTGCAGAAGGTGGTTACTCAGGGACATTAACGTGACTGGGCCGTGTAGAAGGGGTATAGAAAGGAAACGATCTTGAAGACAATACTATAGAAGGAGAAAAGGAGGTAGATGGAGATGCGTTGGGACATATGATACTGCGAGAACAATTTAACAGAGCACTCAAAGACCTAATTACCAAGCAAGGCCCCTGGATTAATGACATTGACTCAGAACTATTGATTTTCTTGGGAGAGCCAGCCAAGACAAAACTTTTCCACCTAGCGTGGAAGATTTATAAACAATCGAAATACTTTCAGAATGAGATTTTCACTCTGCAGCGGAGTGTGCGCTGATATGAAACTTCCTGGCACATTAAAACCGTGTGTCGGACCGAGACTCGAACTCGGGACCTTTGCCTTTCGCGGGCAAGTGCTCTACCATCTGAGCTACCCAAGCACGACTCACGCCCCGTCATCACAGCTTTTCTCCGTGGCAGAGTGAAAATCTTATTCTGGAAACATCTCCCAGGCTGCGGCCAAGCCATGTCTCCGCAATATCCTTTCTTTCAGAAGTGCTATTTCTGCAAGGATTGCAGGAGAGCTTCTGTAAAGTTTGGAAGGTAGGAGACGAGGTATTGGCAGAAGTAAAACTGTGAGGACGGGGCGTGAGTCGTGCTTGGGTAGCTCAGATGGTAGAGCACTTGACCGCGGAAGGCAAAGGTCGCGAGTTCGAGTCTCGGTCCGGCACAAAGTTTTTATCTGTCACGAAGTTTCATTCGAAATACTCTCACATTCAAGGAGAATGTAATAATCCCAATGTCAAAGAAGAGAGGTGCTGACGCTTGTGAATATTACCGAATCATCAGTTTAATAAGCCATTTAATAAAAATTTGAGTGTCATTTCTGAAGGTCTTTGTCTGGATGGTAGCCTTGTACGGAAGCGCAATGTCGGTGATAAGCATAACAGGCAAGAAGAGAATAGAAGCTTTTCAAATGTCGTACTACAGAAGAACTTGAAGATCAACTCGATAGACAGAGTAACTAATCGGGAGGTAATGACGAGAAGAACACGGCAAGTGCCATAACCCGATTTACCAGAAACTTTGCTCAGTGGAACAGCGGTCAAAATAGGCGAAACACATGTCCCGGCTTATCCTTAGGTACTCGACCATTTCTGAGAAAACGACGGTCAAAGTTTCGGGGTACTTTGTGTACATTTTAGCGAGTACGTAGCTCAATCTGTGGCTAGCATCGCTGTTTCACACTTTTCCGTCCCGCGTTGGAAACCAGATTCTTATTTTTATTTGTGTTTTCGATTTATCTACCCATGTCCATGGAAGATTACTACACGAATGTTTTCCAATGAAGCACACTGAAATGACGTTCTTGTTCATCTGCTAACTGTAGGTCTGGTGAATGGATTAAAAAAGTTATAAATGATTGAGAAAGTTATTTGAAATAACGTTCCGTGAAATTGCTGTACTGTATCTTCATTCATAATCAATTGCAAGCGCCAGATTTCGGCAAAGTGATCCACTATGCGCGATTTGTCACGAAATTTTTGCCAACACGCGTAATCTTCAGCAGTGACGTTTCTTTCCCGAGTGAGATTCGTACAGGGAAATGTCACTGTTGCGAACCTGTCGTCGCGTGAGTGTCGTAATGTTCGCACTTTCTATGTTTCAAATCCTACGATCTGTGTATCTAAGAGTAGCACCAAATCTTTCTGAAGAATAAACAAAAATGCGTAATATAACAATTAATATAAGAATTGATATAAGAATGTAATATAAGAATTGATATAAGAATGTAATATAAGAATATGAGATTTTAGAAAGACTGCAGCCCCTGAAAAATACCATATATTATATAACAGTATATTATACAATACATTTATGACACTTGTTGTGAAACCCATTTGTAATTTTCGCATTCGGGAGGACGATGTTTCAAACCCGCATCCAGCAATCCTGATTTAGGTTTTCCGTGATATCTCTAATCGCTTCAAGGATATGTCGGGATGGTTCCTTTTGAAGGGCACGGCCGCTTTCCTACTCCGTCCTTCCCTAATCCGAACTTGTGCTCCGTCTCTAATGACATCGTTGTCGACGGGACGTTAAACACTAGTCTCCTCCTCCTCCTCCATCTGCAATTTTAAAATTAATAGAACGCCCTTGTATCCCACATAACTTGATAAGGAACATTCGTGGAGTGACCTTCTACTGACATGTGTATATAAATGAAAAAATAAAACAAATAAATAAAAACAATAACCGTTTTTCGAACGCGGCGCGCAAAAGTGAGAGGCTTGGTAGTCAGTGTGCCACCAGTTTAGACTCTCGCGCGCCAGAAGCCATCTAGAACGGCGAAAACTTTCACCGTCGTTTTCTCACAAACGCTCGAGTATCTACGGATACTCCGGGACCTGTTTTTGCTCATTTGGGCTCCTCTTCCACTGAACGAAGTTTCCGGGAAATCGAGTAAGAGCACTTGCCGTGTTTTCCTCGTGAGTCGAACAGGAGAAAAACGAAATTTTAGAAAAACTCGACTATAAGAAGATATCCGTTGATATGACACATCCTGAGTTATGAAAGACTAGTCGGTTTGGTTATGTATTGGAGTGGGCTGGGGAGGAGGGGGGTGGGGGAGGTGGAGGAGGTAAAAATTGTGAAGTGAAACCAATCTGTGAATACAGTAAGTAGATCCAAACGGATGTATCTTAAAGTAGTTTTCCGGACATAAATAGACTGGCACAGCATAGATTAACGTCTAAAGCTCCATCAAACCAGTTTTCCGATTGAAGACGACAACAATAACCTACACTCGGCAAATACGTCATCACATATCAATCCTGATCGCTTGTGTACCACTCTCGAACAAGGCGTATATTCTGCGCCATCTGGATAAATCGTGAAAAATATGGAACATATTCAAATGGTTCAAATGGCTCTGAGCACTCTGGGACGTAACTCCTAAGGTCATCAGTCCCCTAGAACTTAGAACTACTTAAACCTAACTAACCTAAGGACATCACACACACGCATGCCCGAGGCAGGCTTCAAACCTGCGACCGTAGCGGTTCCAGACTCTAGCTTCTAGAACCGCTCGGCCACCCCGGCCTGTTGGAACATGTTACCGAAGTACTAATCAACTAACAAAGCTACCGAATAACAAATTCAGAATACACACACACACACACACACACACACACAGGGTTCTCAGTTCGGTTCTTCCTCATACCATGTCCTGTAGGATCATTGTGCTATCATGCATGGCAGATGTGATGTCATGAGATAGTAATCTTCATTACAATTACGAAATCTTTGTAACTCGTGAGGGTAGTTTCGTTAACGTGTAATCTAAGCAAGCATGCAAGACAGATTAATTTTTCTATAGAGGTGATAATGTAATAAAGGCGCTCAATCTGCGTTGTTAAGCTGAATCTGAACATCGTGTGATAATTTGTCTCTTGTTGTTATCTTATCTGAATCTTCATGTATAGCGAACTGTAGACAGGCAGTAGACATGCTGAAGTCATAATCAAATTAATAATAACACAAGATGTGTCGCAAAAAGCTATCGATTAGGTATGTGGAAAGTATTCCACTTTTTATATTATTACCGGAAACTACCATTTTCAAATGTTTTTGCCGTCTGCCTTGCGTTGCATACTACTGCTTATTAAGTACTGGCATACATGTGTCATACGTGCTATTTCGCCTTTCCGACATGATGCACAGGTCTCCATAATGACTTCCATCACAACTGGAACGGCGATAAATTGCTATTGTACTTCGTTTGTTCATGCTTAAGTGGGAAGGTTTTAATTCTTTCCTATGACATTAGTAAAAATGGTAGGGAAATGATATGCATGTGAATAGCGGCATTACGGAATGGAATCATATCGGTTTTGAAATGTTGTTTTAGATAAGTAGCATGTGTCTTTTTCACACAATAAAAGCGTTAATTGTTCATAAAATAAGTAATCGAAGTGTTATAAAGACAGCAAAAAAAACATAATTGCAAAATATTCAAATGTTACTAATAAACTCAACAGAAACGTATTTTTGCATATGACCTATTCATGGTACATCTCAGGTTCGTCCCCCAGTGAAGTCGGTAGAGAATAAACATAAATTCACTCGTTCAAGAATTCGGAGAGCTATCCTCTTCACTTCATCGAAGATGAACGTCTCATATTCGCTCTGACGAAGAATCTAAATCAAAATATCTGTCCTAGGATGCAAAGCATATGCTCCCAAAGTTGTGTTCAACGTTCCTGTGTTGCAATATCAACATGACACATAAGAACTACCATTCCGCTCCCGAGGCATTTACAAGATACGAATGCGTGTAGTCATTATTATAGTTGCCAGGAATAGCACGTAAATATATTAAATTTCGAGTAAAAAGTTTAGATGTCTGAGAGCAGCAGTTGTTTGTATTGAGCACCTGGGGCGTGAAGTGTTATGTCGCTGGGACAGCTAGGAATGTCTACAAGCAATCCTACGACGGCAAATGGACGCCGCAAACATACGAGACGCTTGGATGTTGCAACCTTACTTGTCGGCTTTCAACATACCAGGAAAGGGCACCTGCCGAGTGTTCTGAGAAAATATTCCGCTACACTGAGTAACTTTGTAAGAAAATGTTTCTCCAAGAAATCGTTATCTCCTTATATTTCCCAGTCTTATTCATTTTTTATTTGCTACACATCCCTCTACATCTACGAGAGTCACACAGTCTCCCCCTTGTCGCACATAAAATCATAGGCATGAGGGGATCCTTACACCAATGGCAACTCCATGTTGCAATGTTTCACTCATAAGCTCTCATTCTCACGTCTTTGTGACACTTTTCTGTTGTACTGTTCTTCGACCAAGTGCAGATGACACAATATGCCAGCCTGATTTTTTTTTCTTTCAGATAGAAAGACCCCTTGGATGTGCAATTTTTACCTGGGAAAGCAAACCGAAATAAAACCATCAAATACACTTAATAATAGAGTTCCTATGATAGATCGCCAGAAAAATCATGTTTCAACAGACTGTAACCTTCAAGAGCTTAGAACATAAAAAAGAGCAAAACGAATTTCAGATTTAGGAATTATCTTGTCATGACATTAGAGGCATCGCCTTTTTTTACATGTCAGGTAGAACAAGAATGTCATTCCTCTTAACAAAACTCGTGTATATGTTGAAGCGAAGGGTGCCTTCACACAGGTGCGCTAAGGACGCGATCCTTTCTAATAGCTCCTATGTAGGTGCATACATTGCCATACATTTGCGAACTCCTTACACTGTTTCGTCGATTGGAAATTAATTATTCAGCTCATGTTACCCATGCATGCAATCAAGAGTCCACTTCATGTGGTGTAGGACAATAGTACTTACTTGACAAATTAACGGCGTTCATAATGTCGTTGCGGGTGATACGCACCGCAGCACGAACCACTAGCGTCTGTACTTGAATAAAAGGAAATAATGAGTAAATTCCTCCCCCCATGAACCATGGACCTTGCCGTTGGTGGGGAGGCTTGCGTGCCTCAGCGATACAGATGGCCGTACCGTAGGTGCAACCACAACGGAGGGGTATCTGTTGAGAGGCCAGACAAACGTGTGGTTCCTGAAGAGGGGCAGCAGCCTTTTCAGTAGTTGCAGGGGCAACAGTCTGGATGATTGACTGATCTGGCCTTGCAACATTAACCAAAACGGCCTTGCTGTGCTGGTACTGCGAACGGCTGAAAGCAAGGGGAAACTACAGCCGTAATTTTTCCCGAGGACATGCAGCTTTACTGTATGATTAAATTATGATGGCATCCTCTTGGGTAAAATATTCCGGAGGTAAAATAGTCCCCCATTCGGATCTCCGGGCGGGGACTACTCAGGAGGATGTCGTTATCAGGAGAAAGAAAACTGGCGTTCTACGGATCGGAGCGTGGAATGTCAGATCCCTTAATCGGGCAGGTAGGTTAGAAAATTTAAAAAGGGAAATGGATAGGTTAAAGTTAGATATAGTGGGAATTAGTGAAGTTCGGTGGCAGGAGGAACAAGACTTCTGGTCAGGTGACTACAGGGTTATAAACACAAAATCAAATAGGGGTAATGCAGGAGTAGGTTTAATAATGAATAGGAAAATAGGAATGCGGGTAAGCTACTACAAACAGCATAGTGAACGCATTATTGTGGCCAAGATAGATACGAAGCCCACACCTACTACAGTAGTACAAGTTTATATGCCAACTAGCTCTGCAGATGATGAAGAAATTGAAGAAATGTACGATGAAATAAAAGAAATTATTCAGATAGTGAAGGGAGACGAAAATTTAATAGTAATGGGTGACTGGAATTCGAGTGTAGGAAAAGGGAGAGAAGGAAACATAGTAGGTGAATATGGATTGGGGCTAAGAAATGAAAGAGGAAGCCGCCTAGTAGAATTTTGCACAGAGCACAACTTAATCATAGCTAACACTTGGTTTAAGAATCATGAAAGAAGGTTGTATACGTGGAAGAACCCTGGAGATACTAAAAGGTATCAGATAGATTATATAATGGTAAGACAGAGATTTAGGAACCAGGTTTTAAGTTGTAAGACATTTCCAGGGGCAGATGTGGACTCTGACCACAATCTATTGGTTATGACCTGTAGATTAAAACTGAAGAAACTGCAAAAATGTGGGAAATTAAGGAGATGGGACCTGGATAAACTGAAAGAACCAGAGGTTGTACAGAGTTTCAGAGAGAGCATAAGGGAACAATTGACAGGAATAGGGGAAAGAAATACAGTAGAAGAAGAATGGGTAGCTCTGAGGGATGTAGTAGTGAAGGCAGCAGAGGATAAAGTAAGTACAAAGACGAGGGCTGCTAGAAATCCTTGGGTAACAGAAGAAATATTGAATTTAATTGATGAAAGGAGAAAATATAAAATTGCAGTAAATGAAGCAGGCAAAAAGGAATACAAACGTCTCAAAAATGAGATCAACAGGAAGTGCAAAATGGCTAAACAGGGATGGCTAGAGGACAAATGTAAGGATGTAGAAGCTTATCTCACTAGGGGTAAGATAGATACTGCCTACAGGAAAATTAAAGAGACCTTTTTAGAGAAGAGAACCACGTGTATGAATATCAAGAGCTCAGATGGCAGCCCAGTTCTAAGCAAAGAAGGGAAGGCAGAAAGGTGGAAGGAGTATATAGAAGGTTTATACAAGGGCGATGTACTTGAGGACAATATTATGGAAATAGAAGAGGATGTAGATGAAGACGAAATGGGAGATACGATACTGCGTGAAGAGTTTGACAGAGCACTGAAAGACCTGAGTCGAAACAAGGCCCCCGGAGTAGACAACATTCCATTAGAACTACTGACGGCCTTGGGAGAGCCAGTCATGACAAAACTCTATCAGCTGGTGAGCAAGATGTATGAGACAGGCGAAATACCCTCAGACTTCAAGAAGAATATAATAATTCCAATCCCAAAGAAAGCAGGTGCTGACAGATGTGAAAATTACCGAACTATCAGTTTAATAAGCCACGGCTCCAAAATACTAACGCGAATTCTTTACAGACGAATGGAAAAACTGGTAGATGCAGACCTCGGGGAGGATAAGTTTGGATTCCGTCGAAATGTTGGAACACGTGAGGCAATACTGACCTTACGACTTATCTTAGAAGAAAGATTAAGAAAAGGCAAACCTACGTTTCTAGCATTTGTAGACTTAGAGAAAGCTTTTGACAATGTTGACTGGAATACTCTTTTTCAAATTCTAAAGGTGGCAGGGGTAAAATACAGGGAGCGAAAGGCTATTTATAGTTTGTACAGAAACCAGATGGCAGTAATAAGAGTCGAGGGGCATGAAAGGGAAGCAGTGGTTGGGAAAGGAGTGAGACAGGGTTGTAGCCTCTCCCCGATGTTATTCAATCTGTATATTGAGCAAGCAGTAAAGGAAACAAAAGAAAAATTTGGAATAGGTATTAAAATTCATGGAGACGAAGTAAAAACTTTGAGGTTCGCCGATGACATTGTAATTCTGTCAGAGACGGCAAAGGACTTGGAAGAGCAGTTGAACGGAATGGACAGTGTCTTGAAAGGAGGATATAAGATGAACATTAACAAAAGCAAAACGAGGATAATGGAATGTAGTCAAATTAAATCGGGTGATGCTGAGGGAATTAGATTAGGAAATGAGACACTTAAAGTAGTAAAGGAGTTTTGCTATTTAGGAAGTAAAATAACTGATGATGGTCGAAGTAGAGAGGATATAAAATGTAGACTGGCAATGGCAAGGAAAGCGTTTCTGAAGAAGAGAAATTTGTTAACATCGAATATAGATTTATGTATCAGGAAGTCGTTTCTGAAAGTATTTGTTTGGAGTGTAGCCATGTATGGAAGTGAAACATGGACGATAACTAGTTTGGACAAGAAGAGAATAGAAGCTTTCGAAATGTGGTGCTACAGAAGAATACTGAAGATAAGGTGGATAGATCACGTAACTAATGAGGAGGTATTGAATAGGATTGGGGAGAAGAGAAGTTTGTGGCACAACTTGACTAGAAGAAGGGATCGGTTGGTAGGAATGTTTTGAGGCATCAAGGGATCACAAATTTAGCATTGGAGGGCAGCGTGGAGGGTAAAAATCGTAGAGGGAGACCGAGAGATGAGTACACTAAGCAGATTCAGAAGGATGTAGGTTGCAGTAGGTACTGGGAGATGAAGAAGCTTTCACAGGATAGAGTAGCATGGAGAGCTGCATCAAACCAGTCTCAGGACTGAAGACAACAACAACAACAACAATGAGTAAATTAAGTAACAAAATAATCGTAACTATAACAAAACAGAAAAACAGTAATTAAATTTCAGAAGCATGTTTGAGAGTGGTACGAAAAGTCTACAATTCTTTATAAATGATCAATATGTTTAACACATGATTGCGCAGAACTCTATGGACTATATAGATACTCCTTCCTAACAATTATGTGTCGGCCGGGAAGTCACAAAAAATTATGAGATCGTTGACACTTTTAACAGAGCAAAAAGAAATAAACAAATAAAGATAAAAAGATACCGAGTCCTCATTAAAGCCAAGGGGTGGTTCGTGTCAAGGAAACAAAAATCTCTCAAAAATCTCACGTGATAACATGATTGCAGAACTAGAAATACGATACCTCTGTGCTTTTCAGAACTCGTAAAACAACCCAATTCAACAACTTAAGCAAGGTAGAAAACAAGATCTGCAGTTGTTCAGTAGCACGATCGTGACGTGAACTTTCGTGTGTCTTCTCATGTGAAAAGGAATCAGTACATGATAAACAGTGCATTGGTCAGAGGCGTGTCAACAACACCAACACTTCACGTTCTGGGGTGGCTGAAGTAAACTTATGAAAGTACACTTGTATAATGATTTACATTCTTCTTATCAAGATTTATCGTTTTCAATGTTTGACTTATATGTTGGAAATACAATGAAGAAAATGAAAAAACAAGAGAAGAAGAGAAAAGAGAAATGGATACTGGTTCTACGGCCCATAGATGGCAGAGCTTCTGACTGATACCAAATAAGACTCAGAACTATCAGAGTTGGATTGAATGGCTTATTCAGCACAGTCGTCAACTACAAACAGAAGCAAAACCAAAGTAACAACAAGCGGCAAAAATAAAAATTAAGTAAACCAACTATAGTCTGAAGCCACCCAACCAAATGATGGATACTATGGACCCTCAAAACGCAACATGCGGTAAGCAGAGATGACAAAAAAAGGCGATAGTGTCTAACTGTTTATAGTTCGAGAATGTATGTGCAGCACTTGTAAATCCAAGAAAAAAAGCTGTTCACACATTAAAATACAGCTTGGTGTGTAGGTGATAAATACTTACTGCCTACACGTTATGAGTCAATCAATTTGGTGATAACTCGTACTGAAATTCTAAGGTTCTGTGACACTAAAAAAATTGTGACTACATGCCAACACTAACGTTCATTTTAAAGAAATTACTAATGAAGATAAACTAGAGAGTGAGGCAAGTCTGTAATATGTTACCAACACTGCTCAACATCTACATCGACGACTTGGTCAGGAAATCGACGAAAGACAGAATACCTCCAGGCGTAAGAATTGCGAAAGATAAATTTTAAAATACAGTGCTTTTTTCCGAATACCAGGACAGTGAAGACAAACTACAAGCAGTGGTACATAGATAAAACAATGTAACTCTAAATTATAACCTGAAAATATCGACAATAAAAGCAAAAGCAGTGGCCTCTTTAGGCAAACAATAATATCAAGATAATCATCAGGAAGGTAATAATAGAACAGGTGTTAAGTTTCCAGTATGCGACAACTTTTGAAGAAGAGAGACATAAATAAGAAAATAAATACCTGTGACAGTATATGCGGCACGATAAGAAGAACATTGAAGGGTAAGACAAGAAGATAAACCCAAACGACATTTTACAAATTCTTGGTACTACCCGTAGTATGGAACAGAAATTTGGGCATTAAGGTCAAAAGACCGAAGACAAATTCCGACGTCAGAAACGAAGTTCCTTAGATTACTGAAAGGCTGCAGAAGAGAAACAATAAATGAAGAATTTAGGAGATAGCTGTGGCGGAGTCATTAACTGAAAAATTAATCCAACGAAAGCGGGATTGGAAACAGCATGTATTGTGTATGTCACCTGAGGGAATCCCTCGACAAGGGATACTATTCTACTGGAAGAAGAAGTGTGGGAAGGCCGAGAAGGAGATGGTGAAGCTGGAACAGGCCACAAGGCTTAATCCTGGACTGGCAGGAGCAGAAGGAAGAAATTATTCCTCAGTAAATTGTGAAGGGCGGGAGTCCATACCATCTGAATATTTAAGTCTTAAGTTACCGCAGGGGCGATGGCTTTCGAACACGCTCAGTATGTGCAACTGCAGCCGTGATAATGTTTATAATTCATACATTCATACATCCATTAGCCGCGTTTGGCGGTTCCTCGACGACGAAAGTGGTTGCAATACTCGTTAACAAAGTCTGCCCTTGGCACTGAATGTGCACATTTCATTAAACATTCACTTTGTATGGAACATTTCGTAGTAGAATTGTTTTGATACGTGGTATGCTGGACAAATACTGTGTAATAAAACTAGTCCTGGGTGCGTTCGGGTAGTTGCACGTGTGTAGTGTACTTCAGCACGTGTGTAGCAAACATAACACAAGAGGCGGTTATCTGGCATACGCACAGCCAGCCACCGAGCTCTCGACAGCAGACACTCTCCTGTTCTATTCCGGTAACTAGTTGCTTTGTCTACTATCTTTCGATACAGGACCCATTTTTACTCTCCATCGCTAAATAATTACGTCGTTAGAAAGGTTACTGTTTTAGTTACAGTTACTGTAGACAATTTAAAATAAAGAGAAACAATTTCAGCAAGGATATCAACATATTAAGAAACTCATAGCATCCAGAAATATGAGGACAGCAACTAAATGTCGGACCAAGTGTACGCCACCAGGAAACGTACAGAGAACGGAATAGGCACATTATGCTTATTGTACTATTGTTCAGAACTGTCCGGACACCTATTAGTTGGCAGGCAGGTTCTGTCTCTGCATCAGTACATCACAGTAGAGCGCCTAGTTCAGTTGCAGTCAAACATTTTTGCTTAAAAGCCAATATTGACATTGTAGGGCGTCATCTCGGACCGCATACGAAGGACGAGGGTTAAGAGTGGGGAGATAAAATGGACATTCAAACACAAATACAATTTTCACCAAACCGTCATTATTGACAGAACCTTACCATTTACACATTTTGAAGCTCGATATCATAAAGTATCACACGAAATATTGTGAAATGACACAGAACCTGATGTATTGGAGCCACATGCATTTTTCTTAAGGCCTACGCAGTGACCAGTTTTCCTTTCCTAAGCGAGTACTGAGCCAAATGCCATCGCAACAGGGTCCCATATTTGTTTTTATGATTTATGGGCAAATTTCCTACGCACCTTTGCACAGTAATATCTCAAATGACAGCAATCGAATATAGCAGATCGTTTTCAATCGGACTTTTGTATTAGAGCAAAGATAACAGAGCATAGACGGTTTTAATTAACTCGGAATTGTCGCAGAGGGGTTGAATGGCGGATGACAGCTTTATATATACACTGAAGCGCCAAAGATGCTGGTACATGCATGCGTGTTCGAATACAGCGATATGTAAACAGGCAGAATACGGCTCAGCAGTCGGCAACGCCTGTATAGGACAACAGTTGTTAGATCGGTTACTGCTGCTACAATGGCAGGTTATCAAGATTTAAGTGAGTTTGATCGTGGTGTTATAGTCGGCGCACAGCGATGGGAGACTATCTCCGAGGCAGCGATGAAGCGGCGATTTTCCCGTACGACCATTTCATCAGTGCACCGTGAATATCAGGAATCCTGTAAACATCAAGTCTCACACATCACTGCGGCTGGAGAAAGGTCGTATAAGAACGGGATCAACGGCGACTGAAGAGAATCGTTCAACTTGACACAAGTGCAACCCTTCCGAAGATTGCTGAAGATTTCAATGTTGGGCCATCACCAAGTATCAGCGTCCGAACCATTCAACGATACATCATCAGTATGGGCTCTTGGAGCTAAAGATCCACTCGTGTACTCGTGTACTGCACGACACAAAGATTTACGCCTTGCCCGGGCCCGTCAACACCGACATTGGACTGTTGATAACGGGAAACATGTTGCCTGGTCGGACGAGTCTCGTTTCAAATTGCATCCGATTGGATGGACTCGTACGGGCATGGAAACAACTTCATGGTTTCGTGGAAGCATGTCAGTAGGGGACGTACGTAAGCGTCCTGTCTGATTACCTGCGTCCATTCATGTCCATTGTGCATTCCGACTGACTTGGATAATTCCAGTTGGACAATGGGACACCCCACACGTCCAGAATTGCTATAGAGTTGCTCCAGGAACACTCCTCTGAGTTCAAACACTTTCACTGGCCACCAAACTCCCCAGACATGAACATTGTTGAGCATATCTGGGATGCCTTGCAACGTGCTGTGCAGAAGCGATCTCACACTCCCACGTACTCTTACGGATTTATGGACAGCCCAACAGGATTCATGGTGCCAATTCCCTCCAGGAGTACTTCAGACATTAGTCGAGTCCATGGCACGCCGTGTTCCGGCACTTCTGCGAGTTCGCAGAGGCCCTACACGATATTGGGCAGGTGTACCAGTTTCTTTGGCTGTTCAATGAAAAGGGGTTTAGAGTTTTATCTGTTGTATTATGCGTGTTTATTTGGAAGTAACCAATTCTTATTGGAATCATCCACTTTTCGCGACGAGTGGTTTGACCACTTTTCCCAATCAGCCTTCATGTCGGCATTATTGGTCGATAAAATAAACTATTAAACAGAATTAAATAACACGGAACTACATTTGAAAGCCAAATTACGTTGTTTAAACACTGATATTGTTAAATATTATTGCTCTCTATACAAGTGAGGTAAGAAGAATAATAAAAATGACTTGTATTACATCAAACGACTCAAAAAAACGTAACAGACCAAGATTTCTCTGTCCATGGCGATCTCCACTGAGGTGACAGAAGTCATGGGATACCTCCAAATATCCTGTCGGATCTCCTTTTGCCCGGCATAGTTCCCGCAACTCGACATAGCATGAACTTAACCAGTCGCTGGACGTACCCTGCAGAAATATTGAGCCATGCTGTCTCAATAGCCGTCCATAATAGCGAAAGTGTTGTCGGTGCAGGATTTTGTGCACGAACTCTCTTGATTATGCGCCGTAAATGTCGATGGGATTCATGTCGGGCTATCTGGGTGACCAACTCATGCGCTTGAATTGTCAGGAATGTTCCTCAAACCAATCGCAAACAATTCTGGTCCGATGACATGGCGCAGTCTCATCCATGAAAATTCCATCGTTTTTTGGGAAGCTGAAGTCCATGAATGGCTGCATATTGTCTCGAAGTAGTCAAACATAACCGAGGACGGCTCAGTCCATTCCATGTAAACACATACAACACCATTATGGAGCCACTACCAGCTTGCACGGTGCCTCGTTACCAACCTGGATCGATGGCTCCGTGGGGTCTGTGCCACACTCGAACCCTACCATCAGCTCTTACCAACTGAAATCGGGACGCATCTGACCAGGCCACGGTTTTCCAGTTGTCTAGGGTCCAACCTATAAGGTCATCAGCCCAGGAGAGGCGATGTCGTGCTGTTAACACAGGCACTCGCGTCTGTCGTCTGCAGCCATAGCCCATTAACACCACATTTCACCGCATTGTCCTAACGATATGTTCGTCGTATGTCCCACATTGATTTCTGAGGTTATTTCACATAGTGTTTCTTGTCTTTTAGTAGCGACAGCTCTAAGCAGATTCCACTGCTCTCTGCTCTCGGTCTTTACGTGAAGGCCATCGCCCACTGGGCTGTACATGATGAAAGGTAATGCTTGAAATTTGCTAACCTCGGGACGCTCTTGACATTATGGATCTCAGAATACCGAATTCCTTAACAATTTCCGAAATGGGATGTCCCATGAGTCTAGCTCCAACTACCATTTCGCGTTCAAAGTCTGTTAATTCTTATTGTGTGGCCATAATCACGTCGGAAACATTTTCACGTGAATCACCTGAGTACAAATCACAGCTCCGCCAATACACTGCCTTTTTATACATTATGTACGCGATACTACCAATATTGTATATGTGCATTCGCTGTCCCATGACTTTTGTCACTTACGTTTATATCAGATACACTGAGACTACTTATCAGCAGGCAGCAGTGAAGTTCGGGGCCAAAAATATGCAAAGGCCACTTTTCCCGTCCTGATCACTGTATCACACTTTCCCACTTTGTCACACTAGTAACTGGTATCCTGCGTAAGTTAGTCTGTTATATTAATTAACAAGAGTCATTGCAATATGAGATACAATCAAAAATATTTGCTAAACGTTCTGAATGTCATTTTTCTTATACTCATTGCATTGTATTACAACAGCTTTAATTTGATTTCATATTACTTGCTACAGACACGTAACTAATTTAAATATTAACGTCTCTATAATGCGCATTAACGAATCCATGTTACTTTCGTGTAACATTAATGCCATAGCAACTGATCGATGCTAGCTGCGCAAGCTCGTGAGTTGTCACAACTGGAAGACAAAAAATAAAATACTCCCCCTCGCACTTCTGTCAGCCTCACAGTGGTCGCACTACATACCACTCTGTCTCTAGCGCAAGCGGCGAACTTTACTTACCTCACAGTCGAATTCACCAACGTCAAAATTAGGTACATGTTAAAATATTGCTGTCTCTGTAAGTATTTCTGTTTGTTACTGAGCAAGATAAGTTTATTTTTAAGAAGCTCTTAACGTTGGTTTGTGTGTTTCCAAAATGTTCAAATGTGTGTGAACGGACACAACAATCAAAAATACGTTCAAATGTGTGTGAGGTCTTAAGGGACCAAACTGCTGAGGTCATCGGTCCCTAGACTTACGCAGCTACCTTAAACTAACTTACGCTAAGGAGAACACACACAAAACCACCCACCCACCGACACACACACACACACACACACACACACACACACACACACACACACACACACACCCTTGCCCCAGGGAGGACTCGAACCTCCGGCGGAAGATGCCGCGCAGTCCGTGACATGGCACCTCTAACCGCGGGGCTGGCCTGTTCTGATTCTGCTGTTAGCTGGTACATGCATATTGCAGTAGAATACGGTTGATAACCGCGGGCCGCACAAACATTTGATTCGGGGAGCAAAATAAATAAATAAATAAAATAAAATAAAAAATAATAAAAAAATGGCTCTGAGCACTATGGGACTTAACTTCTAAGGTCATCAGTCCCCTAGAACTTAGAACTACTTAAACCTAAATAACCTAAGGACATCACACACATCCATGTCCTAGGCAGGATTCGAACCTGCGACCATAGCGGTCACGCGGTTCCAGACTGTATCACCTTTAGCCGATGGCCATCCCGGCCGGCGATTCGGGGAGCAGTTTGACGACCGCGGGCCTAGTTTGTGGGTTCCAATGAGCTTCAGAGAGGAGTGACTTATTTTCATTTGCTAGGTTGTAAGGTGTCAGGCAAATCCAACACCTTCCATGAAAACCCTGACATGATAAGCAAATCCAGTAGTATGTCACATAGCTCCGAATAAATCGTGACATTAAATTAACCAAAGTAATACGAGTAACGAGTGAGCAAATGGAATACCACAGACTAACACAAGAATGCCTAAATGCATGTCGTACCTTCCCACCGTGAGACCGACACAGTTCCGAGGGGAGAAACGAGAACAGAAGCCACGAGCAGAACCGTGTTAAGCTAGAAGGCCCTACGATAAGGGACGGACTAGACACCCACGTCGCCAGCTAACCACTAGGGCACACCACCCGCAGGTTTTAGCGAGAGACTCTTTCGCGTCTCTGTTACGTCAAGGACCACCTCCCAGCCCATCTTAAAAGCTAGAGCCCTCCAGAAAAACAGTATAGATCTTACGATAACACAAAAAGTGCCACTACCACCTGCAACTTTTAGCGTGAGACTTTTTCGCGTGTCTGCTACATTAGGACCACCCGCCAGCCCATGTTAAAAGATAGAGCCCTCCAGAAGAACAGTATAGATCTTACGATAACGCTAAAGGGACCACACCAGCTGCAGGTTTTAGCGTGAGACTTTTTCGCGTCTCTGTTACGTTGCAAACTTTAAAAACATTGCCCCACCACGAAAAGTATAACGTTTCTCATTGGATAGACAGAATTTTTGTATGCGGAGCTTAAGGTTAACATTGAGATCCTGATTGGTCAGATGAAAACACAGCCAGTTACTTTTTTTAAAACCAAATTCGGTAAATTGTAGTAAGGAGAAGTTAGAGAGAGTTGCTTCCGAGATGGCGAGGTGAGCGGAGCTGTGCGCCGGCCGCTGCTCCCCTGAAGCTGCCTAAACACAGACAAGGTAATGAACGCACGCGATGCCGCCTTTTTGAGCGCATAAGGCTTCCCTCAGAACTGCAGAATTCTCATCTGTTACACCCCCTTTTTGCGTAATACTAGTGTCGATCGTCAATTAAAGCTCATGGTGTTCACATTTGCCACTTGAAGTAAAAATCTGAAACGCGATGATTTCTCTGTTATATAATTATTGAGAAGCCACATCAGCCACTGTAATTTACGACAAGTTAGATAAGGAATTAAAGATAATTGACGGTCACTGTAGACCATTCTGATAGTTTTCTCTCTTGTGAAACTTAATTTAAACCTAGATTATAGATGTGATCCTTCGATCCATTGTAGAACTTGGAAACCCATTCAGGAAATATTCGTTCACATTTTTGTTGAACGCAGTTGGTTTTTACCATCCTGTATTAAAACACTTCCTTTTATCAATAGTGCAATTTATAAACAATGTTTTGTGAGTAGAATAAAATTTCCAATGGTAAGCTTAACTGCTTTTTCGACGTTATTTTACCAGCTAACTGAAAATAGGAAAGCCTTGAACCCCTTCCACTAAATTTAGTTAATATTAAGATTCTTTTACAGGGAGTGCAGTGGAGCTGACGCTGAGATCATTCAGTATTTGGTTATATCATCGCTAGTCTCACTGAACTCTTCTGAATTCTACATGTCATGTGTGGTCTGGCGTCTCCTTACCAGCAACAGGTCCCAGGTTCAAACTAGTCAATTCCCTAAAAAACACGCTCAGAGCGTCGTTGCGCGAAAGTGGTAGGGAGACACGATATAGAACAAACAGAGACCACCATGAATGTTTAGAAGGTGCATTTTAGATTAAGTTCCTAAATTTCTTCAGAGCATATGTTAGTGGTTGTTTATTCTTCTCGTTTATATCTTGCGTACGTTACAACTTGAGTAGAGCCATAGTCGGGTTATTTTCTTTTCTGCTGGGGGTCTGCTTATTCTCTTTAGTTAGTCCAGACAGCTTTACTTGCAGTATTTCAGATCTCATGCAAATTTTTTAATCGCTGTGATACTTGTAGGGTCTGTGCTTCTTGGTGAGCTGAAAAATCCCCTGGTGACCCGGTTGTCACTGCGACTTGCGATAAGCAACATCTGGTCGGTCTGTCTTCATTCGAGAATGAACTGCGGGTAGCGATGGGTTCGCGTGTCCCTTGGAGGAAGGTGAAAGTGGGGACTGACCACACGGCTGACTCTGAACGGAAGGTGAAAGCGGAAACTAGCGACATGACTTATGCCTTAGCGACAAGTACGAGGTGCTGCTCAGTATCGATAATACTTTGGAGCCAGCAAGGGATGCACCTCTTGTTGGGTAAGCGGCCAGTTCTCCTGCCCAGTCGGGACGAAGGTAGAAAGCGGGTATGCGAGTCACTGGGAGCCCCAACGTTAGGCACGTAATGGAGCCCACAGGGAGAGAATATCAGTATGCACTCAATGTGTTTGGTGGGGGAAGGGCTCACCCGGAACGTGGAGGAGGCCCTGCCAGCGGCTACCGAGCGCACTGCATGCATTGGGTGCAGCAGGTGCAACCAGCTGCAAACAATGGCACACGTCGGCACGAATAACGCCTGCCACTTGGGTTCTGAGGCCACCCTCGGTTCCTTTCAGTGGATGGCTGATTTGGTGAAGGCAACTGGCATTACACGTGCGGTGCAAGCTAAACTCACTATTTGGAGCATCATACTCTGGTCTGAAGCAGAGTGGAAGGTCTAAACCAGAGACTCAGAAGATTCTACAGCGGTGTCGAATGCGAATATCTCGACTTTCGCTATCGGGTGATGAGTTGTAGGGTTCCCGTTAATGGGTCGGGCGTCCAGTACACGTAGGAAGGGGTATACGTGTGCGATCACATGAGGAGATTTTAGGTTAGAGAAACCCCCTGTCCCCTTGGGATCAGGGAGGAATTGCTTGCCAAAATCGAAGATACATCAGCTACGTTATTCCCAGAGAATGCTCGTCTCCACTGATCGGTTACACAAAAGTTAAACATGAAATCAGTAAATTGCAGGAGCGTCCAAGGTAAGGTCCCAGTATAAGTATTTCTTATTGAAGGTCACATGGTCCAAATAATATTAGAAACAGAAAGGTGGTTGAAACCGAAAGAGAATTGCAACAAAATCCTAAATTCGGATTGGAATATTTATTGTAAGCATAGGTAAGTCCCCAGTGGTGGCGGCGTATTTATTGTCGCAAAGAATTCGATAATATCTAGCGCGATTACGACAGATACCGAATGTGAGGTAATGTGGGTATAAAATTAACCATCAAAAATGGGTCAAAAATCGGATGTTAATATAGATCACCAGCGTCTAGATCTGCGCTTCCGAGAGAACTTGTAGAATATCGTGAATAAGTTTCCTGACAATGCTGATGTAATGGGGGGGGGGGGGGGCTCAATTAACCAGGTATAAATTAGCGGAGTCATATTACCAAACCTCCTTCCAGAAACAGGCATTCGTGTAACATTATTCTGAATGTCTTGTCCGAAAATTACTTCGAGCAGTTAGTTCGAGAACCAACTCACAGACCTGAACTTCTCGAATCAGTTAAATGGTTCAAATGGCCCTGAGCACTATGGGACTTAACTTCTGAGGTCATCAGTCCCCTAGAACTTAGAACTACTTAAACCTAACTTACCTAAGGACATGACACACATCCATGCCCGACTCAGGATTCGAACGTGCGACCGTAGCGGTCGCGCGGTTCCAGGCTGTAGCGCCTAGAACCGCTCAGCCACCCCGGGCCAGCTCGAATCAGTTAACGCAGATGAGAGTGTCAGTGATCATAAGGCTGTAATAATATCTGTGACTGCAGGTATTACAAGAAGTGTCAAGAAAGGTCGCAAAATATTTTTGCTTAGCAAGAGCGACAGCATGCAAACTGCGAAGTATCGTATAGACAACATTAAATATTCAGTGCTGGGAACGAAGATGTGGAGCACAGTGGAAAAAAATTGAAAGCATCGTTCGGTATGCCTTAGACAAGTATGTTTCGAACAAGGACTTAAGGGTTGGGAAAGATCTACAGTCATTTAATAGACTTTATTGAAAATTGCTACGTAAACAAAGAGAGAGTCATCTCAGATTGAAGAGAAGACAAAATCTGGCAGACAAGCGAAAGCTGAACGAAGCAGAAATGAGCGCAAGGAGATCAATGAGAGAAGCGTTCAGTGACTTTCAAGGTAAAATTTTGTGAACCGATCTGACTAAAAACCGCAAGACGTTTTCGTGTTCCGTAAAATCAGTGTGCAGTTCGTAATAATCGTCAGTCAGTGACCATAATGGCAATGAAAAAAAAAAAAAAAACGACATAGAAGGCCGAAACACTGAATTCGGTCTTCCGAAACTGTTTCACCGCTGAAGATCGTAAGACAGTCCCTCATTTCAATCATCGTACTAACTTCGAGATGGCAGATACTGAGAGAACTCATTGCGGAATCTAGAAGCAGCTACAATCCCTTTGTAGTGGAAAGACTTGATCTCCTTACAACACCCTTCACGTAACAGAATTACTTAGTCCTGTCACGGGAAAGGCCACCGGGTACTATTAAAGGAATAATATACCGATAATGTTATCCTGTGAAACGATTTTTATTTTGTGACTGTGATTGTGTGTAGTGGAAAAGTGTCGGTTAAATGTGTTTCCTTAATGATATCTATTGAAAGAAAGCAGTAGCAAGGTAAACGTGGATCGAGCTAAAGTTCTATTAGTAATCAAGTAAACTGTAATTAAGTAAAAAGAAACGGTCTGCATCCTAATTAGGCAAAGTTGTACCCAGTGATAGCATAGTTCATAAAGAAAGTTAACTTTTGGGGCTAACTTTACTTGCTACTGAACTCCTGTTTTGCTGACAAGATACCACACAGAAGTACAATGTTGCAAATAGTGTACCAGTGATCTGACTTGAACTACGCAGGAGGAGTATTAATGCGCCTAGGTAACAACTGGCTCTCAATGACGCTTACTGTCTGTACATTACAGTAGGAAGATAATGATAATTATCGAGAAATGATTACTAATGGTGACGCACTAGTGACTTGTACAAGAGTTTCTTTTGTCAGTTTAATAATAGGGATTTAATATTATCGAAATAGCTATGAAGTAATTTTATCTTCTGTACTGATTATTATTTGTATTCTCAACGAATATTCACTTCTTTATATTATTTAGCTCAAATGGAACATGTGACACCTGGATCTAGTATAGTTTAATGTTGTCGCCAGCTGCTTATTCTTGGTTGCTGTTATTGTAATATGATATTTAAATCTGGCTCAACTCTTAGCATGAAGACCCAGAAGTTAATCTATCGGTAGACTCAGAGAGAGGCTCAACATTTCAGTCACAACACAAAATTGTAAACATTGTTAATACATAACACATGAAGCTGTAAACACTATTATTTCAATGAAAAAGTCTTTGAACTAAATACTTCAAATTTTCTCTTAGTAATTGTGCGTTGATGAAACTTTAACTGTTCATTTATGCTAACTACGTGGAGTATTTCAAAACTTATGCTCACTAAATAATTAAGTACTCTACAACTCCACATAGTTTATTAACTTTTGTTAAAGAATTGCTGTTCATTTCAGTAAAATGCGATCTTTGGATTTATCGTAGCACTTGGGATAGGATCCCGTCTAGGTAAATGACTAAGGATAAAATACGGTGGCTCAACACAAAGTTTACAGAACATAGATTTATTACTGAAAACGAAACCACATAACTGATTGATGCAGTTATACAGTCCTTAACTGATAATTTGAGGTGAAGGTGGTGGCAATGTCGATCTCCTGTGCTATTCAAAAAAGATTACAAAAGTATCCGTGGCTCTTCTCGTGCAACAAGCTCTGAAAATTCTCTTCTTAGCTTCGGAGTTCCATAGTACAGAGCTAACCAAAGTATTCCATGAATAATAAGCCGAATTACTTCCGCATCCGAGGCTGTATTATATAATCTTGCATTTCTTCTCATCTCCTTCGGTTCACAAGATGCGCACCGCTTGCCTACTAGCCACCGACTGACTGTTGCCAAAAAGGAGCTTTGCAGTTCCACCTTTTCTATTCCCGACTAGCCAGTTTCGTTGCCGAGGGACTTCCTTCCAAGTTTTACAAACCTATTTTCCCTATCCATGAACAGTATTATAATTAAGGTTTTGATTTTCACATTCTTTTATAGCACATTACTTTTGAAATTACATCCATAGATTAATTGGAATTACGAAATGACCATAAATAATGAATAAAACATTTACATCGATATTACATCAAAGAGCATGGTAATACAGAAATCACATTTAGTGAAAACAGACCATAAGAGGCAATATCGACAATAACTTATACTTTTCTAGCAGCAGTCTATTGTAGGTCGCTGGGTCAACGTAGGGCACCTAACGACTGGAAAAAAGCGCAGGTCGTTTCCGTTTTCAAGAAGGATCGTAGGACAGATGCATATGATTATAGGCCTATATCATTGACGTCAATCTGTTGTAGAATTATGGAACATATTTTAAGCTCATGTATCATGATGCTTTTGGAGAAAGAAAATGTGCGCTGTATGTATCAACTTGGATACGGTAAACAGAGATCTTGCGAAACTCAGCTCGCTCTGTTCTCCCATGAGATTTGAGCGACATAGACATTGGTGTTCAGGTTTATGCCGTGTTCCTTGGCTTCAGCTAGGCACATAACACTGTCCCACACTGCCATTTAGTGAAAAATTACGAGCTTACCGAGTACTGGACCAGATCTGCGACTGGATTCAAGACTTCCTCGCAGACAGAAGTCTACAAATCGCTCTTAACGGAACAAAATCGATATATTAAAGGTAGTTCCGTGGGTACCCCAAGGTGATAGGACCGTTGCTGTTTACAGTGTATATAAATCATCTAGTAGAATGCGTTGGAAACCCTTTAAGACTGCTAGCAGCTGATGCAGTCGTCCTTAGGAAGGTAGCCACACCAGAAAATACTAACGATCTGCAGAAGGACCTACACAGGACTGTTGAATGGTGCACGGACTGGCAGTTGATCCTGAACATAAATAAATGTAACATACTGCGCATGCTTAGGAGAAGAAATCCACTACTGAACGAATACCATAATTTACAGTGAATTATCTTATCACTCAGTTATTCGTTTCTTTATAGAACATCGAGGACATTTCATAACATTCATAAATATGGAAGGGCATCGTAAGAACGATGTGTTTCTCTGAAACATCTTAATACTTCTCTTCTTGGTTGAATACTTAGATCACGATTTGTATACTCAATATACACAATTACAACAGCAGTTTCATGTACTGTGGGTACAATGAATCGTCATTCGTGTTCTCCAACTGATCTTCTGCCGACTGGAATCATAACTTTATATTTGTCGGATATCATTTGATCCAGTGCTGTTTTGAAAACGTGAACAAAGTGAATGTGCCTACGTAAAATCCTCTACAGTTCTTCAATGATTTCCTCTCTGAATCCATTTATATTTGAGTAACGTTGATCAAGTCCAGTTTGTCCGTCGTCATTGAAATACACTTGTAAAAATGCGTATGATTCGCTTGACAATGGTAGCAAAGATACTCCTGTACTATAGACTTCTCATTTAATCGAAAATACAGGACAGAACTGATGTTCTTCACTGCTTATTGACGTAGCACCAAATGATGTCACTTGAAATCAATCATTGTACGCTTTCACGTTTTGAAGAAAATGTTATAATTTCGGAGTTTCTTCAATCGTATACTAACATATTTCCGATAGAGGCCCTTCCAATGGTACTAATCGAATTTTTGCACTCATGCAACACATTTCTGGTACTTTTTACTGAATGTCTTGGCTCCGCAGAACTGACACGGTGGTGCGGTAGCGTTCTCGCTTCCCACGCCCGGGTTCTCGGGTTCGATTCCCGGCGGGGTCAGGGATTTTCTCTGCCTCGTGATGGCTGGGTGTTGTGTGTTGTCCTTAGGTTAGTTAGGCTTAAGTAGTTATAAGTTCTAGGGGACTGATGACCATAGATGTTAAGTCCCATGGTGCTCAGAGCCATTTTTTAGAACTGACACACTTAATAGATTTTGCCAATGTCAAAGTGTTCGTGTCTGTTGTACTCTTTCAAGGGATCATACCGGAATGCTTTATTCGCCAAACTGCATCTTTCCTTCTGCTTTGCACTTCCCATACATTAACGTTTTGCTCATGCGCTTGTGATCGCTATCTTTCACGAACTTAACTCACTGTAACTCTATTTAGTTGATTTCGTAGCCTACGAGTAGTTTCTCCAAGAGTCTTGCTGAGTGTTTCACTCCATCGTCTTCACTGATTTCAATTCGTTGTTCTTGTGTTTTCTCTCAATTTATTCATTCTCTTCCGTTCCGCGTTTCCATACCCATCTGTTTCATTTCTTATTTTCACGTCACCAATGGTAAAATCTTCTCTTTTTAGTGCGTTTCAGCCTTCCGTTAAATGTTAATAATACTCAGCACGATAAAATTCCGTTTAATATACTGTTCACCAACTTAAGCAATTCGCTGTCACTTAAATTTGTTTCGCTTTTTATAGATTACACTTTTCCTTGAACCACTCTAATCGATTTCCAAAGGTATGCAACGCTTGTGTTACGCCATCGTCTATATATATACCCTTCTCAGCTGGAATGTATCCCCACAACAGGATAATGGAACATTTGAGAACATTCTGGAACACCTTGGGAGATTCTATAGCGTTCTGGAACATTCCATAGCATTCAACAACGTTCTCGAACACTCTAGTGGGTACATTACGACCAGTTTCGGCCACCTTGGCATTCGGTTATCAGCTGCTTCAGCGACCTCCCATAAGAAGTCCATTTGTGCAATTCCCTCTTTTGGCACCCACATCTTCGAAGTCAACGAGTACAATTCCAAATCGAGACTTTCTTCATGAATGGAGGATGAAGGGCTACCACACCGTATAACAGCCATGGGCCTGCGGGGGAAGGTTGGAGAGTTATGGTGGCATGCACAGACAAACCAGACCTACATTATTACATAAATGACATCTTTAGACACCAATATGTTCATAACTAACCCCTGCAGTTCAAAAACAAAACATTTCTCACGGATGGGAGATGGTGGGTTACAACATGTTTCGAGGCGTGGATATAAGATAACGGGACTATTGCTGTAAAACAATTTATTTCAAAAACATGCATATTTAGTTGTTGTCATCCTCAATATGCTTCCCTCGTCTATCCGTACAACGCTAGACGCGAATTTTGCATTGACCGGAAACAGTTCTGGACGGTTTCCAGTGCGAGCTCTTTGACGACCCATGGCAATCTTTCTTTCACTGATTAACGAATTGAAATCTTGCTGCTTTTAATGCAGGTTTGACATTTGAGATTAGACAAGTAAATAAGGTGAGTAGTTTAATACTGGGATGATGTGCTTCGCTAGAAACCTCTAAATAGAGAATGTAGTATGAGCTGGCTCGTGTTCTAGGTGTAGAACCCACTGCTCGTTTTTTCT
This sequence comes from Schistocerca gregaria, assembly GCF_023897955.1. Lineage (NCBI taxonomy): Eukaryota > Metazoa > Arthropoda > Insecta > Orthoptera > Acrididae > Schistocerca > Schistocerca gregaria. The sequence continues at coordinate 892,667,735 of NC_064920.1, forward strand.
CAATTCGGGGCGTTTTTTTCTTATTTTCTCACTGAGCTGAGCAAGAACCTTAAGGTAGTAATACTGATTAACTGTTTGACCTTCAGGAAACCAATGAAGATACACAATTACACAAATATCGTAAAAAAAAGCAATAAGCATCACTTTGAGTCCTTTTTTTGCTCATTCGAATTTTTTCGTTCTCAGTGAAGTTGGGGTCTTCCTTTGCATGAACTGGCGCTTAGTTTCTGAATCAAAAGCGAAAAATCAAGATTGTTAAAATGTTATCATTCTGTCCCGGAAATCAGTATCTCATTCAGTGGTTTCAGAGTGTCAGTACGAACATACTTATGACGTTCTTTTTGCTCGATCGAGAGAATTTCCGGCACCAGTTTCGCTCACACTCTTCTCATTTTAAATTGATTATGTAAACTTCTCCTTACACATTCTGTGTCAATTTCAACAGTTTCAGCAATCGGAAGAATACTTAAGCGACGGTTAGATCGGATCATATTACCTACATTTTGATCTTTTCAATCCGTTTTTGATGATGAATGGCGACCCGGGTGTGAGTCATCTTCAACGTCTTCTCAGGTGTCTTGGAGCCGCTTGAACCACTCAAAAACTCGTGGACATGACGAACAGTCTTAGCCGTGCACTTCTTTTAGTAAAAGATAGGTTTCAGTAGCAGTTTTTCTATGTTTCACGTGAAACTTCGTGACAGTTTGTTGTTCTGTTATTATTCTTATCGTTTTTCCGGCAAAACAAAATAACAGCTCTTACACAAACGTAGGCCACGACCACACTGATTTGTCCACAGGCATGGCAGCTACCGTATTCGACTGAGAAGGCTTCAAGCTTTTTGTTACTGGTCGTGCATCTTTGGCCCGAAAGGATCTGCCTCATTATTTTATAGCCACACCTCGTATAACCTATGTGGGGCTGCGAAAGTCACTAGAAAAGTTTTGGCGACACGGACAGACATATCAAAGTTAATTTTATTATATATGTCGATTAGTTTGGTAATTATTACTCGCGGTAATTTATCGTTACAGAGATAACGCCATCTGCAGAATAAATTGCGTTTGCTGCACCTTAAGCAAGAGCGAACGAAGTTACTGGGTGGAAGGAGAACTGTGCGTTTTGGAACTACGCGAGACGTGGTTTGCCTTGTGAGTCTCTGTTACTTATCCTTTTGTATTCCTTCTTCGGTAAGGCGAATAAAACTGACACTTCTTAATGTTCTACGTCTATTTTACCCGGAGTAACCGATGACTTTCCAGTATATTTCTCCGAAGCATGACGTGTGACAGTGCTGCATTACCGCCAGGCACACACTTCGCTTAGCCAGAATATTCTGCTGCGTATGTGGCGAACTGACTGCAGAAACTCGTGAGCGTAGGCCGTTTGGGTGTTCCGTGCCAGAGCTTACGTCAGCGGACACCGGCGTCTCAGTGTGTGGTCGCCAGCCCGTGCAGCAGTAGCTCCAGCAATACCGGCCGAGGCGCGCTGCAGCGAAGCACGGCAGTGTGGGATGCGCAGCACGCCCCAGCAGGTATTTTCAGTATACTGCGAGAGCCTCCCCGTGAACCATGGACTTTGACGTTGGCGGGGAGGCTTGCGTGCCTCAGCGATACAGATGGCCGTACCGTAGGTGCAGCCACAACGGAGGGGTATCTGTTGAGAGGCCAGACAAACCTGTGGTTCCTGAAGAGGGCAGCAGCATTTTCAGTAGTTGCAGGGGCAACAGTCTGGATGATTGACTGGTCTTGCCTTGTAACACTAACCAAAGCAGCCTTGCTGTGCTGGCACTGCGAACGGCTGAAAACAAACGGAAACTACAGCCGTAATTTTTTCCGAGGGCATGCAGCTTTACTGTACGGTTAAATGAAGAAGGTATCGGTTGGTAGGGCCTATTCTGAAGCATCAAGGTATCACCAATTTGGTATTGGGGGGCAGCGTGGAGAGTAAAAACCGTAAAGGGAGACCAAGAGATGAATACACTAAACAGATTCAGAAGCATGTAGGTTGCAGTAGGTACTGGGAGATGAAGAAGATTGCACAGGATAGAGTAGCATGGAGTGCTGCATCAAACCAGTCTCTGGACTGAAGACCACAACTACAGCAACTGCGAGAGAATTAAAACATCAGAAGTAACTATTTTAAAAACATGCCCCAAGGTGGACTTCCTCTATACGTTGCAAGGGTCAATCGTTGGCACAACAGTGTTCTGTGTATTTGTGACTGCAGTATGTCGGAGTTCAGTAACTCGAAAGTGAATAAATTGCTTATTCTCGTATGGTGGGTAGCCGAAGTGATAAATGTTTCAACAGTGACCATATTGAATATTTATACAGGTCAAGCGGAAAAGTCATCCGCTAAGTCACATCAAGGATGCAACGTAAGCAGGACGGAAGATCACTAAAGAAGAATGTGGCGAAAAAACAAGAGGATGGCAGCTCCAAAAGTCGCTGAACTGAATATCGCACTCGCGAGGCCTGTAGTACCAAAACAACACCAAGGGGGAGCACGTAGCGCTCTGTATGAAAATCACTGGCTGTGCTGTGTGCAGTCAGTGGCTGGTTGGCATTGTTGTAATACTCGCCACTGTAGTGTTGGGCTGTTGGCTATTAACAGCGCGTAGCGTTGCGCAGTGGTGGATGTGGGGAAGTGAGACGGCGGATTTTTGAGAACGGATGGTCTGGACGTGTGTCCATCAGAAACAGTACATTTGTAAGAATGGATGTCATGAACTGCTATATATGACTGCTATATATGACTTTTGAACACTATTAAGGAAATACATTGTTCTCTATCAAAATCTTTCATTTGCTAACTATGCCTATCAGTAGTTAGTGCCTTCCGTAGTTTGAATCTTTTATTTTGCTGGCAGTAATGGCGCTCGCTGTATTGCAGTAGTTCGAGTAATGAAGATTTTTGGTGATCTTTTGTAGGGATTATTGAAATTCAGATTGCGTTGCGCTAAAAATATTGTGTATCACTTTAAGCACAGTCATGTATAATTTTTCTAAGGGGACGTTTCATAGAGTAATCGATGGAGACGAGGAGGCGCCGTACCTTGCCAGTCGTGAACAGTTAGTGGAAGTAAATGAACGTTTATCAAACCAGTGATCGCTGTTTATTGTAGTAATCATTGCTGGAATAACTAATATAGAGGACGTTTTACACCAGCTACATAATGGTAAAGCTGGACACATATTTAGGGCAAAGTATGACGAAAGTTTCCTTACAGCACTTAACAATCGTCATTTATTAAACGAAAATGATTCATATTTCATATTACGTACTATATTATACTGAACTTATAGATCTGAGCCTAATTCAAAACATTGGTGTAAATTAAAATTTAATCAATCTGCTGGCTTCATTTAAAGTAACACTTTTGCGTTACTTTCAGGATGAAAGCATGAATGAAAATTCTAGTACTGATACAAACATTATTGACATTTCTGGAGAGTTTTAAATATCAGCTGTTTCTGTGGGAAGTGAAGTTGATTTATCAGCTCACAGTCGCAGAAAGGAAAAATTAAGGTGTAAAATGGAAAGAACATATACACTCCTGGAAACGGAAAAAAGAACACATTGACACCGGTGTGTCAGACCCACCATACTTGCTCCGGACACTGCGAGAGGGCTGTACAAGCAATGATCACACGCACGGCACAGCGGACACACCAGGAACCGCGGTGTTGGCCGTCGAATGGCGCTAGCTGCGCTGCATTTGTGCACCGCCGCCGTCAGTGTCAGCCAGTTTGCCGTGGCATACGGAGCTCCATCGCAGTCTTTAACACTGGTAGCATGCCGCGACAGCGTGGACGTGAACCGTATGTGCAGTTGACGGACTTTGAGCGAGGGCGTATAGTGGGCATGCGGGAGGCCGGGTGGACGTACCACCGAATTGCTCAACACGTGGGGCGTGAGGTCTCCACAGTACATCGATGTTGTCGCCAGTGGTCGGCGGAAGGTGCACGTGCCCGTCGACCTGGGACCGGACCGCAGCGACGCACGGATGCACGCCAAGACCGTAGGATCCTACGCAGTGCCGTAGGGGACCGCACCGCCACTTCCCAGCAAATTAGGGACACTGTTGCTCCTGGGGTATCGACGAGGACCATTCGCAACCGTCTCCATGAAGCTGGGCTACGGTCCTGCACACCGCTAGGCCGTCTTCCGCTCACGCCCCAACATCGTGCAGCCCGCCTCCAGTGGTGTCGCGACAGGCGTGAATGGAGGGACGAATGGAGACGTGTCGTCTTCAGCGATGAGAGTCGCTTCTGCCTTGGTGCCAATGATGGTCGTATGCGCGTTTGGCGCCGTGCAGGTGAGCGCCACAATCAGGACTGCTTACGACCGAGGCACACAGGGCCAACACCCGGCATCATGGTGTGGGGAGCGATCTCCTACACTGGCCGTACACCTCTGGTGATCGTCGAGGGGACACTGAATAGTGCACGGTACATCCAAACCGTCATCGAACCCATCGTTCTACCATTCCTAGACCGGCAAGGGAACTTGCTGTTCCAACAGGACAATGCACGTCCGCATGTATCCCGTGCGACCCAACGTGCTCTAGAAGGTGTAAGTCAACTACCCTGGCCAGCAAGATCTCCGGATCTGTCCCCCATTGAGCATGTTTGGGACTGGATGAAGCGTCGTCTCACGCGGTCTGCACGTCCAGCACGAACGCTGGTCCAACTGAGGCGCCAGGTGGAAATGGCATGGCAAGCCGTTCCACAGGACTACATCCAGCATCTCTACGATCGTCTCCATTGGAGAATAGCAGCCTGCATTGCTGCGAAAGGTGGATATACACTGTACTAGTGCCGACATTGTGCATGCTCTGTTGCCTGTGTCTATGTGCCTGTGGTTCTGTCAGTGTGATCATGTGATGTATCTGACCTCAGGAATGTGTCAATAAAGTTTCCCCTTCCTGGGACAATGAATTCACGGTGTTCTTATTTCAATTTCCAGGAGTGTATTTACAAAACAAAGTGTCTTTACTGTTGTCTGAAACTAAAAGCAGTGGTTGTTCACAGCTTACACAAGTGAAAAGTGCCGGCCGTGATGGCCGAACGGCTCTAGGCGCTACAGTCTGGAACCGCGTGACCGCTACGGTCGCGGTTTCGAATCCTGCCTCGGGCATGAATGTGTGTGATGTCCTCAGGTTAGTTAGGTTTACGTAGTTCTAGGTTCTAGAGGATTGATGACCTCAGAAGTTAAGTGCCATAGTGCTCAGAGCCATTTGAACCATTTTTTGAAAAGTAATTAATTTAAAAGCTTATGTGGCAAGTATTTAACTAAAGATCTGCCACACTTTGTTTCATTAGCGTTTCCTTTTAGTCGGGTAGATTAGTTGTATTTCGTAACAACGCCCATTTCGTGCAGCAGCAGTAAGCAGCTATCGTTTCGCGTTTGCTCGGTGTCAATGTGGCGTCGAGGGCAACGCTTGGCTTCATACAAATCAAAGGAACCGCCCTCTACTTTCCTTTCTGTACATGTGCGAGAAGCTGGATGTTCCTTCTGCGATACTGGAGAAAGATTTGGCATGAATATAGCCACTGTACATGCCGCCAGATGATCTTCCATAGGACGGCCACGTTGCACTATGGAGAGGGAAGACTACTGTGTTCGGCCTGTGGCTCTGGTGCACCGTACTGCATCTCCAGCTGCCATCTGAACAGCAATTGGCACCACAGTGACACAACAAACTGTTACTTCAAGTACAGCTCCGAGCCAGATGCCCTGTATCGTGCGTTCCACTGGCTCCAAACTACCACCATTTGCGACTTCAGTGGTGTAAAGCGAGAGCTCATCGGAGGGCAGAGTAGAGAACTGTTGTGTTTTCTGTTGAAAGCTGGTTCTGACTGGGTGTGAGTGACGGCTGTGTGTTGGTTAGGGGGAGGCCAGTCCAGAGCCTGCGAACAATCTGTATGCGCCCTAGACACCCTGCACCTACTCCTGGAGTTACAGTCTGGGATGCGATTTCGTATGACAGCACAAGCACTTTTGTGGTTTCCCCACGCACCATAACTGCAAATCTGTACGTCAACCTGTTTATTCGACATGGCGCGCTGCCATTCATCAAGAGAGTTCCAATCATTTCCAGTAGGTTCAAATGGCTCTGAGCATTATGGGACTTAACATCTGAGGTCATCAGTCCCCTAGAACCTAGAACTACTTAAACCTACCTAACCTAAGGACATCACACACATCGATGCCCGAGGCAGGATTCGAACCTGCGACCGTAGCGGTCGCGTGATTCCAGACTGACGCGCCGGCCATTTCCAGTAGAACAACGCTCGCTCGCATACCACTGATGTAACTCAACATGCTCTAAATAGTGTAACTTGTTGCCTTGGCCTGCACGATCACCAGATCTGTCTCCAATCGAGCACATATGGGTCATCATCTACTGCAAACTCCAATTTCATCCAAGGACAGCATTAACCGTTCCTGTATTGACCGACCGAGTGCAACAGGTCTGGAACTCCGTTCCACAAAATGACATCCGGAACCCGTACAGCACAATACACGCACGTTTGCGTGTTTGCAGTCAACACTCTAGCGGTTACACCGGTTATTGAATTTCACATATGCAATGGCTTATGTCGCTGTTACATTAACCTGTGAACACGCAATGTTAATCACTTACATATTATACCTAGACAAATGTATTCCCAAAATTTCATAACTCTGCATAATTGATTTTTAGCGATTTTTTTTCGAAAGTGTACTTCTTTGTCAAGACTACTTTCCCTTAATTTTGATTTGTGTTTTTAGTTACAAGTATCAAATGGGTACTCAGCGTGCAATAATTGTTGGTAACACCAAGAAAAGCTCAAGCTGAATACTTGCCTACTAGTATTGCGGCTTCTGACACGGAAGTTCTCGTTGCGTGGCACTATATATAATATGAAACATTGCTTGCCCATCATGTAGATATACATTTAATACTGTAATGAGAGCACGTCACTGTTATTCACTCACACAGTTCTGATGCACACAACCGTCGAACTTCTGATTTAAAGAGGAGTGATAGTAATGTTTTTACAGGGTCTAAAGATGTTGTATATACCAAGGGTGCAAAGAGGTTGCGACCTTATATATGCAGTTGTGCACGGTAATCATTTATGTAGCAATGCAATAGATTTGTGGTAAAAGGACACCATTGCTAGAGACGCGAATGTATTACCAGAATCCAGCCGTTGGAAAATACATAGCGGACTAGACAGGTGGGGGGTATTTCATAAATATGCTATTTAATGGCAACAAGACTACAATTTGTACAGGTTTTGAAGAGACAGGAAAGTATTTGATATTCGTGCGGCAAGGATTTTACACAGGCGCAGCTATGTGCGATATGCGCTCAGGGATATTTTTAGCGCTCAGTCACGGGAAATATTCTCGGGGAAAAAAAGCAGACATCGGGCAGCTTTACAATTGTTGCAAGACAATGTCGGTCGTTTTACACCGGCATGACAAAGGCGTAAACACGATTGAGTTCTTGTGAACTCAGCGTCGTGGTTTCGTGAGAATCAGTAATATCACAGTCGTCCTTCGTATACCTTCTTTGAATCCATTATAGAGCCGAAGCCTTTTAAAGTCAAATAATATGCAGAAAAGACAAATGCTGGATTTAGACGAAGAAGGGAGTAACCTGAAAGGACACTAACGTCTTTTAGACGAAGCTTTAAAACACGTCAAACCTAGAGACTTTGGAGGAATTGCGATATGAGAGAGATTGCAGAAGATGGCACTTTTTGTTGCGTTATCATTCAAGAATTTAAAGTAATTTTATGTTCATAAATAAAGTTGTTAGTCATAGTACCATAGCATGACAACAATTGACGCGGACAATACTACATGACAGAATCCTAGAGGAATGCTGAATGGAGCAGGTAAGACATAGATTTGAGGGGCGTGTAAGCGTCTGAAAAAAATAGCATTTTTTACGCTGTTCGCGCGACGCATGAACCATTTATGTTAGCTTGGTTTCCACGCTACGGCTGGCGGAGCGGAAAGTGTGTCGAAAGGTAATGCGGGTGCCGTGGGTCGAGTCCCAATGCGGAAACTTTTTTATTTTCACGTTATACTGCAAAGAAGCCGAAATAAGGTTCACTATGTTGTTTTTATTAATATTTCCGTGATGTTGTTGTGGCCCACAGCTCAAAGACTGATTTGGTGCAGCTCTCCGTGCTACCCTATCCTGTGGAAGAATTTGCATCTCCGCATAACTACTGCAGCCTACAACATTCTGAATCTGCTTATTGTATTCGTCTCTTGCTTGGTCTACCTCTACAAATCCCCCCCCCCCTCCCCGTCCCGACCACTTCCGTTGTTGTTGTCTTCAGTCCTGAGACTGGTTTGATGCAGCTCTCCATGCTACTCTATCCTGTGCAAGCTGCTTCATCTCCCAGTACCTACTGCAACCTACATCCTTTTGAATCTGCTTAGTGTACTCATCTCTCGGTCTCCCTCTACGATTTTTACCCTCCACGCTGCCCTCCAAAGCTAAATTTGTGATCCCTTGATGCCTCAAAACATGTCCTACCAACCGGTCCCTTCTTCTAGTCAAGTTGTGCCACAAACTTCTCTTCTCCCCAATCCTATTCAATACCTCCTCATTAGTTACGTGATCTATCCACCTTATCTTCAGTATTCTTCTGTAGCACCACATTTCGAAAGCTTCTATTCTCTTCTTGTCCAAACTAGTAATCGTCTATGTTTCACTTCCATACATGGCTACACTCCATACAAATACTTTCAGAAACGACTTGTTGACACTTAAATCTACACTCTATGTTAAATTTCTCTTCTTCAGTAACGCTTTTCTTGCCATTGCCAGTCTACATTTTATATCCCCTCTACTTCGACCATCATCAGTTATTTTGCTCCCCAAATAGCAAAACTCCATTACTACTTTAAGTGTCTCATTTCCTAATCTAATTCCCTCAGCATCACCCGATTTAATTTGACTACATTCCATTATCCTCGTTTTGCTTTTGTTGATGTTCATCTTATATCCTCCTTTCAAGACACTGTCCATTCCGTTCAACTGCTCTTCCAAGTCCTTTGCCGTCTCTGACAGAATTACAATGTCATCGGCGAACCTCAAGGTTTTTACTTCGTCTCCATGAATTTTAATACCTACTCCAAATTTTTCTTTTGTTTCCTTTACTGCTTGCTCAATATACAGATTGAATAACATCGGGGAGAGGCTACAACCCTGTCTCACTCCTTTCCCAACCACTGCTTCCCTTTCATGCCCCTCGACTTTTATGACTGCCATCTGGTTTCTGTACAAATTGTAAATAGCCTTTCGCTCCCTGTATTTTACCCCTGCCACCTTTAGAATTTGAAAAAGAGTATTCCAGTCAACATTGTCAAAAGCTTTCTCTAAGACTACAAATGCTAGAAACGTAGGTTTGCCTTTTCTTAATCTTTCTTCTAAGATAAGTCGTAAGGTCAGTATTGCCTCACGTGTTCCAACATTTCGACGGAATCCAAACTGATCCTCCCCGAGGTCCGCATCTACCAGTTTTTCCATTCGTCTGTAAAGAATTCGCGTTAGTATTTTGCAGCTGTGACTTATTAAACTGATAGTTCGGTAATTTTCACATCTGTCAGCACCTGCTTTCTTTGGGATTGGAATTATTATATTCTTCTTGAAGTCTGAGGGTATTTCGCCTGTCTCATACATCTTGCTCACCAGCTGGTAGAGTTTTGTCATGACTGGCTCTCCCAAGGCCGTCAGTAGTTCTAATGGAATGTTGTCTACTCCGGGGGCCTTGTTTCGACTCAGGTCTTTCAGTGCTCTGTCAAACTCTTCACGCAGTATCGTATCTCCCATTTCGTCTTCATCTACATCATCTTCCATTTCCATAATATTGTCCTCAAGTACATCACCCTTGTATAAACCTTCTATATACTCCTTCCACCTTTCTGCCTTCCCTTCTTTGCTTAGAACTGGGTTGCCATCTGAGCTCTTGATATTCATACACGTGGTTCTCTTCTCTCCAAAGGTCTCTTTAATTTTCCTGTAGGCAGTATCTATCTTACCCCTAGTGAGATAAGCTTCTACATCCTTACATTTGTCCTGTAGCCATCCCTGTTTAGCCATTTTGCACTTCCTGTCGATCTCATTTTTGAGACGTCTGTATTCCTTTTTGCCTGCTTCATTTACTGCATTTTTATATTTTCTCCTTTCATCAATTAAATTCAATATTTCTTCTGTTACCCAAGGATTTCTAGCAGCCCTCGTCTTTTTACCTACTTTATCCTCTGCTGCCTTCACTACTTCATCCCTCAGACCTACCCATTCTTCTTCTACTGTATTTCTTTCCCCTATTCCTGTCAATTGTTCCCTTATGCTCTCCCTGAAACTCTGTACAACCTCTGGTTCTTTCACTTTATCCAGGTCCCATCTCCTTAATTTCCCACATTTTTGCAGTTTCTTCAGTTTTAATCTACAGGTCATAACCAATAGATTGTGGTCAGAGTCCACATCTGCCCCTGGAAATGTCTTACAACTTAAAACCTGGTTCCTAAATCTCTGTCTTACCATTATATAATCTATCTGATACCTTTTAGTATCTCCAGGGTTCTTCCACGTATACAACCTTCTTTCATGATTCTTAAACCAAGTGTTACCTATGATTAAGTTGTGCTCTGTACAAAATTCTACTAGGCGGCTTCCTCTTTCATTTCTTAGCCCCAATCCATATTCACCTACTATGTTTCCTTCTCTCCCTTTTCCTACCAGTCACCCATTACTATTAAATTTTCGTCTCCCTTCACTATCTGAATAATTTCTTTTATTTCATCGTACATTTCTTCAATTTCTTCGTCATCTGCAGAGCTAGTTGGCATATAAAGTTGTACTACTGTAGTAGGTGTGGGCTTCGTATCTATCTTGGCCACAATGATGCGTTCACTATGCTGTTTGTAGTAGCTTACCCTCATTCCTATTTTCCTATTCATTATTAAACATACTCCTGCATTACCCCTATTTGATTTTGTGTTTATAACCCTGTAGTCACCTGACCAGAAGTCTTGTTCCTCCTGCCACCGAACCTCACTAATTCCCACTATATCTAACTTTAACCTATCCATTTCCCTTTTTAAATTTTCTAACCTACCTGCCCGATTAAGGGATCTGACAATCCACTCTCCGATCCGTAGAACGCCAGTTTTCTTTCTCCTGATAACGACATCCTCCTGAGTAGTCCCCGCCCGGAGATCCGAATGGGGGACTATTTTACCTCCGGAATATTTTACCCAAGAGGATGCCATCATCATTTAATCATACAGTAAAGCTGCATGTCCTCGGGAAAAATTACGGCTGTAGTTTCCCCTTGCTTTCAGCCGTTCGCAGTACCAGCACAGCAAGGCCGTTTTGGTTAATGTTGCAAGGCCAGATCAGCCAATCATCCAGACTGTTGCCCCTGCAACTACTGAAAAGGCTGCTGCCCCTCTTCATGAACCACACGTTTGTCTGGCCTCTCAACAGATACCCCTCCGTTGTGGTTGCACCTACGGTACGGCCATCTGTATCGCTGAGGCACGCAAGCCTCCCCACCAACGGCAAGGTCCATGGTTCATGGGGGGGGGGGGGGGGGCCACTTCCCTCCAGTAATAAATTGATGATCTCTTGATGTCTCAGACAGGTGACCTGTCAACCGATGACTTCTTCTAGTGAAGTTACGCCACAAATTTCTTTTCTCCCCAACTCTGTTCAGTATCTCCTCATTAGTTACGTAATTTACTCATCTAATCGCCAATGTTCTTCTGCAGCAGCAGATTTCAAAAGCTTCTATTCTAGTCTTAACTTTTTGTCGTCCATACTGCACTTCCACACACGGCTAGACCCTTACGAACACTTTCAAAAAAGACTTTGCAACACAAAAATCTATATTCGATGTTAACAAATTTCTCTTTTTGAGTGAAACGTTTCTTGCCGATGCCAATCTATATTTTACATCCTTTCTATTTTGGCCATCATCAGTTATTATGCTCCTAAATACCAAAACTTGCCAACGGCTTTGCCGCAGTGGTAACACCGGTTCCCGTCAGATCACCGAAGACAAGCGCTGTCGGGCTGGGCTAGCACTTGGATGGGTGACCATCCGGTCTGCCGAGTGCTGTTGGTAAGCGGGGAGCACTCAGCCATCGTGAGGCAAACTGAGGAGCTACTTGACTGAGAAGTAGCGACTCCGGCCTCGTAAACAGACATACGGCAGGGCGGGCGGTGTGCTGACCACATGCCCCTCCATACCCGCATCCAGTGACGACTGTGACTGAGGATGACACGGCGGCCGGTCGGCTCCGTTGGGCTTTCCAAGGCCTGCTCGGATGGAGTTTAGTTTAGTTGTTTGTGTCTCGTGTCCTAATCTAATTCCCTCAGCACCACCTGTTTTATATCGACTGCATTCCATACACATTTCTCATTTTTTATGTTCGTCTTATACCCTCCTCTCAAGGCACTGTCCACACCGTTCAATTGCTCTTCTGAGTCCTTTGCTGATCCTGGTGGAATTAAAACGCTATCGGCAAACCTCAGAGTTTTTATTTCTTCTCCTTGGAGTTTAATTCCTATTCCAAATTTTTCTTTGGCCGTCTTTACTGCTTGCTCAATGTACAGACTGAATAAAATCGGCAACAGGCTACAACCCTGTCTCACTCTTTTCTCAACCAACCGTTTCCCTTTCATGCCCTCTACTCTTATAACTACCGCCAGATTTCTGTCTTTTGCTCCTTGTATTTTATCCCTGCTACCCTCAGTATTTCAAAGAGAATATTTCAGTTAACATTGTAAAACGCTTATTAAGTCTATGTATGAAGGTAGTATCTATTCCTGAAAGAACAGTTACCGTTGATGACCATGCACCATTCGTTAGAATGAAATGATACTTAAATGGACACCCTAGCTGCAAACAGGTGTTGATGTACTTCATTGGGGACATGTTGGAAATGTGTACCCCGACCGGTTCTCGAACCCGGGATCTCCTGCTTACATGGCAGGAAATCCCAGGTTCGAGTCCCGATCGGGGCACACATTTTCATGTCCCCAATGATGTATATCAACGCCTGTTTCCAGCTAGAATGTCAGTTTAATTATCATTCCAAATGCTATACTCCCGTAGTTTTCTTTTCCTTAACCTATCTTCTAAGGTAAGTCACCGGGTCAGTACTGCCTCGCGTGTTCCTACATTTCTCCGGAATCCAAATTGATTACACCGAGGTCAGCTTCTACCAGTTTTTCATAAAAGGCATGGAAAGTAAAGGCAAAGAAAACTTTGAGGTTGCAAGTAAATTTGGGAAGCATTAATTCTTTCGACATCTTGCACTAACTATAAACACCTGGTGTTTGCAATTAGATGGTTGTTTTAATGTTTATGTACGAAAACAGTCTCAGTTTACGTTCTTAAAATCTTCTCTCTCATCGCATGGTTAGGCAACAAACTACACATAACGGAGCAATGTGAAATGTACAGGTTGTATCAAAAAGAATCATCCGATTTGCGAGTCTATATTTCTAAAACTAATAAACATATACAATAAATTTTGTTTTTTGATGAACTGGAAATTCAAAAAGTTGTTTTTTTTTCATACCTTTTCGTACGTGCTCAATATGCCCCTCTTGAGACGCACGGCGTATGTCAATGAGGTATTCAAATTGTTCCCACACTGCAGCGAGCCATTCTTGAGTTACAGCTTCCACAGCTGCTGTTATGCGCTGTCTCAGTTCATTCATTGTTGTTGGTAACGGAGGCACATAAAGTCTTTTATAAAACCCCATAACAAACAATCACATACAATGAGGTCTGGTGACATTGGAGGCCAGCAATATAAGCCTGAATCATTTGGTCCAGTGCGACCGATCCATTGTTCAGCAGTATTTTGATTTAAAAACTACACCGTCATAAATCGCCCATTCCACCGCCGACACGCGCCAAAAATGCTGTTTTTGCTAAACGCTTAACCATCTGGAGTTCCCACATCTGTCACTTTCATTTCTGGCCAGGTCCTGCGTATTCTACCAGAGATTAAACCCTGAGATCCTAAACTTTCCTTTCCTAATTGAACTTGCTCCCCAGAATGAAGTACGGGGAAATGAGTACTGTGTATTTGTACTCAAGCTGCTTTCCATACGGGAGTGAAATATTGTTAAATTAGCTTGAAAAGTATAAAAGTGGAACGGTGCCAGAAATACTGTGCTGTAGTAAATAGATGAAAGAGATGTAGACGTATCAGAAAGGTTAGCTTGAGCACAAAAAGATACAGCTATAGAGAGAGAAATCGAGTTTATTACATAGTGCAGCCGTTTTCTCTAATGTACGAGATACTTAATGTCTCACGTGTGATTGCAGTTTTGTTTGGCGTAGCGAAAAGTCTTTAGGTGAAATCTGTGACGTAGCGTCACAAAGACGTAACGTGGACTCAGTTCTGCAGTTTGGGATCTCTGATGCTTTGGGATCAGGCTAGACATTAACCGCAGCGCTACAGCAGTGATTTTGCCCCAGAGCGTCATTTCGAGGTGTTGACGACAGTTCCGAGACACACGAAATGTTGGATGCAGATCGGCACAAGATCACGACCGATGTTTCGCCTTGACTGTGTAATAAAGTCTAACAGTGTCTGGAGGAGAATAGACAACGGTGTTTACAGCCGCCTCGGGTGTTGCTAGTTCCTGAAAAACTGTGGATGCGATGCTCAAAGCAGATGGCAATAGTATGCTACGTATGTCTGGCAGTGTGTGATCTTACCCACAGCAAAGCAGATGCTGAGCCGCTGTGCATTCACATTAATGCGAACATCTTTTAAAAGCCTGAGTAACTGTCTTACGCAACGCGGAAAATTTATACACTGTTTGAGTGCTGTGCTGATCTGTCTAAAGTTGTTCACACGCCCCATGGATCGTAAGTGCAACCTATCGCTAAGGTATGAAACGAGGCAGTTATACAATTGTAATACACTTTGCCAAAGAAAAATACGGCAACATGCAGACCATTTACTGAAACGTAGATTACTCGACTTAGCTGTAGTATTGTTATTTAGTTAAAAATTTGTTTATAATAATATGAAACTCCTGTTACCGAAGTAATGCGCTTGCCTTTGTAACGGGAGAGATTCGAGTTGATAAACACTGACCAAATTTTTTATCTCTGTTCCAAACAGCGGTTCTCTTCATTAAAAACAGGAAAGCCTTGCACAGCAACACGTCTTTAGTTATCAGGTCGTTAAAACGTGGTAATTCTAATATTGATGCATGCGTTATCTTCGGCACTTATCGCCTCTCATATAATTTTATTCCGCAGATCGAACACCTATTAGTCTTTTCTTCAATTACTCTTTAGATACTGACACTATCATAGTGAAATGTGGCACATACACACTTATCATTCGCACACACTCTTTCTCAGTCGACCAAACAGTAATAGTAAATCACAAAATAAAGCGTTTTAGGTACCGTCGATAGGAGTTATGTTGCGAGGCAAAACTACTGCCCGTTCTACATGGAACTGAAGTAGCAATGTAGTTTATAATAGAATTCAGTCTTAATTGTCAATTAATTTATTTAATTTAACAAATCTCTTGTCAGAAAATGTCATCAATGTTTAAACCGGGATACCATGTGTATACTGATGTAGCATGTTATGACGTGGTGGAAATGAAATAATTTGCTAGAATTCTTGCACTGCACAAAAGATAATAGTCTTCTAACTGAATAAAGTTTATTTTAATTAATTCTTCAATCAAACGACGTTCAAGAAACTGTTAAAGTGTCACGTTTCAATGTGAAAAAATCATTGCTTCAGACTCGCTGTCTCTGCTATATTATATTTTTGTTGACACCAGCGACTCAAGAAAAGTAATGGAATTGAGAAAACGTACCTTAATGCTGCGTCTGCGTTGCCTTCAGCTTGCGCCTTGTGCTGGACCATAAAAGAAGATGGTCCGCCACAATGGCGAATATTTTGTCGCTATATTGTGATTAATACCGTATGAAATTTAAGCATTGATCTCCCACGCTCTGAAGCAGTGAATTTTGCTCTTGTGTTCACGCCTTAGATTTCTGTAGCAACAAGATGTATCAGGATGAGAGTTTTAAGTCTGAAATGCAGTTGAAACACCATGGTCCTATTTCTCCGAGACGAGCGAGTTCATTCAGTCGCAAGACTTTCCGTAAGTTCTTTACACTTTCGTTTGTAATGTTAGTCCACTATCACAATGCTCCTAATCATTAATCGTTTGCGTCTTCCATTCTCCTAAAACCACCGTGTTGAAGTTCTCCGTTTATAACCGAACACCTTTCAATGCAATTATATCACATTCCACGCGTTTCATCTCGTCCTTCCGCTAGTTGATGTTCTTCCTCTCACTCAGTGGAGATCTGCAATCAACATCACCAGAATTGGCCTCTTTTTAATAACGAAACAGCCCGCCATTTGCTTAACGATATGATTGCAGGCTCACTGTGACCTTAGAGAAAGGATAAATCGTCTGGGAGGTGTCAGCATTATCAAAGGTTGTCAAGAACGTCGTCCTATTGCTAATCGTACTGAGAACTATCGTTCTGGACTGTGAAATGTATGGAATCAACGACCCAAGGGAAGGGATGGTTTCATTCACGCCCTTAATGCCACCCCTGAGACTTTTTCGAATCGATGTGTTTTACTTGGTTAACCCTAAGAAAACTGCGTGATCTGACCACTGGGCGTCGTCCTTCTGACCTCCATTGCAGAGGTGTCAAAATAAGAGGCGAAAAGTGGGTAAGTGAGGGGTGTGGCGACCTTCTGTTCATGTGCCACATCAGCTGTGGCGTTTGGAAGAATTGTGGTGAACTTTGGTGCGAATGTGTAATCGTTAACCCACATTGATTTGTGTACTCTGGCCTTTTTTTTTCCTGATAGGTCGACACCTTGCTGTTTGAAAAGTCACCTAACCCGAGAACGACGTCGCAGGGCGCCGCGCCTTTGCATCATTACAGAGGAAGGTCGTTGGCACCTATGAACTAAACTGCAAACTTCTGTGTCACAAAGGCAGACAATTATGGGGTCTCGAAAATGTGACTCCTTAATTGTGTTGCACTCTGTAGAAGACAAGCCTCACTAGCTTGGAAGTAAGCGCATATGTAATGCAAGGACAACACATTTTACCACAGAAGATGCTTCATAATAGTCTGAGGCGTGTGACAAAATGAAAATTCCACTTATTTAGTTGCACTCAGACGTAATCTCAAAATAATCAATGGAATATTACTAGCACTTAAGGCTCAACAACACTAAAGATTTTTTTAAAAAAAATTAAGCTTTCATTGATCTGTGCCAACGGCATCGCCACAGTGGTAACACAGGCTCCCGACAGATCACGAAGTGCTGTCGGCCTTGGTTATCACTTGGATGGGTCACCGTGCATGTATGCCGAGTGCTGTAGGCAATTGGGCTGCACTCATCTCTTGTGAGGACGATTGAGGAGCTGCTTGATTGACAGGTAGTGGCACCAGTCACGAAAACTAACAACGGCCGGGAGAGCGGTGTGCTGACCACATCTCACTCCGTATCTGCATCTTGTGACGTCTGAGACCTGAGGACGATACGGCAGCTGATCGGTACCGTTGAACCTTCAAGGCCTGTTCAGACAGTGTTTGCTTTTTTTTTTCTCTTGATTTGTAAGCCTTCCTACCTCCCGTTCTGGAATGAAGCTCTCTTTTCCTCACTGTGCTTACATTTTCAATTCCATGATACTAAATAGTGAATACCCCCCCGTTGGAGGGGAAGCTTGCGTGCCTCAGCGATACAGATAGCCGTACCGTAGGTGCAACCACAACAGGGGGGGGGGGGGGTATCTATTGAGAGGCCAAACGTGTGGTTCCTGAAGAGGGGCAGCAGCCATTTCAGTAGTTGAAGGGGCAACAGTCTCGATGATTGACTGATCTGGCCTTGTTACACTAACCAAAGCAGCTTTGCTGTGCTGGTACTGCGAACGGCTGAAAGCAAGGGGAAACTAAAGTCGTAATTTTTCCCGAGGGCATGCAGCTTAGCTGAATGGTTAAATGATGATGACGTCCTCTTGGGTAAAGTATTCCGGAAGTAAAATAGTCCCCCATTCGGATCTCCGGGTGGGGACTCCTCAGGAGGACGTTGTTGTCAGGAGAAAGAAAACTGGCGTCCTACGGATCGGAGCGTGGAATGTCAGATCCCTTAATCGGGCAGGTAGGCGAGTAAATTTAAAAAGGGAAATGGATAGGTTAAAGTTAGATATAGTGGGAATTAGTGAAGTTCGGTGGCGGGAAGAGCAAAACCTTTGGTCAGGTGAATACAGGGTTATAAATACAAAATCAAATAGGGGTAATGCAGGAGTAGGTTTAACAATGAATAACAAAAAAACATGAGTGCGGGTAAGCTACTACAAACAGCGTAGTGACAAATTTTTGTGGCCTAGATGAATATGAAGCCCACGCCTATCACAGTAGTACAAGTTTATATGCGAAATAGCCCCGCAGATGACGAAGAGATTGGTGAAATGTATTATGAGATAAAAGAAATTATTCAGATAGTGAAGGGTGACGAAAATTAATAGTCATGGGTGACTGGAATTCGATAGTAGGGAAAGGAAGAGAAGGAAACGAAGTAGGTGAATATGGATTGGGGGTAAGGAATGAAAGAGGAAGCCGCCTGGTAGAATTTCGCACAAAGCATAACTTGTTCATAGCTAATACTTGGATAAAAAAATCATGAAAAAAGGTTGTATATATGGAAGAAGCCTGGAGATACTCGAAGGTTTCAGATAGATTATATAATGGTAAGACAGAGATTATGAACCAGGTTTTAAATTGCAGGACATTTCCACGGACAGATGTGGACTCTGACCACAATCTATTGGTTATGAACTGTAGATTAAAACTGAAGAAACTGCAAAAAGGTGGGAATTTAAGGAGGTGGGACCTGGATAAACTGACAGAAACAGAGGTTGTACAGAGTTCCAGGGTGAGCATTAGGGAAAGATTGACAAGAATCGGGGAAAGAAATACAGTAGAAGAAGAATGGGTAGCTTCGAGAGATGAAATAGTGAAGGCAACAGAGGATCAAGTAGGTAAAAAGACGAGGGCTAGTAGAAATCTTTAGTTACAGAAGAGATATTGAATTTAATTGATGAAAGGACAAGATACAAAAATGCAGTAAATGAATCAGGCAAAAAGGAATACAAACGTCTCAGAAATGAGATTGACAGGAAGTGCAAAATGGCTAAGCAGGAATGGCTAGAGGACAAATGTAAGGATGTAGAAGCATATCTAGGGGTGATATAGATACTGCCTGCGGGAAAATTAAAGAGACCTTTGGAGAAAAGAGAGCCACTTGCGTGAATATCAAGAGCTCAGATGGAAACCCAGTTCTAAGCAAAGAAGGGAAATCAGAAAGGTGGAATTCTTTACAGACGAATGGAAAAATTGGTAAAACCCGACCCCGGGGAAGATCAGTATGGATCCCGTAGAAATGTTGGAACACGTGAGGCAATACTGACCTTACGACTTATCTTAGAAGCTAGATTAAGGAAAGGCAAACCTACGTTCCTAGCATTTGTAGAAAAAGCATTTGACAATCTTTACTGGAATACTCTTTCAAATTCTGAAGGTGGCGGGGGTAAAATACAGGGAGCGAAAGGCTATTTACAATTTGTACAGAAACCAGATGGCAGTTATAAGAGCCGAGGGACATGAAAGGGAAGCAGTGGTTGGGAAGGGAGTGAGACAGGGTTGTAGCCTCTCCCAGATGTTATTCAATCTGTATATTGAACAAGCAGTGAAGGAAACAAAAGAAAAATTCGGAGTAGGTATTAAAATCCATGGAGAAGAGATAAAAACTTTGAGGTTCGCCGATGACATCGTAATTCTGTCAGAGACTGCAAAGGACTTGGAAGAGGAGTTGAACGGAATGGACAGTGTCTTGAAAGGAGGATATAAGATGAACATCAACAAAAGCAAAACGAGGGTAATGGAATGTAGTGGAATTAAATCGGTTGACGCTGAGGGAATTAGATTAGGAAATGAGACGCTTAAAGTAGCAAATGAGTTTTGCTATTTGGGGAGCAAAATAACAAATGATGGTCGAAGTAGAGAGGATACAAAATGTAGACTGGCAATGGCATGGAAGGCGTTTCTGAAGAAGAGAAATTTGTTAACATCGTGTATAGATTTAAGTGTCAGGAGAGTATAAAATTAAGTTCCAGGAAGTCGTTTCTGAAACTATTTGTTTGGAGTGTAGCCATGCATGGAAGTGAAACGTGGACGATAAATAGTTTACACAAGAAGAGAATAGAAGCTTTCGAAATGTGGTGTTACAGAAGAATGCTTAAGATTAGATGGGTAGATCGCATAACTAATCAGGAGGTATTGAATAGAATTGGGGAGAAGAGAAATTTTTGGCACAACTTGACCAGAAGAAGGGATCGGTTGGTAGGACATGTTCTGAGGCGTCAAGGGATCATCAATTTAGTATTGGAGGGCAGCATGGAGGATAAAAATCGTAGAGGGAGACCAAGAGATGAATAAACTAAACAGATTCAGAAAGATGTAGGTTGCAGTAGGTATTGGGAAATGAAATAGCTTGCACAGGATAGAGTAGCATGGAGAGCTGTATCAGACCAGACTCTGGACTGAAGAAGTAGTAAATTAATCAGTTGTGATGGACATGGGAAGAGGACTCCTCCTTTTTCTTTCTTGACTGATCCCCCATCCTCATGGTTTGTTCGGGTTATTGATTTGGTAATTTTAAAGGTATATGTCGGCTTGTTACCTTGTCTCACCACCCCTTCTCCAAAGAGACAGAATTTGTGCACCTTATTTGTCCGCATCTAATGTTATACCATGTTAAAGTGCGAGAACGTTTTCGAAATGTTTACAAGTCATGTGACTGGGGCGGGACGTGAGTATCAGCCTGATGTTCACCTAGTCGGATCTGGGAAACCGACTAAATACCTCATCCAGGCTGACCGGCACGCAGGCCCTCATTGTTAAGCCACTGGTGGCTGAGCGGTTCTAGGCGCTTCAGTCTGGAGCCGCGCGACCGCTGCGGTCGCAGGTTCGAATCCTGCCGCGGGCATGGATGTGTGTGATGTCCTTAGGTTAGTGAGGTTTAAGTAGTTCTAAGTCTAGGGGACTGATGACGTCAGATGTTAAGTCCCATAGTGCTCAGAGCCATTTTTAAGCCACTGGGCGGATTTGATCCGGGCCAGTGCGCCTCTCCGAATCCCGCACGCCGATGCTAACAAGTACGCCTGTGGGCGGATTCTGTCCGTGGCCAGTGCGTCTGTCCAAATCCCGAAAGCCGACGCTAACGACTAAAGCGCCAGGCAGATTCCATCCGAGGCCGTCGCACCTCTCCGAATGCCGGAAGCCGATGCTAACGAGCGCGGCAGTCGGGGCTCTTCGTACGTGGGGGGCGGGGTAACGTCAGAGAACAGTTGCAGCACCCCTTGTAAAACGCAAATCTTGTCTAACGGACTGTAAAGTTTGAGGCACAGATTTTTTTTAGAATTTGTGACTCTTGGTTCACAGTAGGGTCTTATATAATTTTCTTCATTTGGTATACTGCTGCTAGCAATATTTCCCGTGATGCACACTGTTAACTATTAAGATGGCTTATAGTGACAGAAGTTTCTTCTATTCTATGCACTGCAACTGGACTGAAGTATACTTTATGGGAAATGGCTGCGAGTCTCCTATAATGCCTTTTCATTAGACATCATCATTATTTGCCATCGAGACCTTGCTAGTTTTAGTAGCTATTAATTTTTTTCCCGTAATTTCCTTCAAAGAGTTGCATCCAATTTCATAAGACTTTATCTTCTACATGACTAAAGAGAGCCATGTGATGAATTTTAACTTACGCATGGCACTACAAAGTTCTTATTTTCGAAGATCTATCCGCCTCACAAGGTACAGTGCTTCCGTTGTATTCCTTATGCCGTAATTGAATGTGCTACCTGTCACTTACGGGCTACCACCACTGTACTGCTTAAATCGTACTAGAGGGGTATACCACTGTATAGTTCCGAAGATAATTCTGAATTAGGTTGCAGGTTCTATTTCGACGGTCGATCGTCGTAGGTTTAAACTTTTGGCCGTTAATAACATTTGCTGTGCTTCTCACAGTCTTGTTTGTTTCGTTGACGTAGCAACTCGTAGATATTAATTTCTCTCAAGCTTCGCGCAGTTTCCTATCATTGTCTTTGACTATTCAGTTCTGAAATATTATGTAATTGATTCACGAAGCATCAACTCAGTTAAGCTCACAATCAATTCTGAGAAATGCTTGGGCTTTAAGATATTGTTTATCGTAGCTCCTTCAAGAGTACGATGACATCTCACATTAATATTGCACTTATCGGAATTTATAATGTCCGATGAGACTAGAATTGTTGCTTACGTAAGTTTATAAGTTTTTATTCATTCATAAAGATTATCTCTGCTTATTATTCACGAACTGTCAATTGAATGATTAGTTCACTGTCAGCTTTGTATTTATTCTTTCCAGAATGAATACCAGTTCAGTTTACCCTAGAAAAATTGTCCTAGATAACACTTCGTCTCAATAATCATCAAGTAAAGTCACTTTAAATGCATTAACGTAATCGCAATAACCACGAGATCTTGCTATCTCGTATCAGTTCAAATGATTCGTATATTAATGACACTTCCGTTTAAAAAAAAATTCTCTGAATTTGAAAGAACTTTTCTCCCGATCGATCATTAAATTTATAAAGTTCGTTCACTTTTAAAAACTTTATTTTAGCAGCGTTACACACATAGGTAATAGAGACGATTCAAACCTTAATGACGTGTGTTAACAGATTCCAACTGATAGCGGCCAAATCTGATCAACAACTGAATACATGTTTCACTCTAATACAATTCAAAGCTACAAATGTCATTTGCCCTTATTATTAACATAGGGTCGGACGAGTCGTTGCAGGATGTCTTCTTTGGAAAACGACCGTCGATTCTATTGCAATATACCTCATCAGTAACGGTTGCGTCATGACAGGAAGGCTGTTCCTCCCGCCACTGCCAACCCCCCCCCCCCCCCCCCCCTCTCAGACCATGAAATAAAACAAACAACATATATTCTTTACAGTCTACAATAAATTGCGACTGCCTTACATCTAATATACAACAAGTAGAATTGGTTCTTTATGCAGATGACACTAGTATAGTAATCAGTCCAAGCATACATACTTAAACAGAAAAAATAGCAAACAAAGTTCTTAAAACTGTCATTGATTGGTTTTCTGCGAATGGTTTCAACCTCAATTTTGCCGCGAATTCACTACGTCGCACCATCTGAAACTCATCACAAAGTAAGACACTTTCATAGTTTCCAGTGACTTTAGTGCAGCTAAAGTCAACAATTAACTTCGTTAAACTGTAATTGACTTGTTCTGCATTTTCCACTTCTCGCGGCGTAATGAATAGTCCATTAAATTTCAGGCATACAGCCGCGCAAAGAAAATTTCCTCCACTGATATTTCGGCCGCGTATCGTCCGGCCATCCTCAGAGTGAGTGCCGACCGCTGTGGCCGAGCGGTTCTAGGCGCTTCAGTCTGGAACTGCTCGTAAGCTACGGTCGCAGGTTCGAATCCTGCCTCGGTCATAGATGTGTGTGTTGTCCTTAGGTTAGTTAGGTTTAAGTAGTTCTAATTTCTAGAGGAGTGATAACCTCAGATGTTAAGTCCCATAGTGCTCAGAGCCATTTGAACCTCAGAGTGAGTCACAAGACTTGTGATTCGTTCTGAGGATGGCTGGACAATACGCGGCCGAAATATCAGAGGAGGAAATTGTATTTCATGGCTGCATGCCCGAAGTTTAATGGACTATAATTGACTTCTGTATCACTGATTTACCTACATCACCAACCACAATAGCATCATTTGTTACAGTAAATATTCATTCTTATTTATGTTTTTATACGTGGTTGTTTCATTTGACCTACCAAGTGTTTAGTTACGTTCCCACACAAGCACATCAAGACTGTTTTTTAAATAAAATTACTGAACGGTTATTTACGGTTACCAACTCATACTTGATCAAAAGTCTCTTATATATGTCTCTTAGAAACTGGCGTCAGTAACAAGCTGTTGCGTGTTTCTAAGAGACATATATAAGAGCCTTTTGATCAAGTATGGGTTGGTAACTGTAAATAACCGTTCAATAATTTTATTTAAAAAACAGTCTTGATCGTAGCCGATGTTAACTTCTGATCGGTTTCGGCATGTGTAATTACGGGCCATCATCAGAGTTTTCATTGTAATAACAAAAGTAAAAATGCTACATCACGTAGAGAAGTCAATGATCTACAAGTATACTCTAAAACGACGCAAGATTGCACATCGGGATGACGGCGATGGCGCCTGTAACGCTGGGGATACCTCAGTCACTGTAACTGATGCTGATAGCTAAGCAGCCTCGAGTTATATAGGGTAGAGAGAGGGCGCTCTGAGGTCTAAGGCATCGCCTATGATTTTAAGGCATCGCCATTAGCCAGTGGGGCACGATTTACATACTGTTTTTGGTCTTCATTTTTAAATATTTATCCTTTAAATTTAACTAATCAAGAAACGAGTTTATATTCATTTATGGTTCATAATTTGTGCTACAGCCAGCCTCACAAGATACATTAAAATTTACTCTAACTCGTTCACTGAAGTCCAGAGCGCCGTCTGCAGGAAATAATTGGCACTATAGGATCACTAATTCTATAGCTACTGCTATTTATCCGGTATAAAACCAAATATATGACGTATTAATACGAATCTTACACATATTGACTTATTTGTATTAGTAATCAATTATTTAAAAGTATTAAAAACATAGAAAAAACTAAATGCATCGTTGTATATGTTTGTCATTTCTTGGTGCCTGTAATAACATATTAGGACGCCGTTTTCATGGAGACATCTAGGTTGATACGTCTGTCAGTTATCAAAGATGTACTTGGCGCTTATATAACACTGCAAGTCGATATCACTCAACAAAGATAAAAAGGGCGTTGTTCGCAGAAGTGGCGCCAGTTTAGCCACATTATGTTGTTGTGGATAATCTGCAATACATCACTGTTCACAAGAGACAACGATTTGTTACAAATAATTTAGAAACATTTGGAGCTTTGAATGAAAATATATCTTAAGAAAAGCAGTAAAATTTAGAAATTATGTTAAAATCATATACTTGTCATTTGTAAAATCCTTGACGTTACTGGTATAATAAATTAATATTTCTGCGACTGCTCCACAGTTTGTACCTGGAGATAGTTACAACTATTGGAGTAATGAGATAGGTTTATAAGATTTGTTGTCTATTTCATGCTAAAAATCGTAAAACTGGCTGTAACATAGAAGCTTACAAATCAAACAGGGTCATAGATAGTTGATGGAGCAAGAATCTTCTGCTTCAAAAGACGTCTTCAAATAATTGGAAAAAGCCTTTCTTTCAAAAATCTAACTGTTCATTTAAAGAGCTAGAGGGCTTTTCCTATAGTGAACAATTTTTTTTTTAAATTGTACCTATAGGTCTGGTGTGCATAACCTCAATATCATTCGTGATGTCGCCTTCTGAAAGTTTTCTGCTAGTAAAGTGCTGCCCAAAAACTGATTTGTCACGTGATGTACCTGAGATGTGTTATTTGAAGCCAGTTTTAAAATTACGACCAGTCTCATCAATATACACTGTAGTGCCAAAAAACTGGTTAAGGTATGTGTATTCAAATACAGAGACATGTAAACCGATAGAATATGACGCTACGGTCGCAACGCCTACGTAAGACAACAAGTATCTGGCGTAGTTGTTAGATCGGCTGATCGGCTGCTGCTGCTACAATAGCAGGTTATCAAGATTTAAGTGAGTTTGAACGTGGGTTTATAATCGGCGCTCGAGCGATAGGACACAGCATCTTCGAGGTAGCGATAAAGTGGGGATTACCCTGAACATCAGGATTGCAGTAAAATATCAAATCTCCGACATCGCTGGTGCCGGAAAAAGATCCTGCAATAACGGGACCAACGGCAACTGAAGATAGTCGTTCAATGTGGGAGAAATGCAACACTACCGCAATGTTACAGATTTCAATGTTGGACCATCAACAAGTGTCAGCATGCGAACCATTCGACGAAACATCATCAATACGGGCTTTCGGAGCCGAAGGCCCACTCATGTATCCTTGCTGACTGCACAACACATACTTTATGCCTCGCCTGTGCCCGTCAACGCCGACTTTGGACTGTTAATGACTGGAAACATGTTACCTGGTCGGACGAGTCTTCTTTCAAATTGTATCGAGCAGATGGACGTCTACGAGTATGGAGACAACCTCATGAATCGACGGAGCCTGCATGTAATCAGGGGACTGTTCAAGCTGGTGGAAACCCTGTAATTGTATGGAGCGTGTGCAGTTGGAGTGACCCCAGATACGTCTGGATACGGTGACACGTACGTAAGCATCCAGTCTGATCACCCGCATCCATCCGCGTTGTGTTGCAAACGATTCGCGTCATTTTGATCAAGTAATCTAATTCTGGTCATTTAACACCAAACATTACGCAGTCAAGTCAGTCATTTTAGTTTATCCGACCATTTTCCTTGTGTCGTCTATGGAATTCACGTGATGTTGATCCGTCGGACTTGAGTTTCAGGTGTCTTCATTACGTCAAACGGCCATGTGTTACTACGTGCATTCGGTTTCGAACCCGTTCTACAATTTAAATGAGGATACTATTTCTCATTCCAATATTCCTCAAACCCCTACTGGGTTTGAAGCGCACATTAGCATAGCCTTTGTCTGCCGCCACTTTGTGATCGCGTGTTGCGAAACATTACCTTCGTCACAGATAGTGACTGCATTTGATGAGTTTCATCGATTTCCGTATTTAAAAGATACGAGAATGTGCTGGAAAGCAATGGCTCCGAAGTTTTTTTTAAATGAAACAAAATTTTTTAACATTCTACACCTTTGTTCTTCATGTCCACATGTTAACATAGTCTCCCTTGCGACGAACACATTTCTCCCCACATATCAACATAGTCTCCCTTGTGATGAACACATTTCTCCTTCATGTCCACATGGCAACACAGTCTCCCTTGCGACGAACACATTTCTCCCAACAAGGGACCAGCTTGTTGATACCGTCACTGTAGAATGTTCGGATTTGTTGACGGAGCCACAATTTCAACTCTGGTTGTAGGGTTTCATCATTAACAACGTGGAGTCGTCGAAGTTGTTCTTTAAGTTTGGAAACATATGAAAATCAGATGGGGCCAGATTGAGATTAGCACCACCGTTTCCTTCATTATGAAACGTCCCCTTTGAACAATTATACATGACTGTGCTTAAACTGACATACAATATTTTTAGCGCACGCAATCTGACTTTCAATAATCCCTACAAAAGAATGGCCCTGACTAACATTAACCTATACCTTTCACAAATCACTTACCTCACCAAAAATCTTCGTTACTCGAACTACTGCAATACAGCGAGCGCCACTACTGCCAGCTAAATAATAGATTCAAACTAAGTAAGTCACTAACTACTGATAGGCACAGTTAGCAAATGAAAGATTTTAATAGAGAACAAACAATGTATTTACCTTAATAGTCATAATATATATAACAGTTCATGACATCCAGTCTTACAAATTTCAAAACTCCGCCATCTCTCTCCCCACGTCCACCACTGCTGGCGGCTCACCTCCAACTGCGCAACGCTACGCGCTGTTCACTTCCAATTACCAGCACGAGCGACCCAACGCCGCATATTACTTACGTCGATACAATCATAAAAGTACACGGCTTTCATTCTCCTATGGATTTCAACTGGAGGCGCATTTTCTGCTTTTAGAAACTCGATTACGGCGATCTGTTTCCCACGTTCAGATGTACTGTGGTTACGTTACACGCCGCTATGTTAGACGCTAAAAATCGGAGCCCTCTGCGGCAGAAGGTGAGGGGAACACTGTGGCCAGGCCTCGGGTTTCGACCCCTGCCCACTTTGCCCCCCGAACACCCACCGGTCCACTATATAAAAAAACGCAGTACCCTAATAAGCAGGAAACTATAATTAAAAGAAAAAAAGTGGTTGCGTGCTTGCTTTGCCTCCCATGCAGCGGGCCCGGGTTCGATTCCCGGCTGGGTTGGAGGTTTTCGCCTCTCGTGGACTGGGTATTGCGTTGTCCTCATCACCGGCACGCGAATCGCCAAATGTGGCGTCGACTGCCATAAGACTCGCACTCGGCGGCCGAACTTCCCTGTATGGGTCCTCCTGCCCGGTAATACCATACGATCATTTCATTTTTTTGTGCGTGATCCTGCAAAGTTGTTCCTCATGTTTTTCCAACTGCTTCGAAGAGAGTATTATCTTCAGCTGTTTTGACAAACCACTCAAATGCAAATCTTTAAAAATGCATATATCTTTCAACTGACTTTTCGTCGTACTGCCAGTAGGTTTTCAATGTTTCATGCATCCCCACTGCACAGTGATCAACTACAAATTGCTCAGTATTACGCTCTTGAAATTTTTAGGATTTTGTGGATGATATTCATGTTTAGTGCTTTTCAGTTTGTAATGCTATGCCATTTTCCTTTGCATGATTTAACGTCAGGGTGTATTGCTGACTTAACTTTCTTTTCTCATTCTGAGGTCAGGTTGTGTTTGCACTGAGGACCCAAAGAAACTGGTGCACCAGCCTAACATCGTGTAGGGCCCCCGCGAACACCCAGAAGTGCCGGAACACGACGTGGCATGGACTAGACTAATATCTGAAGTAGTGCTGGAGGGAACTGACACCATGAATCCTGCAGGGCTGTCCATAAATCCGTAAGAGTACGAAGGGATCTCTTCTGAATAGCATGTTGCAGAGTATCCCCGATATGCTCAATAATGTTCATGTGTGGGGAGTTTAGCGGCCAGCGGATGTGCTTAAACTCAGAAGAGTGTTCCTAGAGCCACTTTGTAGCACTTATGGACGTGTGCGGTGTCGCATTGTCCTGCTGGAATTGCCCAAGTTCGTCGGAATGCACAATGGACATGAATGGATGGAGGTGATCAGATAGGATGCTTACGTACGTGTCACCTGTCAGAGTCCTGTCTAGATGTATCAGGGGTCGCATATCACTCCAGCTGCACACGTCCCACACCATTAAGAGCCTCCACTGGCTCGAACAGTCCCCTGCTGACACGCAGGGTCCATAGATTCATGAGATTGTCTCTATACCCGAACTCGTCCATCCATTCGATCCGATTAGAAACGAGACTCGCCCGACCAGGCAACATCTTTCTAGTTATCAACAGTCCAGCAGTGTTGACAGGCCCAGACGTGACGTAAAGCTTCGTGTCGTGCAGTCATCAAGGGTACACGAGTGGGCCTTCGGCTGTGAATGCCCATGTCGATGATGTTATGTTGAGGGATGCACGACTTTCTTCAGTCGTCGTTGGTCCCGTTCTTGCAGGATCTTTTTCCGGCCGCAGAGATGTCGGAGATTTGATGTTTTACCGGATTCCTGATAATCACAGTACACTCGTGAAATGATCGCAAGGGAAAATCCCCACTTCATCGCTACCACGGTGTTGCTGTATGCCATCGCTCGTGGGCAGAATATAAAACCACGTTCAAACTCACTTAAATCTCGGTAACCTGCAATTATAGCAGCAGTAACCGAACCGATGTAACAACTGCGCCAGACACTTGTTGTCTTATATAGGCGTTGCTGACCGCAACGCCGTGTTCTGCCTGTACACATATCTCTGTATTTGAATACGCATGCCTATATCTGTTTCTTTGGCGCTTCCGTGTATTAATGAGTGACTTGGCTTATCACTGGATGTGTTACAGGTAGAGTCTCTTCATATTGAGGCAAGTTAGGTTCACAATGCAGTGGATATACTACTGCCGAAAGTGCACACACTTTACAGATTTTATCCCAGAACAGATTTACAGAGCTGATGAAAATTGGTAGAATCCTGAGGCGATGCAGTCCTTCAACAAATGAAATAGCTTACAATACGTTAGTTCGTCCAGTCTTAGAGTATTGTTCGTCTGTATGGGACCATTACCAGTTGGGTCTGATTCAAGAGATTGAGAAGGTCCAAAGAAGAGCGGCAAGATTCGTGACTGGTCCATTTAGCCATCGCGAGAGCGTTACAAATCTCATAGAAAGTTTGAAGTGGGACATACTTGCAGATAGACGAGGCGCCAAACAGAAGGAGCTACTCACTAAATTCCGAAATCCAATCTTCGCCGAGGTTTCTTTATTTGCTGTCATGTGTATATTAAAATAAAAAAAAGAATTTTAGATTAATAAGAAAATAATATTTATTACATACTACACTCCTGGAAATGGAAAAAAGAACACATTGACAACGGTGTGTCAGACCCACCATACTTGCTCCGGACACTGCGAGAGGGCTGTACAAGCAATGATCACACGCACGGCACAGCGGGCACACCAGGAACCGCGGTGTTGGCCGTCGAATGGCGCTAGCTGCGCAGCATTTGTGCACCGCCGCCGTCAGTGTCAGCCAGTTTGCCGTGGCATACGGAGCTCCATCGTAGTCTTTAACACTGGTAGCATGCCGCGACAGCGTGGACGTGAACCGTATGTGCAGTTGACGGACTTTGAGCGAGGGCGTATAGTGGGCATGCGGGAGGGCGGGTGGACGTACCGCCGAATTGCTCAACACGTGGGGCGTGAGGTCTTCACAGTACATCGATGTTGTCGCCAGTGGTCGGCGGAAGGTGCACGTGCCCGTCGACCTGGGACCGGACCGCAGCGACGCACGGATGCACGGCAAGACCGTAGCATCCTACGCAGTGCCGTAGGGGGCCGCACCGCCACTTCCCAGAAAATTAGGGACACTGTTGCTCCTGGAGTATCGGCGAGGACCATTCGCAACCGTCTCCATGAAGCTGGGCTACGGTCCCGCACACCGTTAGGCCGTCTTCCGCTCACGCCCCAACATCGTGCAACCCGCCTCCAGTGGTGTCGTGACAGGCGTGAATGGAGGGACGAATGGAGACGTGTCGTCTTCAGCGATGAGAGTCGCTTCTGCCTTGGTGCCAGTGATGGTCGTATGCGTGTTTGGCGCCGTGCAGGTGAGCGCCACAATCAGGACTGCATACGACCGAGGCACACAGGGCCAACACCCGGCATCATGGTGTGGTATGGGGAGCGATCTCCTACACTGGCCGTACACCTCTGGTGATCGTCGAGGGCACACTGAATAGTGCATGGTACATCCAAACCGTCATCGAACCCATCGTTCTACCATTCCTAGACCGGCAAGGGAACTTGCTGTTCCAACAGGACAGTTCACGTCCGCATGTATTCCGTGCCACCCAACGTGCTCTAGAAGGTGTAAGTCAACTACCCTGGCCAGCAAGATCTCCGGGTCTGTCCCCCATTGAGCATGTTTGGGACTGGATGAAGCGTCGTCTCACGCGGTCTGCACGTCCAGCACGAACGCTGGTCCAACTGAGGCGCCAGGTGGAAATGGCATGGCAAGCCGTTCCACAGGACTACATCCAGCATCTCTACGATCGTCTCCTTGGGAGAATAGCAGCCTGCATTGCTGCGAAAGGTGGATATACACTGTACTAGTGCCGACATTGTGCATGCTCTGTTGCCTGTGTCTATGTGCCTGTGGTTCTGTCAGTGTGATCTTGTGATGTATCTGACCCCAGGAATGTGTCAATAAAGTTTCTCCTTCCTGGGACAATGAATTCACGGTGTTCTTATTTCAATGTCCAGGAGTGTATTATACAGAGTCATATCACCAACTATTTTACATTTCATATCAACACCACTACCACGGACAAAAATACAAATATTATCATCATGCAATAGTTTACAAGACATCCTTGTCCTAACACACATTGGTTTATCAATAAAAAAATTTGTCGATGTTTCTCCAACACCACGAACGTGAGACAATGTGACCATGAACGTCCGGTAAGCGAGTACATCACGAGGAGGTACCTGCTTCAAAGACGTAGCTGTAGACTTAGTAGTAGTATCAATACGAATTGTGGCAAGAGTCAACCAACATTGACCGACTGGATTGTCAGTAACAGAAAAAGTAAAATCAAAACGACCTCCTCGAAAAACAGTCAATCAAAACGGACGAACTGACGTTCATGTATTATTACCACTAACTTTCAAATCGAGTAATGATCATCATTCAAAGATATGGGAAATAAGAGCACGTACTGAGGCGTTCAGCAGTCGTTTTTCCCTCGCGCGATCCGCGAGTGGAACAGAGGGGTGGGGGTGGGGGGGGGGGGAGGGAAATATGACTTTGGCGGAAATTGTGCCCTCCACCACACACTGCTTGGTGGCAGGATACATGTAGATGTAGAAAATGACTGCATCCTCACATGAACCTTAGCCTCTCGGAGTGAAGCAGGTGTTAATTTTGCATTATCCGCGTTCTTTGTTTATCCGTGTAGTCTTGTGACCGACACCTGAACCGCGTTTCACAAGACGTCTCCGCCTCCTGTGCCGAATAAAGTCAAGTCACCAAGGTCGAGCGACCCAACACTCGCTGGCAGGGTAGCTTCGGTAAAATATCAGGTTCCCAGTTATGCGAGTCAATCCGCATTGACTCCGTTAACTGGGAACCTGTTATTATACCGAAGCTACTCTGCCAGCGAGTGATGGGCCGCTCGACGTTGGTGACTTGACTTTATTCGGCACAGGAGGCGGAGACGTCTTGTGAAACGCGGTTCAGGTGTGGGTCACGTCGCGACGCCGTCTTCTGGGAAGCGGGCGGACACGCCACGCAGCGGCCGCACGTCCGAGAACACGCCAGAACGAGACGCCCTCGCCCTCCCGATGAGCCGGCAGCGCCTTCTAAGTGGGACGCCGGCGGCGACAGTGTGAGCGGGCAGCGCGCCGCCGTGGCCCTCAGACGGCCGACCTTGGCCGAACCGCATACGTCGCGCTGCGGCAGGCGCACGCCTCCTCCACGCCGTGACGGGGGCCGTGCGCCGAGCGTTCCGCGAAGTATCCACGCTCCGGATCTTCTTCGAATGACAAACCTTCGCAAAGCCGCCCGCAACGGAAACGTTTGCAGTAGAATTTCCAGCGCACGGATGTCTCACTAAATATGGAGGACACTTACAACAGATCTAGGAAGTAGAAACGTTGCCTCCATTTAGGAACTGAATTCGCATAGGGTTTGCTCTCATTTTCTCAAACTAACTGATTACTCAGAATATACACTACTGGCCATTAAAATAGCTACATCACGAAGATGGCGTGCTACAGACGCGAAATTTGACCGACAGGAAGAAGATGCTGTGATATACAAATGATAAGCTTTTAAGAGCATTCACTCAAGGTTGGCGCCGGTGGCGACACCTACAACGTGCTGACATGAGGAAAGTTTCCAACCGATTTCTCATACACAAACAGCAGTTGACCGGCGTTGCCTGGTGAAACTTTGTTGTGATGCCTCGTGTAAAGAGGAGAAGTGCGTACCATCACGTTTCCGACTTTGATAAAGATCGGATTGTAGCCTATCGCGATTGCAGTTTATCGTATCGCGACATTGCTGCTCGCGTTGATGGAGATCCAATTACTGTTAGCAGAATATTAAATCGGTGGGTTCAGGAGGGTAATACGGAACGTTGTGCTGGGTCCCAACTCCCTGGTATCACTAGCAGTCGAGATGACAGGCATCTTATCAACATCGCTGTAACGGATCGTGCAGCCACGTCTCGATCCCTTAGTCAACAGATGGGGACGTTTGCAAGACAACAACCATCTGCACGAACAGTTCGACCACGTTTGCAGCAGCATGGACTATCAGCTCGGAGACCATGGTTGAGGTTACCCTTGACGCTGCATCACAGACAGGAGCGCCTGCGATGGTATACTCATCGACGAACCTGGGTGCACGAATGGCAAAACGTCTTTTTTTCAGATGAATTCAGGTTCTGTTTAAAGCATCACGATAGTCGCATTCGTGTTTGGCGACATCGCAATGAACACACATTGGAAGCGTATATCCGACATCGCCATACTGGCGTATCACCCGGCGTGATGGTATGGGGTGCCATTGGTTACACGTCTCGGTCACCTCTTGTTCGCATTGACGGCACTTTGTACAGTGGACGTTACATTTCCGACATTCTCCAGGTCTCTCACCAATTGAAAACGTCTCGTCAATGGTGGCGAGCAACTGGCTCGCCACAATACGCCAGTCACTACTCTTGACGAACTGCAGTATCGTGCTGAAGCTTCATGGGCAGCTGTACCTGTACACGCCATCCAAGCTCTGTTTGACTGAATGCCCAGGAGTATCAAGACAGTTATGACGGCCAGGAGTGGTTGTTATGGGCACTGATTTCTCAAGATCTATGCACCCAAACTGCGTGAAATGTAATCACATGTCAGTTCTTGTATAATATATTTGTCCAATGAATACCCGTTTATCATCTGCATTTCCTCTTCGTGTAGCAATTTTAATGGCCAGCAGTGTAGATTTGGAGTATCATGTCTTGATGCCCATGTACAGAAGTTAACACGATTCTCTTAATCGTATCCACGCAGCTATTTACGGAGACAGATGTGATACTTATGGAACCATTGTCGATGGAGAATGCGTAGCACACTTGTCTGACTCACTCCACTTCCTCGTGAGATTGCGTGGGAGCTAACACGGGGATCAACTGCAACAGCAGCAATAACATTAATTCCCCCTGTTCTGTCCTAACTTGTTTCCTTATGTTTCGTAGTCTAGGTGTTACGCCACCACTTTCACGTAACTGTTTGAAGAGGTTGGTAGATAACTGCTGAGACGGTTGACATCTATTGCTTGCTGCATACACCGTGCAAGAACGGACTGCATTCTTCCTACACCCTCCATACACCATATGCATGCCAGCTTTTTCAGCATTGGTAAATCCCATCGTCCACTCGCGACCTACTGCTGGGACTGTCACACACTAACCGACTAGCAAGTCACGGTGCACTCAAGGAACACACAAACACTAGATTCCTGCATCAAACACCACTGACATTCTAATTTACCCTACTTTTAGTTTGTTAATGTCAATAGACATTGTTACATCTAAAAATTGTATGTTTGCACAAAAAACACTTCCTAAGTGTTATTACAATCAGATTATTTGCTAACAATACGAGCCCCTGTCTGCCAGCCAATCCTGTGAAAAACGCATTCAACAGCTCTTACCATTTCGGCAATATTTGAAGTGCAAGTTTTTGGTAATTCACCCCGTATACAGTGTGAACGTTAATAAAACCGACGAAATTCGGGAAAGGATTCCTGACTGAAAATTGAGGAAAAAAAGTCTTACGAGCATGTGTCCGGAAATGCATCGTTGCCATGGTAGATGGCGCTGACAGTCTTTTGACGATGTGGCATATGTTTCTCGTGTGTTGCTAGCTGTGTGTCTGACACAGCGTAGTGTAAGCAGCAGAATGGTCCGGTATTCACGTCTGGATCAAGTCAATTACAGGGAAACGTTCGTGAGTCAGAAGCCGATCCTCCATACCTGGTGTACGCACATTCCACCGCTTCCCTGGACATTCGTCTGTTTGAAAGGAACCACGATGACACAAACGCCCAAAAGGCCTTGAAAGGTTGTGTGATGTGGTTGCTGTCTGCGAGGGTACTTGTTTTGGTATAACTGTGCTGCCTCTCGACCGTTTCCATTTGCTTGCCCGTATACAAACACTATCTCGGCTTGTTTCCAACTTGAATACCGGACCATTCTGCTGCTTGCAGTACACTGCGCCAATCACACAACCGGCAATGCACAAGGAGAGCATACGGCATGCAGTCAGAGAAATTTTATTCGTCAGCGCCATCTGCCATGGCAATGATGTATTTCCGGACACGTGTGCATATGACCTTTTTTCCTCCAATTCCAGTCACGAATCGGTCCCTGCTGTTTACCGATTTTATTCAACTTCGTCCTTTATATACAGGGTGTTTCAAAATTCATTTTACACACTGCTAGAGGTTGTAGAAGAGATCTAGTACGTCAAGTTTTATACAGGAACCCTTGACGTTACAGAGCGTCATAGTTACAGGAGCTGCCGCCTGTAAATGAATGTTTATACAGGGTGATTCCGTGATGAAGTTACCAACTTTCTAGGATAATGGAGAAAGGTAAATGTACCGATTTGAGGTAAGAGTCCCTGTACCGGAACGAACGAATCGAAAGTTATATGAAAAAAACGGTCAAATGGCTCTGAGCACTATGGGACTTAACATCTGAGTCGTCTTCAGTCCCCTAGAACTTAGAAATACTTAAACCTAACTAACCCAAGGACAGCAAACGCATCCATGCCTGATATATCTGGCAGTGGAATACATGTATTGGAACTGTTGTTGTGAAGATTTTAGGGTAGGCAACTTTCAGAGGTGGTCATATGGATCAAACCAAGAAAAAATGTCCAGTAAATGTACCTCTTCATCCTAGAAAGTTTGTAAATCATCACGGAATCACCCTGTATATACGAGGGTAATCCCAAACGTAAGGTCTCCTATGTTTTTATAAGTACATAGACCTGTTTATTTATACAATGGTTTACATCAGTTTACAGCTTGAACGTTTAGCTATTTTTCGACATAATCACCATTTCTGTCGATGCATTTTTGTAGACGCTGTGGCAGTTTTTGCATGCCCATCTCATACCAGCTCGCCGCCATGCTGTTCAGAAAATTGTGAACCTCTTCTTTCACATTGTCGTCGGAGGTGAATCGCCTTCCAGCCAAATGTTCTTTCAGCCTAGGGAACTGGACGCCAAGTCAGGACTATGGGATGGGTGGGTGATTATGTTACACTGGAACTGTTGCAGGTGAGCAACGGTTTGCCGAGCGTCGTGTGAGAGAGCGTTGTCGTAGAGAATGTGTACGCCCTTGCTCAACATTCCTCTTCTCCGGTTCTGAATTGCCCGTTTGAGTTTTTTCAGAGTCTCACAGTACCTGTGAGCGATTCAGCTCCGACGACGAGGTGAAAGAAGAGGTTCATAACTTTCTGAACAGCATGGCGGCGGGCTGATATGACATGGGCACACAAAAACTACCACAGTGTCTACAAAAATGCATCGACAGAAATTGTGATTATGTCGAAAAATAGCTAAATGTTCAAACTGTAAACTGATGTAAACCATTGTAGAAATAAACAGGTCTATATACTTAGAAAAAAAAAACAGGAGATCTTACTTTTGGGATTACCCTCGTATATACATTTACAGGCGCCGGTGCCTCTAAGTTGACGCTCGCTAGCGTCGCTGGATGACGTTTCCGGACATGGGTTCCCATGTAAAACTTGATCTACTTACCCCTCTACAACCTTCAGAAGTGTGTAACATGAATTGTCGAAACACCATGCTCAATTTGGTTATTATCTTAACTTCTTGTTTATAAAAAAGATTACAACAGATCATACACATACACTGATCAGCCAGAACATTATGACCACTGACGTACTATCGATATAAACCCACCCAGGCGATTGCAGCGTCACCTGGCGAGGAATAACTGCTAGTCAGACGCATGGAGCATTTAGTATCAGAAGGCGACCTGCCTGTGCGAAGAATGATGAAAGTGTGCGATGTAGCTGAGTTTGACAGAGAGCACATTGTGATGGCTCGTAGGGCTCTTCATCATGTCGATGAGAGGGGACAATCCGTCGTCTTCCAGGAGAACAGCACTCTGATACTTGCTCTCGGGACGTAGACAAGCTGGGGGCGGCTCCATTGACACTGACATTCACATTGGTATCCACTGGTCAAATAAAGACCGTGCAAGGGACTATGGAGCCCAAGGAGTATCCTACACTTGTTGCAGACATGTACACCCCTTCAAGGCGATCATTTTTCCCAACGGCAGTGTCGTTGTTCAACAAGATAGTGCATCATGTCACAAAGCCAGGAGTGTGATGGGAGTGCTTCGAGGAATACACTTGTGAGTTCTAATGGAGGAGCCGGCCCTGACGGCCGAGCGGCTCTAGGTGCTTCAGTCCGGAACTGAGCGACTGCTACAGTCGCAGGTTCGAATCCTGCCTTGGACATGGATGTGTGTGATGTCTTTAGGTTGGTTAGGTTTAAGTAGTTCTATGTTCTAGGGGACTGATGACCTCTGATGTTAAGTCCCAAAGAGCTCAGAGCCATTTGAACCATTTTTTCCAATTGAAGTCCTGGCACCCCAGCTTGCCATGTGTGATCCCGATCGAGCACATGTGGGATGTGATTATGTGATTGAACGTGATGTTAGAGCTCATCGTCGTCGTCGTCGTCGTCGTCGTCCCCCCCCCTCCTGTCCCTCATCGGAATTTACAGACGGGAAATAGGTGACTTGAGGGTAAAGATGTGCGAGGGTGCCAACTCCCTTCAGCGACCTACCAAGGCCTCACCTCTTGTATGCCAAGGCGCCTCGCCGCTGTTATCAGTGCCAAAGGTGGACGTACCGGCTATTAGGCTCGTGGTCATAATCTTCTGGCTGATCAGACTATATTGATAGTTGAACTTACTGAGAAATGAATGGGAGTGGCTAAACAAATTGCTTTCCATTGAAATTGTAAATTATGCGAATGCTTTTGAAAAAGTTGTTTGAGCTTGTTTCATTATTGTCGTTTAGTAGATTTTCTACATGTCCCTTCCTGTGTATATTGATTTCTAGTTCTACATATAGAGGTATCTTGTGTCCTTTGTTCATTGTTAAGTTTACTTTGTACTTTGTGAAATAGATGTACTGTGTCAATAATATGGGAGGCTGTTGTAGATTTGCGTGGTGTGTTGTATCAGAAGGTGTTGACGTGTTCTTTGCACCTGATTTGGACGTAACGATCTGTTTAACCTATGTACTGAGCAGGACATTTACTACTCGTGATTTTTATGCATGCCAGAGGATGAAAATTCATCTTGACTGCTTTTTAGTATATGAAATAGTCCGAGGCAGATTTTATGGCTTGTTTGTCATTCTACGCTTATTTTATGAAGATATTGAAGATATTGGAATTTTTTGGGAGATGATACCGAGGAAAGGGATGAATGTAGGTAGTGTATTTTCTTGGATATTGACGTTTGGATTGTTAATTTTCTTTTTCTTTTTTTAGCTTTTTTGTGTATTAACGTTGGTTTATATCCAATAGCTGCAGCTATATGTTTTATTATTCCTGTTTATTTCTGTAGGTTTTCATCTCTTAGTGGGAGCTATAGAGCTCTACGAGTCACTGACCGGAATGTTATGTACAAAGGCATGTCTGCCAAGAGTTGCTGTTGGTGGTAGATATGCGCGCCAATGATGGGCCGGCACGGTCGTGCGAACTCAGTGTGAGCCCCGTTTGAACGGACACAAAGCGTTCTAATCTGTTCCTGTCTCTCTTTCCTGCTGGCTTTTCGTGTGCTGTTCTGGCCTCTTTCTTGCCTGAGTTTCCAGATTTTTTCTGTGGGCGATTGGTGTAATAACTTGCTTTGAAGCTGATTTCTATTGGCCATTCTTATGTAGTGAGTTATGAAAGTATGGTGAGGTTGCAGCTTGCATTTTTCACCTGGGAATAATATTTACTTGCAGCATTTTCAGATCTTCACTGTCATTTTTCTCGTGTTCAAACTTAATGTCCTTTGTTCTACGAGGTAATTACCTCTCGATGCACGAGGTGCTGTACCGAGTTTTCTCTAACCCATCCATCACAGCATGTTGTAGCACTGGAAAATTTTTTGCTGATGTGAGACTACTTCCAAAGCTCCAATATGGTCCAAGATAGATTCGTCGATAAGGCGTCGACCAAGATTACTTGACCTCAGTCTTACAGATTTTTCAAGATTTGTGAAGATTTACGAGATAATACGGAGTTGTTCGAAAGAATTCGTAGCTCACAGCAGATATGAGCACGTTATTCCATCCAAATGCGAGAACGGCTCGAGAAGCATCTCTTTAAACAGGTTCGTGTGCACAGTGAAGTGCTGTAGTATAGGGATGGGAAAAACCAAACGGTTATAACCGGTACCGGTATTTTTCGTTATTTATTTGGTCTCGGTTGTGACAGGTGTTGTTTATTTAGTACTTTTTTTAGTAATAAACGGGTAAAGAATCGATATATCAATCAGCCGTAGCAGCAGTGTCAAAATTTTTTGTTTTTGAGTAAACCTTCTTTTAAAATCGAGTAATTTCCATTGCTATGTAATTTTACGTTTTTATAGAAAAGCAATCAGCACTATTTCAATAACAATGTCGACAGAAACGAGCAGCAAACGCATGGCTTAAGAACTGGTATAGCATTGTCGACACAGTAATGTCCCTGTTCCCATGTGGTGTGGCCTATTAGATTGCACGTTTATATATGCAGTGTGTAAGATTTGCTCCATCTGGTCTACCTCCGCTCCCCCCCCCCCCCCCCCCCCCCCATCAGAGGTTCGAGTCCTCCTTCGGAAAGGGGTATGTGTGTTGTCCTTGGCGTTAGTTAGTTTAATTTAGATTAAGTAGTGTGTAAGCCTAGGGACTGATGACCTCAGCAGTTTGGTCCCATAAGATCTTACCACAAATTTCCAAAACCTAATCTCTCGTTGTCATCGTTGGACATCAGTTGTGTTATAGAATGTCACTATCCTTAGCCCGGTAATGTTTTACGAGGTACGGTATCAATAAAGACCAATCCTCTATTTGCTTTAAATTATTAAAAACGCGAGAGGGCACAACAGACTTGCCACATCATACAAGGAGAAAGCTTAAAATTTAACAAATTATTCACAGTTTACAACAAAAATAGAAAGTGACTGATCTGCTGCCTGTGTCTGATACGAGTATACCTTTCTCTGCTTGTCGCCTGGAAAGTTGACAAGTAAACAAAAAAAAAAAAAAATTGAGTACTCCAATTTCAGTTTTCACGCTTTAACAATGACTATTCATAATGCGCAAATAGTGGTACGATCTCCGATTACAACATGATTTTTGAGTAGAGTTTCAAAACATTGGAATCAATAGGAGAATGCTGGATATTTTTTCAAGTATTAAATGACATTACTTTTCGAGAAAAGCAAGCGGTGGACGGATTAAGTTTTCGTTTATTTGCCTATTTAATTTTATGTTGTGATTTTATGTATCCTGAAATGAGGGAGCCAAAATTTTTCGATATTTGTTTCATTTCTAAGTGTATTACAGAAAGTAACAGAAATTAAAAATGGAAAATCAGTTATTTCAAAAACCGGTTATTTTGACCAGTTTTAACACTCCCTTGAAACTGGCGATGAAGAAAAGCCGGTATATCCGAAAATCGGTGAATGTACGTTAATTCTTACAAAGAAGAAGACAGCAACCAGCCACTATTAATACTGCTATTTATTTAGGTAAATAGCGCCGTAGCCGATTTAGAACTGGAAAGTTCATCATCAGAAGGCTGTTCACACGATTTGCAAGATACACTTTACATAATCGTCAGTTTTCGATTATTATTCTTCCACTGTGGCGAAATGTACTTGGTGTGTTGGTGCTGTCGAAAATTCCGAGCGATTTTGTTGCGAAGTTGCAGGATTATATTTTTCAAATATTCCAAAATATACCCAGGACTTATGTAATTTGTACATCACCGTATTGTGCAAAGCACCACACACACACACACACACACACACACACACACACACACCAAAAAGAATTTGCCACATGTGAAGTTATTACAAAGATTGCAGATTTACAAATAAAACAGTGATCCTCTGACACTGTGCAAGAATAAAAATCGAAAACTGACGATTATGTAAAGTGTATCTTACGAATCATGTGAACAGACGTCTGATGACGAACTTGCCAGTTCGAAACCGGTTACGGCGCTATTTACCTAAATAAATAGCAGTATTAATAGTGGTTGGTACTGTCTTCTTTTTTGTAAGAATTAACCGACATCAATTGTACACAGCCACGGTTTCACCATATCAGTTTTAGACAAAAAAGCGAAAATCGTTTGTTTCAGCGATAACCGCCATCCCTACAGTACTATTGGCTTCTTGTTAAGGTAGGCTATGTGTGAAATTTTAGTCCAATTACATGGAGTTTGAATCGAAATATTTCCATTTTAATGCATTTGTACTCGTTAGGAAAATATTTTGAATTGAAGTCATTGGCGGCTCGTAACCACATATGCGCAAACTCGCGCTTACTGAAAGTTTTTGCTTATGTCATCATATACTTTTACCAATTTCCTATTCGGTATTAATTGTTATACATTCTTTGTAAAAAATTAACTTTATAAAAGTTAGTAACTATTCAGTGCCGGTTATGGACAGACAAACAGGATAACAAAAATATTAGTATCACTGAACATAACCAGAAACCTTTAGATAACCATTAGGTAACTTTAATCAAAGCAAATACATGTATTTCGAAAAATGTCAGTACTGAGACTTTTTATGTGCACATACCCTGAGGGGAAAGCTCAGTGAAGTGGCCACTCTAAGGAAAATTCTGTTTTTCTCTTCCATCATGTAACTATGACACAACTGTGTTACTGAATAAAATCTTTTAGGTTTCCATGTCGAATCAATTCGAATGAAGTTCTCGAGGTTTCGATGGCCATCTACGCCGTCGTCGCCAGGAGTAAAACCGCTGAATGCCGGGTTGCCACAGTATTCCTCTCATACATGCACGAAGAGCGGAAAACGGTGCCACCCTCGGTAGTCAGTGGTTTTATTCCTGACGACGAAGGCGGGAATGGTCATCGAAAGCTCGAGAATTTTATGCGAACTGATGCGTCTTAAAAACCGAGAAGATTTTATTTAGACATGCGGCCGCGAGAGACTCCGAGAAAACTGTGCTATTACTGAAATATTCGTTTTTATGTAGAAATGTTAGCTTAAATAACGCGATAGGTAGGGCAAAGTGGCCGGAGACAGAGAAAAGGAAAAATAAGTCTCTTATGCTGTGGAATCTGGTTTTCTGAAGTTTGTATTTGGGTGTCTCTCCCTAAACTGTGTCACCCAATGCGTGCCTGCGATATTTTTCTCTTTGCGGAATGGGTGTGGTAGATCATTCTGCTCCGCAAGCTGGAATACCAACTGATATGCCATAATAACTTCATTCTATGTCAAAACTATGGCTAAGGAATTCCTTCTGTTCTCTTAGAAGAACAGTTGGGAGCTCCCAAGAACCTTCTTGTCCAGCACCACGATTTTTTTTAAGACCTCTCCTTTTAAGTTTGTTTCTTGATTTATTGAATAGTTTGTCTGCTGTAACAAACGGTATCTTTTCTTTTCTTACGGCATTCAATGTCCAATGCATAGCTTGGGAATCCTATGATTGTTGTAGTGATTTCCTTAAATAAGATGATGATCTCTTACCATATACTGTTAATAAGAGAACATAAATATTTCACTAAGTTTTTAAAACAGTTTTGTTGTAGTATACTTATTTTATGAAATGATTTGTCGTACTAT
The DNA here is from genome assembly GCF_023897955.1 of Schistocerca gregaria. Lineage (NCBI taxonomy): Eukaryota > Metazoa > Arthropoda > Insecta > Orthoptera > Acrididae > Schistocerca > Schistocerca gregaria. The sequence continues at coordinate 892,711,179 of NC_064920.1, forward strand.
CAATTCTGTCTTTTCGAAGCAAGGAAACACGTTCCAAAAGTTATGTTTGGGAAAAGTACTCATTTTGCTGCTTTGCCCCGTCAGGCGACTGGCACTAAGCCCGAATGGACGCCGTTACGCTAAATGTTGTCTGAATACGAAATTACGATGGCGTGCAGGGAGGTAATGCCTCGGATTTTTGTGTGAAAACTCTGAAAGATTTCTAAATAAAACAAACATTAATAATATTCTGCTTCATTAATATTCTTCATGTCTACATAGAGTATTTATTTCTCAACGTAGTCACTCTGGCAACAAACACATTTCTCCTAACGACAGACTGGTTTGTTGATACTGTAGGATATTTGACTTTGTTGATTGAGCCACATCACTTCATTGTTACCAAAGCGAAGCCCTCGAAGGTGTTCTTTAAGTTTTGGAAACAATGACAATCAAAAGTAGGGAGTGTATGGAGGATTCTCGACGACAGTTCACCGAAGACGTCGGATTGTTAAAGATGTCACATCTCTCGTGTGTGGTCTGCCATTGCCAAAAAAAAAAAAAAAAAAATGGTTCAAATGGCTCTGAGCACTATGGGACTCAACTGCTGTGGTCTTTAGTCCCCTAGAACTCAGAACTACTTAAACCAAACTAACCTAAGGACAGCACACATACTCATGCCCGAGGCAGGATTCGAACCTGCGACCGTAGCAGTCGCACGGTTCCGGACTGCGCGCCTAGAACCGCGAGACCACCGCGGCCGGCTGCCATTGTCATGCTGAAGGAGAGGGTGCTCGATATGAGGACGAAATCTTCGAATTCGTGAATCTCGATCACAGCAAATACACTGGCCCTGACGTCATTTTCGTGGCTCCAACATCTCTGGGCTGAAGTCAAGTGAATGTTGGCAAAACATGGTTGTTTCGTATTGCGCTTATGGCTGTACTCAGCGTTTTGTCGGGGGAAATGGCATTACATTTCACGTGTAAATGTTTCTATGATAGTGCAGATGCGTTTATTGAAATCTGCTGAAGTTACTTTTATATGTTTTTTACACTTGAAATGGAGTATCACGTAAATTAAAGTGTTGAAAGTGATGCCTGTAAAGTCAGACTCATATTACATTTTGGAAAGTATCTGTGATAATACGGTTACAGAAGTAAGTGTAACTGTTTCTCGTTCCTACTCATAAGGTCCCTAAGGATAAAAAAACCGAAGGCAGCTTTGTATACAAACCGTGAAACGGAAAAACTTCAAAGTCTCACCTTTCACCTAAAATGTCATTTTTTTTTAAACTGATAGTTTAAACTTTTGTAAAAATAGTGAGAACTGAACCTTTGAAGTGCACCTAAATTTTTTACTGTAAAATGGACCTGCTCCTAAAGTCGACAATTTTGGCACCTACAGTTGACAAAATTCCCATATCCCATTTTCTTTTATAAGTGACTAGAGCTCAAAGCGCGGCGAATCCAATGTTTAAAGTTTTGACACGAGCCCACTCTTACTGTTTAAAATAACTTTAACGACATTTTACTTTAATTGATAGTTTACAGTAATTTCGTCCCACTGCCCACCAGAGTGGCGTTCTATGTATTTGTTAGATTTTATAAATGGCACTGTGAACAAATCCAGGTCAATTGTAGTTCTGGCATAATTTTTCGCAAATAAAAAAGTAATTTTTGTTGGAAGCGTTTGGCAGTCAATTGAGAAATGTGGAGAAAATATGACACAAACATAGGATGGCAGACCGCTGATTTGAAATCGCGCCACGTTTTGCCAACAGCCCCGTGGTTTACGTGGTTTATGTAGGAGCCACACCAGCCCTATAGCTTCTGCACAGCAAGGCCAGTCTACTAGTATCTATGGTCGAAGGTTACACGCCACCTTTCTATTTTTTATTTTTTTTTGTCATCAGTCTACTGTCTGGTTTGAAGCGGCCAGCCACGAATTCCTTTCCTGTGCTAACCTCTTCATCTCAGAGTAGCACTTGCAACCTACGTACTCAATTATTTGCTTGACGTATTCCAATCTCTGTCTTCCTCTACAGTTTTTGCCCTCTACAGTTCCCTTTGGCACCATGGAAGTCATTCCCTCATGTCTTAGCAGATGTCCTATCATCCTGTCCCTTCTCCTTATCAGTGTTTTCCACATATTCCTTTCCTCTCCGATTCTGCGTAGAACCTCCTCATTCCTTACCTTATCAGTCCACTTAATTTTCAACATTCGTCTATAGCACCACATCTCAAATGCTTCGATTCTCTTCTGTTCCGGTTTTCCCACCGTCCATGTTTCACTACCATACAATGCTGTACTCCAGACGTACATCCTCAGGAATTTCTTCCTCAAATTAAGGCCGGTATTTGATATTAGTAGACTTCTCTTGGCCAGAAATGCCTTTTTTGCAATAGCGAGTCTGCTTTTGATGTCTTCCTTGCTCCGTCCGTCATTGGTTATTTTACTGCCTAGGTAGCAGAATTCCTTAACTTCATTGACTTCGTGACCATCAATCCTGATGTTCTTCTCATTACCTTCGTCTTTCTCCGATTTACTCTCAAACCATACTGTGCACTCATTAGACTGTTCATTCCGTTCAGCAGATCATTTAATTCTTCTTCACTTTCACTCAGGATAGCAATGTCATCAGCGAATCGTATCATTGATATCCTTTCACCTTGTATTTTAATTCCACTCCTGAACCTTTCTTTTATTTCCATCATTGCTTCCTCGATGTACAGATTGAAGAGTAGGGGCGAAAGGCTACAGCCTTGTCTTACACCCTTCTTAATACGAGCACTTCGTTCTTGATCGTCCACTCTTATTGTTCCCTATGGTTGTTGTACATATTGTATATGACCTGTCTCTCCCTATAGCTTACCCCTACTTTTTTCAGTATCTCGAACATCTTGCACCATTTTATATTGTCGAACGCTTTTTCCAGGTCGATAAATCCTATGAACGTGTCTTGATTTTTCTTTAGCCTTGCTTCCATTATTAGCCGTAACGTCAGAATTGCCTCTCTCGTGCCTTTACTTTTCCTAAAGACAAACTGATCGTCACCTAGCGCATTCTCAATTTTCTTTTCCATTCTTCTGTATATTATTCTTGTAAGCAGCTTCGATGCATGAGCTGTTAAGCTGATTGTGCGATAATTCTCGCACTTGTCAGCTCTTGCCGTCTTGCTTTTCCGAAAGTCAGATGGTATGTCGCCAGACTCATATATTCTACACACCAACGTGAATAGTCGTTTTGTTGCCACTTCCCCTAACGATTTTAGAAATTCTGATGGAATGGTATCTATCCCTTCTGCCTTATTTGATCGTAAGTCCTCCAAAGCTATTTTAAATTCCGATTCTAATACTGGATCCCCTATCTCTTCTAAATCTACTCCTGTTTTTTCTTCTATCACATCAGACAAATCTTCACCCTCACAGAGGCTTTCAATGTATTCTTTCCACCTATCTGCTCTCTCCTCTGCATTTAACAGTGGAATTCCCGTTGCACTCTTAATGTTACCACCGTTGCTTTTAATGTCACCAAAGGTTGTTTTGACTTTCCTGTATGCTGAGTCTGTCCTTCCGACAATCATATCTTTTTCGATGTCTTCACATTTTTCCTGCAGCCATTTCGTCTTAGCTTCCCTGCACTTCCTATTTATGTCATTCCTCAGCGCCTCAGCGACTTGTATTTCTGTATTCCTGATTTCTACATCTACATCTACATCCATACTCCGCAAGCCACCTGACGGTGTGTGGCGGAGGGTACCCTGAGTACCTCTATCGGTTCTCCCTTCTATTCCAGTCTCGTATTGTACGTGGAAAGAAGGATTGTCGGTGTGCTTCTGTGTGGGCTCTAATCTCTCTGATTTTATCCTCATGGTCTCTTCGCGAGATATACGTAGGAGGGAGCAATATACTGCTTGACTCTTCGGTGAAGGTATGTTCTCGAAACTTTAACAAAAGCCCGTACCGAGCTACTGAGCGTCTCTCCTGCAGAGTCTTCCACTGGAGTTTATCTATCATCTCCGTAACGCTTTCGCAATTACTAAATGATCCTGTAACGAAGCGCGCTGCTCTCCGTTGGATCTTCTCTATCTCTTCTATCAAGCCTACCTGGTGCGGATCCCACACTGCTGAGCTGTATTCAAGCATTGGGCGAACAAACGTACTGTAACCTACTTCCTTTGTTGTCGGATTGCATTTTCCCGGAACGTGTTTGTACTTCCTCCTTTCATCAATCAACTGAAGTATTTCTTCTGTTACCCATGGTTTCTTCGCAGCTACCTTCTTTGTACCTATGTTTTCCTTCCCAACTTCTGTGATGGCCCTTTTTAGAGATGTCCATACCTCTTCAACTGTACTGCCTACTGCGCTATTCCTTATTGCTGTATCTATAGCGTTAGAGAACTTCAAACGTATCTCGTCATTCCTTAGAACTTCCGTATCCCACTTCTTTGCGTATTGATTCTTCCTGACTAATGTCTTGAACTTCAGCCTACTCTTCATCACTACTATATTGTGATCTGAGTCTATATCTGCTCCTGGGTACGCCTTACAATCCAGTATCTGATTTCGGAATCTCTGTCTGACCATGATGTAATCTAATTGAAATCTTCCCGTATCTCCCGGCCTTTCCCAAGTATACCTCCTCCTCTTGTGATTCTTGAACAGGATATTCGCTATTACTAGCTGAAACTTGTTACAGAACTCAATTAGTCTTTCTCCTCTTTCATTCCTTGTCCCAAGCCCATATTCTCCTGTAACCTTTTCTTCTACTCCTTCCCCTACAACTGCATTCCAGTCGTCCATGACTATTAGATTTTCGTCCCCCTTTATATACTGCATTACCCTTTCAATATCCTCATACACTTTCTCTATCTGTTCATCTTCAGCTTGCGACGTCGGCATGTATACCTGAACTATCGTTGTCGGTGTTGGTCTGCTGTCGATTCTGATTAGACAACCCGGTCACTAAACTGTTCACAGTAACACACCCTCTGCCCCACCTTCCTATTCATATCGAATCCTACATCTGTTATACCATTTTCTGCTGCTGTTGATACTACCCGATACTCATCTGATCAGAAATCCTTGCCTTCCTTCCACTTCACTTCACTGACCCCTACTATATCTACACGGCACAATTCGGAGCCCTCTAGCGGCAGATGGTTGCAACACGCGTCAGCCAAGCGGGAAAGTCGACCGAGTAATATGCATGACGCCTAATACTTCAGTTCATATTGGGAACAGAATAAGGAATTAGGAGGCATTACTTTTCAGCATGCCTTCGTATATAACCTAGGTATTCATAAAAATGTGATTTCGTAGCCTAAAATACAATTTTTCATGAGAATTGTAACAATTAACTGTCACAATATACGATTATTATTTTCTTAATACATGAAAATGAATTTGACACTTGCCTTACACCAGACATTAAGAAAACAAATATTTCACTGCAGAGGAGCTCTCAACTACCGCCATGAAACTCGTTGACAAAACGAAACAAGCCTCAAAGAACAGTTTAAAATGTTCGCCACTAGACTGCATCTCTGTCCAAGAGAATAAAACATAGTGGCCACTTCACCTGCCGTGGTCACAATAGCCGTCCTTTCCCTATAGGGCTCAGCGACAAACATAGTTTGGGAGATTTCACAAGTGCTATCACTCGCTCTCCGCGGCTCGTGGTCTTCCGGTGGCGTTCTCGCTTCGCGCGCATGGGGTCCCGGGTTCGATTCCCGGCGGGGACAGGGATTTTCTCTACCTCGAGATGACTGGTTGTTGTGTGTCTTTCATCAACATTTCATCCTCATTCACTCGCAAGTCGCCGTAGTGGCATTAAAGAACTTGTGGAGCGCCGGCCGAACCGCCCCGCGAGGGGTCTCCCGGCCACCAATGCCATACGCTCATTATTATCACTCGCTAATTCGAAACGAAACAATGTGGGTAAGTTTGAATAATGAGAAGTGGTGGGGCGTCAACATTTTATTGTTCTTATAAGTCGTCACGGATGAGGAAACTGCCACGTCTGGAAATATGGCTGTGTGACCTAGTCTAATTGTGTTACTCAAGAAAAGCAATTGTACTGTAAGCCACGCAAACAAACGGAATTTCTAGCACAGCACAGTAATTAGCCGCAGACGATGTAAACGCGGCAGAGGAATGCCGCCGCTTTGTGGCCTTCGCGGCCAGGCGACACACTTATCGTGCCCGTAGCTGGAAGTCCTCGCCACTGCCAGCAAAGCTTACCAAAACAAGCTGCCCGGCTGCGGACATCCATCACTGCCGTTCGGAGAACTCAGCGACGGAAGTGCCTTTCGAGAACGGTCGTCGCCTTCTCAAGCTCAATGCTGCAATAACACGTCTGTGTTGCCAAACACCATCAAGGGAAATCTGCCATAGCAGACTCTGACTAACAACTCATTCTAGTCCGTATGTAGCTGAACACATTCAACTCTTATGTCGTAGATACACAGGCCTTTCCCATTTTTTCTGCGGAGACGGTGCCTGTTACGAATGACACAAGGCCTCTGGACATTGGCGAATGGATTGCGCAGTGAAGACCTCGCACCAAATGACTTTCCCTCTCTGCCACAGTCGAAAGTATGGCCGCGGAAAAAAGAGGTTAGTCTTACCAAAAAAGGAGCATACTGCGCGCTTTAGAGCACTGTAGATGATGTCTAAATGGCCCTCCAACGCAGACGTACGTCACCACAGTGTACGAGACAGTCGGTTGTTCTCAATTAATGCAATAATATCGGTTGATGTGGTCACATTACGGAATGGCAGCAAGGAGCTATAGTGTTTGGTCTTGCCCAACAACACACTTAGAATGATTTTGTACTATTTGTTGCTGTATCAACACGGACTGTCCAACGCGTCTACAATCAGTAGTGCACCACTCGCAGCCGTTTACGGTAATACTGCAGAAGAACAGAGGTCGTTAAAAGATCCCTGCCGACAAGGACCGGAAACGAGTGTCACGCCTTGTCAATGACCATCGGATTCACATCCAACAGAAATGGCTGTGTCCGTAAATGCAGATCCATGTCAACCATTTCCTGAGTGAAAATTCCAGGCGACTGCATGCTGTGTACATATGGAGTCGAGCACCGAGCGAAAGACCATTGCTCATGTTGTTGTTGTTGTGGTCTTCAGTCCTGAGACTGGTTTGATGCAGCTCTCCATGCTACTCTATTCTGTGCAAGCTTTTTCATCTCCCAGTACTTACTGCAACCTACATCCTTCTGAATCTACTTAGTGTATTCATCTCTTGGTCTCCCTCTACGATTTTTACCCTCCACGCTGCCCTCCAGTACTAAATTGGTGATCCCTTGATGCCTCAGAACATGTCCTACCAACCGATCCCTTCTTCTAGTCAAGTTGTGCCAAAAACTTCTCTTCTCCCCAATCCTATTCAATACCTCCTCGTAAGTTATGTGATCTACCCATCTAATCTTCAGCATTCTTCTGTAGCACCACATTTCGAAAGCTTCTATTCTCTTCTTGTCCAAACTATTTATCGTCCATGTTTCACTTCCATACATGGCTACACTCCATACAAATACTTTCAGAAATGACTTCCTGACATTTAAATCTATACTCGATGTTAACAAATTTCTCTTCTTCAGAAACGCTTTCCTTGCCATTGCCAGTCTACATTTTACATCCTCTCTACTTCTACCATCATCAGTTATTAACGGCACATAAAGCGGCACGTCTTCAGAGAACCACAAAGTACAGAACTGGGAAGTAGTGCGATGAGGCGAGTCGCGATTTGCCTCTTTTCAAACGATGAAAGGTGTCGTGTGCAACGACGGTCTAATCAGGTATTTAAACCACTTTGTGTGGATGGTGTAGATCAGGCAGGAGGTGGATCTGTAATGTTTTGAGGGTGTTTTCCGTACCCTGACTTGGAGCCAATCACTCGTACCAGAATTTTCGTTCCAGGATTCTAGATGGTCAAGTATTGCCCTTTCTTCTACATCGCCATGGTGAGTACGCTGTAGACACTACCGTATTCTGAGATGACAACATGCATGTTTACAGGGCCACACGCGTACGCTCCAGTGAGTAGCTTCAGCTGGATAGGTCATGTTTTAAGAAACTTACGCACTGTCTTCCTTGTCGAATTGAGGGCAAAAGCGGAAGAGGCAAGGAGCTGTACTGCATTGTATTATCGTAACATGTATCATGCAGATACTACATCTACATCCATTAAATGTATTAGCAATTGCGAATAAGGACAACCGTCAGCTTTAAAATGGAATGATGACTGAAAATTTGTGCCGGACCGGGGCTCGAACACGATTTCCTGCTTATCGCGAGCGGTCGCCTAAACATTTGCCTATCGGAGCGAGACTCCCGGTCACACCCAAACTTACATATGTAGCCAGCCACGCGTCTACGACCTGTACTCGTACGTCCATTATGTATATTCCGATACAGGTCAGAAGTTGTACTTGAAAGTCGCTTGGCCAGTATCGGCACATAAATACGATATTGCAGTGCCTGTTCTATTCTCATTACGATGCGAAGTTCCCTTGGACATGCATGTACGCGCCTTAGACGAATGGTTGATGACATATGGAAGTTTGGGTCTGGCCGTGAGTCGTGCAAGGATAGCCAAATGGTAAGGCGGAATCTCGCGATAAGCGTGAAATCCAAGATCGAGACCCGATCCGGCACAAATTTTCATTCTCGTCATTCCATTTTAAAGCTGATGGTTGTCCTTATTTGCAATTGCGAATACATGTAATGTATTTCACTACGACTGTAGTCGCCGCAGTGCCTGTTCGTTTGGAAATGCTTGCATGCCCTAAGGAACTTTGCATCGTAATCAGAATACCACAGGCGCTACAATATCGTATATCTAAATCTGTCAGATCTGGTGACTTCTTCTAGGTTGAGCGATTTCAGTTGCTTTTCTATCGCGTACTCCGTTGTCACTTATTTCGATATCTGATATATTATCGTTCGTGCGACGATTTAAAGGTGGAACTACAGTGCGATCCTCCTCTGAGACACGTTTAGTATTTCGGCCTTTAATGTGTGTTCCGCTGTTTCAGTATCATTAAGGTCACAATGTCTGCATAGACGGCTTCGATCCCTTTACTGACTGAAAATAGCACCATCACTTCTTTCGATTTTCTGTCAAGTCGATAGACAGAAAATGACTTTCGAATTTATTTAACGCTTCACGCATAGGCATCCGTACTCTAATTTTGGCTTCGTTTAGTTTTTGTTTGACAATGAAACTTTGGCAACGAATTTGCGGTGGAACTCTCTTCGCTTTCGTAGCAGCTTTCTAACATAGTTATCGAAGCACTGAGGGCCTTTTCCGTCCCACAGAATGTTGCTAGGCACACACACTTGTAAAGCATCTTGTATGATGCTCTTGATCTCTGTCCATTGATGCTCGACAACGTCGGCACTAGAAGTAAAATTGTCGTGTTGACTTGACAGGTAACCTAAATCTGTTTCTTGCCGCTCTTACTGAACAGAAAGATCTTCCCACCTTTGTTCGTATTTCTGTTTACAGCCGTATTCAGTGATCCCTTAACGGGCCTACCACCATTGATTCCCTGTTCTAGGCTGAGTCTGTTTGTCAACAGGATAGAGGAGGTCAATAAAGCCGCATCCAAATTTGTCACAGAATCGTCTGAGCCTCTCTTTTAAGCCTTCCTTTCCGATCCAAACCAGAGGACCGAGCTTTGTTCTGGGAACCAAGCTAAAAACCGATAGCTCTGCTTTCACCCCTCGAGCGAGACTAGTTACGTTCACCAAATGAGTCCGAGAATTGACTCGGAACTGAGGCTGCAGGTGTCATTCGTGCCGACATGAGCCACGATTTGCAGCCGGTTGCACCGAGTGCTCTCAGTCGCTGCCCACAGAAACTCACCATCTCGGCCGAGAACCTCGACAAGCACACAGAGTGGACACGGGCCTTCTTTCTCGATGTGGCCGCTGTTTCCCTAACTGATTCCATCATCCGCCTAACACTGGAGCTCCCAATAACAAGCAGCTCCATCCTCTGCGCTTGTCCTAATCTGTCAGGAAGATCGGCCATCGGCCACGGGCGCTTTTGCAGTTATCATGTCGAATATGATTTTGACACAGGACACAGCCTGCTGTAGCTGTCCTCGTTGCTGATCTCAATACTCAAACAGCCATAGGCTGCGTCTTTGCGTGAAGGAGAACGTTGTGGCTTTCATCTTCCGACCAGAATCAGGTCTAGTTGTGTTCTGGCGTAACACGCGCAGTTCCTGGGCTTTAAATAGACTAAACGCTGCAGATATCTTCTGCGTCAGCCCAGCTGCCTTTTCGCAGGGTAATTATCATGCACGCTGCCCGCTCTTTGAAGTTTACTTCTTCTTCCCCTCAGGTAACAAGGGAGATCGAAGCACGCACTCAAAAATTAATGCTACGTCACTTCCGACGTATCTAAGTGTATGTGTATCTACGACATTTGCACATGGGTTCCATATGCCACTGTGCGTGCATAGAAAAACATTTCCACCTTCTGTTCCATTTGTGTGGTGACCGGGAAGAAGTACTACAGATACCTCTCTCGATAAGCATAACTCCTGACTGACGATGCCATTAAGGGAGACACGGGTGGAAGTAATGTGTTTCCTGATTTATATTCTAACTTCCGATCCAGGAATACGCTTTACTGTGGTGCGCGTCTCTTCTGTAGCGCCTCCCAACGGAAATGGTTGAATATTTCTCATAGTGCTGAATAGCCTGTTATTAATCATGTATTTCCCCCTTTATTCTCCCGTTGATAAAACGCTATAACGTTTGCAGATATAAGTTACAATAGCCTTCTAATAAAATTAGAATATTACAGTGTAGCAGGAAGTGCTGCAAAATGGTACAAATCCTGTATCTCTGAAAGAAATCAAAGGGTGGCAATAGGGAATAGACGTGCATTAAGCTAGCAGGCATCATCCAACTGGGAACCAATAACATCTCGTGTCCCCCAAGAATCCATTATAGGGTCCTTGCTTTTTCTTGTATATATCAATGACCTTTCATCAGTAACATTACCAGGTGGCTAGGTTGTTTTGTTTGCAGATGATACAAACATAGCAATAAATAGTAAATCAAGCATAGCCTTAGAAAAGTGTGCTAGTGAAATTTTCATGCGCATTAATAAATGGTTCCTAGCCAACTCACTGTCGCTAAACCTTGAAAAAAGTACTATATGCAGTTCAGAACTTGTAAAAGGTTTTCTGTCATTATATACATGCATCACAAAAAGTATTGCATCACCTCGGTTGTGTGAGTTCCGGAACCTGTACAGAAAATCGAATTAGAGATCAACATAAACATCGTTTCCGCCCTTTTTATTGCGCATGAAAACCACACATTGCATGTTGTACCACCATGCAGCGAGACCTTTAGACGTCGTGGTCCAGATTGCTATACACACCGGTACCTTTAATACCTAGTTGCACTTACTCTTGCATTGATGCACGCCTGTATTCGTCGTGGCATACTATCCACAAGTTCATCGAGGCACTGTTGATCCATATTGTCCCACTCCTCAACGGCGATTCGGCGTAGATCCCTCACAGCGGTTGGTGGGTCACGTCGTCCATAAATTGCTCTTTTCAGTCTGTCCCAGGCATGTTCGATAGGGTTCATGTTTGGAGAACATGCTGTCCACTCTAGTCGAGGGGTTATCCTGAAGGAAGACATCCACAAGATGTGCTCGATGGGGGCGCAAATTGTCGTCCATGAAGACAAATGCCTCGCCAATATGCTGCCGATATGATTGCATTATCGGTCGGAGGATGACATTCACGTATCGTACAGCCGTTACGGCGCCTTCCATGAACACCAGCGGCGTACGTCGGCCCCACATAATGCCACCCCAAAACAGCAGCGAACCTTCACCTTGCTCCACTCGCTGGACAGTGTGTCTAAGGCGTTCAGCCTGACTGGGTTGCCTCCAAACACGTCTCCGATGACTGTCTGGTTGAAGACATATGCGACACTCATCGGTGAAGAGAACGTGATGCCAATCCTGAGCGGTCCATTCGGCATGTTCTTGGACTCATCTGTACCACGCTGCATGGTGTAGTGGTTGCAAAGACGGACCTAGCCATGGACGGAAGAAGTGAAGTTGCGCATCATGCATCCTATTGCGCACAGTTTGAGGCGTAACACGTCGTCCTGTGGCTGCACGAAAAGGATTATTCAACATGGTGGCGTTGCTGTTAGGGTTCCTCCGAGCCATAAATCCGTAGGTAGCGGTCATCCACTGCAGTAGTAGCCCTTGGGCGACCTGAGCGAGGTATGTCATCGGCAGTTCCTGTCTCTCTGTATCTCCTCCATGTCCGAACAACATCGCTTTGGTTCACTCTGAGACGCCTGGACACTTCCCTCATTGAGAGCCCTTCCCGGCAGAAAGTAACAGTGCGGACGCAATCGAACCGCGGTACTGACCGTCTAGGCATGGTAGAACTACAGACAACACGAGCCGTGCACCTCCTTCCTGGTGGAATGACTGGAACTGATTGACTGTCGGATCCCTCCGTCCGATAGGCGTTGCTCGTGCCTGGTTGTTTACTATTTGGGCGGTTTTAGTGACATCTCTGAACAAAGGGACTGTGAATGTGATACAACATCCACAGTCAACGTCTATCTTCGGGAGTTCTGGGAACGGAGGTGAAGCAAAACTTTTTTTGATGTGTATACATAAAATATGACGAAAAGTTTATAGAAGAAGTTGATAGTACTAAATTCTTGGGATTATAGCTTGATAATAAATTTAAGCGGGAGGAGTATGCCACAGAACTGCTGAGGCACCCAAAAAATATCTATTTGCTGTGGAATGTAATCAGACATAAGTGGTAAAAAAATAAAAAGCTAGCGTACTATGCTTACTTTCATTCCATAATGTCACAGGGGATTGTTTTCTGGGGTAACTCATCAAGCCAAGCTTCAGTTTTCCGAACACAAAAACAAGCAGCACGAATTATTTGTGATGTGTACTCAAGAACGCCCTGCAGAGGGCTATTTAAGGATTTGGGAATAGCAACTACTGCTTTCAAATATATGTATTCCTTAATGAAATTTGTGATTAAAATATATCTTTTTTTTCAAACCAATTGCTCAGTTCATGAAACCAGTACCAGAAATAAGAATAACTTTCACAAAGATTTAAAGTCACTTACTTTGGTTCAGAAAGGTGTCCGATACTCATCAATACACATTTTCAGTAATATTCCAGCAACCATAAAAAGTTTAACTAATAAGTTGAGTTGGAGAAGAGTCTAAAGGATTTATTGGTCACCATTTCCTTCTTCTTCACTGATGAATTTATTAGCAGAACCAATTTACACGTGTATGTTATTTATAATATCACATAATGTGAATATTGCGTACAATCTGACTTCCGAATAAATTTTGTGCTATAATGTGATCATTGTGAAGAAGTGCTTTAAATTTTGTATTTCATTTTATTTCTTAAAACTGATTATACGTGGCTACAATAGCCTAAGAATTATTATGCACCTAGGTGAACTGAATTTGGTAACAAGTTTTATATTCTTTTAAATGAAAAAATGCTTAAGATTTTTAAAACTATTTATTTATTTATGTTGATCTATTCTACACCAAAAAGGGTAATTTCATATGGTATTTGTGGAAGGTGAGTTAGCATATCGGTTCTTGCTTTGTAAACATTTGCTGTTTGTTCCTGTTTTCTTACATGTTGCACGTTCCAGAGGATCTCAACTGGAAAGAAAAGTACATCTAATATAGTTTAATCTTGGCAACAGTACTGAATAATTTTTGTGAACTTCCTCTTTGCTGGATGAATTGGACGTCCTTATGATTCTCCTCATGTCTCCAATTTGGCATCTACCTTCTCCACATCTATGTATTTGTCGTCGTTAGATGCAAATCACTTCGAAAGATATTCCTATGCATTTGACAGTTGATTATACTTCCTTATGTCGAGGGACAACTGCGGAGCCTTTATCTGGAGCATGACAGAAAAGCAGTAGCCTCACAAAGCCAATTGTACAACCAGTTTGACATCTAATCAATAAAACCCAAAAATCCCACGACAGAATAATAAAACTGGAAAACGAAGAAAGACAAACTAAAAAGAGTGTAATGGAATGTTTATCTTACCAGCTGTGTTATAAGTTATGACGCATATGTTGAAGAGACAAAGAAGGTAATGACAGAAAGTTCCAAGAAGGAATTGCAGTTAAAATTGAACAGATCCCAGTGCCAAAGTTCGTAGATGCCAGTGCTCACCAAACTGAAAGTAATGAAGACTCAGAAGAACTATTAAATGGCTGCTTGCAACAGATTTCAGGTAAAGGCTGAACAAAACTAAGATGAAAGTGATAATACGTAACGAAAAGGATGGTATAGATTAAATAAAGGGACCGCAACGAAGAAGACGATAAGAGCAGATTTGTACTTAGAATTAAGCAACAGGTTTATGACACAGTTTTACTGACGTGAAAGAAAATACTGGAAGTTTTTCAAGTTGTCTGCAAGAGGAGGATGTCAAAAATTAGGTAGACAAATACACTGTGTAATAGCTCCTAATATCATATTAGATCACCTTTCTCTAGGCGTAGTCCAACAACTCGACGTGGCATGGACTCAACAAGCCGTTGGAAGCCCCTGCAGGAATATTGTGCCATGCTGCCTCTGTAGCAGTCTGTAACTGCGAAAGTGTTGCCAGTGCAGGATTTTGTCCACGAACTGACTTCTCCATTAGTCCCATAAATTCTGGATGAGTAGTCAGAGCATTCACCCGAACTGTCCAAGATGTTCTTCAAACCTGTCGCAAACGATTGTGGCCCGGTAACAATGCGCATTTTCCTCCCTTAAAATTCCTTCGTGTTGGGGAACATGAAGTCCATGAATGGCTGCAAATAATTTACAAGTATCTGAAAATAACCATTTCCAGTCAATTTCATTTGCGTGGGGTGGTGGGTGGATTTTGATATATTTGTCGCCGTTTTTACAAAAGCCTGAAAACTATTTTTGCTGTCAGCCAGAAAGCGATGGAGAACATACTGAGCCGGCCACAGTGACCGAGCGGTTCTAGGCGCTTGAGTCTGGAACCGCGCACCGCTACGGTCGCAGGTTCGAATCCTGCCTCGGGCATGGATGCGTGTGATGCCCTTAGGTTAGTTAGGTTTAAGTAGTTCCAAGTTCTAGGGGACTGATGAGATCAGATGTTAAGTCCTATAGCGCTCAGAGCCATTTGAACCATCTGAACATACTGATCGTAATATCCAGTCTGCAAGTCCACGTTATGATTGTGTTCACTGAAAGAAAATGTTTCTACTTGCTATCTACTCAGAGGCATCAAGAACTATGACTATGAATAAAACTTTTATTTACACTAACTTCTTGAAACTTAGTACAGCTGCATTATGTAATGAATATAATCAAGTGCTGTAATTAGAACTTTCTATCATAAATACAAGTGATATGTTTGTGTCCCAAATTTGGTTTTCAGTAAATAACTTGAAAACTAGTAAGGTACCTTAATGGAGTCACATACTTAAAGTTTTTATATCACACTGAAGCTACATGCGAAGTTTCATCTTTCTGAGTCTAATATTTACACCTCCAATTTTTCGTACAAACGCCGGTTTTGTCTAAACAAGTGCACCGATGAAGTTGAGATTTGCAAGTTTTGACTGTGACGTACATTTGCACGTTCCGAACAATCTTTAGCTTTTTAATTTCATTATTTAGCGCCACTTATTTTTTTCTTAAGATAAGATAGTTAGTGAAACATATTCATCTGATCATTCTGAGATTTCACAACGTTAACATTAATATACTGAAGCATAGACTGACAAAGTTTAGAAAAGTTATTTCAATTTTAGGCGCAATACTTTGTATGCTACGCACAAGCACGTTATGATGATGTGGCGTTAGTAGTTGTGGACTGGGGTAAGTCTCGGTACAGTCGCTCGCCTCTATACTCTCGCAGTGATACAGCGCTTGTATCGCGGCAATTCGACCAAAGGACCAAGTCGATTCCACGTAAACGCACCCCACACCATTATGGAGCCACCGCCAGCTTGCACAGTACCTTTTTGACAACTTGGGTCCATGGCTTCGTGAGGTCTGCGCCACCCTCGAATCCTACCATCAGCTCTTAACAAATGGAATCGAGACTCATCTAACCAGACCGGGATTTTCTAGTCGTCTAGAGTCCAACTACTATTGTCACGAGCTTAGGAAAAGCGCTGCAGGCGATGTCGTACTATTAGCAAGGGCTCCCATGTTGGTCGTCTGTTGCTGTAGCCCATTACCGCCAAATTTCGCCACAATATCCTTACAGATAGGTTCCTCGTACGTCCCACATTGATTACTGCGGTTGTTTCACATAGTGTTGCTTGTATGTTAACACTGACAACTCTACACATATGCCGCTGCTCTCGGTCGTTTAGTGAAGGCCATCAGCCACTGCGTTGTCCGTGGTGAGAGGTAATTCCTGAAACTTGGTATTGTCGGTACACTGTTGACACTGTGCATTTCTCAATGCTCAGTTCCCTAGCGTAGCGATTTCCGAAATGGAATGTCTCATGCATCTAGCTCCAACTATTACTCTGCAATCAAAATCTGTTACTTTCCGTGTGCAGCCATAATCACGGTGATGACCTGTTCACATGAATCACCTGAGTACAAATGACAGCTCTGCCAATACGCTGCCCTTTTATACCTTGTGTACGCGATACTACCGCCGTCGGTATACAAGGTGAGACAATAAAGTAATGAGACTGATTTTCTTTGCAAGGTGTGGCAACCCTGCAGGCTTGCATAGGCACAATATCTTTGACCTGCTTCTAGTCCAAGTGGCACATCGATGCAACTGCTGAGTCGTGAGTTGTGCTGTAATAAGCTAACACGTGTTTGTGTCTCTTTTCACGGAAATGGAACCGCATAATATTGCGCAACGGTATGCCATTTCTTTTTGCGTTAAATTGGGTGAAAACGCGACGACAACTTACGGTAAGCTTCAGAAGGCTTTTGGAGAGGAGGTTATATCACGAGCTCAAGTTTGTCGTTGGCATAAGATGTTTAGTGAAGGCAGAACGAATACTGAAGATGAATACTGCAGTGGGCGACCATCAACCTCACGGTCAGATGTCAACTTGGCCAGGGTGCGTGAACTCGTACGATCTGATCGAAGATTACCCACGAAAATGACTGCAGAAGAATTGAACATCAATAGAGAAATGGTTCGTCTAATGATAACTGAAGATCTTGGTATGAGAAAGATTTGTACAAAATGATTCTGCATCACGATAATGTGCCATCCCATACTGCTCTGCCAGTGCAGCAATTTTTAACCTCAAAACAAATTTCAGTACTACCACAGCCACCTTATTCACCAGATATAGCTCTGTACGACTTTTTTTCTATTTCCAAGAGCCAAAACGGCGGTCAAGAGACGACATTTTCAAACAATACAAGATGTCCTAAAAGCTGTGACGAGTGTCTTGGGGGATATTACAGAAGATGAGTTCCAGAAATGTTACCATCAATGGCAGAAGCGCTGAAAAAAGTGTGTGCAATCAGAAGGGAACTACATTGAAGGAGAAAACACTCAACTTGACTAAAACAGTAAGCAACATTTTTCTTCACATCAGTCTGATTACTTTATTGTCGCACCTCGTATGTGTATATCGCTATCCCACGACGTCTGTCACCTCAGTGTACAGTATTATATTAAGACATATTAGACAACATTGGCGAGGAAATGTCTATGACAAACACCGTACGCCTATCGCTGTTATCCTGACCAAACAACTAACATTAGGTGCTAACACTTTATGGTGCCGTTTTGTAAGTGGGTTCACAGTTCTAAGCCGTAATTGGCAACAACTGTTAAGTGAGATCTCGATCCGTTTTGAAACTCGTGTCTTTCCCGTCATATTGCAGCGAAGTGGGTGAGTGTGTTGGGTTTTAGTACATCCCGTTCCAGTCCATTCATCAAGGAAAAATTCCTGGCAGTACTGGGAGCTGAACCCGATTCCTACTCATGTCAGTCAGACAGGCTGACCGCACAGCTACAGGGGGGGGGGGGGGGGGGGGGAGGGGGAGACTACTACCGAGGAAGCCCACCAAAAATGTTGTGCGGAAGCGTAGAATGCATGTCTTTGTGGGTCTGTAAACCACGCTGTACAGCGTCGTGAACCTCGTTACCTTAGTTAATGAACAGTGTCGCAGAGTAACGAAGACAAGGAGAAAGGAGTGTAGAGCATGGAACGTTATGAGTAGCGGTACACCGTGATGTGGCTGCAGTCCACCGTAGGCAGCAGGGCAACCGTCGATTCGCCTTTTATCATGATACGTCCTTCGTCCAGTCAACCGCTGTCAATGATTAGATTAGATTAGATTAGATTAATACTTGTTCCATAGATCATGAATACGACACTTCGTAATGATGTGGAACGTGTCAGGTTAATAAAAGATGTCTGTACAAGAAATTACATTACACAAAATATTGCATGACACTAATGATTAAGTTAGTTTTTTCCCTCCCTTAATTTATATCTAAAAATTCAGCCAATGAGTAGAAGGAGTTGTCATCTAGAAATTCTTTTAATTTATTTTTAAATGTTAGTTGGCTATCTGTCAGGCTTTTGATGCTGTTTGGTAGGTGCCCAAAGACTTTTGTGGCAGCATAATTTACCCCTTTCTGTGCCAAAGTCAGATTTAACCCTGTATAGTGAAGATCATCCTTTCTCCTGGTGTTATAGGTATGCACACTGCTATTACTTTTGAATTGGGTTGGATTATTATCAACAAATTTCATAAGGGAATATATATACTGTGAGGTTACTGTGAGGATCCCTAGATCCTTAAATAGATGTCTGCAGGATGACCGTGGGTGGGCTCCAGCAATTATTCTGATTACACGTTTTTGTGCAATGAATACTTTTCTACTCAACGATGAATTACCCCAGAATATGATGCCATACGAAAGCAGTGAATGAAAGTAGGCATAGTAAGCTAATTTACTGAGATTCTTATCACCAAAATTTGCAATAACCCTAATAGCATACGTAGCTGAACTCAGACGTTTCAGCAGACCATCAATGTGTTGCTTCCAGTTTAACCTCTCATCAATGGACACACCTAAAAATTTCGAAAATTCTACCTTAGCTACAGACTTCTGTTCAAATTCTATATTTATTACTGGAGTTGTGCCATTTACTGTACGGAACTGTATATACTGTGTTTTATCAAAATTTAAAGAGAGTCCGTTTGCTGAGAACCACTTAATAATTTTGTGAAAAACATCATTTACAATTACATCATTTAGTTCTTGGTTTTTGGATGTTATTACTATACTTGTATCATCAGCAAAAAGAACTAACTTTGCATCTTCATCAATGTGGAATGGTAAGTCATTAATGTATATCAAGAACAGTAAAGGACCTAAGACCGAACCCTGTGGGACCCCGTGCTTGATAGCACCCCAGTTTGAGGAATCAGCTGTTTTAACATTACACGAACCACTTATTTCAACTTTCTGCATTCTTCCAGTTAAGTATGAATTAAACCATTTGTGCACTGCCCCACTCAAACCATAATGATTTAGCTTATCTAAAAGAATTCCATGATTTACACAATCAAAGGCCTTTGAGAGATCACAAAAAATACCAATGGGTGATGTCCGGTTATTCAGAGCATTTAATATTTGATCAGTGAAAGCATATATAGCATTTTCTGTTGAAAAGCCTTTCTGAAAACCAAACTGACATTTTGTTAGTACTTTATTTTTACAAATATGGGAGGCTACTCTTGACTACATTACTTTCTCAAAAATTTTTGATAGAGCTGTCAGAAGAGAGATTGGGCGGTAGTTGTTGACATCCGACATATCCCCCTTTTTATGCAATGGTTTTACAATGGCATATTTCAGTCTATCAGGGAAAACACCCTGCTCCAAAGAGCTATTACATACGTGGCTGAGAATTCTACTTATCTGTGGGGAACAAGCTTTAAGTACTTTGCTGGAAATGCCATCAATTCCGTAAGAGCTTTTACTTTTCAGTGAGTTTATTATTTTACTGATTTCAGAGGGAGAGGTTGGTGGAATTACAGCTGTTTCAAACTGTGCAGGTATGGCCTCTTCTATTAATAGCCTTGCCTCTTCTAGTGAAGATCTAGATCCTATTTTCTCCACAACATTTAAAAAATGATTATTCAAAATATTTTCAATTTCTGATTGTTTGTTAGTGCACTTGTCATTCAGTTTTATTGCACTAAAGTCTTCCTGTGCTCTTGGTTGCCCTGTTTCCCTTTCAATAATATTCCAAATTGCTTTAATTTTATTATCAGAGTTACTGATCTCAGACATGATACACATGCTTCTGGACTTTTTAATAACTTTTCTTAGTACCGCACAATAGTTTTTATAATATTGAACAATTTCGGGGTCAGTACTCCGTCTTGCTGTTAGATACAGTTCTCTTTTGCGGTTGCAAGATATTCTTATTCCTTTAGTTAGCCAAGGTTTTTTATATGTTTTCTTGGAATTATGTTTAACTATTTTCTTGGGAAAACAATTTTCAAATACCCTTAAAAATGTATTGTGAAATAAGTTATATTTCAAGTTTGCATCGGGTTCCTTATACACTTCATCCCAGTCTAGCTGCTGTAGGCTTTCCCTAAAGTTTGCAATATTTATATTGTTAATTGAACGCACTGCTTTGAAAGTCTGATTTATTATACTGCATGGAGCTATGTCATGTACTGTAACAAGCTGTGCACTATGATCTGAAAGACCATTCTCAACAGGATAAGCATTTATGTCCTTAAACTTATCTTGGTCTATAAAAAAGTTATCTATCAATGTACTGCTGTTCTTTGTTATCCGAGTAGGAAAATCAATGACGGAGCTCAAATTGAAAGAACTGAGTAATACTAAAAGGTCATTCTTCCTATTACACTCTTTCAGGGAATCAACATTGAAATCCCCACAAATGATAATTTGCTTCCCCCTGTCTGACAGATAGCACAACAAAGCATCCAAGTTTTCCAGAAATAGCTGGAAATTCCCTGAGGGGGACCTATACACTGTTACAATTATGAAAGTGCCATCCTTTAGTTTAAGTTCAGTGGCACATGCTTCCATATGTTGCTCTACACAAAATTTTTTAGTTTCTAAATTTTTTGCACTGTGGAAGCTTTTGACATATATGGCAACTCCTCCTCTCATCATATTATCTCTACTTACATGTGCAGCTAATTTGTACCCATTGATGCTAACCTTTTGCATATCAGTGACAATGTGATGCTCAGACAGGCATAGTATATCTATTACATTCTTGGTTTCTATATCTTCTAAACAAAGCAGAAGCTCATCAATTTTATTCTTCAAGCCCCCAATATTTTGATGAAATATACTAACAGTATTTTTCACTTTACTTTTGTGAGTATCTTGAACTTTTTTAACATCTTCAGTACTTTTATTCTTCAATCCCCCAATATTTTGATGAAATATACTAACATTATTTTTCACTTTACTTTTGTGAGTATCTTGAACTTTTTTAACATCTTTAGTACTTGCCTGGCTGAGTTTCCCACTGGACACTGATCTTACACTAAAAAAGAGTTTCCACCATGAGATGTAGTTCCTCCCCCCTTTAAATTTCCTGCTATCAGCCCAGCCAGTTTACCCTTCCCTTTCCTGTTGAGGTGTAGGCCATGTCTAGTATAGTCCCACCTACAGAGTGAATCAACAGGAACCACACCAATGTGTGACCCCGCACCAGATCCAAGTAGCCGTTCCAACTCCAAATTAACTCTGCTGACAGAAGAGGTCAAATGAGGTCGGTCGTGGCGCTCCAGAACCGACACAAACCCAACACTGGTATGATTCGATGCCGATGCAATCTTTGCCAGGTCACACTCTATGCTGTACCCCGGATCTCTGTCAATACTGTTGCCCGGCCCACCCACAATAACCACGGTGTCTTCCTTAGTAAAACCTTTACATAGTGAACCTAAATCCTCTGTAACCTGCCCAAGTTCAGCACTAGGTTTGAAAAAACTTGTGACCTGGTAATCCAACCCTAATTCATCCTGCAGAAGTTGGCCCACACCCCTAGCATGCGAACTACCTAGCAACAAGACTTTCTTTCTCTTTGCAGACTTCCCTACATTCTTAATAATTTGCTGCTGAAAGCTTGTTGAGCCCTGTGTACATCTACTTCTGTGAGAGGCTCATCAGTTTCTGACTGAGGCAACAGGTCAAACCTATTTTGTACATTAATAACAAAGCTGTCAGAAGAATTTCTTGGCCTGTTCCTCATGCCTGTTGCCACTTCCCACCCCTGTTTACCCTTCTCCCCCCTTAACCTGCCCAGTTCTCGCCTAGCCTCATCTAACTCAGCCTGAAGGGCAGCAATTTTCCCCTCCCCTTCCTTATATCGAATCATGGTAATTACACTTCGTAAAAGTGTCGCACCAGGGGTGAAGGAAGCAGTAGGACAGTGTCCAGTAAACGTGTTTTCCATTCTTCGGTTGGCATCACCTTGCCGTTGTTCGCTAATGGAAAACGTTTGTCTCCGTCTGCCATTTCTTCTGGTCGGCCGCTCCACGAGACGTGTCCCGTTTCCCCAAGCTCTTGCAAATCTGCGACACTTCGAACGATTCTCGATTCGGCGGCCCTTCGTTTATATCGCATAAAAATGTGCGCCATCATAGCTGAGTAGTCAGTGCGGTAGGATGACTTGAAAGGAGCCCCGGTTCGATTCCCGGCCGGGCCGGGATTTTCTCCGCACGGGATCGGGTGTTGCGTTGTCTTCATCATTTCATCTTCATCGACACACAAGCCGCCGAAATGGCGTCAACTAAAAAGATTTGCACCAGGCGACCGGTGTACCTGACGGGTGGCCCTAGCTGCAGGCGCATTTCATTTCATCGCATAAAATTAATCGCCGGTCAGTCTAAGACTCAATGAAAGAATCCTCAGGAAATGCAGTCTATCAACAAACGCGATAGCTTTCGAAACGAAGTTCGATCATTACTTAAATACTGCTTGTTAGCACAAGATCCATCGTCCGCAGCTCGTCGTCTAGCGGTTAGTATTGCTGCCTCTGGGTCACGAGGTCCCGGGTTCGATTCGCGGCCGGGTTGGGATTTTCTCTGCCCGGGGACTGGGTGTTGGTGTTGTCCTCATCATTTCCTCATCCTCATCATCATTCACGTAACGGGGAAGCGATAGGAAGGCCACCCCTCATATTAACCCTGCGCGAAAGTGTTACGGAGATGCTCAGGCAACTGCAGTGGCAGACGCAGCAAGAAAGGTATTCTGTATCACGGTGCGGTTTACTGTTAAAGTTCCGAGAGCGTTCGTTCCTGGAAGAGTCAACCAATATATTGCTTTCTCCTATGTATAATTCGGCAAAAATCATCAAGCTAAAATCAGAGGGATTCGAACCCACACGGAGGATTACAAGCAGTATTTCTTTACGCGAACCATTCGCGATTGGAACGGGAAAAGGAGGAAGTGAGCAGGTACACGAAGTACCTTTGAAAAGTCTTGAGAGTTTTCACATAAAAAGTTCGCAAGCATTGCTTTTCTGCTCACCCTTGTAGTTTTGTTAATTGCCCATGGGCTTTTCATATATTTCTGCCGAAACCAGCCTTAAAGATAAAGGAGGTTGAGCTTTAGTTCTACGTCAGTATCAGCACATCTCTCTTTCTTATTTTAATTAAGAAAGCATTCTTCGGTTGCACAGATTTGTTCCCGATGTCTTCCCTACTTCTGCTGTGATAGTTATTTCTCTTTCCTAGATAGCAAGATCCTTACCTTTCTTCTGCTCTGTCTTCACTTTTTTATGTCCAGCAAGTTGCTGCTTCTACTACTTGCCATTTGTATTCTAAGTTAAATAATGTAGTTACTAGGTTCTTAATCTCCTTTAAGTTTTTCTTACTTCAGGCCAGAGAGTAATGTGATCTGATTAGCTCATCACTGATATTATTTCGCTTGTACTTTGCTCCACGATTTGCCACTTGCACCACAATTACGATTAAGCAGCAATTACTGCCCCCACACAAACGTAAAGGCCACTTCTGGGCACCGTAAAAAGTGTCCAGTAAGTCGCTTCGTGAAACGAATGGGAACTGGCGGCTTCCGTAGACAACTCATTTCCGGAGCTCGTTATCTGACTTTCCATTCCTTCTTTTTGACTCCGTAAGAGCCATGACCTTTCAGTAGTAGTTGTGTTGGTGTACTACCGTGTCGGAAGTTAGCGATTTTCAGCGAGGGAAAATATCTTCACTGTCCACTTACTTGGTTCAGCCGTGTCAGCCACTCCTAATTTTACAGAGCCTCTGTATCGTGGTGCATAAGATCATACAGGGTTCTCAAGAAAATTTCGTCTGCTTTTCTCAACAACTGAAAAACAAAAAGTTACCGATACGTGTGGGAGAACAATAAGGAAGAGTGCTACGTCAGATAACATAATGTTAACGACAATAATGTAACGAATTGAATATAAACAAAACGGTACAGGAAAGAATGCCATTTTCCAATCTCTTGTAAACCAGTAATGTGGAGAGGAGAGGTTTCACTAAAATAAAGAGAACAAAACCAGCGCTACAGAGCAATATAAACAAGTAAGGTAGTTCGATGAGTCTACTTTTACATTGTTTCCCCTGACACAACCTTTTTATATAGGGTCCTCCGAAACTAATTGTTTACATTAATACAGGAGACAGAGAATGTCACAACAAATATGCTTCGATAAGGAACATGTGGTCTATGAAGTCAACTTGTAACTTTAAGGATCATTTTGTTAGTGGTCTTGATGTAAGCTATTATGTCATTGTTCTGACTGGGGATGTGTACTGAAATTCAAAACTGCGCTGTGTACGGATGATAGAATGTACCGGTTGAATCCATCTTTTAATGTTAGGCAAAGGACATACTTATAACTCGATGGGGCGCCAGTCCATTTCACCCTTGATGTGAGAAATCATCTAAGAGCCAACTCCGGGAATTGACAGATCGGAGAAGAAGGCCTCTTCGCTAGAATCGCCGTCGCTGCTGGTACCACTGCGTACATGCCGCGAACCTTCGAACGGACACAACAATCAAAAATACGTTCAAATGTGTGTGAGGTCTTAAGGATCCAAGCTGCAGAGGTCATCGGTCCCTAGACTTACACACTACTTAAACTAACTTATGCTAAGAATAACACACAACCCCATGCCCGAGGAAAGACTGTAACCTCTGGGGGGAGGGGCAGCGCAGTCAGTGACAGGGCGCCTCTAACCGCTCGGCCACTCCGCGCGGCTCACAACAATCAATGGTCCCACTACGCACTGCATGCATACGCGTACAGGCCTATGATTGCGCATTGAAGCAGTTCCTGTGAATGTCACTGCTGTGATTAGCGTGCTAAACTACTTTCTGTGTAAATCGTCCCTAGCATCAGAAATTGCCGTCAGGGACATTATTTACCTTCCAGAATGAGATTTTCACTCTGCAGCGGAGTGTGCGCTGATATGAAACTTCCCGGCAGATTAAAACTATGTGCTGGACCGAGATTCGAACTCGGGACCTGTGCCTTTCGCGGGCAAGTGCTCTACCAACTGAGATACCCAAGCACGAGTCACACGACCCGTCCTCACAGCTGCAATTCTGCCAGTACCTCGTCTCCTACTCTCCAAACGTCACAGAAACTCTTCTGCGAACTTCTCAGAACTAGCACTCCTGGAAGAAAGGATATTGCGGAGACATGGCTTAGCCACAGCCTTGGGGATGTTTCCAGAATGACATTTTCACTCTGCAGCGGAGTGGGCGCTGATATGAAACTTCCTGGCAGTTAAAACTGTGCGCCTGACCGAGACTCGAACTCGGGACCGGTACCTCCTGCATTAATTTGAACGAATAGTTTCGAAACACCCTGTATAGCAGCGAACATCAGAGGAGATGAATGATTCTAATGTCAGCTTCCAACCACGCAAAGTACTGAATCTTCCATGATTGTGTGGTCGTGTCATGGTCTTCCTACAGTCTCGCTGAAAGCATAGGTAGCTGATTATAAGTGGCAATGTCCTTTCAGTGACACAGGAATTTTTCGGAGCATGGGACCACATATTCAAAGACGACAATGCTTTCATTTACACTGCTAAAAGTGTCCATAATTGATCTGTAAGCATGTTTTCACTGGTCTTCACTGTCACCGGATTTGAATAGTATCGATCCGTTTTGGCCACGAAGGTCACGTCGCCCCTATTGAGCATCTTTCATGCAACTGTAGTAGTTACTTGGCGGAGACTAATATCAAATAACATTCAAGTATTATATTCATCGATCTCGATGGGAACTGAGGTTTCTATATATGACAGCAGATGTGTTTTGTCCCATTTTTTTCCAACAGTTAGTTTCTTTTCTTGCTGCGAAAATTCGCTAAGTCTAACCTACAACCAGTTTGTTTGGCAGCATTCCACCGTGACGTGGTCTTCTTTCTGCTGCGCACTGTACTTGTGGGCGCCTGTGTATTTCCGAAATGTTCAAATAATCTGCACTGTGAACTTGGACATCACGTGTGCAAGGATAAACGGACCTGTCCGGTTTCCTGCAGCTGTGCCTTTCGTGGCGCGAATGAAAACAGCAGACTCCATGCGTAGTGCTTATTCTGGATCAAGTGGCTGTGGATGGTGCAGCGATCCGAGTGCAGCGCCAAGTTTACAGCACTTGTAAGAGTAACGTATGAGTGATGGACCGACAGGAATTGCTACAAACGCATGCCAGCTGCTCTCACAGGTTTACTGCGCATCTTCGGCTGATGGTCTATTGGTTTGGTTTTGCGCATTGCTTCCGTATTGTCGAAACAACTGAAATAGAACTCCTTCTGTATCTGTGCTCTGCTGCGCGTTTGGCAAATAACTGAAGGTGAAATCTCCCTAAGTTCGTACTGTCAAACGAAAATAGATTTTGACTCTGATGTTATGAACCACCCGAAAAACAAAAATAACTAAATAATTTACAGTTGAGTTTTGCAGGTAATCGTGTTACAGAAGCATGAATACTTCAAAGCTTTCAGTTTTTTCTCACTACTAACATAAAAACAATTAATAATTCATCAACCCAAAAGCGAGGGACAACCACAGGAATTTTCAGTCATATCGGTCCTGGTCGATTTAGTAGTCCTCATAACGTGTCAGATATAACTACGATATTGATTCGTGTAATACTACCTATCCCTGATTCTGTTTTATTTCAAGCTTTATATTTAATCCGAACGACGTAACACACGTTCTTGTTATTCAAACATGTAGCTAATTGTCTTCTGTATGTACGCTGCCATCACGGCCGTCGTTGACAAGACATTTTTTTACTGGTTGCACTACAAAAACAGTAAAACAGCATTTGTCTAGGTAACATATATGCATGATTAACATTGCAAGATCACTTGTTAATGTAAGCGTGAGATAAGCCATTGCAAAGGTGAAATGGTTCAAATGGCTCTAAGCACTATGGGACTTAACATCTGAGGTCATCAGTCCCCTAGCCGTAGAATTACTTACACCTAATTAACCTAAGGACATCACACACATCCAAGCCCGAGGCAGGATTCGAACCTGCGACCGTAGCAGCAGCGCGGTTCCGTACTGAAGCGCCTTGAACCGCTCGGCCACAGCGGCCGGCGCAAAGGTGAAATACTGGTACATTAATAACCATGTAACCGTTAGAATGTTGAACGCAAGTACGCAAACGTGCATATATGCGGCGGATATGAGTTTGCGGGATAGAGTTCCATGCCTGTTGCTCTTGGTCGATCAATACAGGGATGGTTAATACTGTTTGTGAAAGACGCTGGAGTTGTCGTTGATAATGTTCCATCTGTGCACTACTGGAAACAGATCTGATGATCGAGCAGCCCAATGCAACATGTCAACACTCTGCAGAGCATGTTGAGTTACAAATGCGTTATGTAGGCGAGCATTATCGTGTTGGAAATCACCCCCTGGAATGCTGTTCATGAATGGCAGCACAACAGGTCGAATTACCACATTGGTGTACAAATTTGCAGTTAGGGCGAGCTGGGTAAGTACGGAAGTGCTCCTGCAATGATACGAATTCTCGCTCCAGACCATAATTCCAGGAGTAGGTTCAATGCGTCCAGCACGCAGACAGGCTGGCTGCAGGCCGTCAACTGCCCTCCTTCCAACCAACACACGGCCATCACTGGCACTGTGGCAGAAACAGCTTTCATCAGTAAACACAAGAGACTCCACCCCGCCCTCCACTGAGCTCTCGCTTGAAACCACTGAAGTCGCTGTCGCAATGATGTGGGGTCCGTGGAATGCACGCTACACAGCGTCTAGCTGGGAAATCTCCTTGAAGTAACCGATTTGAAAACGTTCAATGTGGCACTAGGGTGCTGCAGATGCAATATGATGCGGCAGAGCCATACGCCGAACACGATGGTCTTCCCCCTCGGTAGTGCCAGGCAACCATCCGCGGCGCGGTCTTCATGAGACCGTACATTCTCTTGGCCACTGCTGCCAGCATTAATACACAGTAGCTACATTTCTACCAAGTCTTTCTGTAATACCACAGAAGAAACATTCAGCTTCTCGTAGGCCTATTACACGACCTCGTTCAAACTCAGTGAGGTGTCTTTGTCGGCTTAAAAGCATTCTAGACTAACGACTAACCACGTCCAATCTCAAAGGTAACTAAGCTCACGATCAGTATAACGTGTATTTAAAGCAAACCTGATTTCCGTCGTCATAATGGCTCTACTAGCGCCACTCTTATGCGACTTCCATGACATTTGAATACTCATCACCTTACAGGTGCAGAACACCCCTACCAGTTTTCGGCTATGACACACAACTTCTTCTTGATGTTAACTAAGTTTGCAGCATTTTGTGGTTATGAAAGTACATTAGTGTAAAGACTTATATAAAGGGCTGTAAGAGTTTCACATACGCAGTTTACTACAATTAATCATATGGTAACTTACATGAAAATGTGCGGTTATATTGCTTATCTCTTACATTAAATATCCTCGACCAGGGACCAGCACTTCATGCAACTCCAAAGGAAAAATAACGTTGCTTCACTTGTTGTTACGTCTTCTTAAAATTTATAGGATGAAAATTTCTTCCACATCTCCTTCTAACTGCTTATGGGCGAAATCATGATAGTAGTATAAAATTAAAAAATTAATGCAGTCAAATGGCGAAAATATTATTTAAATATTGTCTACTATGTTGTTTAAGAACTCTAGCGGAAGTCGAGCAACATTCCTGGAAAAGCGTTGTGCAGAGCTCTTGAACAGTTCACAGAGGCGGGTGGTGAGATGACAAGCGAGGTCTTCTGACCTAAATCCTATAGACCATTTCCGGGATGTGTCAGGGACACGAAATGCATTCCCGCCGCCTCCACCATGGACTGCTCAAGACCTCCGCACAACTCTTTCTCTGGAACAGAGTGCACTGTCACTAGATATCTTGAAGCATTCCACAGACAGTATGTCATTTCGTTGCCAAGTGTGTGTGACGCTGTAAACCACATTTCCTATTAACAATTATGTGCAAGATGTTTGAAATTTCATTGTTTTTTTCTACGTGTGTCTTCGAATTAATAGCTTCTCTGATTAACATGTCTTGAAGACTGTTATAAGGCAAACGACTTATTATTGAACTGTAAGCGTTTTGTAACTCTTCAGAGACCATGTGAAAAAAAAAAAGAAAGACGCTCGAATGTTTACTATGCTTAATTTTTAACCTCTTATGTATTTCAAACAATGCTACTTTTCTTGCTACTGTCACAAATGGCTTTCGAACCCTCAGTTTAAATTAGCTTAAGAAGTCAACTCCGAATATTTCACAAAAGCAGAGTAATAGACGAATAAAAATTAGTTATATCATGTAGAAGTTGTCCATATATGTGTTACTTCTGTTCCAGACTTGTGAATACGTTTACAAATAAGTTACAAATAATAGAAATTTTAATGTTTTATTTGAGTTTTTTAACTATATTGCTGTCCCAAGGGGCGTCAACGTTTAAACTTTCGTCTATATAACTACAGATTGATGCGCATCAGAGTGTACATCTATAATAAATTTCAAGTTTCTAAGACAAAAAAAAGATATCGTAGACTTTTTATTGCATATTTACTCTTTCTTACGCGCTAACAACGTCCTATCGAACCTTTCTAACGTCACGCCGATAAACTGCATCTCTAAATTGTAAATCTCATAAATGGAAATAAAATAACTACATGCTACAGTGTCCTAACTCTCAGGGTGAAACTATACGGTATTAATTTTTGTATTATATGCTATTTGTTTGATGAAATCCTCCGTTGTTTTCTATCTTGCGGAAATGCCTTCACCCCCGTATACTTCCCACTGCTTACGGTCTCACAACCTGTAGGATGAATTGCACTACGTCACGGGCGAACTCTTAGAATCAAGCTGTTTCCATTGTGTTGCCAGTTTATCAGTTTAGATGATAGCATTTTTCTCGTTTCAATGTAGCAGTTTCTGAATCAAGAGGCCGACTGTGGTAGCTTGGGGCCGGCTGCGGTAGCTTGGTTTCTGCAGCAGACGCCTGGATGGTACACACGCCAGCAAAGCAGAGGTTCCGCCCCGCCTGTTTTAGCACTTCGTTGTTCATTCATCCCACTGGGCACTGCTGCATTGTGCGACACCACATTCCAACTAGGAAACCTCTGACAAAGTATCCTCGTTAAATGTTTATTGTGAATTGATTTTGCATCGTTCTTACCTCTGCATGACTTCCTTCCGACATAATATTTGTACACTGTGTGAGGGCGTGCTGAAAATTAAAGCCTGCGATTTCTTATGTGAAAACTCTTTAAAGATTTTAAATGAAACAAAAGTTATTAACATTTATATCTTTATTCTTCTGGTCTACCTATCTACAGCCCTCTGTCGCTAGAGGGCTCGAATTGTAGCGTGTAACACGGCGTATGTAACATAACTGTGTCGATGCTTGAGAAACAGCATGCTGCAGTCGAGTTTCGAATTCAAAAAAGTTCGTCCACACATGGTGCAACCTCTCCAGACCACACGCGAGTGCTCCGTTATCTGTAACAATTTGACGGTTTGAGTACACTGTCATCGAGTTCCTCCAAACGGTCCTGACTTGGCACCATTCAATTTTCATCTGTTTGCAAAACATAAAGAACACTTCCGGTGACATCACTTCGATATTAGAGAAGCCGTGTAAGCAGAGGTGACGTTGTAGCTCCGACAACAAAGTCAAACATTCTACAGTTACAGTATCGACATAGTTATCAATGTGATAATTCGCCTATTAGGCTTTGAAATTTTTATATGAAAATGCTGTAAATCACACTCATCACAACAGTATCGAATAATGTGCTGAAATCACCTTTGAGGATCTCAGTTCAGAAAACTGTTAGATCTACAGTTAGATATACTGGCCCAGGTATTGTACTAACTTGCTTCAGACGATCGCCGGGATGCAGCCTTCAGAAAGTGCACAGCCGATTTCTTCCACCCCCCTTGTTCACCGAAACTTATGCTCCGATTGTGAAACCTGTCGAGGGAACGCAGAGTTTTAACACGGGATAGTTTTCCCGCATAATGATAAAGAAAGTTCAGTTTTACTGCTACCAATATCTACTGTATGAAAACTTTATCTTAGCAAAATCGTTCTGAGATATTTCCCTTGGCATTCTGAGAAGATGAAGGGTAAATTTAATTTTTAAAATAGCAAAGTAGGTTAGCTTTATACAAAATATAACTTTGCTTTGTGAACTAAAGCTCTAATTTTGTCTATGATAGCTAAAAAGGGTTATTTTATATTTTGAATTTGCTATTTAACAGAAACACAAACTTTCTACTGAATTCAGTTGTTAATTGAGTCGGCAGAAGAGAATGAAGCATTCTAAGGAGATTTTCAGATAGCACGTTTTCAGCGCAAGTTCTTTTAGAGAATGTTTCTAACAGTACAGAAGCGCTCGCCGGCCAGCGAAAAGTTTTTTATGAGAGGAAATACTACCAATAATAATCATGAACTGTCCGGTGAGTTAGGGCTGTAATGATTATTTGAGAAAAAATTGTTTGAGAACCGCTTAGGATGCACATAAAGCAAGTCTTCGATGTTTTGTAGCTTCCACACTTTGAACGAAATGTGTGATAGCCTCCACTGTGATAAAAGCGAATTAAAAGTTTTTAAATAATGCTGTACTGTACCTTTCAGGTACATGTATTCGCAAATTTTATCTGCTTAACCAATGCCTAAATAAAATGAGGGACTATGTTGTTGTTTCTGAAAGTCTGCAGCACAGATTAAATTTTCATGCAGTAAAATAAATGTCCGTTATGTATGTAAAATATTCGTTTATTGATATGGTCTAAATTATTGAATGATACAAATCCATTATTTCTTCCGCTGCTGTTGCGTAAACAATATAACAACACACACTCGAGAATTGTGCGAACAAATCAAGTTTACTTAACACACGAGGAAGCCGTCAGTAGCTACTTATCGGAATGATCAGGTCTCTTGCAGTATTACATACCAGTAATCGGAGCTGGACAAATCGTTTATGTATGGGCAGAAAATGCAATTTGCCTTCAATTACAGCACCAGTATTACCTCAAGCGATTAAGTTGAAACACTGGACTTAACAACCAGCTGCAGCTGATTTAGGTAAACAACGAATTCCAGCTTCGATATAAGTAACAATGTCTTCCGTTGGTATTCTACAAGGGTCACTCCAAAAGAAATGCACACTATTTTTGTAAAAATACAGTTTTCATTCTGCATGTGTGAAAGTTTTACAGTGTGTAGATACATCCTTCCTGCTTGTTTTCAAACTTAGTTCAACCTGTTCCAGTGAGTGGCGCCGTCACAGCATCTTTCAAGATGGCTGCTACACTTGAGGTTCGTCAGAAGCAACGTGCTGTCATAGAATTCCTGTGCTGTGAAAACGAGACAGTGGGAAACATCCACAAGAGGTTGAAAAAACTGTATAGGGATGCTGCTGTCGATCGCAGTACAGTCAGTCGGTGGGCAAGCAGGTTACGTGGTGAAAGCGGGCACGGAACTATTGAGGATTGTCCTTGCAGCCGCAGGCCTCGTACTGCACTCTCTCCAGACAATGTGCAGAGAGTTAACGAATTGGGGACTGCTGAAAGACGCATCACAGTGAACGAATTGTCACGCTACGTTGGGAAAGGGAAAGGAAGTGTTTGCAGAATACTGAAGGTGTTGGCGTTAAAAAGGTTTGTGCCGGGTGGGTTCCCAGGATGTTGACGGCGGCTCACAAAGAAACAAGAAAAACGGAATGCAGCGAACTTTTGGAACAGAACGAGAATGATGGAGATGAATTTCTTGGAAGAATTGTGACTGGTGATGAAACATAGCTCCATCATTTCTCACCAGAGACGAAGAGGCAATCAATGGAGTGGCATCATGCAAATTCACCCAAGAATAAAAATTCTAAACTACACCTTCTGCTGGAAAAGTTATGGGTACGGTGTTTTTAGATTCCGAAGGACTCTTGCTTGTGGACATCATGCCAAATGGAACCACCATAAATTCTGATGCATATGTGGCGACACTGAAGAAACTTCAAGCTCGACTGAGTCGTGTTCGACCACATCGGCAAAAGCAGGATGTTTTGCTGTTGCACGACATGCACGGCCATATGCCAGTCAAAAAACCATGTAAGCGATCACAAAACTTGGATGGACAACAATGAAACACCCGCCTTACAGTCCTGACCTGGCTCCATGTGACTATCATCTCTTTGGGAAACTGAGAAACTCTCTTCATGGAGCAAGGTTTGAAGATGACGACACCTTTGTGCGCGCTGCCAAACAGTGGCTCTAACAGGTTGGTCCAGAATTGTACCGTGCGGGTATATGGGCTCTGATTCCAAGGTGGCGTAAGGCAGTTGAGAGGGATCAAAGTTATGTGGAGAAATGAAAATATTGTTCCTAAAGAATGTATCTACACACTGTAAAACTTTCAAACATGTAGAATAAAAGATGGATTTTTAAAAAATAGTGTGCATTTCTTTTGGTGTGATCCTCGTATAATCGTACAGAGTCAGCTCTGAGCACATCCAGCAAAGCAAAGAGTTTTGCATCAAATAAGAGCCAAACACCATGACAGGGCATAAGTTTGTACAAGGTAATACGTGAATTTCTGTGTCGTTGGTGATTTTTATTTTATGAGCATTAGATCGTGGTCCATTGCAGGTTTCTCTGGCTAATGTTTCTTCTTCCATTTGAGAACGCATCATCATAGGCTATATGGACTCGGATAGCAATACAAAATTATACAAGCTCAGCAAAATCGAAATGTTTTTACTTATCCAAAAATGGTCGTTTAGTGACGTCATCAGATCACTCTCTAAGACCACAGAAGCGTGGTCGTGGACTGTGTAGTGGGGACGAGGTGGTGCTGTTTCCTTCATTTGGCCTACAATTTTTCTAACATCAGCCCTTCTTCTTTCTGTTAAAGTTGTACTTCTGAAGTCTGTGGGCTCTCTGCACATCCTAGCGTAGTGACGATTGTATCTCGATAAAACTGTAGTATCCGAGAAACGAATTTGATGTTTCTTCGATCCCGATGTATCTGAGTTTCTTAGACGACAATTGCTTTGTGTTCCTTAAGAGAGGTGCTAATGCTTCTTTTTGTAGTTCCTATGTTCTCTTGACCCAACGTACGAGGGATTTTATGTATGCCTGCAGTGGAATGACTAGGTCCTCGACATTATTCAAAGATTCGAGCACCTTTCTTGTTGGGAGCAATACTGTGTCCATGCCGAGTCTTCTTGGTACTCTGCTGATGCAATCTGTGACTGTTTTAACGAATGAGGGCAAAACTTCCCCTTTAGCTGGATCTTTTTCATTAAAAGCTCTAGATCTTTTAGGAAGTAATGCCTTGTTAATCTCTTTGTGAAAGCACTCATTTCTTCTGAAAGTGATGTTTGAATGATCGAGCTTGCCCTCCAGGTAATGTGCTTCACAGATTCTTTTAGCTCGGTTCACCAAAGTTTTGACCAGTCCTGTTTATTGCTTGGGAAGGTGACTGGAATTTCTATGAAGATATATATCCATGAGAATTGTTCTGTAGACTTTGTGCGCTAAAGCTCTGTCCGGTTTACTAAGTATCCGTACATCCAAAAATCAATTTTGAGCTTCTTTCTCTTTTTCCGTCGAGTTCTTTGTATTATAATTAATATCGTTCTAAAAACATCTAGAAGTTTTCCGACTTCTTTTTCTCCATGAGACTCTATAACGCAAATATTATCAGTTTATCGAAAACAACAAGAGGTTTCTTCTTCGCCATCTGAATGGCTATGTCCTAAAATTTTTCCATATAAAAATTCATTATAATTGCGCCAAACATGTTCCCGATAGACGGGCCATAAGTTTGCTCACATAATATTTGTCTCATTGAAAGTAAATTGATGCGAAACTGTGTTTAAAGAGTTCTGCCATCTTTTGCGAAAGTAATTTCCAACTGTAACATCACTTCATTAGGGAGAACCATAGTAAATAGTGAAACATCAAATCAGACCAAAATATTTCTGAGACGGAAAGTTTAATTTTTCGATGAAATACCAGAATCTTTAAAATTTGTGTCAGTTTCTCCTATAAATGGCTGTAGGAGGGTGTCCAACTGTTTGACAATCTTATAAGTTGGACAATCAATAGCGCTAACAATAGGTCTCAAATGTATATCAGGTTTTTGAATTTTGAGTAAACCATACAGTATTGGGGGCAATGCTTCTGATTTGATGAGAACCATCTGCCAATGAGATAAATCGAGGAATCTTTTATTAGCTTGTTTATCATCCTAAAAACAGAAGTTGTGGGATTGCCTTAAGCTTACTGTATCTTCCTGGTTCTAATGCGATCCATTTTTTACTGTCTATTTTTATCTGTTGGGAGAATTATAATGTTTCTATTAGAGCGTAAGTCGGAGATCTTTCCTCTAACCTTTAATCGAAATACTCCTAAGCAATGTCCGGGCTGATTCCATACGTATTTCATCTGCAGCTGGTTTAGGTAACAATGAACTGCAGCTTCGATATTAGTAACCATGTCTTTCACTGGTATTCTATGATCGCTCAAGATCAGCGCTGCTCTGAGCGTACATCGATCACACGTGACGCGAACTGGCCGCTGTGAACTGTAAGTTAATGGGGATATACATTTTTCTCGGCAATAAGTTGTATCGCGATATTTGGGACAAGGCAGGTTGTTGAACATACCGAATCGTCGAAGTAGAATCTGTGATATGAGTTGATAGATAGAAGATGAGAGCTTTAAAAGAAGAGTGTAATTTTCTTTCAATCACGTATGGGTCGTATTATTAATAATAAGACAGAGTTCTGTCTAAGAATGAAACAGACGTGCTTGCCAAAGAAGGGAAGTATGCGGTTGTACGCTCTAGTTTGTACTGCTGTCAGAGTCTTCATAGCCTCTGATGATGCCTTCAGAAATGGAAAGCGAAACATTAGGCAGAGAAATACGCCTTGCACCACAGCCTTATGCCAATAAAACCTGAGACACTAGGACGCAAATACTGACCGTGAAAGCCAGTGTTGGTAAATATCTGTGTTTTAATTATTCAGGTAATCACCGACTGTTTCAGTAACTACTCTTCACGGACCTTACTTGAGAAGTTAACAGCAACGGACCACAGAGCGACTTAAGTTCTAAAGTGCTCTGCTGTATACTGAATATCAAATAACTTTCATGAAAATATTAGCTGTTGATTCTAATCGTGTGTGGCTCATAGCAGCAAAAAGCTACTGCAATAGATAAGATTATTAGGAAATATGTTACAGTTTGGAAAATTAACTTCTCTGCACCTACCACCGGACAGCAAATGGGCCGCGGACCAGCTTGTCTACACAAGTCGAATGAATCGTCCGTCACCTGTGAAAGAAACTGAATGATATACACTCCTGGAAATTGAAATAAGAACACCGTGATTTCATTGTCCCAGGAAGGGGAAACTATATTGACACATTCCTGGGGTCAGATACATCACATGATCACACTGACAGAACCACAGGCACATAGACACAGGCAACAGAGCATGCAAAATGTCGGCACTAGTACAGTGTATATCCACCTTTCGCAGCAATGCAGGCTGCTATTCTCCCATGGAGACGATCGTAGAGATGCTGGATGTAGTCCTGTGGAACGGCTTGCCATGCCATTTCCACCTGGCGTCTCAGTTGGACCAGCGTTCGTGCTGGACGTGCAGACCGCGTGAGACGACGCTTCATCCAGTCCCAAACATGCTCATTGGGGGACAGATCCGGAGACCTTGCTGGCCAGGGTAGCTGACTTACACCTTCTAGAGCACGTTGGGTGGCACGGGATACATGCGGACGTGCATTGTCCTGTTGGAACAGCAAGTTCCCTTGCCGGTATAGGAATGGTAGGACGATGGGTTCGACGACGGTTTGGATGTACCATGCACTATTCAGTGTCCCCTCGACGATCACCAGAGGTGTATGGCCATTGTAGGAGATCGCTCCCCACACCATGATGCCGGGTGTTGGCCCTGTGTGCCTCTGTCGTATGCAGTCCTGATTGTGGCGCTCACCTGCACGGCGCCAAACACACATACGACCATCGTTGTCACCAAGGCAGAAGCGACTCTCATCGCTGAAGACCACACGTCTCCATTCGTCCCTCCATTCACGCCTGTCGCGACACCACTGGAGGCGGGCTGCACGATGTTGGGGCGTGAGCGGAAGACGGCCTAACGGTGTGCGGGATCGTAGCCCAGTTTCATGGAGACGGTTGCGAATGGTCCTCGCCGATACCCCAGGAGCAACAGTGTCCCTAATTTGCTGGGAAGTGGCGGTGCGGTCCCCTACGGCACTGCGTAGGATCCTACAGTCTTGGCGTGCATCCGTGCGTCCCTGCGATCCGGTCCCAGGTCGACGGGCACGTGCACCTTCCGCCGACCACTGGCGACAACATCGATGTACTGTGGACACCTCACGCCCCACGTGTTGAGCAATTCGGCGGTACGTCCACCCGGCCTCCCGCATGCCCACTATACGCCCTCGCTCAAAGTCCGTCAACTGCACATACGGTTCACGTCCACGCAGTCGCGGCATGCTACCAGTGTTAAAGACTGCGATGGAGCTCCGTATGCCACGGCAAACTGGTTGACACTGACGGCGGCGGTGCACGAATGCTGCGCAGCTAGCGCCATTCGACGGCCAACACCACGGTTCCTGGTGTGTCCGCTGTGCCGTGCGTGTGATCATTGCTTGTACAGCCCTCTCGCAGTGTCCGGAGCAAGTATGGTGGGTCTGACACAGCGGTGTCAATGTGTTCTTTTTTCCATTTCCAGGAGTGTATATTGGATACTCTAGCCTTTTGGACCATAGCGAGGTACAGCCATGAGCAATCGAATTGGATTCAACTGCTATTTTTTTTAATTTTTTTTTTATAGTAACTGAGTCCTCGGTGTTGACTGGTTGCTTGCTTTTACATCATCTCGTACTCACGCTTAACCCATCAAAAGTGGCGGAATGTCACCAGGACTGTCACCGATAAGTTCAGTTACCCCAGAAGTACGTATTCGATGCGAAAAAGATTCGTTTTTGATTATTTTTTATGTCATCACCTTCCCATCCGCACCCCACTCCTAGGGAATGTTGTATTGCGATAGCGTGTTTTTTGTATGTAGTAAATAATGTATGTTATCCGACTCGATAGCTGAGTGGCTAGCGTGTGTGACTAGAATGCGGAAGGTCGGGTTCAGTTACCAGTACTGTGAGGTAGAAGGACTGGTACAGAATGCACTAATCTTCGTGATGCCGACTGAGGAGCGACTTGAGTGAGAAGGGAAGCTGGCAACGGCCGGGAGAGCTGTCCTCTGACCACATGGCCCTCCATAGCACATCTGAATGACGGCAGTGCAGAGGAAGAGACGGCGGCCGGTCAGCACAGAATGGTTCTTTAGCGCCCGAGCGCGGAGTTCATTAACGGAAAATAAAGTAATACATGTTCCACAGTTTGGTTGACACTGCTGCAGTTTTTGCAGAGTCATGTTTATAGAGATAGGGATGCTACGAATGCGTTAGCCTAATGGTAATGTTATGATATCCTGGTACTTATTGTTATTGGCTCTGAGCACTATGGGACTTAACATCTGAGGTCATCAGTCCCCTAGAACTTAGAACCACTTAAACCTAACTAACCTAAGGACATCACACACATCCATGCCCGAGGCAGGATTCGAACCTGCGACCGTAGCGGTCGCGCGCTTCACAGCGGAAGCACCTAGAACCGCTCGGCCACACCGGTCGGCTATTGTTATTATTATTATTATTATTATTATTATTATTATTATTATTATTATTATTATTACTATTATTATTATTAACATCTACAGTATATCAACAACATTTTGCTTATCTCATAAATAGCTCAGTGTGCAACTCTAATATCCAACATTAAAGT
The DNA here is from genome assembly GCF_023897955.1 of Schistocerca gregaria. Classification (NCBI taxonomy): domain Eukaryota; kingdom Metazoa; phylum Arthropoda; class Insecta; order Orthoptera; family Acrididae; genus Schistocerca; species Schistocerca gregaria. Next base: position 892,750,655 of record NC_064920.1, read on the forward strand.
ACTTAACCATCAGTAATATTTAAACGAAACAAGTCGCCTATAAAAGAAAGAGAGACGTAGAGAGAGAAAGAAGAAAATAAGCATGAGTGACGTATGGGATAGAGAAAAAATACAAGGGTTTTTCGAATTACAAAAATGTATTAAATAGTGAAAAACGGGGCTACCTATAAAAAAGATAAATTAATGTTATAATGTTAGGCATAGTTTTTGTTTACGATTCTATTATGATTTCATCTGCACCTGATGAAGGCCAATCCATCTACCTCTGTTCATAAGGAACTGTAAGTACCCGGAACGCTGCATCACCCCAGGCACTGGGAAACTGACTCGCGAAACGTGGCCTCCACTGTGGTTGTTGTTGTCAGCAGTGTTCATGTCCTCTTGTGCGTAGTGGCACCTCAGACACCGCTCATGTGCTGTCTCCCCTGTTAAGCTTCATATGGTATTGGAATGCATACCAAGCCGAAACCGCTGATATGCTCCAGGAAAAAAAAAAAAAATGTTCAAATGTGTGTGAAATCTTATGGGACTTAACTGCTAAGGTCATCAGTCCCTAAGCTTACACAATACTTAACCTAAATTATCCTAAGGACAAACACACACACCCATGCCCGAGGGAGGACTCGAACCTCCGCCGGGACCAGCCGCGCAGTCCATGACTGTAGCGCCACAGACCACTCGGCTAATACCGCGCGGCTACGCTCCAGAATCTCGAAATTTGAAACGCCTTCTGCCTTTTGAGAACATTTGCCCCAGGGAGCCAAATGCTGGCATCAGTGAGCCAGACCTGACGATCAGCTGTATTATTTTTTATTTGGCCTTGTCATAAAGCTAAACTGTGTTTCTTTGTACTTCCTACTCTGATGCTGGGCCTTCAAAAACGCAGTGTTGCTGATATCGACCACGCTTCACCTTCTCTTCCTCTTCACAGATTCAGATTTATTGTAGCTCCCTCATAGAATATGTATATATGGTGGAGAAAAATTGTGTAACGAAATTTTAATCCTGGATAGCTGATGCCAGCAAGAATCAAAATTACTAATGCTGTGTAGGTCGACAACGCACAACGAAAACCTGGCGCCACGCGCTCCGATTGGCCGCGGGATTGCCCTGTTGCCCGATGCTCTGGACGACACATGAACGCCAATGCTTCGCCTGCCGATCGCGATGTATGCAAGGCGCCCCGCACGCTCGGTGGTAGCGCGCACTCTGAGGGCGGCTCCACACATCCATTGTAGTTTCATGATAAGACGTACCGGGAACAAACCCGTCAATAGCTGTTACTTCGCGTACTTTTACAAATCGTGTCGGTCCTGAAAAGGGCCTTTTTTGTAGCTAGGACATTGTTTACTTAAAGCTGGTGCTCGAACTGGCCACCCTCTGACGAGACACAAGCTTGGTAACGTCGAACGGTGTTTTGCGGAACTCTTTCAAAGGTTCCTGGCATTGCCCTGATGTGATTGGCGACATGTTGAACGCGAACCATTAATTGCTCTTTGTTTTTAGGTGTTTCGCGTCCAAGTGGGTGAACTAGAACCTTGAAGAATCCCCACAGAAAAAAGTCCGGTGGCGTGAGAGCTGGTGACCGCGGGGCCATGTCCTACGAGCACCTCTGCCAATGGCCCGGCCGTCGAAGAGTTCATTTACATATCCACGCACAGCACGACTGTTATGTGCGGACGCCCCATCAAGCTGCAACCACATGTGTAGCCGTATGCCCAGGGGAACATCTTCCAGCAGGCTGGGTAGAGTTTCTTGCAAAAAGTCTAGGTAATTTTCCCGGGTAAATGGAGGAGGTAGACGGACCAGACCAATCAGAAGGTCACCCACAATTCCTGCCCAAATGTGAGCGAAAATCTTTCCTGGTGTCCGTGGACGTAAGTGAGGTGAGGATCTCCCCTTGCCCAGTTGTAAGTAGGCTGTTTAGGTTTTCTTATTGGTAACGCCGCTTAGCGCTCGGTATGAAAAATCACTGGCTGTGCTGTGCGCAGTCTGTGTTTAGTTTGCATTGTTGTCTGCCATTGTAGTGTCGGGCAGCGGCAGCTGGATGCTAACAGCGCGTAGCGTTGCGCAGTTGGAGGTGAGCCGCCAGCAGTGGTGGTCGTGGGGAGAGAGATGGCGGAGTTTTGAAATTTGTAAGAATTGGTGTCATGAAGTGATATATATATTATGACTACTAAGGTAAATACATTGTTTGTACTCTATTAAAATCTTTCATTCGCTAACTATGCCTATCAGTAGTTAGTGCCTTCAGTAGTTTGAATCTTTTATTTAGCTGGCAGTAGTGGTGCTCGCTGTATTGCAGTAGTTCGAGTAACGAAGATTTTTTGTGAGGTAAGTGATCTGTGAAAGGTATAGGTTAATGTTAGTCAGGGCCATTCTTTTGTAGGGATTATTGAAAGTCAGATTGCGTTGCGCTAAAAACTATTGTGTGTCAGTTTAAGCACAGTCGTGTATAAATTTTTCAAAGGGGACGTTTCATATAGATCAGTCGTGTACAAATTGTTCTAAGGGGACGTTTCACAGTAATAAACGTTTCGAGTGTTGTAAAGGCCATCCCGATGGAAGGTGACTCGTCGGTAAACAATGCAATAACAGGGAGGTCGTAATCTCGTGCAACACGTCGCAGAAACCACAGGCAAAACCCTAGCCTGTGTTCGTAGTCCGCCACAGGAGTTTGGTCTTGGACAGAGTGGAAACTAAATGGATGCTGTCCATCACCCCTCAAAACCTCCTAGACTAACCGATGAGGGACCCCCGTGTCGTGTCCAACCGCTCGAGTACTTGTCGTAGGTGCCTCCTCGAAGCGCTCGAGAACAGTCTCTTCAAAGGCAGCATCCCGTCGCGTTCGAGGTCTTCCAGCATCACCATGATATCCCGCTAATCGGCCTGTTTCGGCAAGTCACTGGTGAATAGCTGTAAACGTTTGCGGATGTGCGTGGCGTCTTGCTGGGTACCGTTCCGCATACAACCGTCGAGCTTCATGCGCTTTACCGCCGGCTAGTCCGTAAACAAAAACCATATCTCGTTGTTCTTCAAATGAATACTTTGCCGCCATGCTTACTGTATGACTAAATTGCAGGTGACGTGTGTGTGCTCCGAAGTGAAGCTTACGTGTGAATGCCTCTTGCGTGAGGTGGAGACAAACAGCAAGACCTGTTCGACACGTGTGCGTTTCACGTTGGTGCAGTGACGGGGCGAGGGACGTTTGCATGTGCGAATCGACAACCACAGCACTCCCCGTCAACCGACGAACGGCAACAGGCCAACCCCATGGCCAGTAGGAGCGCGTGGCTCCAAGTTTCCGTAGTTTAAATATGGTGCGCTGTCGACCTACAGAACGTTAGTAATTTTTTTTCTACTGGCTATCCAGGGTTAAAATTACGTGACACAATTTTTCTCCACCCTGTATAATAACTGTTCAGAATAGCACATCTTCCTTCGATATGTACTATACTGTAGGAACTAAGACTTAAGTATCTGCATTATCTGTGAGATTTCAATCGAGGCACTGTATCAACTAACTCTTTCCCAATATTCAAGAGTTATTAACATTTACATATATGCCCAATGTCAATACAAATAGTTAAAATCATGTAGAATGAGCGCGATATCTGAAAGCGATAAGTTCCGATGTGTCTGTCACTAGGCGCTTGAATGAATGAAGATTAGATTAGATTAGTTTTTCTTCCATAGATCCGTGCTGAGGAGATCCTCGTAGATATGAAACATGTCAATTTTTTTAAGCTGAAGTAACAATACTAATAGTATTAATATATACAATACATCATTTGCTTCTATTAAAAAATTCGTCAATGGAGTAGAAGGAGTTGGCCACTAGTAAGTCTTTCAGGCTCTTTTTGAACTGACCTTTATTTGTAACTAAATTTTTTATGTTTGCTGGCAAATGACTGAAGATAAGTGTTCCTAAGTAGTCGACCCCTTTTTGAACTAAAGTTAAGTGCTTTTAAGTCCTTGTGCAGATATTTTTGTTCCTGGTATTGTATGTGTGAACTGAGCTGTTTGTTGGAAAAAGAGATATATTATTTAGGACAAATTTCATTAAGGAGTAAATATACTGAGAGGCAATAGTTAGTATGCCCATTTCTTTGAAGAGGTTTCTACAGGATATCCGTGAAGTTACTCCACAAATAATACGTGTTACACGCTTTTGGACTCTGAAAAGTTTTGTTTGACTCGAAGAGTTACCCCAAAATATTATGCTATATGACATTATGGAATGAAAGTAGGCAAAGTATGCAAGCTTTTTCATTTTTATGTCGCCTATGTCTGGTAACACTCGAATTGCAAAATACAGATTTGTTAAGGCGTTTCTGCAGTTCTGTGGTGTGCTCCACCCAACTGAATTTATTATCAAGTTGTAATCCTAGGAATTTAAGACTGTCAACCTCTTCTATCTGCTCTTCTTGAAATAAGTCTGTTTAACGTACGCTGAGTGAAATTCCATTAAGCAAAGCAGCAAACGAGAAAAAACTTAATTATTTCCGGCTGAATCACTGGGACACTATGGAAAAGTCAGTCGCTGTTGTAATGGAGCAGGCGATCACTTAACATTTTTATATTTACAAGCACCGTGGAATAGCCTGGATGCCGTGAAAGAATATGTGACTATCGAAGAGAATATAAATCCGCCAGTGAACTGCAAGTTGACTCATAATATTTGTCAGAGACGATGCGAAGATGATGACTGGCTGCTCTGTTATCTTATCATTTCGGTTACGTCACCAGAAAAGAATTTGTTTACATAACTGTCTTCTTCGGGTCCCTGAACGTAGATTATGCTTTGTACCTGGTGAGCGCCGCTGACTTTAAAGGAGTTGTCTTCGAATACTAGGAAGCCAGCAGGAAGTTCATGCGAACTAATCAAGTTTCCTGGCTCAAACTTCCTGGCAGATTAAAACTGTGTGCCGGACCGAGACTCGAACTCGGGACCTTTGCCTTTCCCGGGCACGTGCTCTACCAACTGAGCTACCCAAGCACGAGTCACGCTCCGTTCTCCACAGCTTTACTTCTGCCAGTACTCCTACCTTCCGAACGTTACAGAAGCTCTCCTGCGAACCTTGCAGAACTAGCACTCCTGAAAGAAAGAATATTGCGGAGACATGGCTTAGCCACAGCCTGGGAGATGTTTCCAGAATGAGATTTTCGCTCTGCAGCAGAGTGTGCGCACACACGCTTGGGTAGCTCTGTTGGCAGAGCATCGGTGCGGTACACATTTTTAATCTGCCAGGAAGTTTCATATCAGCGCACACTCCGCTGCAGAGTGAAAATCTAATTCTGGAAACATCCCCCAGGCTGTGGCTAAGTCATGTCTCCGCAATATCCTTTCTTTCAGGAGTGCTAGTTCTGCAAGGTTCGCAGGAGAGCTTCTGTTAAGTTTGGAAGGTAGGAGACGAGGTACTGGCAGAAGTGAAGCTATGAGGACGGAGCCTGAGTCGTGTTTGGGTAGCTCAGTTGGTAGAGCACTTGCCTGCGATAGACGTAGGTCCCGAGTTCGAGTTTCGGTGCGGCACACAGTTTTAATCTGTCAGGAAGTTTCGTATCAGCGCACACTCCGCTGCAGAGTAAAAACCTCATTCTGAAGTTTCCTGGCTACTTCCTGATATGTATTTAACGACCTGCTGATTTTTTTCAGCGCCAATCTTCGAAAGACAACATCTGGCACGAATCGGTCAGTTAACATTTACAGTACTCATTATCGGAGTGTTATTTAGGCCTCTAATTCCAATTTAGTTTAGAATTGTTGGTTCCCCCTTTTATTAATCAGTCGCTATTGAAATCCCACTATGTTTTGTGAGCATTCCTAGCAGTAAGATATGTACACATTTCCTGTGTTAAAATTTACTGCGTGACAAAAATGGTTGAAATGGACTCATTTGATGTTAATTGCGTAAGATTCCTAGACATTTAAAATACTTATTTTTATAATCAAAGAGAAAGTTATGTTCGTAAATCGTCGGGAATTCAATGAATGGATTTCTGCTACTCATCCAGTCTGTCGTGTACAGTCTGGTGCTGAAACAGGAAATAACAGAGAGGAAGACGAAACATTAAATTCCGCATTCAACAATAGATACACATATATGAATTCTAGGACTGCACCAGTATTTTATCGCTACACTCACTAAGGCGTATCTATCTAGATAGCCAAATACATCAAAGCGCCTGCCATCGCGACACGAGGAGGCGCGACGGCACCGCATTTAATCCTTCTGGAGGATTATCGACGAGGGCCGCTGTGCCGGCCAGCCTGAATGTGGTTTTCAGGTGGTTTCCCACATCCGCCTAGGTGAATGCTAGACTGGCACTCACCTTACTCAATCCACAGACATACAGAAAACGTCCTCACTCTTGCACATGCGATAAGAATCAACTAGACGGGTCGTTACACAAATTCCGTCCCACGGGGGAACTGTTGGCATCAGAAAGCATATCCGACCACCCACTATCATTAGCATTGCCAAATCCGAAGCAACATGCCGACCCCAGAGAGAGACACAGAATAACACCAGTAAGGAGAACAAGGCTCACCCATAAAGGTGTACTTTTTAAATAAGCGCTCCCAGTATTAATCATGTATGCTTGGTATTCCTGAGACATGTTGAGTCTCACCCTTATCTAGTACAAATTTTGATTCAAGATAAAGATCAGACTCAATATATCTCAAATTTGGAAATTTGTGGTAAGTACTATGGGACCAAATTGTTGAGGCCATCGATCCCTAAGCTTACTCACTACTTAATCTAACTTAAACTAATTTACGCTAAAGACAACACACACACACACGCACACACACACACACACACACACACACACACACACATGCCCGAGGGAGGACTCGAACCTCCGACTGGGGAGCCGCGCGAACAGGGACAAGGCGCCGGGACAGTATGTCTCAGGGATACTATCTGCATATGATTAACATATCATCTACGTCTGAGGTAAAGCCAGGATTAATCTCATTTCGCTGACTACTAAGGTGTTATTCCAATGTCAGAGAGCCTTGGCAATACTGAAGTGATAGAACGAAAAGCCAGTCCGGGCTGCAAATTTTTACTTTTTCTCTGCCGTTTTGACCATCAAACTTACTACTTGCAGCGGCTATCTATCTGTGCTCCAGTTTTTTGATTTGTACCACTTTGCAGTATTGGCTTTTTCCTTAGGAGTTTCTTTACAGTCACTGTTTACCAAGGAGGGTCCCTCCCATCACATATTCTTCTACAGGTTGCGTATTGTCCAGTGCTTGGTCAACTATTCTGCTGAACTTCATCCAGAGTTCTTCTATGCACCAGTCCAGAGCTTAGTATTCTTAGTAATTATAAATGGTTTGGCACAAAGGGATAGCGGTACTCTGTTCATTTACGCTTATGGTGTCTACAGTTGTCCGTCGATATGTAAGGGTATGAAAACTGACTTTGGCAGGATTTCCACTTGATGGACTCTGGTAGCTCTCCTTAAATCTACATCTACGTCTACATCCATACTCCGCAAGCCACCTGACGGTGTGTGGCGGAGGGTACCCTGAGTACCTCTATCGGTTCTCCCTTCTGTTCCAGTCTCGTATTGTTCGTGGAAAGAAGGATTGTCGGTATGCTTCTGTGTGGGCTCTAATCTCTCTGATTTTATTCTCATGGTCTCTTCGCGAGATATACGTAGGAGGGAGCAATATACTGCTTGACTCTTCGGTGAAGGTATGTTCTCGAAACTTTAACAAAAGCCCGTACTGAGCTACTGAGCGTCTCTCCTGCAGAGTCTTCCACTGAAATTTATCTATCTCCGTAACGCTTTCGCGATTACTAAATGATCCTGTAACGAAGCGCTCAGCTCTCCGTTGGATCTTATCTATCTCTTCTATCAACCCTATCTGGTACGGATCCCACACTGTTGAGCAGTATTCAAGTAATGGGCGCACAAGCGTACTGTAACCTACTTCCTTTGTTTTCGGATTGCATTTCCTTAGGATTCTTCCAATGAATCTCAGTGTGGCATCTGCTTTACCGACGATCAACTTAATATGATCATTCCATTTTAAATCACTCCGAATGCGTACTCCCAGATAATTTATGGAATTAACTACTTCCAGTTGCTAACCTGCTATTTTGTAGCTGAATGATAAGGGATCTATCTTTCTATGTATTCGCAGCACATTACACTTGTCTACATTGAGATTCAATTGCCATTCCCTGCACCATGCGTCAGTTCGCTGCAGATCCTCCTGCATTTCAGTGCAATTTTTCATTGTTGCAACCTCTCGATACACCACAGCATCATCTGCAAAAAGCCTCAGTGAACTTCCGATGTCATCCACCAGGTCATTTATGTATATTGTGAATAGCAACGGTCCTATGACACTCCCCTGCGGCACACCTGGAATCACTCTTACTTCGGAAGAATTCTCTCCATTGAGAATGACATGCTGCGTTCTGTTATCTAGGTAATCCTCAATCCAATCACACAATTGGTCTGATAGTCCGTATGCTCTTACTTTGTTCATTAAACGACTCTGGGGAACTGTGTCAAACGCCTTGCGGAAGTCAAGAAACACGGCATCTACCTGTGAACCCGTGTCTATGGCCCTCTGAGTCTCGTGGACGAATAGCGCGAGCTGGGTTTCACACGACCGTCTAATTCGAAACCCATGCTGATTCCTACAGAGTAGATTTCTAGTCTCCAGAAAAGTCATTATACTCGGACATAATACGTGTCCCAAAATTCTACAACTGATCGACGTTAGAGATATAGGTCTATAGTTCTGCACATCTGTTCGACGTCCCTTCTTGAAAACGGGGATGACCTGTGCCCTTTTCCAATCCTTTGGAACGCTTCGCTCTTCTAGAGATCTACGGTACACCGCTGCAAGAAGGGAGGCAAGTTCCTTCGCCTACTCTGTGTAAAATCGAACTGGTATCCCATCAGGTCCAGCGGCCTTTCTTATTTTGAGCGATTTTAATTGTTTCTCTATCCCTCTGTCGTCTATTTCGATATCTACCATTTTGTTATCTGTGCGACAATCTAGAGAAGGAACTACAGTGCGGTCTTCCTCTGTGAAACAGCTTTGGAAGAAGACATTTAGTATTTCGGCCTTTAGTTTGACATCCTCTGTTTCAGTACCATTTTGGTCACAGAGTGTCTGGACATTTTGTTTTGATCCACCTACCGCTTTGACATAGGACCAAAATTTCTTAGGATTTTCTGCCAAGTCAGTACATAGAACTTTACTTTCGAATTCATTGAACGCCTCTCGAATAGCCCTCCTCACACTACATTTCACTTCGCGTAATTTTTGTTTGTCTGCAAGGCTTTGGCTATGTTTATGTTTGCTGTGAAGTTCCCTTTCCTTCCGCAGCAGTTTTCTAACTCGGTTGTTGTACCCCGGTGGCTCTTTTCCATCACTTATGATCTTACTTGGCACATACTCATCTAGCGCATATTGTATGATGGTTTTGAACTTTGTCCACTGATCCTCAACACTATCTGTACTTGAGACAAAACTTTTGTGTTGAGCCATCAAGTACTCTAAAATCTGATTTTTGTCACTTTTGCTAAACAGAAAAATCTTCCTACCTTTTTTAATATTTCTATTTACGGCTGAAATCATCGATGCAATAACCGCTTTATGATCGCTGATACCCTGTTCTGCATTAACTGTTTCAAATAGTTCGGGTCTGTTTGTCACCAGAAGGTCTAATATGTTATCGCCACGACTCGGTTCTCTGTTTAACTGCTCAAGTTAGTTTTCAGATAAAGCACTTAAAAAAATTTCACTGGATTCTTTTTCCCTGCCGCCTGTTATGAACGTTTGAGTCTCCCAGTCTATATTCGGCAAATTAAAATCTCCACCCAGAATTATAACATGGTGGGGAAATCTACTCGAAATATTTTCCAAATTATTCTTCAGGTGCTCAGTCACAACAGCTGCTGAGCCCGGGGGCCTATAGAGACATCCAATTACCATGTCTGAGCCTGCTTTAACCGTGACCTTCACCCAAATCATTTCACAATTCGGATCACCGTCAATTTCCTTCGATAATATATGAAAGGAGGCAAGATGAAGAGCAAAAGCGACAGAAGAAACCAGCCAGTATCCGACCACAAGATTAGAGGTAATTGTACGGCGTCTGTCACATCATTTAAATACCAAGGAGTAAGACCACGTGGGATGTGGTACTGGATTACCACGTGAAATTACAAGTAGAGAAAGCAAGTGGAAGACATACTACAGAATTATTGTGACTTTCATGGAAAACAAAAAAAACCACATGAAAGATGCCAGTGCGACCAATTATAATGCCCAATAGTTATTCAGACCATTAAAGACGAAGAATAACTCAGCTGCAGCCTGCATGACCATGTAGAAAGGAACTGACTGTAACCTTGTCGAAGCGATTTCCTCGTTTGAAGCAATGCAGTAAAATATATAGAAAGCAAAGGTGACGGGGACCACACTAACGACAGGGAGTTACGGCCTTTACTGGACTACAAAGAGATAACCGTGACCAATTTCCAAGAAGACTTCAATGTATGCATGCAGTACCAGTTTCGTGTCTGAGGGTGCTGCGTTTTCTGTCGTAGCTGATGTCTGTTAAGAATTATTGTACAGCAAATTTCACTTACGGGGCTGTCTCTAAGTTGCTTTCAGTATTTTGCCAGGGAAAAGCCAGAAGTATAACAGACACTACAGTAAAACAAGACACACCTAGTTGTCTTTGAATCTGTCTATCTAGTGTGAATAAGTCATGAGTATACACTCCTGGAAATGGAAAAAAGAACACATTGACACCGGTGTGTCAGACCCACCATACTTGCTCCGGACACTGCGAGAGGGCTGTACAAGCAATGATCACACGCACGGCACAGCGGACACACCAGGAACCGCGGTGTTGGCCGTCGAATGGCGCTAGCTGCGCAGCATTTGTGCACCGCCGCCGTCAGTGCCAGCCAGTTTGCCGTGGCATACGGAGCTCCATCGCAGTCTTTAACACTGGTAGCATGCCGCGACAGCGTGGACGTGAACCGTATGTGCAGTTGACGGACTTTGAGCGAGGGCGTATAGTGGGCATGCGGGAGGCCGGGTGGACGTACCGCCGAATTGCTCAACACGTAGGGCGTGAGGTCTCCACAGTACATCGATGTTGTCGCCAGTGGTCGGCGGAAGGTGCACGTGCCCGTCGACCTGGGACCGGACCGCAGCGACGCACGGATGCACGCCAAGACCGTAGGATCCTACGCAGTGCGGTAGGGGACCGCACCGCCACTTCCCAGCAAATTAGGGACACTGTTGCTCCTGGGGTATCGGCGAGGACCATTCGCAACCGTCTTCATTAAGCTGGGCTCGGTCCCGCACACCGTTAGGCCGTCTTCCGCTCACGCCCCAACATCGTACAGCCCGCCTCCAGTGGTGTCGCGACAGGCGTGAATGGACGGACGAATGGAGACGTGTCGTCTTCAGCGATGAGAGTCGCTTCTGCCTTGGTGCCAATGATGGTCGTATGCGTGTTTGTCGCCGTGCAGGTGAGCGCCACAATCAGGACTGCATACGACTGAGGCACACAGGTCCAACACCCGGCATCATGGTGTGGGGAGCGATCTCCTACACTGGCCGTACACCTCTGGTGATCGTCGAGGGGACACTGAATAGTGCACGGTACATCCAAACCGTCATCGAACCCATCGTTCTACCATTCCTAGACCGGCAAGGGAACTTGCTGTTCCAACAGTACAATGCACGTACGCATGTATCCCGTGCCACCCAACGTGCTCTAGAAGGGTAAGTCAACTACCCTGGCCAGCAAGATCTCCGGATCTGTCTCCCATTGAGCATGTTTGGGACTGGATGAAGCGTCGTCTCATGCGGTCTGCACGTCCAGCACGAACGCTGGTCCAACTGAGGCGCCAGGTGGAAATGGCATGGCAAGCCGTTCCACAGGACTACATCCAGCATCTCTACGATCGTCTCCATGGGAGAATAGCAGCCTGCATTGCTGCGAAAGGTGGATATACACTGTACTAGTGCCGACATTGTGCATGCTCTGTTGCCTGTGTCTATGTGCCTGTGGTTCTGTCAGTGTGATCATGTGATGTATCTGACCCCAGGAATGTGTCAATAAAGTTTCCCCTTCCTGGGACAATGAATTCACGGTGTTCTTATTTCAATTTCCAGGAGTGTATGTATCAATAACTATGGATAAATTATGCTGAAATGTTTCGTCATATGCTAATGTTAAGTTACGTATCATTGAAGGACGATTGCTGTGAAACATTGCTTATGTTTTATGTATACTATGCGAAACGGCTCCTGTCAGCCAAGGCCGGCTTAAGACCCAAGCGACACAAACGGGCGCCTGGGCAGGCAAGCTGAGAGCGGCTCCAGGTGCGCCCTGGTGCAAAATTTGTTTACAGGTGTCATAATGAGTAGCGAAAACTGACGCGGGTGAATACATGCAACAAGAGAAGCAAAATCATTCCAGAAAACATTAGTCCATAACAGCGAATGTTTGATTACGTCCCGCCACTGCCTTCATTTACGGTTCTAGTTAGTATAAATGAGTTTTAAATTTTAACATTTGGATTAAGTCCACGTCTAATTTGGGACCAAATTTCATCAAAGGCCTACGTTAACAAAGGTTAAAATTCTACTTCATCACGTTATGTGATACATTTTACGGAACTCCAGTACCTATTAAAGAAGCTGTCCCATGTGTCGCCCTCACTTTTGGACGCAATACTGCTTAAGATTAAAATTGTCGAGGTAATGAAAAGCAGCAGGAACTATCAAACAATGAAGAATATGAGTTGTAATCGAAAAGAATATTAAAAAAGTAGATACTTTGAAATACCTTGGAAGTAAGCTCACCGAGAAACGAAACATCAAAGATGAAACTTCTTAGAGGATAGAAAATCGCTCATAACTGTGTCTTTATGTATCGGACAAATTGCAAAAGATAATGGTATACAAGTCATATTGTCTATCAGTTTTGACCTATGAATCAAATTGTTGATCTTGAACAGAGAAAGATCTGAGTAGAATGCAAAATGCAAAATGGTTCAAATGGCTCTAAGCACTATGGGACTACTTAAACCTAACTAACGTAAGGACAGCACACACATCCATGCCCGAGGCAGGATTCGAGCCTGCGACGGTAGCAGGGGCGCGGATCCGGACTGAAGCGTCTAGAACCGCTCGGTCACAGCGGCCGGCTGTAGAATACAAGAGATAGAGATGCACGAGCTTTCTTCAAGGAATCGTGGTTAAGAGGAGAAGAGTCAGGATAAGCAATGAAACAATAAGAAATACGAGTGAACTCATTCTCCTGAAATAAATTATGCAGAGAATGGGCTGAAATTATCTGGTCACTTTAAATGAATGGACCAAGGAAGACTTCTAATAAGAGCTCTCGAATAGACATGATCTGGGAGAAGACCATTTGGTAGACATCGAACGAGACGGAGAGATCAGGTGAAGAATGATGTGAATCTAAGAGGACTTCAATGGGAGGAAATGCTAAATGATAGACTGTGGGAGAAAACTGAAGATTGGAATACGCTCTGTGAACAACCTGCATAATCATAAGAAGAAAAAGAAGAATAAAAATGAGAAGAAGAAGAAGAATACACTCGTCGCTGCAGTGAGCAACGAATCTTTCTAACACCACCAGATCGTCTCATAAATCTTGACAAGACTGTACACTGTACAATTCGCTGCTCCAGTTCTTCAGTCGTGTCAGTGGGAGTGCCGTAAACTTCACTTTTGAAATGACAGAAAAACCTAGAGGACAAGTGATCTTGAAGGTCAAGGTACAGTGTGTGCCCGACATATCCATCATGGACAATACTGGAACGTTAAATGTGTTACATCAGAAGCAAAGCATGTTTATGTCCCACCATGCATACACCACATTCCTCAACGTTGAGCAACAACCAGTAGACCAAGGGTGCCCAAACCATATACGCTGTCCAGTCACATTAACGCGCCCACTTATCAAACGTCTGCATAACCGCCATTTGCGGGAAGGACCTCTGTGAGACCTGCAGGAAAAGAGTTAGTAAAGTTCTGGAAGGTACCGACAGGAATGTGGAGCCATACTGACTCCAGTGGCGTGCCCAGCTGCGCTGGGTTTCTCAGCTGAGAATCCATGGTGCGAATAGCCCGAACGAGATGGTCCCACAGATTATCGACTGGGTTTCAGTCTGGGGAGTTCATTGGCCACAGCAGTATCATAAACTCATCCTGGTGCGCATTGAACCACGTGCATACACTGCGGGCTGTGTGACACGGCGCATTGTCCTGCTGACAGATGTCAGTCTTCGTGGCTGATGAACAGCAGTCAGCATGGGTTGATGAAACAGATACCTGCTGCCAAGGTTCACACACAGAAAGGTTCATCGAATGGTTGTCGAGAAGACACTGTCGGCAGTCCCTTGGTTTATCTGGATGATCAGTTGTTCAATACTTGCACCCCCTTTGCCAGTATACATCTGCATGGCAGTCATTCACCCCTTTCATCTATGGCCTGCGGTGCACTACAGTGGCCTTGGCACAGGTTTTGGAGAATCTCATTTTGCCTTGTGTGGTGTACTTTCACCATGGCAACATGCGAAGAGTTAACAAACTTAACGATTACGGAAATGCTTCTACCCTTGGCCTAAAAGCCAATGGTCATGCTCTTTTGAACATCAAATAAATCACCCCGTTTCTCTGGTAACATGACTGCTGTTTTCCGCATCTCCCAGACACATTATACACTCCTGGAAATTGAAATAAAAACACCGTGAATTCATTGTCCCAGGAAGGGGAAACTTTATTGACACATTCCTGGGGTCAGATACATCACATGATCACACTGACAGAACCATAGGCACATAGACACAGGCAACAGAGCATGCACAATGTCGGCACTAGTACAGTGTATATCCACCTTTCGCAGCAATGCAGGCTGCTATTCTCCCATGGAGACGATCGTAGAGATGCTGGATGTAGTCCTGTGGAACGGCTTGCCATGCCATTTCCAGTTGGACCAGCGTTCGTGCTGGACGTGCAGACCGCGTGAGACGACTCTTCATCCAGTCCCAAACATGCTCAAGGGGGGACAGATCCGGAGATCTTGCTGGCCAGGGTAGTTGACTTACACCTTCTAGAGCACGTTGGGTGGCACGGGATACATGCGGACGGGCATTGTCCTGTTGGAACAGCAAGTTCCCTTGCCGGTCTAGGAATGGTAGAACGATGGGTTCGATGACGGTTTGGATGTACCGTGCACTATTCAGTGTCCCCTCGACGATCACCAGAAGTGTACGGCCAGTGTAGGAGATCACTCCCCACACCATGATGCCGGGTGTTGGCCCTGTGTGCCTCGGTCGTATGCAGTCCTGATTGTGGCGCTCACCTGCACGGTGCAAAACACGCATACGACCATCATTGGCACCACAGTACAAGGGTTCACCTGTCCGGGACGTTTCTTTAGTATTAGTGACTCACCATGTAGAATTCTGGCTAGTGATGCTTGCAGGTCATCCTTGATTGAAGCTCATACTCCATACCCACAATGAAGCCTCTGTCCACAACTCCTGTCCATGACACATGAGAGTGGCTTTCTAGTCTTGCACCCCACGACTTGTTGCGGTACAGCCTCGGTTATGGTGCCAGTGGCGTCTGTGGAGACAGTGAACTGCACATTCTGAATGGGATGAGCCAATATAATTGTTTACGCTAGACAATCCTTAGCAATTTCAAATGCAACCTTCATTTTATTGTTCCAAACATCTGATCTTTTTCCTTGCTTGTTTAGTCCAGTGAGGACATGGGTTAGGGGTACTGTTTTGCTTGCAGCAGTACGGATGCTGATAGAAGTTCAAGATCCCTAAGAAGTGTCAAAACTTGTGGTAATTCATTGGGAAATGGAGTTGTTTGATGACATCAATTCAGTCACCTATAGGTTCAATTCCTGTGGTATTTACTATATGTCCTAGGAAGGTTACTTCAGTCTTCCACAGATGAGACATCTATTCATTAATGACCTGCAAGGCAGTGAGAACTTTGTCAAGGTGCTGATTGTGTTGCTACAGTGTGGCCAGAGGAATGAGGATACCGTCTAATTACCCATATCAGAAGTTGAGCTCAAAAAGTTTCCAGTCTGTGAAATGATGCCATGTTTTGGCTGCAGTCTTCAGACCTTATGGAATGAAGATGTATCCAAACAGGCCAAATGGTGTGATTGTATGTTTTTGTAGCGTTGTCTGGGTACACAGGAATTTGGAGGTATGCCTTTTTAAATTCGATCACACTAAATGCAGTGGCGCCGTTGAGTGAGTGCCTGAAGTCCTAGATATCAGGTAGCTATCATACACTGTTCGGGAGTTGAGAGCTCTGTAGTCCCCACAGAATCTGATATTCCTATCTTTCATCCGCACAAGTTTTGTCGCTGATACCCATGGGCTGTCCGAAGGGTGGACTATTCCTGCATTCAACAGTTCAGCTGCCGCATTTGCAGTGTGCGGGTTAGCCGGGGACAGATGGCACATTTTGTGTCGAATTGGCGAGCCGGCACCCGTTATAACGCAGTGCACTGCGCCGTTTTAGATCGCACATTGTTGCGCCTTGGACCACAGGAAATTTGCTATCAAACGGGTGCCTATGTTCGACGCACTGCTTGGCGAGGCAGAGTGTGCCATACTACCCTACGTTGTGTGGGGTGTGTCCCAGACAATTCCCACACAGATGCTGGGTTCTCTGACAGTTGGGCGGAGCTAGGTGGGGTGGGCTTGGCTATGCTCACTGCCCCGCCCTCAGCTGTTGGCTTTTTGTAGTGCTTATTCTCCGATGCAAGAGTAGTGGAGGTGTTGTTTATGCGCCATCAGAGTGTCGCACTTTCGGCCCGAAGTGCATCTGAAACTGGACAGTAGGCGAGGTACTGCTGATGAATTCTCAACAGATTTTCCACCTTCGTGGCACATTATTTGAGTGTTTTGGAGTATGTGACTTTGTCGACCTCATGTACAGTGGGGCATGGCATTGTTCTGCAAGATAAGGGTGTTGTCGAGGCAGAGTCCCAGGATAAAGTGGTTGCTGTTGTGGTGCAGGAGCGATGAATTCCATGGTCTAGTGAGGGACGGAAATATTTCAAGAAATGGATTCCCAATACCAGTTCCTTGACGTTGGTCATGATGAAATTCCATGTGAAACAATGCAGCATGCAATGGTGCAGGGTTCAGTCGACATTTCTATGCATCATGATCCATGAATCATTAGTCGTGTGGAGCTTGAGTACTGCCATAGTGGTAAATGTTGAAGTAGTTTCGTTTGTTGTCATGCTCATGTCCAAGCCTATGTCCACCAGGAAGTTGTGCCTGTGTGGTTGTACACATGCACTCCACAATCTAAAGGTAGAGGTGGCAAGGTGTGTGTTTGACACCATCCAGAATGCCTGCAATGAACTGGTTATTGGCAACTTGTTGATTCAGCATGGATCAGTGAGCCTAGTATAACCTGCATGTGTTGTTTGGGAAAACACAAGGCTGATGGCAGTACCTCGTGGCATCATCAAACTGACAGTGATATCAGAAGACCAATGGCTTTGAGGTGGAGGCGGCTCTCGACCAGTCATTACCAGCTGGTGTTGCAGTGGTGTGAATTGTCTTCTTGTTGGGGCGGGGGAATCATCCTCATGTGTTGTCAAAGCAAGTCATGGTGAATTGGTGATCTTGGCATTTGGTTGTAGCTGCATGCTTCTGGGCGTGGAATTTCCTACGATGTCTGTTCATTGATGGCATTGCAACATTGCACACCCTATTGGTTCAAATGGCTCTGAGCACTATGGGACTTAACTGCTGAGGTCATCAGTCGCCTAGAACTTAGAACTACTTAGACCTAACTAACCTAAGGACATCACACACATCCATGCCTGAGGTAGGATTCGAACCTGCGACCGCAGCGGTCGCGCGGCTCCAGACTGTAGCGCCTAGAACCGCTCACGCACTCCGGCCAGCACATCCTATTGATCATGACAATTTTTTTTTTCAAGTGGTTCTGCCTCATTGACGATCATTGTCATCTGTAATTGTTGTCGAAGTTTCATTCTTCACTGTGTCCACAGAGCTACATTCAACTTGAGTCTTGCATCAGGTATTGTCTGCAGTTCATGCCAAAGCTGGCGTGAAGTCTTGTCATCGAGCTTCTCCTCAAACATTTCTTGTTTCTATTGCTGTTCTGGTATCATCGCTGCACAAGAATAGATTTTTCTCTGTCATACTTGTTTTGAATTGGCAGTGTGAATATGATGTGACTGATGATGTGAGCATGTTCTGCTAGATGACAAAGTAAAGTCACGAACAAGGTGTCGTCATCCAGAATGCCTACAATACTGAAAACACATTCCATAGTTACGAACCAGAGGGTAGACTGTTCTGGTCCAAACGGTGGCAGTGTAGGGTGAGAGACCAGTCGGTGCTCATCATGATGGATGTTTCCTGAGATGACAAAGGCATGGGATAGCGATATGCACATATAAAGAGGGCGGTAGTATCGCATGCACAATGTATGACAGGTCAGGGGATTGGCAGACCTGTCATTTGTACTCAAGTGATTTATGTGGAAAGGTTTCTGATGTGATTATGGCAGAACAATGGGAATGAACAGACTTTGAACATGGAATGGTAGTTGGAGCTAGATACATTGCGAATTCAGTATCCTCTGATCCATAGTGCTAAGAGTGTGCCAAGAATACCAAATTTCAGGCATCACCTCTCACCGCGGACAGCACAGTTGTCAACTGCCTTCACTTAACGACCGACAGCAGTGGCGTTTGTGTAGAGTTGTCGGTGTTAACAAACAAGCAGAAATCAACATGGGACTTCTGTCAAGCGAATCCATTAGGACAGTGTGGTGAAATTTGCCGTTATTGGGCTATAGCAAAAGATGATGCCTGTGCCTTTGCTAAAAGAATGGCGTTACCTGCAGCACCTCTCCTGGTCTTGTGACTTTCAGTTTTATGCTAGACGACTGTATACCCATGACCTGATCAAACGAATACAGATTTTGATTGGCAAGAACTGATGGTAGGGTTCAAGTGTGGTGTAAACCCCACAAAGCCATTGACCCAAGTTGTCAACGAGGCACTATGTAAGCTGGTGATGGTTCCACGGACCATTCAGTGAAAATGGTCATGTTCGGCTACTTGTTTCCTAACAACAATAAAATTTTTAATCGATTACAATGTGCCATGCCACTGGGCTACATAATTATTTATGACTGGTTTGCAGAACATTCTGCATAGTCCAAGAAAATGATTTGGCCTGTCGGATCACCTAACATGAGTCCCACTGAACATTTATGGGACATAATAAAGACGTCAGTTTGTGCACAGAATCCTGTACTGGCAACACTTTCGCAATTATTGACGACCGTTCAGGCAGCATGGCTCAGTGTTTCTGCAGGGGACTTCCAGTGACTTCCTGAGTTCATGCCACATTGTGTTGCTGCAGTATGCTAGGCAAAAGGAAGTCCTATAAGATATTATGAGGTACCCATGTCACCTAGTGTATGGTAACACATACTTATAGCTACTCAAATGCTATTAGAGGTGTGGTGACCTGTGGTACTTGTAGTGCAGTTGTGAACCTGGTAGTCATATTGTGGTTGGGAGAGGCCAGCTGTGGAACCATGTACAAAGAGACCGTGTGTCCAACCATCATTTGTCACACAGCTGGTGGAGGTGTCATGTGAAATGTGTCACAGTTCAAAAGTAATTGTGTTTCTTGCACTGGTTCTCACACGGTTGCATTTGGAGTTAGTTCATGTTTGAAGTCTAATAGAAGATTATCCAGCTATTAATTCTGTTGAGGGAATTTGGCTGGGTCCATTATCTAATGCTAATCCTTTATCCACTGTGCACTCATATACGTATTATTGCTGGTTGGTGACTGTCACACTGCATGCAACAGAGGCTTCCTCAGAATATCAAAATGTTCAAAATGATTTCATCTTTATCAGTATCAAATGCTTTAAAAATAGTAAGGGATCCTTTAATTCCAGTTACAGAAGTGTTCTTATTGCCAGCAAACAAAATTTAAAAAGTTCAGACACAGTGTTTGAACCTGATAACAGTCAAATATTCCAAGACTGACAATAATGCCTCATTTTGGAGTGAAGTATCAAAACATAAAGATGCAGAGTTATCTAAATTTGCCATTGTGCTTGTTTCATTGCCTTGGTCTGTTGCTGAAGTAGAGCAATTATTTGGCCAGTTGAATGAGGTGAAAACAAAGGAAATAAATAAAATGAAACTAAAAATGCTTGATTTTGTCCACATTGGTCAGCACAGCAGATTACTAAGCAAAGGGCCTGGGTTCAGTTCCTGGAAAGGTCCAAATTTTTTCTGCTTGTGGACTGGGTGTTGTGTTGTCCTTACATTCATATCATCACTACTGACATTCGATTGTTTAGATGGCTACATGGGCATCACTCTAAGGCCAACAAATTAAAAAGAAAAAGCTTAGTTCAGTCATAACACTATGAATGGATCTACAAGGAACAAGTGGTGTAGCAACAACTACAAATTTCCAGAAGAGGTGCTGCAAAAAATTAGTACAAAGGAAGTTTATGATACAAATCTAGCATTCACCTCTGAACCATCTACTTCTAATGATACAGTGGACTCTGAGGTCTACTTTCTGGAGTATACATCTGAATTCTGTTATTTTTGACACAAAGAAACATAGGTGAGTTTTTACATATTTTATATATCGTATAGAATTTCAGTATAACACCTATTTCGTATTTAAATATCAGCTATATTTATTGTACTGCACTGAGGTACAGCATTACAGTTACCATTAAAATTTTGTGTAATATAAATGTGTGGTACAGCAAAGATGGCCCCTTAGGACCCATAGAAAATGTGTAATTATATTTATTGAGTGGTTTTAACAAACTTCTGTTTCATTATTTAATAGTGCTGCAACACTGGCATGCTTCTAACATTTCTGATAGCAAAAGAGAAGAACTAGTGTTAGCAAATTAAGCAAGTTTTGTTTCAAAAGAATGGAAAATTACACCCAATGAAAGCCTGGCAGACCTAGCATATAAATTGTCATTTTACAATATTTAGATATTATAAAATGGCTATCTTATGATATTTATAATGTCTTGATAAACTTTAACATCTGTAAACAAAGTGTGAGCAATTCTAGAGACATCAATTATATCTAGCTTTTTTTGCTAAAACAGTGTCTTTTTTCAGATGCCACCTACCCATTATTTGAAAGTAAGAGTAAGCAACAGTGTTAATCTGGTATCAGTAGTAGAAGCAAGCATGTAAATAATAAGGTCATTCAGAAGAAAATCAATTGAAATTTATTTTATTTACTTTATTTCAAATTCTGAGTGACTGATGATAGGCTTTCTCAAACTGCAACATTTTATATAGGTCTCAGTGTTTGCAGGGAGAGGTCTCTATTACACTATACTGACTGTAAACATTGGATGAAACTGGTAACCATGCTGGATTTTGCAGCTTTCCCTCCATTTTTGTGTCATGAATCATAGGTGGGGTGCAGCAGGTCATCAATTATATTAACTGGGTAATACATTACAGCAAACATGAGAAAAGTGTGCCTGAAAGTGACAGTCATTAACAATCATAATAAATTAGGTTGGCCATCTTGGATAAGTCTGGCACCCATACAGGCTGCACCATGGGCAACACTATCCCACTGCTTACGCCATGTAATAAATAATGCAACAGATACATAATAAATGACGCATTTAGCAACTGCAAAGTCCTACACTTCACTGCTCATAACAGCACTTCTGACAATGTAGCAGGAACATTTTATGATTAAAATACCATCAGCCGTATATATTTTGGTTTCTGGATTTTGTTTCCTATAACTTCAAACTCTTCTGTATATGCTTCAGTTTTTAAGATTTCATTTCTGATAACTATAAAAAAGAAAACCCGAAAACTAAAATACAAACAGTTGAAGGACATTTAGTCATAAAATATGTATCTTTTACTATCTCTGTGTGCCATATGAAACCAATATTGATTCATTAAAAATGAAAGAAGTGCTTCACTTCTTGTGATTTATTGCTATGCTCCTTGCACAATGTATCCCACAAACATCGGCATTCTTTTAAACTTCTTTAGAATCTCTGACATGACAGCACTATATACAGCAGATTTTTTGTGTTAAGAGTTGTGGGGGAGGGACGGGTGGTCAGCTGTCAGTTGTCGAGTGGTCATACCCAGATGCCCAACCAACTGTCTAACAAGGAAAACTGGTCTGTCAGTTGACCATTAAGCCTACACACTATGTGTTGGTTAGTTGGGCAATAAATTTGTTTGTGTGTGTGTGTGTGGTGTGTGTGTGTGTGTGTGTGTGTGCAGGACCATTTAGACAAAATACAGGTTCTGATATTGTCTGAGTAACGGACACCATTTTATTTCTTGACAGCAAATTTTTTGTGGCTCTTCTACTGCCAGCAAGTGTGCATGCTTTGATGGAACTGAGGGGACATGATTCATGTGCAACATTACTGGCGTTTTATTTTGCCTAATAGTACCCATATAACAAGATCTTCCCAAGACATGAAGCATGGAATTTAGTATAATTTATGACCCAAAAAAGGCTGCCAAGATGTTTGATAGATAATAGTGTGGTATGATCCCTGCATACATGACATTATCCGCTCACTTGAGCTATATAACAATCTCTAAGTGCTTTGTATAAACTTAATTATGTATGTAGATAGTTCATTCCCTCATATGTGTATGTGTAGACGTATCCTAAAGATTTTTATGAATGAGTTTTTATCAAAATATGTGACACAAAAGGCCATGTCTTTTGACATATTGATGTCCAAGCTTAACCTTTTTACATCACCAAGGGATTGTAGACTTTTGAGTGTGACATAAATTTCAATGTGATATGTCTACCACTCCTGAGAAAAAGGAGTCTTACCAAAGAGGTAGACACAATCAGATAACAAAGGACAAAAATTTTTTTCCATTTGATACAATTACAAAGTAACACTGTTAAAATTTTTTCCTTTACTGGTACTTAAATCTATGATTCTTGCCAAATTTCATCCAAATTTCATGATTCTAGGTCAGCAGAAAGTAGCCAGTAGCTTTTGTGAGTAAGCTTCACAGTGTCAAATTATGTGACACAAATGGTGACATCTTTTATTTACAGAGACTTGGAAGTTTAATTTTTTTTATACCACTAATAGACATAGACCTTAGTATCTGACATAAATTTGAGATTGATGCGTCTCTAGAAAAAAGGGTCTTGACAGACATATGGACAGGCAGTTGGATAACAAATAACCAAACAAAAAAAATTGGGTGACATAACAACAAATTAACAATTTTTGGATTTTTTTCCTTTACTTGTATGGTGAAATCTTGTATGTTGTCAAATTCTGCAATTCTAGTACATATAGGTTTTGACAAGTGAGTTTGCAAGTATCAAAATATGTCTTACCAATGGCCATATCTTTTGATTACATTGACTTAGAAAGCTTCAATTTTTTGCAGCCCCAAGGGACAATGAACCTTAGTATGTGACACAAATTTCAACTTGACATGTTTACTCATTCCAAGAAAAAGGCGTCTCAACAGTCAGACAGACAGTCAAACAGACAACAAAGTGATCTTAATAAGGGTTCCTTGTTTACTGATTGAGGTGCATAATCCTAAAAATGATGGTAAAATCTGAGATAACTTTCTTTTTATAAGAGAGAAATAAAAACTCAAATAATTCACTTACACATGTTTGTTCCAAGTTGAAATAGAGGGAAATTAAAAAAGTTTACCTTTTAGGAATGCTTCTGACATGCATACACCAATATCAGTTTTAAAAACCACACTGCCTGGTATCCCAGACACCATATATAAAATGCAAGACTTAGTATAGTTTATGACTCATTATCAAACAGAGCTGCTCAAGTTAAATCCAGCATTGTGACGTTATAATATATGTGTAAAAATAGTGGGAATTTAAAATATTCACTTGCCGCAAGTTTAAAAATGATGGAAAGCCCTCTGATGTGACCTAAATGGTATGGTGAGATGGGCTTCTCAGTGTGCGGTGGCAGGTGATCTTGAAACACCTCACAGTGAGTGTTACTGGCGCTGCTGACATTGCCTCCAGATGAGACCACAATGCCCTGCAGCTTATGAGTCCTGTGGCTGCTCATGGGGGCAGCTGTGGTGATATTTGGGGTGGCAGGGGGTGATGGGGTTGTGTGGTATTTTTTTAAAAATAAAGAGACCAGTGGTAATTGTTAAAACATGGAAACAGTTGCTGTCAGTTTAATTTGCTGATGCATCTCCAAAGTGTAATTTAGTGATGTCTTGAGTGTGTGATGCATAGTGTGTTTTTAATGTAATATTAGCATAAAGTCGGCCTCAGTAGCTGAGCGATCATTGTGGCTCACTGCCATGTGAAACACCTGGGTTCAATTGCTGTTACTGCGAGGAATTTTTCCTTGTGGGGGGCAGGGAACAGAGTGTACTCAGCTTTTTGAGGTGAACTGAGGAGCTACTCGACTGATTAGTAGTGATTCGAAAGTCAAGAAACCCATCAACACTGGAACAGTGGTGTGCTGACCACATGTTCTTCTTTATTGCATCCAATGATGCCTTTGACAGGGGCTGACAAGGCAGTCAGTCGGGCCAAGTTTGCCTCTCTAGGCCATAACTTGGAACTTTATTAGTATACACATTACCTACATAAACAGACCATCTAGGTTGCACAAGAGATCTTCCCATCATTTTTAAACTTACTGCAAGTGATTTTTTTTTTTAAATTTCCCACCATGTTTCGATTCCCAGTGGGGTTAGGGATTTTCCCTGCCTTGAAATGACTGGGTGTTGTTGTGTTGTCTTCACCATCATCATTCATCCCCTTACAGTTGGAGGAAGGCAATAGCAAACCACCTTGCCTCGTTGGCAGTTCGGATCTTCTGCATCGTTCCCTACACTCCTCGGAGTATGGGATTTCATCATCATCATCATTTTTAACACATTGACTACAGTATCATATTGTTGGACTTTATAATTAGTACAGTATCTGTGGTACTCTATAGCCTGGTTTTTACATCAGATATTGGCATACATGTGTCAGAAACATTTCTGAAACATGGACTATTTAAATTTCCCACTACAGTCCATGCTTCATGTCTGATGGGTATTATTGTACTCTATTACATCTTGATTTTATTTTGTTTCCCATCATTTTAAAAGCAAGCACTACATGAATCTGGCAACCATGCATGTTGTTGCAGCTTTCCTAGCATTTTTGGGTATTTAATCATAGACAGGGTGCAGCATATCATCTGTTATAATAATTAGGTAATAAATTATACTGATAACATAGAAAAGGCATGACTGAAAGGGTCAGGTCACTAATAATGGTAATAAATTAGATCCACCATTTTCGATAAACCTGGAAGTTTTGCACACTTCACCAGCTTTCCAGAGCAATGGGAATCCTCATTTTTCATTTGTAATCTTCCTGCTTCTAATTACAGATCAATTTCTTAAACTTATAGGGGATGTAAATAAATTCATAAAGTTTGTAAGAACTTAATTTGTTTTCCTTTACAAAGATGCATTTGTTTAGGCACCTATGAATAATGTTGCAGGTTTCAAGAACGATTTTTCACAATGACTGTGGAGATATAGCTGCACTGACTTAAAAATCTCCATAAGTTCTGTCATTAGCTAATAACCATAACATAGCAAAAAAACTCTCCATCCTCCCAGCTTCTTTCGTGACAGTACTGGTATTCTGCTTTTGTTGACTGTGGCTTGATGAGCTTCAATAGTTCAGAAGAGCATTTCTCATGGTAAATAATTTTGGAAATTATTGGGTGTAAGCTCCTTCAGTAATGAAGTGTGTGTGAATTGGTTCCCTTAAGGAATTCATCTCATTTCAGGACTTTTCAGATGTAAATCAGTTAAAGCAAAGCCAAGTTTTTGTGTCTTTGATGTACCAAGCAGCATTTCTAGCAACATAACCTCAGTGAATCTAACCTGAACAAAAAGGGTAGTGCTGTGGTTACTGAGAGCTGTTGATCAAGCCATGTGCAGACTGCAGCCAAGTTAGTCAGGTTGTCAGCCAGTCAATAAATCTGTGCATGTGTGTGGCCTTTTAGAACTAGACTGTTGTCTTCTCTGGAGATATTAGGCTCATAACAACAGAATACAACAGTGAATAGAAAATTTCTCATGTGAATTGAAACAATAGTATAAATCTCTTCCATATCCATGGGCTTGGGAGCTGCTGGGGACATACATACATACATTAATACTTGTTCCGTAGATCATAAATACAATATTTTGTAATGATGTAGAATGTGTCACTTTAACATAAGTTTCCTTTCCACAAAAATAATTAATTTTATTTTTACAGTTACTACTTCATATTTTAAAAATTCATCTATTGAGTAGAAGGAGTTGTCATTCAGAAATTCTTTTAATTTGTTTTTAAATGTTGGATGGATATCTGTCAGATTTTTAATGCTATTTGGCAAATGGCCAAAGATTTTTGTGTCAGTATAGTTCACCCCTTTCTGTGCCAAAGACAGATTTAACTCAGAATAGTGAAGATCATCCTTTCTTTTAGTGTTGTAGCTATGCAGTTCCCTGATATTTTTGAGTTGGGATGGGTTATTAATAACAAGTTTCATAAGTGAATATATGTATTGCAAAGGTACTGTGAATATCCTGAATTCCTTAAATAAATGTCTGCAAGATGGTCTTGCATGGGCTCCAGCTATTATTCTAATTGCACATTTTTGTGCAATGAATAGTTTTTCTCTTAATGATGAATTACCCCAAAATATGATGCCACATGAAAGCAGTGAATGAAAATAGGCATAGTAGGCTACTTTACTGATCAGTTTATCACCAAAATTTGCAATAACCCTAATAGCACAAGTAACTGAAGCTAACCGTTTCAGCAGATCATCAATGTGTTTCTTCCAATTAAATTTCTCATCAATGCACACACCCAGTAATTTTGAATATTCTTGTTTGTTGGGTATGATTACCATACTTGTATCATCAACAAAAAGAACTAGCTTTGCATCTTCATGAATATAGAATGGCAAGTCATTAATATATATTAAGACCAATTTGAGAGACAAGACTGAACACTGTGAACACTGTTCTTGCTATCTCTCCCTTAGAGGACTCTGCTGGTTTTTGCAAACTATCTGTAGAGTTAATTTCAACCTTCTGCATTCTTCCAGTTAAATATGAATTGAACTGTTTGTGCACTGTTCCATTCATGCAACAATACTTACGCTTATCTTGAAGAATTTCATGGTTCACACTATCAAAAACCTTTGAGAAATCACAAAATATCACAATAGGTGATCTTCAGTTATTCAATGCATTTAATATTAGATCAGTGAAAGTATATATAGCATTTTCTGTTGAAAAGTCATTCTGAAAACCAACCTGATATTTTGTTAGTACTTCATTTTAACAAATATGTGATGCTATTCTTGAATACATAACTTTGTCAAGAATTTTGGATTAATCTGTCAGAAGTGAGATTGATCAGCAGTTATTAACATCAGACCTATCAATGGTTTAATGTCAGTCCATCTGGAAAAATGCCCTGTTTCAGTGAGCTACTACATATGTGGCTAAGAATCCTACTTATCTGTTGGAAACAAGCTTTTAGTACTCTGTTGGAAATACCATCAATTCCATGTGAGCTTTTACTTTTGAGTGAATTTATTATTTTACTAATTTCAGTAGGAGATGTGGATTGAATTTCAATTTTATCAAATTGCTTAGGTATTGCCTCTTCCATATATTGCCTTTCATTTTCTAATAAATAACTGGATCCTGTTTTGTCTACAACATGTAAAATGATTATTATAATGTTTTCTACTTCTGACTTCTTGTTAACAAACTTTTCATCACATTTGATAGAAATATAGTCTTTCTATGTTCTCAGTTGCCCTGTTTCCCTTTTAGCAATATTCCAAAATGTTTTAATTTTATTATCACATGTGCTAATCACAGATGCAGTGCACATACTTCTGGAATTTTAATATAACTTTTCTTAATACAGTGCAGTAGTTTTTATAATGTTTCACTGTTTCTGGATCATTACCCCCCCCCCCCCCCCCAGCTATACGATACATTTTACACATCTGTTTACAAGATATTTTTATCCCTTTAGTGAGCCATGGCTTTTTAGATGGTTTCTTACAATTATATTTCACTGTTTTCTTAGGGAAACTGTTTTAATATCTACACACAAAGGTATCGTGAAACATGTTAAATTTTAAATTAGTATCAGGCTCCCTGTACACCTCATCCCAGTTTAACTGTTGCAAGCTTTCCCTAAAAGTTTCAGTTGTTTCATTGTTAATTGAATGCACTATTTTGGAGGACTGTTTGCACTCAAATGAATCATGGTTTAAGTTGGTAGCAGAACTGTGTTGAGATTGTTAGCCATTAATGTGTGCATTAACCATCAAAGTGAACTGCTAACTTGGTTCAGGTGGCAGCATTGTCACACCTATGACCCAGAAACTGGGAGTGGAGATAGTAAAGCATACACCCTAGTTTACTTATTAGAGCACTATTGTCATTCTCTACATGTCTACATGCCATTTCTACAACAATGAAACATTGAAGGATATTTCTTTTAGAATACTCTTCACAGCCTATTACTGTGACAACAGTTATTTACAGTGTAATGTGTATGAATCCACTTTCATCTGAATAAATGACAGACCATTTTGATGCTGGTGCTTCAGTTCTTCATAAAAACCTGATATAGCATGTCTTTTTTTAAAAAAAACTATGTTATCTTGTTTGCAAACATGGTAGCTCCTTTAGTCTGGTACCTTTTAAAACCAAATCTCACAGACAGAGCAATTATTTGTCTGAGAGTCTCCTTACTAGACTTGAAGTCCACTTCTACACAACAAAAGCTCTGAAAATTTTGCAGAGTTAGTATTTCTTTGTAGTAGAAACTGCTGTGAAATAACACATTTATCCACAAACTGAAGTTAGCTTTCTCTTCTGAGTGTGGACACTCCAATACCATTGTACTCTGTATTATGTTCCTCCTTCTGTAATTTGCACACCAACAACTTACTCACTTTTAAAATTTTGCTTGGATGTTACATCACCATTTTATCAGTAATTACACTTCTTTCTTCTTCTCATTGCCAATAAAGTTAATGGTGTTAGTAGCAGGCCATCAGGACTGTTCTTGAAGGCATTTTCCACAATTGCTTTCTGTGCTTGCACTGCAAAGTTACAATGGGCATGATTTTTGAACTAGAACATGTATGGGCCTGCTTACATGACTAACAATAAGTTAATTCTCACTGTGGCTTGGCATACCATAGCAGTTGAGTAATAACTGGGGACAAGTAGCCAGTGGGGAAACAATGAACAAGCATGACTGAGCAATGCTTACTGTACTCACTATTTGTGTTTATTGCCAAACTACATATGAGACAGTGTCTCAGTCTATACCAAGGAAGTACTATGCGTGTGATACCACTTCAAAAAATCTCATTGAGAACATGATGCAGAATCTCAAAATTGTGTGTGCTCTCAAAGAGCATACCCAGTGTCTGGATTATAGGGGGAGGGAGGTGGGGTAAATCATGATTGATGAAATAGTTTTAAGATGTCACAACAAATGGACCTTGGTACATTCCTCTATTACACGATCACGGCAGTGTGGAGAAAGCAGCAATTGCTCTGGGCTACAACAGAGAGAATTTTTTAGAATAAAGGACCATAATAATAGTTTTCAGGGATGTATTTCGGATATGACTGAGTCCCATGCGCACAAAGAAAAGCCAGGCTGTGAAGTAAGTGCTCAGTCATTGTAGGTCAGTTCCAAAAAACCAGTGTATGCAAAACGTCATAAAAAGTGTAACTCAAACAATTTTGATTCATGCAAAATGGTAAATAAAAAGATGGGATAACACCCTTAAAGTTGTTGTTGTTGTTGTCTTCAGTCCTGAGACTGGTTTGATGCAGCTCTCCATGCTACTCTATCCTGTGCAAGCTTCTTCATCTCCCAGTACTTATTGCAAACTACATCCTTCTGAATCTGCTTAGTGTATTCATCTCTTGGTCTCCCTCTACGATTTTTACCCTCCACGCTGCCCTCCAATGCTAAATTTGTGATCCCTTGATGCCTCAGAACATGTCCTACCAACCGGTCCCTTCTTCTTCTCAAGTTGTGCCACAAACTCCTCTTCTCCCCAATTCTATTCAATACCTCCTCACTAGTTATGTGATCTACCCATCTAATCTTCAGCATTCTTCTGTAGCACCACATTTCGAAAGCTTCTATTCTCTTCTCCCTTAAAGTTAATGCACTTAAATGTGCAATATCTCAGAAAGAAACTAGACATTCTACAAATATTCATGGAGGAACACTTGCCACATGTACTAGTAATAACAGAACATGGGCTAAAATTCAGTGAAATAATATACTATAGATCAGAAGGTTACTTACTAGCAAGTAGTTATTGTGGGCAAAACCATAAAGGTGGTGGTGTGGCAATTTATGTTAATAAGGATGTAGAAGCTAAAAAAAATTCCTTTCTTGAACACCACACCAAAGAAGGATCAATTGAAATGACAGGTATTGCACTCCACAGTAATGATCTTAAGTTACCAAAGCGTAATGTGATTGGAGTGTATAGGCCACTAAATGCTGATGTAATGCTGTTTAAGGAGAAAATTAGTAGTGTTGCTGGTCAGGCTGGTTCTAATGACCTTACTATATTAGGTGACTTTAATATAGATGAAAACTCAAATAGTATAGTAAACTTGAAACTCATTGATGTACTGACCTCATACAACCTTGTAAATATAGTGAACTCTGACACCAGAGTGACGGACACATTTTCCACTAGAATAGATTATGCTATAATCAACAAAGATGTTATAGATAAGGTAAATTACAGTAACTTAGATTTTCTTTATTCTGACCACTTCTGTCAGGTGATAGAGTACAAAAATTCAGTTGTGCCTAAAATAACAAAAATTGTGC
Organism: Schistocerca gregaria; assembly: GCF_023897955.1. Classification (NCBI taxonomy): domain Eukaryota; kingdom Metazoa; phylum Arthropoda; class Insecta; order Orthoptera; family Acrididae; genus Schistocerca; species Schistocerca gregaria. The sequence continues at coordinate 892,781,732 of NC_064920.1, forward strand.
TACAGAAACGAATGCAGAATACCTCAAATATCAATGCTCTTAAAGACAAACTAGCGAATGAAATATGGGATTCTGTGTACCAGGTAAAAGGGTCAGATGAGAAATGGAATGAATTCTACTCAACCCTATTGCATCATTATGAATATAGTTGTCCAGTCAGAGAAATCCAGAAGGTAGTTAAACACTGTCAAAATGGAAGTAATCCTAGACTAAAACTCCCAACAAATCTGATTAGGCTCAGGCAGAAAGTACATGATCTAAACCAGTTTTATAAAGCTACTACTATGCAGGTTTTCAAGGAAAAATACAATAGCGCCAAGCAAACTTTTGAAACTGAAATTGTCAATCTAAGGAAGCAAATTAACAGCAAAACAATAGAACAGTCTGACAACATAAGCAAAGCATCTTGGAAGCTGATTGACAAATACCGAAAAGGTCCCAACAAGATGAACATGGAACCACTCAGCATAAGACATGATGGTAACATTATAAAAAACCCAGATACTATATGTAATATTCTTAATAACTGCTACATTTCTGGTGAACAATCGACACATATTACAGATTCACAGATAGAGATCTGGTGCCATCTCACCCAGTGTACTGAATTTGAATTTGTGGAACTGAATGGGCAGGAGGTTCACAGGGCAATATACATGCTAAAGAAAAAAATTAGCTGGATGGGATGGCATATCCAGTGCTATTACTAAAGCATGCTTAAAAGAAATTTTTAAACCTCTTACTTACCTGATTAATTGCAGCATTAGAGAAAACATATATCCAACAGTTCTAAAAATGAGTGTACTGAAACCAGTGTATAAAAAGGGAACTAAGGAAGAAGTCTCCAACTCTAGACCAATATCATTAATTCCCACTTTTAGTAAGATATTTGAAAGCATTATCCTTTCTCAGCTAAATGCCTTTTTCACAAAACATAAACTGCTTGTAGATTCGCAGCATGGCTTCAGAAAAGAGCTAAGTACAACCACAGCAGTTACATAGTTCTACCATGAAGTTTACTGTCTGTCGGACCAGAAGATGCAGATTGCAGGTATATTTTTGGATTGACAAGAGCATTTGATATGGTAAACCATAGTATTGGGGATCAAGCCATGAATCTTCTAACCACGTACCTGTTGAATCGTAAGCAAATCACTAAATTGTCATACAAACGAGATAATAAAATCATGAACTCCCAGTCCAACAGTGAACCTGTATTACAAGGTGTACCACAGGGCTCAATCCTTCGACCCTTTCTCTTCCTTAGATATATTAACGACGTTGCACAACCCATTAACTCCCATATTGTAAGCTATGCAGATGACATGTCAATCTTATTCTATGGGAATGAATCTAAAGAGCTAGGATCTCTTACTACTAGTGGTGTAACAGAAGTAACAAAATACTTCAGTGATCAGGGACCCAAGGTGAATGTCACCAAATCTCAACTACTGACATTTAAAACAGGCAGTTCTCATCACAACAACATGAATAGTGTGTGTAATATCTCTGAACAGAAAATGGTAACTGTAAATTCCTGGGTGTATATGTTGATGAAAATTTGTGGTGGACATACCACATTAATTTCGTGTGCGGAAAAGTCAGTAGTGCCATATATCTCCTCAGCCAGCTCGCAAAGATAGTTCCTAGCCAAGCACTGAAATTAGTATATTATGGAACACTTTACCCCTTTCTCAATTACAGAATTGAACTATGGGGCTGTGCAACTGATATTCATTTAAAAAGAATACTACTACTACAGAAAAGAGCAATAAGATTTATACATGGGATGGGACATAGAGATTCATGTCGTGAAGTGTTTGTGCAGCACGAATATCTGACAATATATTCTTTGTACATCTTCAAAAGAGTTGTATTTTTTATAAGTCAACCAACAGAAGCTATCAAGGGCAGTGATGTACATGATCACAACACTAGAACAAAGTGTAACTATTTCCGTAACAGAACAATGTTAAAAATGACTGATAGAAGCACATATATCAGTGGTTTGATTTGTTATAACAAGCTACCAAACTCTCTATGAACATACACGGGAAATGTTTTTAAAACAAAATTAAAATCTTTTCTAATAGAAAAATGTTTATATTCTTTCAATGAATTTTAAGATACTGATTGTAACCTGAGGCATTAGCATATCAGTTGTAATGCAATAAATGTAAAAAATAGACATAAGAAGCAACAGCTACAGAATATAGTGTATTTTATAAGTAGAAATATAACCGTAGTATTAAGTCTGATGTTTGCGATAGCCATCATTACAATGGCTCCTTGTACAGAAAATGTAAATAAATAAATTTTTTCAAGCTGATACTCTACTGGTCTCTCTGACTGGCAGATCAGTTCATGTCTCTTGTGCTGTATTTCATCACTTGTTACCAGCATAGTACTTTTCAACAGAACAGTAAATCACAAATGTGGTGTTCCATATTTGTGACACTTTGATCAATTAGTAAGACAATCATAAACTTACAAATGTTTTCTGTGAGAAGATGTGGTAAGCCATCACATGTGATGCACTGGAGATAAATTTTCATTTTCTTTTAAAGGAGTTTGTTTATGGTCACTTCACTCCTCAGATCTGTCCCCTCTCCAAGACAGTTACACATTGTTCCACAAAAGCCTAGTTACAAAATTTCAGAACCATTATGAAGTGGAGATATTCCTCAGCACCTCTAGGGATCATGAAAATAAGATTAGACTAATTGAGAAGCTCCAAATGCAATTAGAAAAGAAGAAATCCTAACATATGGTAATGCTATATTCACCAAAATAAATTTGGCACCTAAAATAAAAGTAGCAGGAAATGAACTATCTACCACAAAATGTAGTTTCTGTGTAGAGGTGGCACACTTGCACGCAGCAAGTGTCTTGTCCCAGGGCGAATTATACTACAACAAAAATAATGTTGGCAACACAATTAACAACCATTTAATAATGTATATTATATAAATACTCATCTTTAATGTGATGATGATGATGCAAAACCATGGCACTGACATTATAGTTCTGAACTCTAGTCTGAACTTAATCCCATGAACAATGACTAACTAATCTAATTGTGGTTCTAGTCTGGCTCTGCTGTCTGTGACAATATCTAAAACTTGTCTCTGTTAATAACACACAATGTAACACTCAGAGTATATTGTGGCACCATTTAATGATAGTGCCCAATGATAATTGCTGGCAATTTTATTTTCTGACCACTGGGCTGTGGCATACTTGCCAGTGGATCTGCCATCTCTTTTAAGAAATGCTTAAACGAAAGTGGTTAAAGTTTTAAAGTTCTGTGCCTTGTCCAATGTTTTCACCAAGATTTTAGGAAGAGGGTCTTAATTTGTTCACAGAGTGACTGTCTTGTCCATATTTTATGTAAGTGGCAAGCCAGTGACAATTTCCTGTGGCATCCTTGATGCTCATTTCTCACTTTCTTACGTTTTATTTTCTTATACAGCATTTTTATTCTTCCCTCTTTCTTTGCTCGTATGCTTCCATTTTACTAAGTTAGCTATAGGTCCACTTTTATCTGATATTGGCGGAAGAATGTTTGCTTACAAACTATTTTTCCAGTGTCAGATGTAATCAAGATGTGATACCTGTTATAAGCACATTCTGTGACATCAGTGCATAACTATGGTGGAGGGATATGACTTATGGAAGAAGCAAAATATGTTCCTCGTTATTTTCACTATGAGACGCCTAACTTTGAGTAAGTAGCTCCATGTTGGAGGCTGGCCTGCCAAATAGCACGCTCTATGTATATAGATGTGTACTATATTTGATGACAGACACAGCAAGTGCCATGCTAATTGCTTTGATGACTACACCTCAAAGTGATTTTCTGACTATTTATGTAAATAAAGTTGTGAGACATGCAGAAAGGAATGTGTATCTGATTAAGTTTCATATAAATAACTGAATTACTATGCCATAGTTAGAAGGAATCTCTTATATTTATTAATGCATAGTTAATTGCGTGGAATTACTTGAAATGAAATTTCATAGTAGTAAAGAATCAAGTGTTTATTGTGAACTACACTCCTGGAAATTGAAATAAGAACACCGTGAATTCATTGTCCCAGGAAGGGGAAACTTTATTGACACATTCCTGGGGTCAGATACATCACATGATCACACTGACAGAACCACAGGCACATAGACACAGGCAACAGAGCATGCACAATGTCGGCACTAGTACAGTGTATATCCACCTTTCGCAGCAATGCAGGCTGCTATTCTCTCATGGAGACGATCGTAGAGGTGCTGGATGTAGTCCTGTGGAATGGCTTGCCATGCCATTTCCACCTGGCGCCTCAGTTGGACCAGCGTTCGTGCTGGACGTGCAGACCGCGTGAGATGACGCTTCATCCAGTCCCAAACATGCTCAATGGGGGACAGATCCGGAGATCTTGCTGGCCAGGGTAGTTGACTTACACCTTCTAGAGCACGTTGGGTGGCACGGGATACATGCGGACGTGCATTGTCCTGTTGGAACAGCAAGTTCCCTTGCCGGTCTAGGAATGGTAGAACGATGGGTTCGATGATGGTTTGGATGTACCGTGCACTATTCAGTGTCCCCTCGACGATCACCAGAGGTGTACGGCCAGTGTAGGAGATAGCTCCCCCCACCATGATGCCGGGTGTTGGCCCTGTGTGCCTCGGTCGTATGCAGTCCTGATTGTGGCGCTCACCTGCACGGCGCCAAACACGCATACGACCATCATTGGCACCAAGGCAGAAGCGACTCTCATCGGTGAAGACGACACGTCTCCATTCGTCCCTCCATTCACGCCTGTCGCGACACCACTGGAGGCGGGCTGCACGATGTTGGGGCGTGAGCGGAAGACGGCCTAACGGTGTGCGGGACAGTAGCCCAGCTTCATGGAGACGGTTGCGAATGGTCCTCGCTGATACCCCAGGTGCAACAGTGTCCCTAATTTGCTGGGAAGTGGCGGTGCGGTCCCCTACGGCACCGCGTAGGATCCTACGGCCTTGGCGTGCATCCGTGCGTCGCTGCGGTCTGGTCCCAGGTCGAAGGGCACGTGCACCTTCCGCCGACCACTGGCGACAACATGATGTACTGTGGAGACCTCATGCCTCACGTTTGAGCAATTCGGCAGTACGTCCACCCGGCCTCCGCATGCCCACTATACGCCCTCGCTCAAAGTCCGTCAACTGCACATACGGTTCACGTCCACGCTGTCGCGGCATGCTACCAGTGTTAAAGACTGCAATGGAGCTCCGTATGCCATGGCAAACTGGTTGACACTGACGGCGGCGGTGCACAAACGCTGCGCAGCTAGCGCCATTCGACGGCCAACACCGCTGTTCCTGGTGTGTCCGCTGTGCCGTGCGTGTGATCATTGCTTGTACAGCCCTCTCGCAGTGTCCAGAGCAAGTATGGTGGGTTTGACACACCGGTGTCAATGTGTTCTTTTTTCCATTTCCAGGAGTGTATTTATGAGTCTTTTAAATGACTGTCTATATCATGTTTTGAGAAACCACTAACACCACACTCTTTCTGTTTAAAGTGAATGATTGTGCTCTTAAAAGCCAGGATGAGATCGCTGATAATGCCAAACTTATTCATTTTTCTCATATACTTGTACTAAAATTTCACTGTTGTGTAGGAATTAACCTTTTTCTATGCAGTATAAAAACAAATTCAGAGGTCCTCAGCAGGTGCCATACTCAAAACTTGAGTAGATCAGTGTTCTATCACATGCTGTTTTGTGAAAAGTTTTGAACTACTGATGTGTGCAATTGCTACATAATTAGGAATTTTTTGTTTATATCAATCTTCTAAAGTTAAGTCTTCCTGCTGCATAAATCAATCTTTTGGAATTAGAATAAATGACTGGATGGAAAGATAGATCTTACACATTTCTAACTGGCTGTGATGTAGTTAAAATATTTTGATCAGAACATCTTCATTTTCAGGAGAAATACTGTAAAAACTGCTTCATTTAATCAGATACTCTTCATTTCATTATTTTGTTTTTAGTGTCTGTGCTTTTCATGCTCTTAGGAAAATTCATTGGATTTTAATACCAACTGGTTCAGTTTACCTTCAGTTGTCTTACTGTTAATGTTAGCGCATTTCCTCCTGTTGCACTCTGCGTTGTTGCAAGCATCTTCAGTGCTAGATGGAAGGGTTTGTGTGTTTGAACGAAGCTGAACATTATGCTGACAGTGGTATAGCAACTGACAGCATCACCCTAGATGGACAGGCCTCAGCAGAGAAGCTAGGCTGTGTCCCACAGAATCAAAATCAGAATCACAATTTTTATTATCCCATAACATACAAAGTCAAGTCACAGATCTGATGTACTGGGGACTCGCAAACATTACACTGAATGGAAAGTGTGTACCAAGTATTTTCATTTGCCAAAGGTCAAATCAGTATTAGTGAGATACATGCCTGATACTTGGGCCCCTGGGGCTTGACTCTAATGAATATCATCAACACTCTAATGCTTCGTGTATGCCTCACCAGCAACTTTAAGGCATGGTGCTGGAATTCTGTTTGCACTCAGGAATGTAAATCCTGACTTAACTACCAGACTGTAAGAATAATATGAGGCTCTATAAAAAAACTCATCCTCAAGGTGTGGCATATGGTGAACAGGTGAATGGCTGATGGAGCTAAACAGCAACTAACGAGCAATCTCAGTGCACCTGCTGCACCCAATTGCACTGGTTAGTTAGATATGCAGACCTGTGTCTGGATAGATATCAAGATTCCTAGCACCTCATTCAAACAATATGACTTTCATCAATTCCAGTAACAATATTCCCTGTTGATTGGGTGAATCATTAGGCTACAAATAGAGCCCCACTTTTAGGATACTTTGCACTCCATGTCGTCAAATAGAGGCACACTTTTAGGATACTTTGGACTCCATGTCTTCGAAATGGCACTTCATCAGTGTCACATCATGCAAATGAAAGTAGCAGATCATACACAAAAGTACACAGTGTGTTTTTAGTAATTAAGAAACTAGAAGCATCTTTTGATAAATCATTACCCTTCAGTTTTGAGAAACACTTTAAATAGATAACAAGAACTTTAAAGCAATGTAGAGGTTTCAGTATCAAATTGAGTAGACTAGAGTATGTCTTGTCCACACAAAATATAAAAAAATACATGAACTGAACACATAAGTATGAAACACGTATGGAGGGGCCAAAAAGTATTGTATAGGCCATAGAACATGCTATCTTCTCAATATCATTTTCCTGAGTCATGAATAAAACTGACTCATACAAATTCTTCTTCATAGACTGACTTCATCATGTCAACTATCAGCAATTTCACCTGAAGAAGATTACCCAAGGTAAAGATAAGTAACGCTTTAAAATCTGAGTGATGAATAATTATGACAAAAATGCTGCACAGAACCAGTCACCCTCCAGGCAAAATAAACACACAAATAATATGTCCTTAAGGTTAGTTCTACCTGCATAAACCATGGACCTTGCTGTTGGCAGGTTGGCTCGCATGACTCAGCAATGCAGATAGCCGTACCTTATATGCAACAAGATTGGAGGTCAGACAAATATGTGGTTCCTGAAGAGGGGCAGCAACCTTTTCAGTAGTTTCAGGAGCAACAGTTTGGATGATCAAGAGATCTGGCCTAGTAGCACTGACCAAAATGGCCTTGCTGTGCTGGTTCTGTGAACAGCTGAAAGCAAGGGGAAACTACACCCATAACTTTCCTGGGGGAATGCAGCCATACTATGTGGTTCAATGATGATGGCACCCTCCTGGGCAAAGTATTTCAGAGGTAAAATAGCCCTCCCATTTGGATCTCTACACAGCAACTACTCAGGAGGATGTTGTCATCAGAAAAAAAAAAACTGGCATTCTACGTATTAGATCCCTTAATCGGGCAGGTAAGTTAGAAAATGTCAAAAGAGAAATGGATAGATTGAAGTTAGATATAAGTGAGAATTAGTGAAATTTGGTATCAGTAGGAACAGGACTTCTGGTCGAGTGACATCAGGAATATAAATACAATATCAAATAGAGGTTGTGCAGGGGTAGGTTTAATAATGAATAAGAAAATAGGAATGTGTGTAAGCTACTATGAACAGCTTAGTCAACACATTATCATACCCATGATAGACACAAAGCCCACACCCACCACAGTAGAACAAGTTTATATGACAACTAGCTCTGCATATAATGAAGAGATTGAAGAAATATCTGATGAAATAAAAGAAATTATTCAGACAGATAAGGGAAATGAAAATTTAATTGTGATGGGGGCTGGAATTTGATAGCAGGAAAAGGAGAGAAGGAAAAATTGTATGTGAATATAGACTATGGGAAAGGAATGAAAGAGGAAACTGCCTGGTTGAATTTTGCACAGAGCATAATTTAATTATTGCTAACACATAGTTTAAGCCCAGACTGTTTTACATTCCAGGCAACTGCAGCTGTTAATAGGCACGATGTTAGAAAGAACTTCACTTACAGCTGGTAAAATTGCTGTTTATTAAAACACTACCAGTTTTATGGCTTCAAGCCACATCATCAGGTGAACAACATTAAAAGATCATATTCATCCCCATTGCTCCTATACTATGTTGAGCGACCCTCTTTGTCATTCAGGTGGGCTGCTTTTTCCTTGCCCTGCACTGAGCTGCCCTGCTGTCACACTGATGCAGGCAAATTTTAAAGAATGGAGCACATCTTCATTACCTTTCCCTCACCATAGTATTGATGATATTATCTGAATAGTAAATTTTGACTAGGTACAATGGGTATACCTATGATCTTTTAGTGTTGTTCACCGGATGCTGCTGCTTGAAGCTACAAATGCAGCTGTTCTAATAAATAGCAACTTTACCAGCTGTAATTGGAATTCTTCCTAATATCACGTGGTTTAAGAATCATGAAAAAGGGCAGTGTATGTGGAGGAGACCTGGAGACACTGGAAGGTTCCAGATTGATTATATAATGGTAAGACAGAGATTTCAGAATCAGATTTTAAATTTTAAGACGTTTCCAGGGGCAGATGTGGGCTGACCACAATTTATTGGTTATGAACTGTAGATTAAAACTAAAGAAATTGCAAAAAGATATGAAATCAAGGAGATGGGACCTGGGTATGTTGAAATAATGAGAGGTTGTTGCAAACGTCAGTGGGAGCATTGGGCATTAATTGACTAGAACAGGGGAAAGGAATACAGTAGAAGACAAATGGGTAGCATTAAGATTTGAAATAGTGAAGGCAGCAGAGGTTCATATAGGTAAAAAGAAAACACGGCCTAGTAGAAATCCTTGGATAACACAAGATATATTGATGTAAATAAAATAGAAAGAAACTTCCACATGGGAAAAATATATTAAAAACAAAGATTCCAAGACTTACCAAGCGGGAAAGTGCCGGCAGACAGACACAATGAACAAAACACACAAACACACACACAGAATTACTAGCTTTTGCAACCGATGGTTGCTTCTTCAGGAAGGAGAGGGAAAGACGAAAGGATGTGGGTTTTAAGGGAGAGGGTAAGGAGTCATTCCAATCCCGGGAGCAGAAAGACTTCCCTTAGGGGGAAAAAAAGGACAGGTGTACATTCGCACACACACACACACACACACACACACACACACACACACACACACACACACACACATATCTACACCTGTCCTTTTTTTCCCCCTAAGGGAAGTCTTTCCGCTCCTGGAATTGGAATGACTCCTTACCCTCTCCCTTAAAACCCACATCCTTTCGTCTTTCCCTCTCCTTCCTGAAGAAGCAACCATCAGTTGTGAAAGCTAGTAATTCTGTGTGTGTGTTTGTGTGTTTTGTTCATTGTGCCTGTCTGCCGGCGCTTTCCCGCTTGGTAAGTCTTGGATACAAGATATATTGAATTTAACTGCTGAAAGGAGAAAATTTAAAAATGCAGCAAATGAAGCAGGCAAAAGGGAGTGCAAATGTCTAAAAAATGAGACTGGCAGGAAGTGTAAACTGGCTAAGCAGGAATGGCTAGAGGACAAAAGTAAGGATATAGAGGCATATATCACTTGGGTAAAGATAGATACTACCTACAGGAATACCAAAGAGGCTTTTGGAGAAAAGAGAAGCAGCTGCATGAATACCAAGAACTCAGATGGAAAGTCAGTCATAAGCAAAGAAGCAAAATCTGAAAGGTGGTAGGAGTATATAGAGAGTCTGTGAGACAGAAATGAACTTGCAGGCAACATTATAGAAACAGAGGAGGACTTAAATAAAGAGGAGATGGAAGACATGATACTGTGACGAGAAGATGAAGTTGTCAGACTTACTGATAGCCTTGAAAGGGCCAGCCATGATGAAAGTCTTTCATTTGGTGTTTAAGATATACGAGACAGGTGACATACCCTCAGACTTCAAGAACCTTGTAGTAAGTACAATTCCAAAGAAAGCACGTGCTGACAGGTGTGTATATTATTGAACTATCTGTTTAATAAGTGATTGTTACAAAATACTGACACAAATTCTTTACAGAAAAATGGAAAAAACTGGTAGAAACTGAACTGGGGCAAGATGAGCTTGGATTCCAAAAAAATGTCGGCACATACAAGACAATGCAGACTACCTATGAGTTATCTTAGGAGATAGGTTAAGGAAAATGTAAAATACAGGTAGTGAAAAGCTATTTTAGAACTTGTACAGAAACCAGGGGCATGAGAAAGAAGCAACAGTTGAGAAGGAACTAAGACAGGGTTGTAGCTTATGCCTGATACTTTTTCAATCTGTATGCTGAACAAGCAGTAAAGGAAACTGAAGAAGATTCTGGAGATGGAGGAGAAATAATAATAACAATAATAATAATAATAATAGCTTTATTCAACACTGAATGGCACATTGCACATGTACAAAGAAACAATAATGATTAAAGTTATTTGTTCAATACACAAGACACATTCTTCTGAATACGTCATTAATTTACAACAAAATTACAGCAAGATGTCTACTGATTTCTATTCACTTAATTTCACAAAGCATTTGTTGTTCATCATATTAGTATGGTACTCTTCTAATGTGTAGAAAGGGTGTTTTACTAAAAATTTCTTAAGCTGATGTTTCAGTTTAGTTGTAGGAAGAGCCATGACTGCACTAGGCAGTGCATTAGTTAATTTTATACCTGCGTACTGAGGCCCCTTTTCATAAAGTACTGTTCTGTGGCTGCCAATGTAAAATCTTTCTTTCTTTATAGTATTGTACTGGTGGGAATCTGAATAAGTGTTTGGGTGCAGTCTTTTCACAAGCAATATGGCTTTTAGAATGTTTGCGTTTATAACAGTTAACACTCCTGTTTTTGGAAACAAGTTGTGACAAGATTTCCTATGTTTTGCTCCACAGATTATTCTCTCACCCCTTTTTTTGAAGAATGAGTAGCTCATCTAGATTATCTTTGGTTGTTGCCCCCCAAATTTCAATACTGTAGTTCAAGCGAGAGGAGGATAGAGCATGGTATACAGTCTTTAGGACTACAGTGTATTTACAGAACTTGCTAATAGTACTGATTGCAAATATATTTTTTGACAACTTAGTTGTTAGGAAGTCAATATGTGTGTCCCATTTCAGGTTGCTATGGATTGTTACGCCAAGGAATTTTACACTAGACTCATTCTTTACCAATGCGTTGCCAATGTATAATTTAATTTCATTATTCAAATTACTTTTGTTAAACTCCATCAAACATTTTTTACTGGTGCTTACATTTAAGTGGCTTTCACTAAAAAACTGAACAATTTATTTTGTCACATTATTACACTCGGCCTCTAGTTCATTACGTGATTCCTTTTTACACACAATGAAGTGTCATCAGCATACAGAACCATTTTGGAATTTATAGTACAGTATTTAATATCATTTACATAGATCAAGAACAGAAGGGGGCCGAACACCAAGCCCTAGGGCACACCATATTTTATGTAAGTGATCTCTGATTTGTAGACACCACTTTCCATTGTAGAGACGATATTTTATGTAAGTGATCTCTGATTTGTAGACACCACTTTCCATTGTAGACACCATATTCTGTGTAAGTGATCTCTGATTTGTAGATACCACTTTCCATTTTAAGCAGAACAAACTGTCTTCTATTGCTCATATAACACTTTATTAGGTCATAAGCACTGCCTCTAACGCACATATTCCATAGCTTGTCTAATAGGATGCCAACATTCACACAATCAAAGGCTTTTTCCAGGTCCAGGTATACACCTGCCACATGTTCCTTGCCTTTGATACCCCATAACACCTCTTCAATTAGTTGAATAGCTGCCGTGATAGTTGATTTACCTTTTAGGAATTCGTTTTGATTTTCAAACATCAGGTTGTGTTTGTTAAGAAAGTTTATAATCCTGTCATATATAACTTTCTCAACTATTTTGGAAAAGACAGGAAGGGTTGAGACTGGTCTGTAGTTTTCGTTTTTTTTTTTTTTTTTTTTTGTCACCTTTTTTAAAAATGGGTGTTACCTGTGCTATTTTTAGCCTGTCTGGAAAGATGGCTGATTCTATTATATTGTTGACTGCTACAGGCAGAGGTACTGAGACATTTTGGATACCGGCTTTTAAAACATTAATAAATGGTTCATCAGTCGCCTAGAACTTAGAACTAATTAAACCTAACTAACCTAAGAACATCACACACATCCATGCCCGAGGCAGGATTCGAACCTGTGACCGTAGCGGTCGCTCGGTTCCAGACTGCAGCGCCTAGAACCGCACGGCCACTCCAGCCAGCTAAAACATTAATATTTAGGCCATCATGCCCAGCTTAATTAGAGGGTTTTAGAGACCTAATGATGTCCATTATATCTGCACAGTTTGTGTGGGCTAGATATATACTATGATCACATGTATTATCTTTAAAACTGTTGTGCATGTTTTTAGGTTTGTCATTTATGGCTTCCCCTTCAGAAGAAAAATATTCATTAAAAATATTTACAATTTCCGGTTGGTCTTTCATGAGGATGCCATTATGGTTAATAGTAAAGTCCATACAGAATTTGACATTGCAGGTTCTAAAACTGTTTATGACTGCCCAGATGCCAAAGACTCTGAGGTTTGCCGATGACATTGTAATTCTGTCAGTGACAGCAGAGGGCTTGGAAGAGCAGTTAAATGAAATGGATAGTGTCTTGAGAGATGGGTATAAGATGAACATCAACAAAAGCAAAACAAGGATAATGGAATGTATTCGAACTAAATCAGGTGATGCTGTGGGAATTAGAGTAGGAAACGAGGCACTGAAAGTAGTAGATGGGTTTTGCTACTTGGGCTGCAAAATACCTGATGATCAAAGAAATGAGGGTAAAAACTAGGCTGGCAATGGGAAGAAAAGAATTTCTAAAGAAAATAATTTTGTTACCATAAAATATAGATTTAAGTGTTAGAAAGTCTTTCCTGAAAGTAATTGTATGGATTGTAGCCATGTATGGAAGTGAGACAGGGACGATAAACAGTCTAGACAAGAAAACAATAGATGATTTTGAAATGAAGGCTTGGAACAAGTAGAGCAATGCCACATTTTCTCTCAACTTAGTTGATATTTCCCCATCATTGCTGGGTGCAAAATTATCCAATATTTCCGTTAGTTTCTCATATTAGGCTACAGATAGCATCACAGGTAATCAAGCTCATTATTGTTGCAAAGAGATCACACTAAATATTTCAGCAAAAGTAACCAAAGCCATAAAATTTCACAAAATGGCTTCACCTGACTGTAGCAGTGGAAAGACATCAGTACAGAAAGAGGTTTGTATTTCAGGAACATCTAGTGATTCAGAAATGCTCTACCATTCTGAAGATGAATATACTCCTCGCACATCTGAAGAAGAATCTTCTGAGAAAGAGTCATCTGTGGTATGTATTACATATTCTTTGATGTTGTGGCATAGCACTGCACTGCTGAAATACTTGCACAGTTAATGCTACATAGTGTACTACAACCAAAATAATTTATTTGACCTTTATGGAATGTGTAGGTAATGTGTTTAGTACATTAGGAGGTGCATATTTGTACATTAAGCTTGTACAGCATGATAGATTAAACATAGGCCTTGTAATTCTCGAATAAGTACCACAATATTCTTCAGTAGGCATAGCAGTATACTGTCGAAATTTTGTCTGATGTATTTTGTAGTTTCTCAAGGTCAAGTTTTAATTGCTATGCAGCAATAATAACCACATGCAGATTGTTGAAGTCTGTTTTACTTACTAATTGTCACAAAATCTTCATGAAATATAATAAATCTTAAAACTGTTATGCTGTACCATTTAACCTATATTTTTGTGGCCTTTTTATAGGAATAATCGAAGTAGAGAAATTCATTTCAGGAAGAGGATGAAACTACCATTATACCAACAATCACAACACCTATGAAGATTAAGAAAGCTTGTTGGAGAAACAGAAATCCAAATAGTACCCAAAAAATGAAGAGATAAGTAAGAAGGAACAAATATTCTCCCTTCGTCAGTGACAGTACAAAAAAGAGTTACTCAGCAAAGAAGCTGTGACCTAACTGTAAATGCAAAAAGCTGTGCTGGGTATTAACAGCAAATAAAGCTTCCATGGTTTTTAATTCTTTTTGGAATATGTCTAATTTCAACACACAAAATGAGTACTGCAATTACAAGGAAGTATGTAAAAAAGTGTAAGCATGCCAATGAATCTGGAAGAAGCTTTACACATTTGTATTCAGTAAATGTTTCAGGAAAACATGTAGATATTTGTCATTATCAGTTTTCATCCTTGTGTGGCTGACACAGTAATGGAGGACTGTTGGAAATATTCAGCAAATGGTAGTAATAACAAGTTCTGTGTGAACTGATGGAAGAGGAAGGTATTCAAACAGGCAAAACAAGAATTCTGACTAGCATGTGGAGAACGTTAGGGCCAATATTCACCTTATTCCAAAATACCAGTCACATTATTCACTAAGCCAAAATGCAACTAAAGTTTATCTAAACTATGACTTAACCATACAGTCTTTTTACATAGACTATTATGTACCACAGTGCAATGAAAGTGGTCTTGAAACTGTCAATGCTGACAAATACAGACGTATATTTTTTACGGAGTTCAACATTGGATTTAAGATTTCCCAGTTGCATATATGCAAGACACATGATAAGTTAACCATAGCAAAAGAAAATGCCAACAATATATTAAACAACCTTAAACTTCAAAAGTTTGAAGCCAAACACAAAACACATTTACTCAGAGCAGAGGGAATGAAGAATCTTCTACGACAGCGAGTTAAAGAAGCAGAGGAAAGCACTGAATTACATGTGATAAGTATGGATCTTCAATAAGCGCTTCCTACTCCTATGTTGACATCCAGACTGACATTCTACAAATGCTAATTGTTGACTTTTAACTTTGGTGTCCATAACTGTGCTAAAGAGGAGGGGTACATGTTCCTGTGGAATGAGAAAGTGGCAAAGCATGGTATTGACAAAATTGTTAGTGGTTTTATGAAGTACTTTCAAATCAGCAATGCCAACAATGTAAAGAATCTTGTTGTGTTTTCAGACAACATGCACGAGGCAGAACAAGAATTGTACATTATGGCTTTCTAACACCACCTAGAAACCGGTGGTCAATTTCATTTTGTGTAGCACTGCATTCTTATCCCAGGCCACACTTTTCTGCCTTCCGACAGGGATTTTTCTAGAATCAAGAAGTTCAAGAGAGCTGATTGCGGAAATGTGTATACCACTAATGATCGGAAAGATATTATTTCAAAAAGCTGCAAGAAGAAACCATCCAAAGTCAACAGTATGGAGAAACAATATATTTTTAATGCAACTGGCTGCTTTTTCAGCAAAATACAGAAGAGGAAAACTGCTGATGACAAAATGCCTCTTAAGTTTGCCAACGTTCGTGGTTTCAAATTCCTGAGTGAAACACTGGGAACAATGTATGTGAAATTTTTTGTGCATGGTGAAGCAGCTCCATTCACAATTGTGAAGCAAGGACAGCCAACAGATGTTCAGCTCATTCAGAAGTACATGGAACCAATTCCGGCCCACTCAAAGAAGTTTTAGCATTTCCAAGATCTACCCCAGTCCATCCCACTGGTGCACCAGTCATTTCATAACAGAATGAAGTGCAAAGAGATGGGAGGCATAGAAAGTGGTGATGATTATGACTGTCCTCCAAATGTTGACTGAACAGTTTGTGCTTATCATCGAGAAAGAATATTTTCATTTGCTTGACATTTGTGTCATATATCACATTAATAAATATGTCTGCTTGTGTCTGTGTATGTGCGGATGGATATGTGTGCGTGTGTGTGTGTGTGTGTGTGTGTGTGTGTGTGTGCGCGCGAGTGTACACCTGTCCTTTTTTTCCCCCTAATGGAAGTCTTTCCGCTCCCGGGATTGGAATGACTCCTTACCCTCTCCCTTAAAACCCACGTCCTTTCGTCTTTCCCTCTCCTTCCTGAAGAAGCAACCATCGGTTGCAAAAGCTAGTAATTCTGTGTGTGTGTTTGTGTGTTTTGTTCTTGTGCCTGTCTGCCGGCGTTTTCCCGCTTGGTAAGTCTTGGAATCTTTGTTTTTAATATATTTTTCCCATGTGGAAGTTTCTTTCTATTTTATTTAAAACACACTTTTATTATATATTGAGAAATACTTAGTATGTAATAGATAATAATTAATAAATGTCATTCTTTACTGACATATTGTGTCAAGTTCTGAGGCAACAAAGTGCTAAGACACGAATTTTCATGGATGCCTTAATTTAATTGATATTTATGTAAGGTTTTTAAGATATACATGCCATTATCCAAACTGAAAACATGTAATAACTGACATAAACCACCATAAGTAAAGGTATGTAAAGTAAAATATGAAAGTCTGATTTACAGCATTTTTTTAAACTTTAAAATGCATTTTTCTCAGAAAAATAAAAGTGTGACATAGCACTGTCTTGCTCTGACCCAATCAGATGAGGTGCTACAGAATAATGTTTAAGATTAGATGGGTAGATCACATAACTAATGAGAAGGTACTGAACAGAATTGGGGAAGAATGAAATTCCTGGCACAACCTGACTAGAAGAAAGGATCAGTTGATATGATACATTCTGAGACATCAAGGGATTACCAATTTAGTAGCAGAGGGAAGTGTAGGATGAAAAAAGAGTAGAGGGAGACCAAGAGATGAATACAGTAAGCAGGTTCAGAAGGTGTGAGTTGCAGTAGTTATTCGAAGATGAAGAGGCTTGCGCAGGATAAAGTAACATGAAGAGCTGCATCAAACCAGTCTTGAGGCTGAAGACCACAACGACAACATTATTATTTAGTTAATTTCAGTTTTGTAAATCTTTGCTGTATCATAATGATATAGGATGAGTCACTTTACATTCACACAAAAAATTAATTTGCAAACAAGGCTACATGCTGACTATTTACAACTGGTTTTTAATTATACAAATGTGAGTTAGTGATTCCTATCCACCACCTTTTACACATAACAATAATAAAAATGAATTGAAATGATTGTATGGCATTGTTGGCCAGGAGGCCTTATCCAGGAGAAAATACTTCAATACATTATCAGATTTCATTTCATTGTCTGTCAGACATTGTATATGATTGGGTAAGTAATAAAAAGTTGTGGTTGCAGCACTGTGCCCCTCTTCTTGTGCTAAAGACAACCTTAATAAGGAGTAATGAATGTCATTTTTTTGATATTGTAATTATATACTCCATTGTTTCTTTTGAACTGCAATGGATTATTTAAATTTTTCAAAGGTTTTAGAGAAACTGATGCATGTCAGAATGGCTAAGCATCTCAGGGATCAAAATATCCTCAGCGATAGTAAGTGTGGATGTCAGAAAGGTTTGTCAAAAGAAGATGCAATATTTGCATTTTCTATCAAAGTCTTGAAGTATATCAACAAAAAACTAAAGGTGGTTGGGATTTTCTGTGAACTAACGAAAGTGTTTGACTGTGTCAGTCACCAGATTCCTCTAGAAAAAGCTGCACATCTCAATATAAGTGGTTAATCATGAAAATGGCTTGACTCGTACCTATCAAACAGCAAACAGAAAGTTGTAGTGGATAGTCAAAATGGAATACTATCATCTTCAGACTGGGGTACCATCACATATGGAGTGCCCCAGGGCTTAGTTCTGGGCCCCCCTACTTTTTATTATCTTTATAAATGATCTGCCTCTCTGTACGGAATATTGTAGATTCACCATTTTTGCTGATGACACTACACTATTTATTGGTAATACAGTACATAAACTGAGGCAACAGAAAATAATGTTTTAAGTGAAACAGTGAACTATTTTAACATTAGTGGCCTTTCTTTAAATTACACTAAAACAAACTACATTCAGTTGCACACAACATTGAAAGATGAAGAAACAGTATTAAAATAGGTGAGCAGGTGATAACTAGGGTGGATACCTCAAAATACCTGGGCTTGCATATTGACAGCAAACTGAATTGGTCAAACCACATCCTGGATCTATGCAAAAGATTGAGTTCAGCAACTAAGCATTACACATTGTTTCTTCTTATATAAGTATGGAAAGCACGAAGTCAGCCTATTATGGTTATTTTCATGCCATTATGGCATATGGAATTATATTTTAGGGTAATCAGTCACTGGATTAAAAAAAAGCACAGTGTGCACAAAAAAGTGCCATAATGACCATGTTTGGGGTCCATCATAGAGCCATATGCAGGAATCTTTTTAAGAAACATCCACTGTGCACTATATATTCTCTTTCATGTGCTTCATAAGGAAAGACAAATCTATTATTAAACTGAATAGTGAGTATCATAGTCATGAAATGAGAAGAAAACGTGATATCCGCTATGAATAGGCAAATGGTACACAAAGGAGTCCTTTTCACTGGTTGTAAGATTTTTAACACCTTCCCTTCAAGAACAAAGTGTATGGTAGAGGATGAGCTCTTGTTTAAAAACCTTTCAGGCAGTTCCTATTACAAGGATCATTTTATACAATAGAAGAGTTCCTGAACTACAATGTTTAACATTTTTTTTAATCGTTAAATGCAAATACATGCCCAAATCTACATTCATAATCCTGACTATTCTTTATTGTAAGTAAATCTTTTGCAATATTTATTGTCTGTAACATTTATTATTGATTTTCTGTATAGTACCAAAGTTACTGTTTACTGTAATAAGAAATCATTTTGTTTTGTTTTTATGTGCTACCATAGACCTCTGACATGTTCCATATCCTGTAATAATGTCACACCATGGATCACAATAACAAGAAACAAATAAACAAATAAAATACAGTAAGCTTCATGACACAATAAATATACTGTGAATCAGTAGCCAAAATATTTAACTCTATAAACAGATGTCCACAAGACAATCATGAGTGAGCACCAAATGTTATCCATACAGCATATTTTTGAGCAATGAAGATTTTCTTTCTTAAAGATGAGCCATTATTCCATAAGACATTATTTAATGAAAATGTGCAAAACATAACATAGGAATCACACAGCCATTCAGTTGCAAATAATTGTTTGATACATTGACTTAAGTTTTTAAGGATGTCTTCATCAGAATGAAACTGTAAAATTACATTGCAAGAAGCAGTGGTTGTAATTAAGATCAGATATGCTCAAATCAGAAAATAAAATAAAATGTCTTACAGTCTTTGGCATGTATGCCTAGCTAGGAACAACAGCAGTCTCATGAAGAGGTATCAATCAATTTCATGCAACCTCAGTTTATCTATGAGACTATTGTGATTCACACAGTCAAATGCCTTTGATAAATCATAAAAAATACAATGTAGTGCTATATTATTATTTGGTGATCAACTGTCTAAATGACATTCTCAGTTCAGCATTTTTTCACATATGGTAAGTTACAGTTTAGTTACATACTACTGTGGGTAAAGTAAAGACAAAGGTGGAGTAGCAATTTATGTTAAGGATCGTGTAGCATACAAAGCTATAGATATTAAGAAATATTGTGTGAAACAACAATTTGAGGCATGTGCAACAGAAATAATAACTAAATTCTACACAATAATAGTGTTGGCTGTCTACAGAACTCCTTCAGGTGACATAAAAACTTATTTACATTTAATGGAACACCTTCTGTCAGGGATACTTTCAAAAGTAAAGGATATTGTAGTTTTAGGTGATTTCAATATAAATTTTATGGCAGAAAATAAGAATAAAATTGACTCTGAGATTGTAATGACCTCACATAATCTGATATCAGTAATAAACTTCTCAACAAGAATTACATCCGAGTCCAAAACTATGACTGATAATATTTTTTTAGATGAAATTAGACATCAGAATTATACTGTCAGGCAGGTTATAAGTGGGCTGTCAGATCATGTGGGACAAATTCTCACTCTTTATGATGTTAATATGTTCAAGAAAGAATTTCCTCAATGGAAATTCTTAAGAGTAATGAATGAAGAGGCAAAATAAACTTTCAATCATAGGTTGCAGCAAATGAATTGGTCTTTAGTATATAGCCATGATAATGTTGATACTGAATTTAACTGTTTTATAAATGAATTCTGTGCTCTTTTTGAAGAAATGTTTCCCAAGAAATGGGTCAGAAACAGTGCTTCCAATTCTGTAAATAAGCCTTGGCTTACAAAAGGTATAAAACAGTCATATAAAACCAAAAGGGATACTTATGCAACAATAAGATTATGTAAACATGTAGAAAAATGGGAACACTATAGATTATACTGTAAAATTTTAAAGAAACTAATATGGAAATCAAAGCCCTTTATTATGAGAAGAAAATAGATACTTCTAATAATAAAATAAAAACTATTTGGAGCATTGTAAAAAAAGAAACAGGAAGAGATACAACAAAGGTACTCTAGCAGATAGCCCCAAAACTGTGGCTGAGATTTTTAATAAACACTTCCTATCAGTAACTCAACAGATTGGTTGCAAGCCCAATGTTGATGAAGCTTTGACAAGCAGTATATTCAAACACGATTTCAGAAATGCACCTTAATCCTGTCACTGTAGAAGAAATTCAAACAATCATCTTGTCTCTAAAATGTAAGAACTCTGCAGGGGTGGATAATATATCTAATAATTTATTGAAATATTCTTGTGTGTGGATAAGGGACATTCTCCGTCATATTTTCAATGCTTCCATTCCTGTTCCCAGTAGACTTAAGTATGCCATTGTGAAGCCCCTGTACAAAAAGGGCGATAAAGCTGAACTAACTAACTATTGGCCAATCTCTTTCCTGACAGCTTTCTCCAAAATTCTAGAAAAGTTAGTACATGTAATAATTACTAATCGTCTCATGAAGAATGAAGTTCTCAGCAAGAGCCAATTTGGCTTTCAAAAGCGCCGTTCAACAGAAGATGCAGTCTATGCACTTGCAAATGAAGTCGTGGAAACCCTTAATGAAAAAATGCTAGCACTTGGTGTCTTCTGTGATTTATCTAAAGTGTTTGACTGTGTTGATCATCAGATTCTCTTGCAAAAAGCAAAATTAGTAGGCATAAGTGGTGTTGCAGGCAATTGGCTACAGTTGTACCTCCAAGACAGAAAACAAAAAGTTGTCTTGAATAGCTCAGTTGGAGTTTGTGATGTTTCCTTACATTCTGAATGGAGTTCCATTAGATGTGGTGTGCCTCAGGGCTCAATTCTTGGGCCACTGTTATTCCTGAGTTTTATAAATGATCTATGATCATGTACAAGCCTGCTGTGTAAATTTACATTATTTGCTGATGATACCACAATTTTTATGAGCAGTAGAACACACAGTAATCTTTAGGAACTCATTAATAACTTACTCTCAGATGTGGATAATTGGTTCAAGGTAAATGGTCTCATTAAATTCCAGTAAGACCAGCTTTATTCAGTTCTGTACAAAAACAGAAAAAGAGAGAGCGATAAGTGTAACATGTGGTAATCAGCCAATAGAAAGAATGGAAACAACAAAATTTCTTGGAGTGCATATTGACAAGAAAATGAACTGGTCTTCACATATTTCAGATCTCTGTAAGAGGCTCAGCTCTGCTACATATGCTTTACAGGTTGTCACTATATGTGTTGAACCTAACACTGCAAAAGTGGCATACTATGGCTATTTTCACTCACTCATGGAATATGGCATTATTTTTTTAGGCAACCAGCCATTAGCAAGGAAAGTGTTCATTGCACAGAAGTGAGCTTTAAGAATTATATGTGGATTGCACCCAAGAGACTCGTGTTGAAAAAACCTTCGAAAACTTAAAATATACACAACTACATGCCAATATATTTTTTCTCTAATGTGTTTTGTTTGTAAAAATATAGAGATATTTCAACCAAACAGTAATTATCATGAGCATAACACACGGAGGAAGAATGACATACACAGCGAGCATAGAAATTTGAGCTTGGTGCAAAAGGGTGCCCACTAAACTGGAAAAAAACTCTTCAATGCTCTTCCTTCTGAAATAAAGACAGAGGTTCATAACAAAAGTAAGTTTAGGAAAGCACTAAAAATATTTCAGATAGAAAAAGCTTTTTACAGTCTAGATGAATTTTTAAGTAAATAAATTATAAAATTTTAATATTATATAATACATGTTGACATAATGCCACTAAGAATGTTATTTAACTTGAGCTTTGTATCTGTGTCTGCTCTGTATCGGTTTTCTTTAGTGCTTTAATGTATTTTATTTTTACTTTATTGCTGCTCAAACATTTCACTGTATAAATTTTTGTATAATTATGTACTCAAATGTCTGTGTATGCTATAAGATTATCATATTGTATTTGTAAAAACTGACTCATTCCACGTTCTTGTGAATCCAACACAGTTGGACCTATGGAACATGAAATAAACCAAATCAAATCAATCTGAAATCCAAACTGCGATTTACTTAGGATATTATTGTCCCTTAGATGCAATTCCCTGGAGCCATTTTACAGTGCTTCAGTGAAATAAGAAAGACTTGAGGCATAGCAAGCCACTAACCTTTGTCCTACAATAATTATCACTTTGTTAGATATACATGTTATGAAGGGGCTTTATGAATTTGCTTCCAGACATTTCAACATTCAGTAAAATTGTTTATGAAACAACTAATTTTCATGTGTGGCACCCAAAGTCACAAAATATTGTATACATTCTGTGTACAATATTGTGCGAGGGGGAAATGTCTCCTCAGAACTTTTGAGCAGCAATTGAAATATACGATTCCTTATAAATTTTGGCCAGGCTTGTGTTAATTTTCATACTTAAAATATATATTCCACACCTGAAGACAAGTTTGACCATATCTGATTGCCAAATGACTATTTTTCTGATAACATGTGATATTATTCATAATAACCGATTTCATAGTAACAATCTTGAACTATGAAAATTAGTAATCATGAGTCTTAACTTAAATTATCTGAAAACCACTTTACAGTGAAGACGATATTATTAAGCTTCAGTTTTCATGCAAACAAAATTTCTGTCTCCATAAAAACTTTTTGTAATTTTACTGTCAATAATTAAATCAATCATATAAAATTACGGGAAGCTGAGACACTGAGACTGAGACAGACTTAGCAAGATAAGTAATATTTATCTGCTAATATAATGTTCTTTCCATTATGAAATTATTTAAATATTGATTATACAATAAAACAGTCAGTTCATTGTAGTAAATTTCGCTTGGATATATCTAAAAATAAATAGAGGGGAGTTACATCATAACACATGTGTAGCTACTGTATTTGAATTAGTATCAATAATAAAAAGCATGGAAACATGCATCCGATTAACTTATTGCAGTATGAGTGATATGTTCCTTACAGTTCAAACAGCATTGGTTTCTCAAATGGCAGTATCTGGCACTGAGATAAAATGACAGTTCATGTAATGTTATTAACCACATCATCAGTTTGAAGGACTAATAAAGTCAACCACTTGAATGCTAAGTAGGCTGAAATGCAAGTGCATAAGTCCACGATAGACACTGTCAATGGCCAAAATGCAAACTGTCAATATGTTAACAGAGAAAATAACTGAAATGTTAGGAAATATTTTCTGAGGGTATTTGCCTATAGTGTAGCCTAGCACAAGTGAATCACAGCTGATAAACAGTTCAAATAAGAAAAGAATGTAAGCAAACAAAGAAAAATCCAGGACGGAACAACAATAACATTGTGAAAAGGATAGATTGCTACTCACCATATAGGGGAGGCATTGAGTCACAACAAAAATATTGCTATACATCTGAACTTGTGGCCAAAAGGCTTTCTTAAAACAGAGGCTAGTGGCCAGAGACAGTGGTCATGAGTGTGTGTCCTGTGCATGCATAAAATGTGTATGAATGCGAGTGTGTGTGTATGCATGCATGCATGTGTGCGTGTGTGTGTGTGTGTGTGTGTGTGTGTGTGTGTGTGTGTGTGTGGAATGAAGATCACAGCAACAATATATGTGAACAAATATACAGTATGTCTCACAATTATTAGTTGAGAGTATTAGCACTACTCACAATTTCTTATCTGCATAATTCACAGAAAGCCTACAGTGACTGCTTCAGCCTGTTAATAAATTGACTCATTCCACCTCCCTGATGACTCTCCTGCATAATGAGATTTAGGGAACATCATGCTTAAATGGATCACACATGCAGTCACGTGTGTTTAGCAGTGAGATGGGTAAGTCACGTTTGGACTGGCATGACACAAAAATGAATTACACCTGTGATTATTGAGAGAAATTTAAGGGCTATGAAATCCTGGGGCAACACGATATTGATTGCTATCTGGCAATGGACATTGATTTCAGAGACACTGAAGGACAAGAACTTTCAGCAGATTTCCTTTCTATTATCGTTGGCTTCTTTTTATTTTGCAGCAAAATTATTTTCCTACTTTTAGAAAGCTCATTCTTTCATTTACTATTTTCCTTGGATCATTTGCAAATATGCAGGTGCTGCAAATTGTTTTGAGCAGTTTAAAATTATAATTTCACTGGTAGCTATGTGATAGACTGCTATGACCATAAGCAGTTACATTGAATAGTGACCTGTTTCTCACAAAGACCTTCAATGAACTTAATTACCATAAGAAAGACAAAGAAAATTAAAGTTATTTTTATGACTAATATTTTTGACGTTCTTTTCAGTTACTCAGCAAGTCATTGTATGCATAAAAAAGGACAAAAGTATGACTGGTGGAGTCAGCAACACTTAGTGCTCCATTTGGCGAGTTCACAATGTTATGTAAATCCAGCAGGACAGCAGCTCAAAATGGCGAGCAAAGATAAACTTGGGCCTGATAGACTGACTCTTTGTGTTCTATCCTCTTACTGTTGACACAACATGGGCTAGAAAGGTGTGACGCATGCATGTGCTTGTCTTTTGGCCCTGAAATGTGCTGTGATAATGAACAAAATTTTCTGCAGCTACATATACACATGTTTAGTCGACAAAAGTTTCTTGGGTATGATATGGCATCATTTTGTGTAAAACTGCTGCTTGAGAAAACAAATGTTTCAGCCACAGTTGCAGCGGCCTTCTTCTGGGTCTGCAATTGTGGCTGAAACATTGGTTTTCTCCAGCCGTAGTTTTATACGATATGATGCGGTACCATACCCAGAAAACTCTTTATGTCAAGTGACTGGCTGTAGAAGCCAATGCAATTATAGATGATGTTTAATTTTTCACCTACTGAGTACAACTGAGCTTTTCCTCCCTTTCCAATTCCAGTGACTGGCAATAATATTATAAGTCTGCTAGTGGTGTCAGCAGTATGACTTGTGCCACACATCAGTACCCCTTGTTTCATATTAATTTGCATCAGCTTGCCAAAGTGCCTTGGTTTTATCTCTACAGTGTTTGACCATAAAACAAAAGCAAGTAAGAACAATAACCTGCTAACCTCAAAATCTGAGGAGACACAATGGACACAGTGCAGGTATGCTGCTATAAAAGAAGTGACATTACGGGAAATGTGTAAAGCAGACAAAACACTAGAAACAGATTGATACAGGCAAGGAAAACTTTCACCAACAATATATTGGCATCAATAATAATACATTCAAAAATAATGATTGAAATGCAACCACTATGTAGTGGCTGCACTTAGCAATGAACAGACATATAAATAAGAATTTGTATATTCTAGCTCACCTGTCAAACACATGTTCATATTCAGAGCACAAATGCAAACAAACACAAAGTTTTGTTGTACTTGCAGTTTATTATTAATGCAGTGTACATGATTAGTTTCTAACAGCTCTTTCTCTTTGTTGAAGTATATCTAGATTTCTTCCATATCTCTGGAAGTTCTACTTCTTGATAGGCTCTTGAGAATATGATTACTGAATTAATGAGCAGAACGATGTTGTGATTTACATAGAATGTTTTCTTGGATAGAACATATGGGATGAATACAGAACTGAGGGAAAAGTATGGAAGGTATGAAGACTGCAGAGAGGGAGGGAACACAGGATAAAATGATTGGGATATTTCATCAAAGAGAGCTTTCTCATGTGCAGGCAGGCAGAAGTAGTTGTAAGTCTTGTATGATAGGGGTAAGGGGGAGCTGAACAGAGGGAGGCTTGGAGAAGGGCAGATGTAAACGGCTTCACAGTGGAAACAGGCTGTTGAAAAGTGAGGGTGCACAGACATGTAAATAATGTGCAGGCTAGAGGAACGTAAGAAACTTTTCTGGTGGATTGTGGGGGTGGAAGGGGGGGGGGGGGAGGGAGTGTGAGCAAAAAATGGGATAAGAACTTGAGTAAAATGATGTGTATGTCAGTAACTGATGTACATTACACTCAAAAGGATGGTGGAACAAAAAGATATGTAAGAGGGGAAATTTAGCTTCCAGTTCTCTGATGGTATCATAAGGAACTCAGTCCATTTAAGTTCATTATATAATTCCACAGAAGCTAATGACACAGTTAGATTCAAAAGTATGTTTAAATAAGTGTGCTTGTAACTTTTTTGAACTTATTTCTATTTTGTGTATTCACTGAAAGAATTTTTATCTAAGCAATTTACATTTTCACCTATTAACCTATTACCTGAATACTGTTTTCTTAAAAATATCTCTTTACTTTTGAACTTTCTTCTGTCTCAGCAGACAATTTGATAATTTAATCAGCCATCTAGCAATATTCCTGTTTCATTTTCTCACTAGCCATGATTTCAGATAGTGAATATTAATTTATTTATCTCACAACATACAATTATTGATCATATAATGAGTAAATTGGTAACACAATTTATGTAGTTACAGTATGTAAAACTATTGCTAATGAACTGAAGTTCATAATTATTTGTCCTGAGAATGAACAATTGCATTTGATCAATGACATTCTGCTTAAATCATCAGTTCATTCTTCATTAACCCTTCTACAGAGTAGCAAAAATCTATTTAAGAGTATTGTGCAGCTTTATTTTCAGTAAATCCAGCTTCACATTAAATGTGTTCTTATATTTTATCCTGTTGAAGATTTTCATTCTCCTGTATTGAGGAGTCTGAGTCCATTGTTTTAATCAGTGAACAGGAAGCATAAAATTATCTTATTTCTTGTGCTATATGAAATACTAAAATTATTTTCTATGAATAACAATTTCGGTTTATTGTAGAAAAATCTTATTATCTCCTACATGTAGAAGGTGAGAACTGCTAAAAATTTCTGTTAAACAACTATCTTACAAAACAAATTATAATGATTACTGACTTGAAATAACTGTGATAAGCAATTTTTCATGTTTATATCAGTGACACCAGATAATATTTGCATTGTAAATCCAAAACTACATAATTTACTTGACAAGAACTGAGTAGTAAAGAAAAAAGTTTACTGAATAGTAGAAGTGTTGAGCTGTTGACAGGCAGACAAAAAATGTTAAAATTTTGCTAGCTTTTGGATCAATGAATCCCTTTTCTAATTAGGATGCACATAAGTATGCAAGCACACACACACACACACACACACACACACACACACACACACACACACACACACACACACACACACAATATAGAAATAGTTAGTTCACTAATTGTCTACAATCCCCACCCCATTACTGCTTGGATTCCTCTCAATATTATCGATGCCACCTCCCACTACACAACTTCCTCAATGCCCCCGACCTCGCTATTACTGAACCCTAGCTCTTTCAACATCCTTCTGACTCCAAATCTACTATATCATTTCTTATAAACCTAACTTATTACATTATATTAAAAACAAAGATTCCAAGACTTACCAAGGGGGAAAGCGCCGGTAGATAGGCACAATGAATAAAACACAAACACACACACAGAATTTGAGCTTTCGCAACCGGCGGCTGCTTCGTCAGGAAAGAGGGAAGGAAAAGGAAAGATGAAAGGATGTGGGTTTTAAGGGAGAGGGTAAGGAGTCATTCCAATCCCGGGAGCGGAAAGACTTACCTTAGGGGGAAAAAGGATAGGTATATGCTCGCGCGCGCACACACACACACACACACACACACACACACACACACACACACACACGCATATCCATCCATACATACACAGACCTTTTTTAATACTTCTATCTACGGCAGAAATCATCGATGCCGTAACCACTTTATGATCGCTGATTCCCTGTTCTGCGTTAACTGTTTCAAATAGTTCGGGGCTGTTTATCACCAGAAGATCTAATATGTTATCGCCACGAGTTGGTTCTCTGTTTAACTGCTCAAGGTAGTTTTCAGATAAAGCACTTAAAAAATTTCACTGGATTCTTTGTCCCTGCCACACGTTATGAACGTTTGAGTCTCCCAGTCTATATCTGGCAAATTAAAATCTCCACCGAGAACTGTAACATGGTGGGGAAATCTACTCGAAATATTTTCCAATTTATCCTTCAGGTGCTCAGCCACAACAACAGCTGAGCCCGGGGGCCTATAGAGACTTCCAATTACCATGTCTGAGACTGCTTTAAACATGACATTCACCCAAATCATTTCACATTTCGGATCTACGTCAATTTCCTTCGATACTATTGCACTTCTTATTGCTATAAACACGCCTCCCCCTTCACTGTCCAGCCTGTCCCTTCTTCTTGTCAAGTTGTGCCACAAACTCCTCTTCTACCCAATTCTGTTCAATACCTCCTCATTAGTTATATGATCTACCCATCTAATCTTCAGCATTCTTCTGTAGCACCACATTTTGAAAGCTTCTATTCTCTTCCTATCCAAACTATTTATCATCCATGTTTCACTTCCAAACATAGCTACACTCGACACAAATTCTTTCAGAAACGACTTCCTGACACTTAACTCTAGACTTGATGTTAACAAATTTCTCTTCTTCAGAAACGCTTCCTTGCCATTGCAAGTCTACATTTTATATCCTCTCTATTTCGACCATTATCAGTTATTTTGCTCCCCAAATAGCAAAACTCCTATACTACTTTAAGTGTCTCATTTCCTAATCTAATTCCCTCAGCATCACCTGACTTAATTTGACAACATTCCATAATCCTTGTTTTGCTTTTGTTGATGTTCATATTATGTCCTCCTTTCAAGACACTGTCCATTCTGTTCAACTGCTCTTCCTAGTCCTTTGCTGTCTCTGACAGAATTACAATGTCATCGGCGAACCTCAAAGCTTTTATTTCTTCTCCATGGATTTTAAACCTACTCTAAATTTTTCTTTAGTTTCCTTTACTGCTTGCTCAATATACAGATTGAATAACATCAGAGAGAGGCAACAACCCTGTCTCACTCCCTTCCCAACCGCTGCTTCCCTTTCATGCCCCTTGATTCTTATAACTGCCATCTGGTTTCTGTACAAATTGTAAATAGCTTTTTGCTCCCTGTATTTTACCCCTGCCACCTTGATAATTTGAAAGAGAGTAATCCAGTCAACACTGTCAAAAGCTTACTCTAAGTCTACAAATGCTAGAAATGTAGGTTTGCCTTTCCTTAATCTATTTTGTAAGATAAGTCATAGGGTCAGTATTGCCTCACGTGTTCCAACATTTCTATGGAATCCAAACTGATCTTCCCCGACGTCAGCTTCTACCAGTTTTTCCATTCGCCTGTAAGGAATTCGTGTTAGTATTTTGCAGCTATGACTTTTTAAACTGATAGTCCTGTAATTTTCACGTCTGTCAATACCTGCTTTCTTTGGGATTGAAATTATTATATTCTTCTTGAAGTCTTAGGGTATTTCGCCTGTCTCATACATCTTGCTCACCAGATGGTAGAGTTTGGTCAGGACTGGATCTCCCAAGGCTGTCAGTAGTTCCAATGGAATGTTGTCTACTCCCATGGCTTTGTTTCGACTTTGGTCTTTCAGTCCTCTGTCAAACTCTTCATGCAGTATCATATCTCCCATTTCATCTTCATCTACATCCTCTTCCATTTCCATAATATTGTCCTCGAGTACATCGCCCTTGTATAAACCCTCTGTATACTCCTTCCACCTTTCTGCTTTCCCTTCTTTGATTAGAACTGGGTTTCCATCTGAGCTCTTGATATTCATACCAGTGGTTCTCTTTTCTCCAAAGGTCTCTTTAATTTTCCTGTAGGCAGTGTCTATCTTACCCCTAATGAGATATGCCTCTACATCTATGCATTTGTCCTCTAGCCATCCCTGATTAGCCATTTTGCACTTCCTGTCGATCTCATTTTTGAGACGTTTGTATTCCTTTTTGCCTGCTTCATTTACTACATTTTTATATTTTCTCCTTTCATCAATTAAATTCAATATTTCTCCTGTTACCCAAGGATTTCTACTAGCCCTCGTCTTTTTACCTACTTGATCCTCTGCTGCCTTCACTACTTCATCCCTCAAAGCTACCCATTCTTCTTCTACTGTATTTCTTTCCCCCATTCCTGTCAATTGTTCCCTTATGCTCTCCATGAAACGCTGTACAATCTCCAGTTTAGTCAGTTTATCCAGGTCGCATCCCTTAATTTCTCACCTTTTTGCAGTTTCTTCAGTTTTAATCTACAGTTCATAACCAATAGATTGTGGTCAGAGTCCACATCTGCCCCTGGAAATGTCTTGCAATTTAAATCCTGGTTCCTAAGTTTCTGTCTTACCATTATACAATCTATCTGATACCTTTTAGCATCTCCAGAATTCTTCCATGTATACAACCTTCTTTTATGATTCTTGAACCAAGTGTTAGCTATGATTAAGTTATGCTCTGTGCAAAATTCTACCAGACAGCTTCCTCTTTCATTTCTTACCCCCAATCCATATTCACCTAATGCGTTTCTTTCTCTCCCTTTTCCTACTCTCGAATTCCAGTCACCCATGACTATTAAATTTTCGTCTCCCTTCACTACCTGAATAATTTCTTTTATCTCATCATACATTTCATCAATTTCTTCATCATCTGCAGAGCTAGTTGGCATATAAACTTGTACTACTGTAGAAGGCATGGGCTTCATGTCTATCTTGGCCACGATAATGCGTTCACTATGCTGTTTGTAGTAGCTTACCTGCACTGCTATTTTTTAATTCATTTTTAAAGCTACTCCTGCATTACTAATATTTGATTTTGTATTTATAACCCTGTATTCACCTGCCCAAAAGTCTTGTTCCTCCTGCCACAGAACTTCACTAATTCCCACTATATCTAAATTTAACCTATCCAATTCCCTTTTTAAATTTTCTAACCTACCTGCCCGATCAAGGGATCTGACATTCCACTTTCCGATCCATAGAACACCAGTTTCCTTTATTACTAAATAATTTACATTTTTCCAAAGCTTTCCATACCATATTTAATTTGCTTGACACTGTAACAATTTGCTACAAAATTTTATGACAAATTATACACAATGTCTGTGTATAAATAGGTTTCTGGTAGAAACTGCTCAGCACAAAAATGGTTATAATTATTTGTATGCCTTGATTTCATCATTGTCAGACAAGATCCAATCCTCAGAAATGCCCAGACCAAGAAATTTGAGTTTTAACAAA
Source organism: Schistocerca gregaria (assembly GCF_023897955.1). NCBI lineage: Eukaryota > Metazoa > Arthropoda > Insecta > Orthoptera > Acrididae > Schistocerca > Schistocerca gregaria. The sequence goes on from NC_064920.1 coordinate 892,813,683, forward strand.
TTTACATATTCACAATTCATTTATCACATGCTTCTCTTAATAATTCCAAATGCTGTTCCCATTTTCTCTCAGTAGCTATTTCACCAATCGCCATTAACATAAATGGCTTATCTGCAAGTAATTCTTTCCACAGAAAATAATTTAATGCTTTTATACATTCAGCAACCAAAATGTTACCAAAAGGAACAATATAATAACATCTACATCCACACTCTGTAAACCACTGTGAAGTGCATGGCAGAGGGTATGTCCCATTGCACTAGTTACCAGAATTTATTCCCATTTCATTCATGTACGGAGTATGGGAAGAATGATTGTTTAAATGTCTCTGTGCATGCTGTAATTAGTCCCTCCCTTAATTTATCACATACTTCCTTAATAAGTCGAACTCTTTCAAAGTCCACCCGGTAGCTAATTCATTAGTCATCATCAATATAAATGGTTAACTTTGCAAGTAATTCCATCCACAGAAAATAAATTAATGTACATATAAATTCAGCAGCTGAAGAATTAAGACCAAAAGGAATAACACTAAGTCTACATAAGGTTGTGGTGCATTTTCTAGCAGTTGGCTCAAGACAAATTGGATAGAATCCAGAAGTAAGGCCTATGCTAGTCACGAATTTAATATGTAAAAATGTATCCAGTAGCTCATCTACATTTTCATGTGATCAGTTTTCCTTTCAAAAACTTGTTTAAATGTATAGACTGAAGAACTAATCTTGCCCTCCCCTCCCCCCCCCCCCTCCACCACCACATACTTTCTTACAATAACAATGAGAGGGTTGTATTCATTACAGATCATCTCAGTTATGCCCTGTCATTCCATTTTCTGTAGTTGCTTTTCTACAGATTCCATTTGTGAAAATGATCACAACATGACTTAATAAAGAGGGTTCATGTGGTTTTCACTTCACTTTGCATTCATAAATTTTTACTTTTCCAAGTTTCTCATCAGAAATAGCATCCTTAATTTTTCTTTCTGCTCAGGATTTAACGTCTCTACCTCCTCTAATTTTTTTCCAGCCCACTGTCATATTATTCATCAACCAAATCATCTTCAGTATAATCAGCTTCATCTTCAAAATATCCCCTCACATTGGTATAAGTTTCTTTTCAGACTTGTTTATGACTTAAGACCAAATGAATTACAGACATTGGCTGTGAGAGGGCATTGATGTAAATCAATGGGAAAGTTGAAAATTTGAGCTGGACTGGGATTCAAACCTGGGACTCCTGCTTATTAAGCAGTTGCTTTGGCCATTAAGCCATCTGGACACAACTGTATAGACTACACTTGCATACCTCCTGTCAGACCCAACTTATCAAGAATTATGAATGTAGTGCCCCTTGCTTAGTATCCTCAGTACTCACAGCTTTTTGCCAATTCTTGTAAGAGTTCAAGCCTGGGGTGCATCTGCACTAAAGATATCATTGGTCCTCTTTACGTAATTATATATATTTGATCCAGCAGCCTCTGTGAGTTAAGACAAATATGAATTACACATATTGGCTGCAAGTGGGCACTGATGTAAATCAGTAGGGAAAGTTGAGAATATGTGTCAGACTGGGATTCAAACACAGGTCTCACACTTACTAGGCAGTTGTTCTGACCACTAAGCTATCTGGACCCAGTGATCAGCAGAACTGCAGTGACTACCCTAGCACACCTCCCATCAGAGCCAAATTCTCAATTTAGCCACACACTATGAATGTAGTGCCAGTTGCCCATTATCCTCATTACTTATGGGCATTTCACCATTTCCCATAAGAGTTCAAGCCTGGTGCACATCTGTTATCATTGACCGTCTTCTACTTGATTGTTTATATATGCGTCTGGTGTTTGTTCTTTTGGACATGTCCAAAAGAACAGAAACCAAACATATATATTGTTTATTACTATACAGCAAGTATAATTTTGTATTTGGAGAAATGTTACTTTTGGAGTCAGTAAATACTAATTGTTTAATTAACCAGTCAAATCTCACTCCAGCTTTTACAAATGCTGAAATGACATTTACTTGTAAATCTAGTAAAACATCCGTGCATAAACTCTACATCACCAATTTTAAATGACAATACCACCTCTTTCCTTGTAACTTCACTATGTCTCTCTGTAGCTTCCCTTAATTTAGCCTACTACAGTCATCTCAATGAAGTCAGGGTTGTGTGTAATTTTGTCTCTTAATTTTTCAAAACCCCACAGACAGGATTGCCAGTATCTACCAAAAAGTTGCTTTCTGAATGTAAATGTAAGGGTTCCTCTCTATCTTGTATTCATTTTTATTATCTTCTTCACATAATAAATTATCTTCAGTTTCACTGAAACCTGTATTTCCTACCCCACTTTTGTCTACAACTGACTTCTTTTTTGGCTGTAATTCTCTTACAGGCATAACCAATTCTCTTTCACTGTCACAGTTTTTATTGACAGGATCATTATGAGTTTCAGATTCCCCCTCTCCCTCACTGCCACCATTAACTGGCTTAATTTTAATTTCTTCCCACTGAACTCACAGACTTTTTTTAAACAGATCTTATTTTAATATCATTACAGTTATTATGCACTACTCTCAAAATTTCTCGTGATATTATTCTTATACTCTTTCTTATTCTCACTAATGATTGCACTAATGATTGCTGCCTTCCTGATGTTGACTGTCATCTACCTCCCTATCAGTATCCTGACTTCTGCAATTATCACTATTATTTAAGTCACTATCTTGCACTGCTTCTTCTTTAACTTCAACATACATCATTCAATCAATTTTCTCACCATAATAAACTTCATCTCTACACTGACCAGCCAGAACATTATAACCACCAAGCTACCATTAATCTAAACCCATCCAGGCAATAGAAGTGTCACCTGGTGATGAATGACTGCTGATCAGACACACACAGTGTGCATTTAGTATCAGTGAGTGTGCTGTCCATGAGTAGACATATGATCTATCTGAATTTGATCAAGGGAAGATTGTGATGACCCACAGACTCAGCCCAAGCATTTCAGAATTGTCTGAGGAGTTATGTGGGGAGTGTCTTCAACATGTGGCAAAACCAAGGTGAAACCATGTCGAGATGTCTCGGATTTGAGTGCCCATTCCTCATTACAGATGTTGGAAATCACAGGTTGAGCAGTAAAAAAGGAGAGGCAATGAACTATGGTGGAACTAACATCAGACTTTAATACTTGGCAGGGTACAAGTGTGTCTGAACATGCAATGCACTGAACACTCCAAACGATGGACCTCCATAGCTGATGACCCGTGACATGTGCCAATGTTAACACCATGACATTGGCAACTACGACTGAAACGGGCACAGGACCATTGGTACTGGAGGTTGGCACAGTGGTAGAGCATTGCATGGTCTGATGAGTCCTGATACCTTCCCCATCATGCCTATGGAGGGCATGAATCTATCATCTTCTAAGGGAACAGCTCCTTGACACCTGTACTTCTGATGGCGGCTCCATTTTGCTCTGAGGAACATTCATGTGTGTATCCGTGTGTCCAGTGGAGCTCATGAAAGGCACCTTGACAACCAAGGAGTATCATACACTCGTGCAGATAACATACACCCCTTCATGACGATCATGTTTCCTAAAAGCAGTGACATTTTTCAAGAATATTATGCACCTTGTCATAAGGCCAGGAGTATGATGGAGTGGTTCAAGGAACACAGTGGTGGGTTCAAATTGATGTGCTAGTCCCCCAGCTTACCAGATTTAAACCCAATCTAACACATCTAGGATGTGATTGAATGTGGCATCAGAGCACGCGTTGCCCCTCTCCCCAGAATTCATGGGAATTTTGTGACGTATGTGTGCAGATGTGGTGTCAAGTCCCTCCAGTGACCTACCAAGGCCCCATTGTTTTCATGTCATGAAGAGTCACTGCTGTTGTCCACGCCAAAGGTGGACAAACCAGCTCTTAGATAGATGGTCATATGTTCTGGCTGATCAGTGTATCTTTGCTATCATCTCCAACAATAACTTCATCTCTATTGCCAATACAATTAAATGGCAAAACTTCTTTACCCTAGAATATGGTTATCAGGCACACCAGTGTCATCAAAGAAATCAACAAGGTTACTCTTAACTTAAATTCCTTCAGTGCTCATTACTTATTTATGCCATACCTATCAAAGTTATTATCTGACAATTCTCTCCCTTTTAAAATTCCATTTTCTGATGACTATAGAAAATTGTGACCACGTATGCATCCAGCCCTACCTCTTCACTGCAAGTAATATTAGTTTTTCAATCTATCATGAAATACATTGACACTCTTTCCAAAATTCTCTGTCAGTATACAATTTTTATTATGTGTGAGTCAACAGCCTCCAAAGATTATGTAAAAGAAAACATTGTCCATTGCAGGTTGTATCTTTATATCATTTATTTGTTGAGCAACTAGCCACTTTCGACTACTATGTCATTATCAAGCACGTGCATTAACAATAATATGCACTATGTTGCATGCAGTGTGGCATACAAATTAAATTATCAATCCACATGTGAAGCCATACATGAAACAGTCCACGTACAGTTAACCTTAAAGCTATATGCACTGTGTTGCATGCAATATGGCATTCAAATTATATTATCAGTTCACATCTGAAGCCATACATGAAACAGTCCATGTACAGTAGACCTTAAAGGCAGAAACACCATCCTTTCACTACCTTCTATCATGAGTGAACCATATCTACTAAAGTATTAATTGAAAACAGTCTTGGTTCCAATTTTAGTTTTTTTATTTATCAACTACATGTTTCACCTTACTTAGGCATCTTCAGGCTGATCTTAATTTGGTATTTCTTAGGACGATCCATTAGACAATGTAGCTAAAGGGCACCATTGAGTACACCAGACCAACATCACCTTTGTTAACCTCAGTAAATACTTTCTAGATGGACGTGAGTGGCTCCAAGACCTGCATAATGTATTCACTTTCACAGAAGCAAATAATAGAAGAAGATGGGGCTTAAGTAATTAGCATACTATTAGTTTAGTTTATGCTAACTACTTAAGCCCCATCTTATTCTATTATTTAATCCTGTGAACATGAATATGTTATGCAGGTCTTGGAGTCACTCTAGTATACCTAGAAAGTATTTGCTGAGTTTAATGAAGGTGATGTTGGTCTGATGTATTTGATGATGCCCTTTAGCTACATTGTGTAATGGATCGTCCTAAGAAATACCAAATTAAGATCCGCCTGAAGATGCCTAAATAAGGTGAAACGCATAGTTGATAAATAAAAAAAAACTAAAATTGCATCCAAGACTGTTTTCAACTAATACTATTAAGCACTGGTTTATGCATCTTTTCCCGGAAGCATTTTGTGTTCCCACAAGTTGGCATATGTGGATAAGTCCAGAATTACCACGTGATCGTTTTGGTGGTCCAGATGTAATGGTGTGGTGAGGCTTCATGTTGCCTGGCATCCTAACCTCCAAATCTTTGAACACAGTACGCATGCCAGTCAACATTATTAGGACACAATAGTCCTTCTTCGTGTGCCTTTTCATGGATGCATTTGGTCTTGACTTGCAACTACAGTGAACAGAGCATACAAAGTATCTCTTGAAGCGAGAGGATATTCTGTAAGTATATTGTTCAAAACTGGTTCATTGGCTCTGAGCACTATGGGAGTTAACAGCTGAGGTCATCAGTCCCCTAGAACTTAGAACTACTTAAACCTAACTAACCTAAGGACATCACCCACACCCACGCCCGAGGCAGGATTCGAACCTGTGACCATAGCAGTCGTGCGGTTCCAGACTGAAGTGCCTAGAACCGTTTGGCCACTCCGGCCGGCAATAAGTTGACTACCATCACTGTTACCCCAAATTAAACCAAAATTTTAATGGAGGGAAATGTGTCATATAATAGCTTGCGTGGGAGGGACATACTGCTGGTTGACCATGTGCACCAATGACCATACTGCAGTTCGACCACATGCACCAACGACCATCCAGTAGTTCTTAGCCATGCTGTTGGAGGAATGGATCGCGCTACCATAAGAACTCATTACCAGTTCATGGCCAGTGTGGGAGAACGATGCTGAGCAAGCATTGCTGTCCATGGCGATCACACACTTCATTAAAAAGTCATGTCCTGCCTTTTGCAATGTCCAGGGGACCATCATGAATCGTAGCTACTTCATTAAATTAAAGTGCAATTTTTTGTTTGTATCACTGAGTATTTCTTTCTGTTATCTTTTGTACTGTACTGTAGCAGTTCTCTCTATATATGACGCAAGTTTCCACGAGCAAAGTTACTTGGTAATGACACATTTTGTGGAAGTTACTTTCGTCCTTAAGTTTTGCACAACTGTTTATAGATACAACGGGTGGGCAAAGATAAGGAAATACCGTCAGAAGACGATGATTGAACATAAATCAGATGCTAGCCAAGCCTGCGAGTTGCGCTGTTATATCTGACCATGAACGGTAACTGTGGAATATCCTCAATACGTTGCAAGGGGTAGACGTAGTCCGAACTTTCAGAGAAACACTTCATCCAAGATTGGTACTTCATACAGAGAAAGTGGAGAAACGTCATCCACTAAGTGACAACGCAGATGAAAGTGTGTGTTGAATGATCGTGGCCGACGGTAATTGAAGAGGATTGTGATGAAAAATAAGTGGACGACAGGTGCAAAAGGCACTGTAGACCTGAATGTCGCGCTCACAGACCATGCCAACACGAAGGTAGCTCCATAAGCAGAGCATTCATTACAAGGGGAGCTGGATTCCACAACCACTCATCAGTGATGCAAATGACTGCAACAGGAATGTGTGACGATAAAGCCATAAAACTTGGACTATGGAGCAATGGGATGAAGTAATTTGGTGCGGTGAATCTTGTTTTACACAGTTTCCGACTTCTGGCTGAAAGTACGTCCAAAGATTGCAATAGGACGAGGGTTAGGTGATGATTTGGACAGCCATGTCGTGGTATTCCATGGGCCATTTTATTATTCTGCACGGTCGCCTTGCTGCCAAGGAGTACGCGACCATTTAGGCCGATCAGGTTCATCCCATGGTACAATGTCTGTTCCCCAATGGTGATGCTGTGTTCCAGTGCGGCAGGAGCCCAGTTCACGCAGCTCGCATCGTCCAGGACTGGTTTCGTGAACACGAAGATGAATTGTCGTAACCCCCCCCCCCCCCCTCCCCCCTGGCCATCACAATAACCAGATCTCAATATTATTGAGCCTTTATGGTCTACTTTGGAAAGAAGTGTGTGTGATCGCTATTCACCTCCATTACCGTTACCTGAACTTGCCACTATTTTGCAGCAATAGTCTTATAAGACACCCTTGAAGACCATACTGGACCTGTAGTTACCCATCCCGCAGTGATTTGAAGCTGTTTTGAAGGCCAACGGCTTTCCTACAGGTATTAGGAATGGTAAAGTGTTGTGTTCTTTGGTGTTTCCACACTTTGTCCACCCTCAGTATGAGACTAAGCTTAATTTATTTTCTTAAACATATATTTTCTCCTGTAAATTACCTCTTAATATGAAGTGTGAGTTATTATTTCCACCTTGCAGTTCAATACTGGTTAGAATATTAGGCCCTACACTTTGATGGCAACCACCCAGAAAAGCGACCCTCACAGCCATTTTCATCCTTACATTTCCATGTATCCAAATCATTAAAATGGAGGGAAGATCAGAATTTAGCATCCTGTCGACGACGCAGTTATTTTGGATGGAGCATAAACTCGGACTGGAAAAGAATTTCGAAATCTGCTTTTATGATGGGAGCTCAACAATTAATGCAACACATTTTCTTTCTCGGCCAATTTCGGTTGAAAAAATACGGAATTCCTGTGGGACATCATATAATATTCCCGCTTTCGCTCTATAATTCCATAAAATTCCAATAGGTGGTGGCGCTACACGTAGCCTTCAAAATGGTGTCTGTAAGGGAGGTGCGTTCCAAACAGAGCTGCATTGAGTTTCTTTTGACAGAAAACTAGAACACTGCTAATATTTATAGGCGCTTGCAGAATGTCTACGGAGACCTGGCAGTGAACAAAGGCACAGTGAGTCGTTGCGCAAGGCGCCTGTCATCTTCGCAACAAGGTTGAGTAAACCTTTCCGTTCTCCTGTGTGCCGACCGACAGCTCACAGCTGTGACTCCTGCAGTGTTAGAACGTGTGGACCCTCTCTTTCGAGATGATCGACGGATCACAATAAACACCTTGCTGCTCAACGGGACGTCTCTGTTGGTAGTGCTGACACACTTGTCTACCAACTGGTGTACTCAAAGGTGTGCGCTTGCTGGGTTCCCCGCCGATTGGCAGAAGACCATAAAGAGCAACGAAGAAATATCTGTGCGGAATTGCTTGTCCATTGTGAGGCTTATCGTGACAATTTTTTTCTGAACATCGTCACAGGCGATGACACATGGATTCATCATTCCAAACTGAATACAAAACAAAACGGCAATCGATGGAGTGGCGCCACATCGCTTCTCCTCCAAACGAAAAGTTCAAATTCCCACCCCCAGCCAGTGAAGTCATGGTAACGGTCTTCTGGGACTGCGAAGGGGCTATCACTTTTCGCGTCCACTCTCGTGGTGCAACGATCAACTCTGAAGTGTATTGTGCTACCCTCAGGAAATCGAAGAAACGACTTCAGCGTGTTCGACGCCACAAAAATGAAAACGAACCTCTCCTTCTTCATGACAACGCAAGACCTCGCACAAGTCTGCGCACTAGAGAGGAGCTCACAGAACTTCGTTGGGCTGTTCTTCGTCATCCATCCTACATCCGGGATCTCGCACCTTTCGACTTCATCTGTTTGGCTCAGTGAAGGATGAACCTTGCGTAAAGCAGTGTAGGGAAATGGGAGGCTACTGATGCAGCAAGACATTGGATCCGACGTCGAGCAGTAGAGTGGTATCATGCGGGCGTACTGGCCGTCCAATTAGGTGGCGTAAGACCGTCGCATTGAACAGAGATTACTTTGAAAAATAGGGTTTCGTAGACGAAGGAATATGCAAGAGGAATAAAAGCTAACGGGATTGCGATCGATTGCTGTGTGCCTACCCTTACTTATAGTCTACGGTCGCTTTGCACAACAGTTCCTTATGTCTACAATTACATCTACGTGATTACTCTGCTATTCACAATAAAGTCCCTGGCAGAGGGTTCAATGAACCACCTTCAAACTGTCTCTCTACCATTCCAGTCTCGAACAGCACACGGGAAAAACGAGCATTTATTTTTTTTCTGTGCGAGCCCTGATTTCTCTTATTTTATCGTTATGATCATTTCTCCCTATGTAGGTGGGTAGCAACTGAATGTTTTCGCGATTGGAGGAGAAAACTGATGATTGAAACTTCATGAGAAGATCCCGTCGCAACGTAAAACGCCTTTGTTTTAACGATTGCCTCTACAATTCACGTATCATGTCTGTGACACTATCTCCCGTATTTCGCGATAATACAAAACGAGCTGCCCTTCTTTGTATTTTTTCGATGTCATCCGTCAGTCCCACCTGATGCGGATGCAACACCGCACAGCAATACTCCAGAATAGGGCAGACAAGCGTGGTGTAAGCAGTCTCTTTAGTAGACCTGTTGCATCTTCTAAGTGTTCTGCCAATGAATTGCACTCTTTAGTTTGCTCTACCCACAATATTATCTATGTGATCGTTCCAATTTAGGTTATTCGTAATTGTGATCTCTTAAGTATTTATCTGAATTTACAGCCTTCAGATTCGCGTGACTTATCGCGTAATCGAAATTTAGTTGATTTCTTTTAGTACTCTTGTGAATAACTTCACATTTTTCTTTATTCAAGGTCAATTGCCACTTTTCGCACCATACAGATGTCTTATCTAAATCATTTTGCAAGTCTTTTTTTATCATCTGATGACTCTACAAGACGGTAAATGACAGCATCATCTGCAAACAATCTAAGGCGGCTACTCAGATTGTCTCCTATGTCGTTAATATAGATTAGGAACAATAGAGAGCCTATAACACTTCCTTGGGGAACGCCGGATATTACTTCTGTTTTGCTCGATGACTTTCCGTCTATTACTATGAACTGTGACCCTTCTGACAGGAAATCACGAATCCAATCGCACAACTGAGGCGATACTCCGCAGGCACGCAGTTTGGTTAGAAGACGCTTGTGAGAGACGATGTCGAAAGCCTTCTGGAAATCTAAAAATATGGAATAAATTTGACATCCCCTGTCGACAGCACTTATTACTTCATGAGTCTAAAGAGCTAGTTGTGTTTCACAAGAACGATATTTTCTGAATCCGTGCTGACTATGTGTCAATAAAACGTTTTCTTCGAGGTACTTCATGATGTTCGAATGCAGTATATGTTCCAAAACCCTACTGCAAATCGACGTTAGTGATATGGGTCTGTAATTCAGTGGACTACTCCTACTTCCCTTTTTGGGTATTGGTGTGACTTGAGCAATTTTCCAGTGTTTAGGTACGGATCTTTCTGTGAGCGAGTGGTTGTATATAATTGCTAAATATGGAGCTATTTTGTCAGCATACTCTGAGAGGAACCTGACTGGTATACAATCTGGACCGGAGGCCTTGCCTGTATTAAGTGATTTAAGCTGCTTTTTAACACCGAGGATATCTGCTTCTATGTTTCTCATCTTGGCAGTTGTTCTTGATTGGAATTCAGGAATATTTACTTCGTCTTCTTTGGTGAAGGAGTTTCGGAAAACCGTGTTTAATACCTCTGCTTTAGTGCCACTGTCAATACTGACTTCACCGTTGTTATCGCGCAGTGAAGGTATTGATTGCGTCTTGCCACTGGTGTACTTTATGTATGACCAGAATCTCTTTGGGTTTTCTGCCATATTTCGAGACAGAATTTCGTTGTGAAAATTATTAAAAGCATCTCGCATTGAAGTAAGCACTGTGTTTCGAACTTCTGTAAAACTTTGCGATTCTTGGGGATTTTGAGTCCTTTTAAATTTGGATGGTTTTATCGTTGCTTTTGCAACAACGTTCTGACCCGTTTTGTGTACAATGGGGGATCAGTACCATCACTTATTAATCTATGTGGTACATATATCTCAATTTCTGTCGATACTGTCTCTTTGAAAACATTCCACAACTTTTCTACACTTACATGATCAGACCGGAAGGAGTAAAAAGGCGTCAAGAGCATTTTTATCAGCTTTTTTAAATACATAAACTTTGCGTTTCTTTTTGATAGTTGTAGGTGTTATGGTATTCAACCTAGCAGCAACTGCCTTGTGGTCGCTATTCCCTGTATTCGTCACAATACTCACTACTTGTCCAGGATTATTTGTTGCTATGGAACCAAAGTTTGTTAATTAAGGCTGTTTCTGATGCAAAAAAACTCTTGGGTTACTTGCCTGTGTCATTATTGAAAGAACTAAAGTTGCTTTAATTCATTTTGCATTAATTTTATATTACCTAGAAGTTTAAAAACACTTATTGAGAATAATATGAAGTTATTTGAAACTATCATCTACCCAAAAAGAACTATGTGCATGGAATCATTTACCCGTGGAGGAAGTTCACCTGGGATTAGGCACGTAACTGCAGTGTGCACAGTTGTGTCTGCAGCTGGCTTGATAGTGTGCGTCGCTTATTCAGCTGTTTTACGCAAGACGGGGCCAAGAATAGTCGTCATATATTTGGCATCTGTACATTTCGGTAGGTCGTATTACCAGGACTTTATCATGAGTGTGGCGAGATAAACCTTCGCAAATGTGCAGTCACAGTGGGGGTTCAAAAGCTGACCGAAAAAAAAAGAAAAGATGAAAGGAATTAACCGGGAGAAGTACATTATTTTTCCTAGCCCCCATGTTCCTGTATTCCATCTAGAAGCTTTACTCTCGGTGCGCACTGCAGAATCACGCTGTTGTCACAGTGTCATTTCGTTCAAGTAGAATAGAAAAAAAACTATTACTACGTCTATTGCTAACATGTCTTGCTGCTTGCTGCTGCAATATTGTAGGATGTGAAAGGTCGGCAAAATGGCGCTGAAGCAAGTGTGCTACTTGAGCGAAAGCTTCCGATTTTCACTAATGCTGCTGAGTAAGGGCTGGAGGGAGATAATGCGACAGAGGCAGGAAGCAGTATGTCTCGGTATATGGAATTTATTAGAGCCTCTAGCCAGTGCTTTTGCTCTGAAACTTGAGCTTCTTCCGGAGTAACGAGTTTTCATATAACTTAAGGCTAGGCGCAAATTGAGAAGCGTATAGCACGTGTGACGTGACACGACACTACAGCGCGACACGCACGTGCCGCACGGGTGACGCGGGTGCAGCGCATATTGCGACGCGTACACCGTACTTCGCACGCGCCGACTGACGACGCTCTGCGCTGACAGAACCGAAGCGCGCGCAACCTGTCATCTTTCTCAAACGATTTTACAGAAACTATTCTCTGAAAATATATTATTTTTGCCTTACTTGTAGCGTTATATGTCAGCTTCGTGCCCATCACCTCGCTAATGACCATTCTTATTGTGATGTACACATTTTAGTAAGACACTACGCAAAATTCAAAAAGTTTGCAACGAAAATTAGGGGTCGCTATGATTTTGCGTTTGGTGCGTATTACACCATATGTTGCTGCGTATGAAATGTAGCTAACATGCTGAACTTTTGTTTAGACTTGGGAGGAGATCTCTATCTGCCTCCGATCTCGAGAAAATGTATCCCATGTAGCGCGCTCACTTCCGATGTCACGCCCGCGAGAATGAAATACTCGCAGCATCTCTCGTATCTCCTAAACCGCTCGAGACATCGAAACGAAAGTTTGGCGAATTATAGCACACAAGGAGAAGAGTGTTTTGCCAATTATTAAACACACGGAACTTTCTTATCTATGGCGATATATCACTACTTATACTTATTTTTTTATTTATTTCACTCCAGTGACTGTAATTTTTTAAGAGTTATCGACAGCTAGCGAAACAATAGCTTCCTAGTATGAAAATAAACATGAAATTTCTTCTTTTATGTTACTGCAAACCGATACTATGAGGTTTTTCGTAAGCTATTGAGCTCTGTAATTGCCAATTACTTGTTTAATGAGGCCCTAAGTTTCGGAATTCTGTCTCAATAGCTGCTGTGAGATGAGTTTGGAAAATTACATTGTGACAAAGGAAGTACTATTAAATCAGTCACCAAGAGAAATGTGGCCTTTACTCATAAATGGTGATGCTTCTTCGAATGAGAAAAGGTTAACAAGTCACACAAAAACAGATTGGCAATTCCGTTGGAATTTTGGTGGAATCCCCGTAACCCATTGTATTTTTAACACTGAGCGACGGGAATGGAAACTTACCAAAGGATTTTAGTCCTTCTCTTGATCTGAGGAGTATTAAAATAATAACGAGCGTTCCTTCAGGCGGAATGATAGGCACATGCCAGATACTGTTTACTCACCTACGGCTCGCCAAACTGACAATGCGTGACCGCGAATAAAATAGTTGTTATTGAGAAAAATAAACAATTGATCTGTCGCACAACACAATGGTCAGTGTATCGTCAGCAGCGAAGGATAATGCGCGCGACAGGAATGCACAAGTTAGCCATGTGTGCCTTGTGAGTTGAAGTTCGAAAAACATTGTCATGAAAGTAGATCTGCCTTTCTCAGCAGCACATTTCAACAAATTAAATATATCTAATCATAACACTCTTTTAGGATATTCCTACTTTCGTAATAATACTGACCATTTTCTACATTTGTGTAGCCTGTTGTTGTATAACTAGTTTATTAACGCTGGTAATGTCCATGCAACAATTGAAATGCTTTTTCTCATCACGGCGAACCAATTAAAACATTGTTATTTGTGACTGCTTTTCGACAGTTTCTAGCTTACAGTGGAAATATGTTGTTCACATGCATGTAGTACAGTGTGTCGTATTACATTATTACATCCTTATCAGAGTAATCACAGTGAAACTTCTATACTTCAGATCTTGGACGCTTTTTACCACAAGAACAAAGGGATCATACCTGTGGAGATTATCCCTTTATAATTTTTTGTAACAGATCGTACAGATACGCTAGCTTACTACGCAGCGAGAATATAACCTTGCTTTACTTTCCTGCCTTGATTGTTAATAACATGATTTTAAAATATTCCTTGCTTCCTTATTCACTACCCTCTGTCCCTTCTTGCGATCTCAAAACATCGCGGAGGCATATGGTGCAATTCCAGCGGCCAATGGCTCATCAGTTACTGAAGTATGCATTTTCTTGACAGAAGAAAAACAAAACAAAACTATGCAGATATAAATAAAGAAAAGTAAAACGCGCTGACGAAGAAAGCTGGAGCGTTTAAATGGCGAAAAACGAAACACTACCCAAAGGCAATAAAATTCAGTACACAGTAAGGCAAAATTTATCGTATTGGCAATACTACCACTGCTGATATGCGCCGTTCCGATGTGAGCATATGGCTGGGCTACTTTTCCGCTCACCTCCTCAAATTTCCCACGATGCTAGCGAGGCAAGCGCGACGCGCGGAGCGAGAAACTGAAGGGAATGCAGACGGGTAAAATCCTCGACAACTGCAGGTGAACAGCGCATCACTTTCGCAATACACAAATGAGACGAGAGATCGCTCTGCATCGTAATTGGTGCCAGTAACATGTTTCAATAATTCTTCATTTTTGTTAAACCTATTTACAAAAATTCTAAAATCAGTAAATCTGCCATTAGTTCTCTATCACCTCAGTACAGCTCCTTTATTGTATGATTATACGATAGCGGAACAAACACTGGTAGCAGTTACTTCTGTAATATATCTGGGAGTATGCGCACGGAACGATTTGAAGTGGAATGATCATATAAAATTAATTGTTGGTAAGGCGGGCGCCAGGTTGAGGTTCATTGGGAGAGTCCTTAGAAAATGTAGTGCATCAACAAAGGAGGTAGTTAACAAAACACGCGTTCGACCTATACTTGAGTATTGCTCATCAGTGTGGGATCCGTACCAGATCGGGTTGACAGAGGAGATAGAGAAGATCCAAAGAAGAGCGGCGCGTTTCGTCAGAGGGTTGCTTGGTAAGTGTGATAGCGTTACGGAGATGTTTAGCAAACTCAAGTAGTAGACCCTGCAAGAGAGGCGCTCTGCATCGCGGTGTAGCTTGCTCGCCAGGTTTCGAGAGCGTGCGTTTCTGGATGAGGTCTCGAATATTTTGCTTCCCCCTACTTATACCTCCCGAGATCACGAATGTAAAATTAGAGAGATTCGAGCGCGCACGGAGGCTTTCCGGCAGTTGTTCTTCCCGCGAACCATACGCGACTGGAACAGGAAAGGGAGGTAATGACAGTGGCACGTAAAGTGCCCTCCGGCACACACCGTTGGGTGGCTTGCGGAGTATAAATATATAGATGTAGATGTATCCGCGGCGGCTAATGCAAATGTGTACCGGACGGCATTCGAACCCGGGATGTCCTGCTTACCAGGCAGGTGCGTCAGCCAGAGCACAGTAATGCAGTGGCACCTAAAGTGCTCTCCGCCACACACCGTTGGGTGGCGTGTGGAGTATAAATGTAGATGTAGCTGACATGTAAGAAATATTTCTGTTACACTGTCAACGGCTGTTATCCAGCCTGTATATGCTCGGTTTTGTTTATGTAAGTAAACAATAGCATATCCAGAATTTGAGCTAAAGGACAGTGATGGTGGGTTGGGGGGGCAGCGTAACTCATTAATTTCCTAGAAGAAAGAGCGTTAGACAAATCGAAGCACAATGTTTTAAAATAACTAAAAAGTGTTGAAATAGTGTTTATTAAGGACCGAACATACTTATGCTACCACTTTATAACTGGTGCCTACTACCCACATTGAAGTTAGCAGAGACAGTTTTTTATGGGTTTGGTACATACAGTATCTGATCAAAAGTATCCGGACATCCCCATGTAATGTGGAATTGACCACTAGATGTCGCGAGACGTGGATCCGCCAATATAAAAGGAGGCGGGAATTATGTGCTGCCAGTAGATGATGATGATGATGATGTTTAGTTTGTGGAGTGCTCAACTGCGAGGTCATTAGCGTTCGTACGAAGTCCCAAGTTTTATACAGTTCAATTTTCTTTACACAGTCCAATATAATCACTGTTGCGAATGATGATGGAATGACGAGGACAACACAAACACCCAGTCCCCGGGCAGAGGAAACTCCCCAACCCGGCTGGCAATCGAATCCGGGACCCAGTGATCTACATCTACATCTACATTCATACTCCGCATGCCACCCAACGGTGTGTGGCGGAGGGCACTTTACGTGCCACTGTCATTACCTCCCTTTTCTGTTCCAGTTGCGTATGGTTCGCGGGAAGAACGACTGTCTGAAAGCCTCCGTGCGCGCTCGAATCTCTCTAATTTTACATTCGTGATCTCCACGGGAGGTATAAGTAGGGGGAAGCAGTATATTCGATACCTCATTCAGAAACGCACCCTCTCGAAACCTGGCGAGCAAGCTACACCGCGATGCAGAGCGCCTCTCTTGCAGAGTCTGCCACTTGAGTTTGGTAAACATCTCCGTAACGCTATCACGGTTACCAAATAACCCTGTTACGAAACGCGCCGCTCTCCTTTGGATCTTCTCTATCTCCTCCGTCAACCCGATCTGGCACGGATCCCACACTGACGAGCAATACTCAAGTATAGGTCGAACGAGTGTTTTGTAAGCCACCTCCTTTGTTGATGGACTACATTTTCTAAGGACTCTCCCAATGAATCTTTGATGATGGACTACATTTTCTAAGGACTCTCCCAATGAATCTCAACCTGGTACCCGCCTTATCAACAATTAATTTTATATGATCATTCCATTTCAAATCGTTCCACACGCATACTCCCAGATATTTAACAGAAGTAACTGCTACCAGTGTTTGTTCCGCTATCATATAATCATACAATAAAGGATCCTTCTTTCTATGTATTCGCAATACATTACATTTGTCTATGTTAAGGGTCAGTTGCTACTCCCTACACCAAGTGCCTATCCGCTGCAGATCTTCCTGCATTTCGCTACAATTTTCTAATGCTGCAACTTCTCTGTATACTACAGCATAATCCGCGAAAAGCCGCATGGAACTTCCGACACTATCTACTAGGTCACTTATACATATATTGTGAAAAGCAATGGTCCCATAACACTTCCCTGTGGCACGCCAGAGGTTACTTTAACGTCTGTAGACGTCTCTCCTTTGATAACAACATGCTGTGTTCTGTTTGCTAAAAACTCTTCAATCCAACCACACAGCTGGTCTGATATTCCGTAGGCTCTTACTTTGTTTATCAGGCGACAGTGCGGAACTGTATCGAACGCCTTCCGGAAGTCTAGGAAAATAGCATCTAACTGGGAGCCTGTATCTAATAATTTCTGGGTCTCATGTACAAATAAAGCGAGTTTTGTCCCACACGATCGTTGTTTCCGGAATCCATGTTGATTCCTACAGAGTAGATTCTGGGTTTCCAAAAACGACATGATACTCGAGCAAAAAACATGTTCTAAAATTCTACAACAGATCGACGTCAGAGATATAGGTCTATAGTTTTGCACATCTGCTCGACGACCCTTTTTGAAGACTGGGACTACCTGTGCTCTTTTCCAATCATTTGGAACCTTCCGTTCCTCTAGAGGCTTGCGGTACACGGCTGTTAGAAGGGGCGCAAGTTCTTTCGCGTACTCTGTGTAGAATCGAATTGGTATTCCGTCAGGTCCAGTGGACTTTCCTCTGTTGAGTTATTTCAGTTGCTTTTCTATTCCTTGGACACTTATTTCGATCTCAGCCATTTTTTCATTTGTGCGAGGATTTAGAGAAGGAAATGCAGTGCGCTCTTCCTCTGTGAAACAGCTTTGGAAAAACGTGCTTAGTATTTCAGCTTTACAAGTGTCATTCTCTGTTTCAAAGCCATCATCATCCCGGATTGTCTGGATATGCTGTTTCGAGCCACTTACTGATTTAACGTAAGACCAGAACTTCCTAGGATTTTCTGTCAAGTCGGTATATAGAATTTTACTTTCGAATTCATTGAACGCTTCACGCATAGCCCTCCTTACGCTAACTTTGACATAGTTTAGGTTCTGTTTGTCTGAGAGGTTTTGGCTGCGTTTAAACTTGGAGTGAAGCTCTCTTTGCTTCCGCAGTAGTTTCCTAACTTTGTTGTTGAACCACGGTGGGTTTTTCCCGTCCCTCACAGTTTTACTCGGCATGTACCTGTCTAAAACGCATTTTACAATTGCCTTAAACTTTTTCCATAAACACTCAACATTGTCAGTGTCGGAACAGAAATTTTCGTTTTGATCTGTTAGGTAGTCTGAAATCTGCCTTCTATTACTCTTGCTAAACAGATAAACCTTCCTCCCTTTTTTTATATTCCTATTAACTTCCATATTCAGGGATGCTGCAACGGCCTTATGATCACTGATTCCCTGTTCTGCACTTACAGAGTCGAAAAGTTCGGGTCTGTTTGTTATGAGTAGGTCCAAGTTGTTATCTCCACGAGTCGGTTCTCTGTTTAATTGCTCGAGGTAATTTTCGGATAGTACACTCAGTATAATGTCACTCGATGCTCTGTCCCTATCACCCGTCCTAAACATCTGAGTATCCCAGTCTATATCTGGTAAATTGAAATCTCCACCTAAGACTATAATATGCTGAGAAAATTTATGTGAAATGTATTCCAAATTTTCTCGCAGCTGTTCTGCCACTAATGCTGCTGAGTCGGGAGGTCGGTAAAAGGAGCCAATTATTAACCTAGCTCGGTTTGTTGAGTGTAACCTCCACCCATAATATTTCGCAGGAACTATACACTTCTACTTCACTACAGGATAATCTACTACTAACAGCGACAAACACGCCACCACCGGTTTTGCAATCTATCCTTTCTAAACTCCGTCTGTGCCATTGTAAAAATTTCGGCTGAATTTATCCCTGGCTTCAGCCAGCTTTCTGTACCTATAACGATTTCAGCTTCGATGCTTTCTATCAGCGCTTGAAGTTCCGGTACTTTACCAATGCACCTTCGACAGTTTACAATTACAATTCCGATTGCAGCTTGGTCCGCGCATGTCCTGACTTTGTCCCGCACCCTTTGAAGCTGTTGCCCTTTCTGTACTTGCCCGAGGCCATCTAACCTGAAAAACCGCCCAGTCCACGCCACACAGCCCCTACTACCCGCGTAGCCGCTAGCTGCGTGTAGCGGAGTCCTGACCTATCCATCGGAACCCGAAACCCCGCCACCCTATGGCGCAAGTCGAGGAATCTGCAGCCTACACGGTCGCAGAACCGTCTCAGCCTCTGATTCAGGCCCTCCACTCGGCTCTGTACCAAAGGTCCGCAGTCAGTCCTGTCGACGATGCTGCAGATGGTGAGCTCTGCTTTCATCCCGCTAGCGCTGGCAGTCTTCACCAAATCAGATAGCCACCGGAAGCCAGAGAGGATTTCCTCTTATGCATAGCGACACACATCATTGGTGCCGACATGAGCGACCACCTGCAGATGGGTGCACCATGTGCCCTTCATGGCAACCGGAGGGACCCTTTCCACATCTGGAATGACTCCCCCCGGTATGCACACGGAGTGCACATTGGTTTTCTTCCCCTCTCTTGCTGCCATATTCCCAAGGGGCCCCAGATCTAGTGGTAGCAACGCTAGCCACTAGACCACGAGCTGCGCACAGTTTGCTAATAGAGCAGAACTGGTCGGTCAGCAGAGCTCACTGACTTTGAATGTCGACTGGTCATAGCATATCACCTGAGCAATAAATCCATCAGAGACGCTTCATACCTCTTATACCCCCCCAAGTCGATAGTTCGTGATGTGATTATGAAGTGGAAACGCGAAGGAACAACCACAACTAAATGAAGACCACACGGACCACATTTAGTGACGGACAGGGACCGTCGAGCATAGGAGAATGGTTGTGAGAAATCGCCTGAAATTTGTGGAAGGAATCACTCGAGTTCTAGAGTGCTACCAGCAGTGCATCTTGCGCAAAGACTGTGAGGAGGAAGGTAAAAAGAATGGGGCACAATGGTCAGCAGCTCCTCATAAGCCAACATTTGTGTAGCCAGTTTTAAGCGACACTTGAAATGGTATAAAGAGCGACGTCACTGGACGATGAATGACTGGAAAGAGTGATTTGGAGTCATGAATCACACCATCCCCTGTGACAATCCTATGGAAGTATTTGGGTTTTGCAAATGCCTGAAGAACGTTACCTGTCATTACGTGTAGTGTGAACAATCAGGTATGGAGGAGGTGGTGTTATGGTATGGTTTTTGCGGTAACGCTGTGGTCAACTTGTTGCGCTTAAGAAAACACCAAATGCAGAAGGTTACGCACATATCGTAAACAGTGCATACAATAAAAGACCAGCTGCGAGACGATGATTGTATCAGCATGAAAATGCACCCTGTAAGAAAGCAGCATGTGAGATGCACTGCTTTGAGGACGTCAGTATTCCTGAAATGGACTGTCGTGCCGAGAATCCCAACTTGAACCAAATGGAACACCTTTGGCACGAGCTAGAGCGTCGATTTCGCACTAAACCCCAGCGTCCAAAGTCACTACCTTCTCTGATTTCAGCTCTTGAAGAACATCGGGCTGCCATTTCCCCACAGATTTTCAGACATCTTATTGAAAATGTCCCCAGCGGAGTTCAAGCAGTCATAAAACTGAAGGGTGGACACATCCCTTATTAATGTCCAGTAATAGGTGTTCGGGTACTTCTGATTCACTATCTACACTCACGCGTTTAGTAAGATTTTGTCATTGATTTGTAGTACGATGAAAAAAAAAAAAAAACGTCGCGAACTTAATTTACAACGCGACTGAAAGTTTTAAAACTCAATATCATCAGTTGAAACGGCAAGAAACAAAAGGAGAAATAGTTTTGAGATTTGACAGAAATGCCCCTGAATATATTCGGTACTAGTCAATATTCCTTACGAGTTTTCCAAACTGAAACTTGATTAATGGTACGCCCTCGTAAGTAAGAGTCTTAATTGAAATAACTCGTAAAGCAGAAAGAAATACTTAATTTTCGAAGGAGCAATCTTGAGTGGAGCTTAAAATCACGAAATGATTCGATGCAGTATTTATGTGCCAGCAGACGAAGTGATGCCACTGCAATGACAGTCCCACTAGAAGAATTATATCAACATGTATATTATTTGTGGAATGGGCTACCTATGAAGTGTTGATGCAGATTTACTTCTAACTAGTGTATGAGGAAACCTTGAAGTACTCAACTGACTGAAGACAGGAAACAAGTTTCAAGACGCCTAACAGCTGGAGGCAAATTATTTAGTACATTCGAAAGTCTCCTAACTTCTTTATGGTCTTTGATAAGTAGACTTCGGAAGAGTCAGAGTTGTTGAAGAACTCATTACTCTTGGTTCAAATGGCTCTGAGCACTATGGGCTCCTAGAACTTAGAACTACTTAACCTAACTAACCTAAGGACATCACACACATCCATGCCCGAGGCACGATTCGAACCTGCGACTGTAGCGGTCGTGCAGTTCCAGACTGAAGCGCCTAGAACTGCTCGGCCACACCGGCTGGCTCTTCACCCTTGTTGTGCTCCTACCACGTCTTCAACGAGTGTAGCAAATGAGGTAGGGCAGCAGTGGACTCGTGTTGGGCCTGAACTCCATTCGAATGCCTATCCGACTATTTTGACGTAGGCTTTCCGTAGTTTTGTTGAATCACTCTAGATAATTTTTATTTCTTATCCCACTATTGATCAGTGAAGCTAGTGAACTGTCTACAATGACTGATGAGACGAGTTTAACCCAAAATTCATTAGAACGGAATGGATATAAATACTGTATACATACGAAGTACGCGCACACGAGAAATATGGAAAACTATGTGCGGACAAAGTTGCGTTGTGTAAAACAAAAGAAATACCTACTGAACAGCCTGTGATGATCCAGTGAACGACTGGCAGGCAGGGGCAAGTGCGTCAGACCTAGACGCGGAGTGACGCCATCGTCAGATAAGCCAGGCTGCGCCAGCAACCTGGCAATGCCTTTAATAATGCATACACATAGCTGCGCGACTTGCCTCTGCGAAGCCAGCTGCTACTAAACCAGGTAGACGGCACAGGGTTTCAGGGGGACTCTTCTGTAATACAACAGAACATTCGCAATCGAAAGTGACAGGAAGCAGTCGTTATCAAGACCTACTCTCGCCTTAGGATAGAGTAGAGAAATTATCACAATTAACTATGTTGTTGTTGTTGTCCTCATTTCAAAGACTGGTTTGCTGCAGCTCCCCATGCTATTCTACCCTGTGCAAGCATCTTCATTTCCGAATAACTACTGCAACATACAGCCTTCTGAATCTGCCTACTTTATTTATCTCTTCGTCTCCCTCTACGATTTTTACCTTCCACGCTACCCTCCAATGGTAATTTGGTAATCCCTTGATGTGTCAGAACGTTTCTTATCAACCGATCCCTTCTTGTAGTCAATTTGTTCCACAAATTTCTTCTCTCCTCAGCTCTGTTCAGTATCTACTCATTAGTTTCGTAATCGCCCCATGTGATCTTCAGCATTTTTCTGAAGCATCACATTTCAAAAGGTTCTATTTTCTTCACGTCTAAACTGTGTATCATCTATGTTTCACTTCCATGTATGGTTACACTCAGGACAAATATCTCCAGAAAAGCCTTCCTGACACTTACATCTATTTTCGATGTTAGAAATATCTCTTCTTCGGAAAAGATTTTCTTGACGTTGCCAGTCTACATTTTATATCCTCTCTACTTCGACCATCATCGGTTATTTTGCTGCCCAAATAGTAAATCTCATCTACTGTTTTAAGTGTCCCGTTTCCTAATCTAATACTCTCAGTATAACGTGATTTAATTCAGCTACATTAATCCGTTATCCTAGTTTTGTTTTTGTTTATGTTCATCTTATATCCTCCTTTCAAGACGCTGTCCATTCCTTTCAACTGCTCTTCCAAGTCCTTTGCTGTGTTCTGAAATAATTACAATATCATCGGAAATCTCGAAGTTTTTATTCTTCTCACTGAACTTTAATTCCTATTCCAAATATATCTTTTCTTTCCTTTTACTGCTTGCTTAACGTAAAGATTGAATAACATCAGCGATAGGCTGCAACCCTGTCTCACTCCCTTCTCAATCATTGCTTCCCATTCACGCTCCCTGAGTCATATAACTGCCGTTTGGTTTCTGCACAAGTTACAAATAGCCTTTAGCTTCCGATACTTTACCCTGCTACCTTCAAAATTTCAGTGAGAGTATTGCAGTCAATATTGTCATCAGCTTCCTCTACGTCTAAAAATTGTATAAACGTAGGGGTGTCTTCTAACACAAGTCGTCGGGTCAGTATGACCCCGGGTATTTCAGTTTTTCTCCGGACCCTACATGTTAATTTTTCTGTCTTTCGTTTTCATTCTGCAGGAAATGCCTATAACCAGTGAGATTACTGCTCTAAAACACATGATGTATACAGGGTGGTCAATTGATAGTGACCGGGACAAATATCTCACGAAATAAGCATCAAATGAAGCTCGTCTAGCTACAAGGGGGAAACCAGATGGCGCTATGGTCGGCCCGCTGCAATAGGTCAAACGCATATCAACAGCGTTTTTTTTTAAATAGGAACCCCCATTTTTATTACATATTGGTGTAGTACGTAAAGAAATATGAATGTTTTAGTTGGACAACTTTTTTCGCTTTGTGATAGTCACAAACGTATAAGTACGTGGTATCATCTAACATTCCGCCAGTGCTGACGGTATTTGCTTCGTGACACATTACCCATGTTAAAAAGGACCGTTTACCAATTGCGGAAAAGGTCGATATCGTGTTGATGTATGGCTATTGTGATCAATGATGATGCCCAAGAAGGCGTTTTAGTTACTTTCACGGCTAATCCACACATCAGTAGCAGACAAATTGCTACGACTTTGAACGTCGTGTACATTACTGCCACTGAGCACAAGAGGAATTACGCAACGATGAAAGATATTTTGAACGCGTTCTATTTAGCGACGAAGCGTCATTCACCAACATCGGTAAGGTAAACCGGCATAATATGCAATATTGGACAAAGATAAATCCACGACGGTTGCGACAAGTGGAACATCAGCAACCCTGGCGGGTTAATGTATGGTGCGGCATTATGGGAGGAAAGATAATTGACCCCATTTTATCCATGGCAATCTAAATGGTGCAATGTATGCTGGTTTCCTACGTAATGTTCTACCGATGTTACTACAAGATGTTTCACTGCATGGCAGAATGGCGATGTACTTCCAACATGATGGATGTCCGGCACATAGCTCGCGTGCGGTTGAAGCGGTACTAAATAGCACATTTCATGATAGGTGGATTGCTCGTCGATGCACCATACCATGGCCCGCACGTTCACCGGATCTGGCGTACCCGGATTTCTTTCTGTGTGGAAAGTTGAAGGATATTTGCTATCGTGATCCACCGAAAACGCCTGACAACATGAGCCAGCGCATTGTCAATGCATGTGCGAACATTACGAAAGGCGAACTACTCGCTGCTGAGAGGAATATCGTTACACGTATTGACAAATACATTGAGGTTGACGGACATCATTTTGAGCATTTATTGCATTAATGTGGTATTTACAGGCAATCACGTTGTAACAGCATGCGTTCTCAGAAATTAAAAGTTCACACACAAAAATGTATCACATTGGAACAACCGAAATAAAATGTTCTAACGTACCTACGTTCTGTATTTTTATTTAAAAAACCTAGCTGTTACCAACTGTTCGTCTAACATTGTGAGCCATACGTTTGTGACTATTACAGCGCCATCTATCACAAAGCGAAAGAAGTGGTCCAACTAAAACATTCATATTTCTTTATGTACTACATCAATATGTAATAAAAATGGGTGTTCCTATTTTTAAAAATCGCAGTTGATATCCGTTTGACCTATGGCAGCGCCATCTAGCGGGCCAACCATAGCGCCATCTGGTTTCCCCCTTCAAGCTAGACAAGTTTCGTTCTTTGTAGTTTTTTCGTTTGATGCTCATTCCGTGAGATATTTGGCCCGGTCACTATCAATGACCACCCTATAGACTGCAATGTTATGACTCCGGAAAGGTGTGCCAAATCTGTAAATTATTTTTAACCAATATTCTGAATTATACAGGTATGCAAATTTCAACCAAAGTTTCCATGTACCTTGGCGAAAGCTGCAGCCTGCTGTTTTCTGGTTAGGCAAATATGGGATTAGAACTCGGACATGCTAAATTGTTTCGTTATTCACGAAGTTTGTCTGTACTGAGAATACAAAGGTAAAATGTTACGTATAGATAAAGAAGTAACGACTGCTATGGATAGTGACCTAGACAAGGCATGGAGCAAGTCCGGTTAGGAGATGTAGATCGTCCACTTTGCGTTCATCTGGTTTTCAACTAAGTGCATTTCTCGACCGTCTCAGGCACTGGAGATACCACATCATTGTTTCCGAACAGCTTCAAAGCTATTAGTCGACCACGATATTATTGCATCTGAGAGTGACGCCACTTCGAATGGCTTATCGTGAATCAGTGCGTAATCGGGGTTGATAATAAATGTACAACTCACCCGAAAGCAATGACACTGCTACATGTGGAATGATAATTAAATGAAGATCCTAAGCTGTCGACAGGCGTTGATATACATCAACGTGGACACTTGAAAATGTGTGCCCCGACCGGGACTCGAAGCCGGGATCTCCTGCTTACATGGCAGACGTTATAATCATTTTCTTTCCTTCCTTGATCTCATTTTGTTCTAAATTGTTCGTTGTATTCGTTTTTCAATGAAATGATAGTATAGCATTGTTGGCCGGGAGGCCCCATTCGGGGGAGTTCGGCCGCCGTATTCCAAGTCCTTTTAAGTTGACGCCACTTCGGCGACTTGCGAGTCAATGATGATGATGAGAACTATGATGAAGGACACACAACACCCAGTCCCCTCCATATGAGCCACCGAGGGCACAGAGGATAGTGCGACTGTAGGGATTTAACCCTTGCACGCTCACCGTGAGACCCACATTCCCAACTTAACGTCCACACACTACATTTGCAGTGCTCCTGCCCATTAAACTCATTACTCGCAGCAGACAATCTTACTGACTCCGGTAAGAGTTTGGGCAATGCGTGTGCATCCAGCACAAAAGAAGAAGGTCAATGGTCGGTTGAACAGATACCATCTTCATACTAGTACATTTTTCCCTCAGTACTTATTTACTGTAATGTTACAGCGTGCTTCCGACAACGGTCAAATGCAGTAAAGTCGTGGTTGAGTAGTAATTCCATGAATATGCATACAAGGAAAATATTCTACACGAGCTATTAGGATCGTACGAATCATACAACTACTTTCCTTCCGAAGTACAGGGTGGCGTACGAAATCCAGTCCCCAGTACAGAATACTCACCAGTTACGCACGAATTGTTGCCCGTCACGTGAAAATACAACAAATAGATAAACTTGTAACAATTAGATAATAAAGCAGTGCCAAGTAAGTTAATGCAAAGGTTTATATTTACTAAACTGATCTTGTCTTTTACGTAACATTACGTTAGGTGCTGAAAATGACCTTGCGCTTCAATGCACTCTTGCAAGCGCCCTACCACCTAAGTATTCACTTTGCGCAACTCTGCCACACCAATTCTCAAAACTTCATTACGAAGATTGTCCTTCAACTATTCTATCATTATTGGGTTACTTGGGTACAGTTTTCTCCTTAGACTGATCCACAAATAAAAGTCACAAGTGGTGAGGTCCGGCGAACGTGGCGGCCACAATCCTTCGCTGATAGTCCTTTCATGTGCGAATCTTTCGTGAATTCGTGATACTAACTCACATGAAGTGTGACAGGTTGCCCCATCTAGTTGAAAGACAACATACGTACTTTCATGGTGGGTAACTCTGCGTAAAATTCCTCAAAGATTCGCATAAATACAGTAGTATTTATTGTTGTTTCAAAAAATAGGGACTCCAGTCAGACTTGTTGACACGGCACACCGCGCTCCAATTTTTTCACTGCGAAGAGGTTCCCCATTAATCGCATAGGGATTGTTTGTTGACCAATAGCTGGTGCTCTGCGACTTCACATGCCCTGTCAGATGGGGAGAGGCTTCATCACTCATGAAATACAGCATCGGATCCAGCATTCCACTCTCATTTGTTTGACATAGCCATGTACACTAATTCACATGCTTTGCCTTATCCTCCTCCTTTAGTTCTTGGATACGTGTCGTTTTGTAGGACTTCGCGCTTGTACATGTAAAACTCATTGATGAAACTTGCAAAAAGCTTTCACGTGTTGCAGCAATTCACGTGTCGACTTCTCTGGACTCTTCGTGCTTGAAGATCCGCAAACACAGCAGTTGTACGAACCGAAGGGGCTCGATTCTTTTTTGCATTTGTAGCTGACCCAGTAGTACGCCACTTCGTCACTGTATCCTCTATACTGCTATTTGATAGTATGGAAACGCCAGGAAACTTCTTTCCAAAAATGTTCCGCATTTCCTTAAATAGACCGCTAGACATTTACGCCTCCACTATTGCGATTCTTTCTTGAAGAGGACCCATCTCGCTGAGACATTTACTTCAGACGTCTTAAGTAACACTAAGTCTCAATGGCTTTCGTATTGGTAGTACAAAATGTAGTCATAACAGCTTCGAAACAAAAGACGACAATTGGCAGGCGACAATGAACAGTCTAGTATGCGGGACCGGTGTCTCTTGCCTAACCCTGTACTTTCCCCCAAAGTTGCACTTTACTAACTTCGGTGAAAGTGCGTTTCCGAAGTTTGTCAGTGAGGCTGGACGTGAGTACCAGCCCGATATTCACCTAGTCGAATGTGAGAAACCGCCTAAAAGCCACATCCATGCTGGCTAGCCCACCGGCAGTTGTTAAGGCGCCGGGCAGATTAATCCGGGGCCAGTGTGTCTCTCCGAATACCGGGAGCAGCGTGCTAGCGGGAGTGGGTATAAGGGCAGTTATGTACTGGCAATTATCAACAACATTACAGAAACGACTTCTTCTGGAACGTAGGGCGTTGCATAACACTCAAGGGAAAGGAATCAGGCAACTATGTTTTGAATCAGCGAGTGTATATATTCCTTTCCTTGTTAAGTTTTGCACAACAGTGTATTTTTAAGAACATTATTTACCATTTCTTCTTCTGCTGCTGTCTGTATCGGGTGCGTATAATTAAACTGACTGTATTCCGTGCAGTAGTGTGGGCTGTATACATCGTAGGACGCTGCAACATCGTGGCTATGTTCATTAATCGGTGCTCTCGGCAAGTGTTGATCTCTTTTGTGAAGTGACTATTAGTGTAACGGGTTAATTAGGTTGAAATTTTCCGTATGAAAGGCAATGGCCTTTGAGAAGAACGACCGTGCACTGCTGGTAAACTTGTTTTATCAGAACAGCAGCAATATCAACGCTGCATTGCGAGAATACCGCATATAGAAATAGCTGCGAAGATGCGCCACGTCAGTAAATAGGTTAAAGAATATTATCAAGAAATTTGAAAAAACAGGAGAATTGGGTGGCGCAGCATGAAGCGGGAGGCCATTCCCATGGCAGTTGTTGAAGTTGCTGTGGCTGAAGGCGACCGTGCAGCACTTGTCTCAAATTCTGCAGCCAGTGCTCGAGCTGTGTCACGGAAATTCTCTCTCTTATGGTCAACAGCTGAAAGGATTTTTGAGGCACATTTCACATTGGTACCCGTACGAGATTCACAATGTGCACCAAATTAAGCCCCAGGATAGACTACAATACCTTGACTTTGCTCTTCTTTTTTTTTGGCACCCATGGAAACGGGTGACATGTAACCAGGAAATATTCTTTGGACGGACGAGGCGCAGTTTAATCTACACGGTGCCGTGATGCGCATAACTGTCTACTCTGCCACATCTTGTGCAGCAACATCCACTGCATTCAGCTTATGTGGCTTTGTGTTGTGGTTTCACAAGCTCCTTCACTCTCGGTCCATTTTTCTTCGAGATGAGGCCTCACAAGCCTCTTACGTGTACAGTGACATCTGGACGTTATTAGGACCTCCTTTTCCAACATGTGATTCCAGCTTTGCTGGGGAGCAGCTGTGTCCACACCACTATTTTCATGCAAGTTGGGGCAATACCACAACTCGATTTCCATGTGATGT
The DNA here is from genome assembly GCF_023897955.1 of Schistocerca gregaria. Taxonomy (NCBI): domain Eukaryota; kingdom Metazoa; phylum Arthropoda; class Insecta; order Orthoptera; family Acrididae; genus Schistocerca; species Schistocerca gregaria. The sequence continues at coordinate 892,842,888 of NC_064920.1, forward strand.
ATTTGCTACAGAAACTTTAGGTTCAAAAATAGTTCAAATGGCTCTGAGCACTATGGGACTTAACATCTGAGGTCATGAGTCCTCTAGAACTTAGAACTACTTAAACCTAACTAACCTAAGGACATCACACACACATCCATGATCGAGGCAGGATTCGAACCTGCGAGCGTAGCGGTCGCGAGGTTCCAGACTGTAGCGCCTAGAACCGCTCGGCCACATCGGCCGGCCAGAAGCTTTAGGCAACGACTGCATCACCTCTAGGCAATTTCATGATCTGTCGTTTTTCAGATCCGCCTACCTAAACCCTTGTGACGTCTGGTTGTGGGGATATCTGAGAGATGGGTCTATCAGGGCTGTATCTGCATTCTTCCGGATCTGAAGGATGGCACAGACGACATATCGCACTGGATACGCTGCGACCAACTGTCGAATATGCTGTGTTACGAATGCAGAATGTTGCTGAGTCGAGAGAGCACATTGAACACATGTTGTAACTTGTGATCATGTGCTAATAAATGTGCCAAGACTACCGTTATCATGCGTTTGATCGCCCTCCGCTTTTCCCGCACCCACACCACATTCTGACTGTTTACTACGGTAGTTTGTCACCTGGTAGCACAGAGTGGAACTATTATTTTTTCAGCATACTCCCCAAGCAGCGTGGTTAATGAAAATACCTACGATGTTTCTGCGTCCTGCGATGTATACAGCCCGCACTGCAGCACTCAGAAAACCGTCATTGGTGTATTTGGATTTATTATAATGTTAATGCCAACTGCAAAATGAACTAATTCTGCTTTTTGTATATTAGACAGAAGGTAGTTTATATACGAGATATACAATAGTAGACCTAAGACTGAGTCTTGTAGAACTCAATAAGTGATTTCTCCCCAGTGAGAAGAATTTCCCCTGCTTATTTTCTGCATTCTTTTTTTAGATGCCTTCGATAAAGAATCAAGTCCATAAAACCTCTGATTATTTAAGAGGATTTGCGACTGGCACACTCAGACGCCTAGGGCAGTTCGCAGTAAATAACAGCAGGTGACGTGTTGTTTCAAGTGGCTCTGAGCACTATGGTACGTAACATCTGTGGTCACCAGTCCCCTAGGACTTAGAACTACTTAAACCTAACTAACCTAAGGACATCACACACATCCATGCCCGAGGCAGGATTCGAACTTGCGACCGTAGCAGTCGCGCGGTTCCGGACTGAGCGCCTAGAACCGCTAGACCACCGCGGCCGGCGACGTGTTGTTATCCAATGTTTGTAGATATTACATTATCGTGGTCTGCCTCTATTGTGACGCATGTGCCAAAGTTTTCCAGCAGACAGCTGCGTGCGAGATGATTAAGAGCGGAGGTCGATGTAACGCAGAGGAAACAGCCCGGCCCTGTGTGCTGACGTCGGCCCTCTCTAGGAGAGGCAGGGCAGGGCGTTGCTTGAGCACTGCTCGGTGTGACGCACGCGTGCCCGCGCCGCCTGTTCCAGCTCAGCGCTGCGGCTTGCTAAACACCGCGGCCAAGGTCGCGGGCCGGCCGGAACCGTACCTTGTCAGCCGGAATGAATCGACGCTTTCAGTGCCGACGTGAGCACTTTCTCAAAGCAAACAGTAGTCTCCCCTGATATCCACGCTATGCTTCAAGCGCAAGCTCCAACCTTGACGTCCACCATGACGAATCCAGCACATTTGGCGCACGAATGAGTAGTGGAAAGTTTATGGTGTTTCCTGGTGGTCTAGTTGTCAGAAATTAGATGCATTGACCCTGGATTACAAGCTAAATAACTATTTGTTTTTGAAGCAGAAGTTCCGTTGCTATGCTTCGTTTTCATTTTATCTTTTTACAGGGTGTTTCAAAAATGACCGGTATATTTGAAACGGCAATAAAAACTAAACGAGCAGCGATAGAAATACACCGTTTGTTGCAATATGCTTGGGACAACAGTACATTTTCAGGCAGACAAACTTTCGAAATTACAGTAGTTACAATTTTCAACAACAGATGGCGCTGCAAGTTCAAAAATGGCTCTGAGCACTATGGGACTCAACTGCTGTGGTCATTAGTCCCCTAGAACTTAGAACTACTTAAACCTAACTAACCTAAGGACATCACACACATCCATGCCCGAGGCAGGATTCGAACCTGCGACCGTAGCAGTCGCACGGTTCCGGACTGCGCGCCTAGAGCGCTGCAAGTGATGGGAAAGATATAGAAGACAACGCAGTCTGTGGGTGCGCCATTCTGTACGTCGTCTTTCTGCTGTAAGCGTGTGCTGTTCACAACGTGCAAGTGTGCTGTGGACAACATGCTTTATTCCTTAGAACAGAGGATTTTTCTGGTCCTGGAATTCCACCACCTAGAACACAGTGTTATTCCAACAAGACAAAGTTTTCAACGGAGGTTTAATGAAACCAAAGGACCGAAAAGCGATAAAATAAAGGATCTGTTTGAAAAATTTCAAGGGCTGGGAACGTGACGGATGAACGTGCTGGAAAGGTAGGGCGACCGCGTACGGCAACCACAGAGGGCAACGCGCAGCTAGTGCAGCAGGTGATCCAACAGCGGCCTCGGGTTTCCGTTCGCCGTGTTGCAGCTGCGGTCCAAATGACGCCAACGTCCACGTATCGTCTCATGCGCCAGAGTTTACACCTCTATCCATACAAAATTCAAACGCGGCAACCCCTCAGCGCCGCTACCATTGCTGCACGAGAGACATTCGCTAACGATATAGTGCACAGGATTGATGACGGCGATATGCATGTAGGCAGCATTTGGTTTACTGACGAAGCTTATTTTTACCTGGACGGCTTCGTCAATAAACAGAACTGGCGCATATGGGGAACCGAAAAGCCCCATGTTGCAGTCCCATCGTCCCTGCACCCTCAAAAAGTACTGGTCTGGGCCGCCATTTCTTCCAAAGGAATCATCGGCCCATTTTTCAGATCCGAAACGATTACTGCATTACGCTATCTGGACATTCTTCGTGAATTTGTGGCGGTACAAACTGCCTTAGACGACACTGCGAACACCTCGTGGTTTATGCAAGATGGTGCCCGGCCACATCGCAAGGCCGACGTCTTTAATTTCCTGAATGAATATTTCAATGATCGTGTGATTGATTGCTTTGGGCTATCCGAAACATACAGGAGGCGGCGTGGATTGGCCTCCCTATTCGCCAGACATGAACCCCTGTGACTTCTTTCTGTGGGGACACTTGAAAGACCAGGTGTACCGCCAGAATCCAGAAACAATTGAACAGCTGAAGCAGTACATCTCATCTGCATGTGAAGCCATTCCTCCAGACACGTTGTCAAAGGTTTCGGGTAATTTCATTCAGAGACTACGCCATATTATTGCTACGCATCGTGGATATGTGGAAAATATCGTACTATAGAGTTTCCCAGACCGCAGCGCCATCTGTTGTTGACAATTGTAACTACTGTAATTTCGAAAGTTTGTCTGCCTGAAAATGTACTGTTGTCCCAAGCATATTGCAACAAACGGTGTGTTTCTATCGCTGCTCGTTTAGTTTGTATTGCCGTTTCAAATATACCGGTCATTTTTGAAACACCCTGTATTTTCGTATTGGCCAACTAGGATCTTTCTTTATTTTTAGTATTTTATCCATTTTCATCAACTGTGTTTCTATTTATTGAAATTAGCAACCACTTGAGCAAAAGAAATTTTATTTCTTTTAACGTTTTCAGGCACCTATTGCCTATTCAACTCTGATAAATTTGACGGCTCTGGAGTTTACAAAATCATTTGTAGCAGTTGTAACAAATTTTACATCGGTAAAACTGGCCGCTCTTTTAAAATTAAATTCAGGGAGCATTTGCAAGCACATAACAAAACTGCATTAGGAATGCATTTAGCAGAAACCAGCCACACTATAGAGAGTTGTATGCGTATTTTACACGGGGCCAAAAGGCATGAGCCCACTAAGGTACCCAACGCCTACTTCGCTTTGTTTGATAACATACGACGATAACCAAACAATGCCTCGTTTATTTCTACCTAGCGTTACCAGATGAGTTGTGTTGAGAACAGAAGGCATTTCCCTTACTTCCACACAGTAGTCACTCTAATCTTGTAACTGATTATCTCCTACCTGCTCATAGAATGTATAGCCAAACTATATAATTTTATTTATCGAATGGTTATATGTTGTTTTCTGTGGGAGACATGTCACGATGTATGTAAAGCCCTCTATTGGTTAAGTCCTTACGAACGGTGCGCGCCTACGTAAGATCCTAGCGGCCGACCCAACAGAGGGCGCTGTTCATTGATCTGTCTCTTTTTCAGCTGTCATATATACATTTTATCTTTCATAAATAATTTATAGGTTGCCACAGGCATTGTGTTACGGTATTTTAATTGTTGACCGTAAATTCACCATAACAAAGGGTCGGACCTATTCTTTTCATATATTTCCTTTGAATAATTTTACATGGATAACTGCATTCATCTTTTAATGTATCACAATTGGTTTCTATGATAGTCATCAATTTTAATAAGTCTGCTACATGCATTTTATCTAATGTCCTTTTATCAGATTATGTTTTTGCGTAAATGATGACTACATATAAGCAAGCTCACAGTAGCGACATCTAGGGAGGGTATAGGCAAACATGTTTCTGGATGCTACTTTACCTCTGTAGCTAGTTGGCAATAATCACTATGTGGACGATGCCTATTCTACACCATATTTAAATATATGTGACGATGCTATGCTGATTATATTTATATGTTTTGACGATGCCATTATGGCCGTATCACTTTAGGACAGTGGTTCCCAACAGATGGTCCGCGGACCCCCAGTGGTGGGTGAGCTATGGCAGAGAGGTCTGCAAGATGCTATTAGAATAAAAAAAAAAACATTAAATATATTTCGTATGATGACAGATTTTTTGTTTTGTTTTGGCCGCTTCCTGCATGAGCAGTGCTTTAGCGAACGCAAACTTCTGCGTCTAGCGTCTTCCTAGAGCAAACTGACACTACCACACTCTAGCGCAAAACTAGAATTAGATAGAAGCAAATAGTTCTGTTGTATGCCGTTAGACTGCCCGAGCTGCCTCTTTGCAGCTGACAACTGACAGTCACTTTACACAGAAATTCGCATTTCAGACGACAATCAGCCATTGTTAATTTATTGCTACTGCTTTCGCGGACCGTGTTGTTTACACATTAAATATTCTGTATTAAAACAGTAGTGTTTTTAAAGCGTTGTTTTCAAGTACCAAAAATGGCAAACGTATAAAAAGACGCTTAATTTCGCTTTTTTAGGTACGTGATACTGAGGTATGACAAGGTACCAATCATGCTCTACGAGGGAGTCCTCGAGAAAATTTTGTTGGGAATCCCTGCTTTAGGACATGGTGTAAAAAAGGTACGTTATACTGTATTTTATCTGTACATTTCCCTGGTGTATGACAGTATTTTAGACATGAAGATGGGTCGGCCGCGGTGGTCTCGCGGTTCTAGGCGCGCAGTTCAGAACCGTGCGACTGCTACGGTCGCAGGTTCGAATCCTGCCTCGGGCATGGATGTGTGTGATGTCCTTAGGTTAGTTAGATTTAAGTAGTTCTAAGTTCTAGGGGACTAATGACCACAGCAGTTGAGTCCCATAGTGCTCAGAGCCATTTGAACCATTTTTTTTTTTTTTAAGATGGTCATTACAGACTGAAACCGGTCATCATCTAAAGAATTCATTTGTGATCAGAGACTGGAATAAAAAAGCATTTTATTCGATTATTTGCGAGTGTCAAAAATAAGATGCATGCTGCATATTGCTGTGGTCATGTGGGTCATAATAGCTATGTAAAAATGGTATAAGGAAACCAAGCAAGAAGTGCAGAAAATCAAGTCAGAACTGGCAACAAAACGGAGCGTAGAACATCGGCGACGTACTGCTGTGCTGTAAGGGTGCCTCGGATAAGGACCAAAAGGGCCCTGCTATGGAAAGAAAAGGCACCGCAGACCGTAGCTTCTGGTTGTCTGGCCGTGTGGCCGGCGACAGTCGGTTTGGTATCCCACCGCTGTCTGGAGTGTCTCCAGACAGGGTGCCACTCAATTTCATAGCAGAACATCTGTGGTTGTCATCCGCAGCACCGCTACAGCACAACGGTAGGTCGATGATATTCTATGCTCCGTTTTGTTGCTCTTCGTGACAAGCCATCCTGAGCTTAAATTTCAGCAAGATAACGCCTGCTCGCACACGGCGAGAGTTTCTGCTGCTTGTCTTCGTCCTTGCCAAACCCTACCTTGGTCATCAAGGCCACCGGATCTCTCTGCAATTGAGATCGCTTTGGAGCATATGAGCAGGGCCCTCCAACCAGCTCGGAAATCGCTGACGTAACGCACCAGTTGGAGATAATTTCGCACAGTGTCCCTGAGGAGTTCATCCAGCAACTCTATCAGTCAATGCCAAGCCGAATAACTGCTTGCATAAGCGCCAGTCGCGAGCTAACGCGTTACTGACTTGTCCAAATTTTGAAGCTCTTTCTCTTGAACGAATCAAATTTTTTTTCTGTATTTGTAATCAGATGTTTGTCTCAACATATACATCACATCTGCTGATTTCAGTCGCATTCTAATAATTTCTTCGTGGTTTGTCGGCTTTCGTTTATGTGTAATTCAAATTCCCTCTGTTTCATAATTTTCGAATGGTTCAAATGGTTCTGAGCACTATGGGACTTAATATCTGAGGTCATCAGTCCCCTAGAACTTAGAACCACTTAAACCTAACTAACCTAAGGACATCACACACATCCATGTCCGAGGCAGGATTCGAACCTGCTACCGGTGCAGTCGCGCGGCTCCAGACTGAAGCGCCTAGAACCGCTCGGCCACACTGTCCGACCACAATTTTCAGAAGAGAATTTATATTTAATTTTCCAAAATGGTACTTCATACACTTAGAAAGCTTTTCAGTATATTCCGTCTCTTCTTCACGGCAAATATTGAGTCTCCCTAGAATCATAAGTCCCAATGCATTAAAAGACACAATGATGGATTCCTCATCAGAGTTACCGCCTATACGAACTTTCCATTTTGCGATTTGAAGTTACATATTGTTGAATCAGGGTCATCCTGCACTTTCAAAATAAGCTCAGGTTATTAGCCTGGGCCGCGCGGGATTAGCCGAGCGGTCTATGGCGCTACAGTCATGGACTGTGCGGCTGGTCCCGGCAGAGGTTCGAGTCCTCCCTCGGGCATGGGTGTGTGTGTTTGTCCTTAGGATAATTTAGGTTAAATAGTGTGTAAGCTTAGGGACTGATGACCTTAGCAGTTAAGTTCCATAAGATTTCACACACATTTGAATATTTTTTTATTAGCCTGGAATATTATTGGTTCAGCCACCACTCACACGTGGAACAGACGCTGTGGGGGTACCGCCGCTAACATGTGGAACCGTCGTGCCCTTTGTCCATTTTAGCCTTGGACAAGATGCTGCCTATTTCGTCACTTCTCCCGTAACGAAGGCCATTTTCTCCGTCTTCGCTGCCTCTGAGGTCTTCACCTAGCCCTGGCAAGGAGCCTTCACAAGATACTATCAGCCGAGCCAGATGAACCAAGTTTTTTAAGATAGTGTTACCCGACTATTACTCCACTTTTATCCTGGCTCGTGACAGACAATCGTGGAACCTTCAGGTCGAGAATGTAGAAGTTTTTTATTTTGTTTATTTATAATTTTTCCCGCGGCTAGTCTCGGGCTGACTGCCCCATTCTCAAACGCTCCTGTACAAACGTAATACTTTAGGAGTAAGTCTTATCATAAAGAATAAAATAGTTGTTATAAAAGCGTTATAGTGCTATTCATTTACATAATATGCGATGGGACTGATCCATACAAAGCACAAAATTTAGTTTAGGTTCAAATTAGCTACATAATCTGCAACCAAATGGCTTTAATTCGCTTTAGAAATAAAAGAAGTCTGACAGTCTTGCAGATAGGAAAACAGCCAAGAAGGAACAATAATTATAAATCACATAGTCTAAATATATAATCAACTTTTGTTGTGCAGAGCAGGATGTATTTCATGGACTTTCTATTTGTGGTACGTTCCTTATTCCTTAGCTTAATATCAAGTGTTGTATGAGATAGTACGGAGAGACTTGGCCAGGGTGTGCAGAGGTACGAATGACATTTTAATGAGGATCAACACTGCCAAAAGGAATGCTTTAGCACCTTAGGATTCTCCATCGTAAATAATGCAGATCAGAAAAAAGTTAGATAAGTAATTGACGTTATGCACACACTTTTTGGCAGCCTTTTCATCCTATCGTCTGCTCTATAATTTTTACCCCTCACACTTCCTTCCACTATTAAATTGGTGATCCCTTAATGTCTCAGAACGTGTCATATCAACTGATCCCTTCTTTTAGTCAGGCCGTGCCACAATTTTTTTTCTCCTCAGTTCTATTGAGTACTTCTTCATTAGTTACACGATGTACCAATCTAATCTTCAGCACTCGTCTGTAGCACCACATTTCAGAAGCCTTTATTCTCTTCTTGCTGAAATGCTTTTCGTCCATGTTTCACTTCCATACCAGCCTACACTCCAGATAAATGCCATCAGAGAAGATTTCTTAGCACTTAAATCGATATTCGACGGTAGAAATTTCTTTTCTTCACACACGATTTTCTTGCCATTGTCAGCGTACATTTTACATCCTCTCTACTTCGGCCATCATCAGTTATTTTACTGCCCAGGCGCAAAAGTCATCTACTACTTTTAGTAAATCCATAACCCTTCTTTCATTTTTTCTCTTAAAACCTGTTCTCAAGACATTGTCTATTCCATTCAAATGCTTTTCCAAATTTTTAACTGTATCTGACAGAATTACGATGTAACTGACAAACCTCAAAGTTTGTATTTCTTCTCTATGAACTTTGATCCTTTGTCCAGTTTTATTTTCCTTTATTGCTTGCTGGATGTACAGACTGAATAATATCCGTGATAGGTTACAAGCCTGTCTCACTCCCTTCTCAACCACTACTTCCCTTTCATGCCCCTCGATTCTTATAACTGCCGTCTGGTTTCTATACAAGTTGTAAATAGCCTTTCACGCTCCGTACTTAACCTTCATTGTTTCAAAGAGAGTATTCCACATTGCCCATAGAAACTTTAAAGTATGTAATTTAAGAATAGGTAAAAATAGAAATTCCTTTGCTTCATATACTTACCTGTGAAAATTGAATGTTGTCATGTCAACACGCAGGCAGTTCGAGTATGACGGCTGTGGAGAGGTTCATACAAGGTATACCATCTTTTGTTAAGAAATGTATTCCTTTACATTATTGTTTATCACATATGTTCATGATGCACCAGTAAGATTATTGAAAGGAGTAACAGGAACTGTACATAGCAAAACTTTATTACAATCAAATTCGAATAAATTTACAAGCGGTGATTGTCTTCCCCGAGCATCATCATTACACGTTCGATACCTTCACAATAATGACTTTTCATTTCCGTCTTCCTTATTTTGCTTCGTGTCTGGATTAGCCGTAGCAACTGAAGTAATGTACAACACCGTTCCGACTCATCCCCAAATAATGAAGACCAGTGGATTTAAATGGACCAAACGCACATTGCATGCTACAGATGCTACCCGACCTATCCAAAGTTCCCCTAGTCGAGGCGTAAGTGTGCTCCCTCACAAAACTCTGAAATACGCTGGGACTGCGTCATACACGGAACTAGGGGGCGCTGGCTCCAGCAAGCGGAGCAGTGTCCACCAGCTGCGCAACTGCGGTATGCAGGAAGTGATGGCAATCTACTCCAGTTCAGCATACCGGCAGAATTGTAGGTCTTTCAAGGTTGTTAACAATCATGCTAGTTCTAAACGTTCATGGAAAACCTTCGTTGTCGAGATCTAGCAGCAGTCATATGTGGGTTTTCACAGATCCGGTTGCGAGTATCGCACCTGTTTAAATAACCATCAAGTGTAATAACTGGCTGAAAATCATGGAGTAAAACACAAGATTTATCATCTATTAAATCATCAGAAGACCAAAACCAATTGCAAAATGATTTAGACAAGATATGTGTACGGTGCGGAAAGTTGCAGTTGACCTTATCTAAACGTAAATGTAAATGTCGTGTGCCTAGGGCCTCCCGTCGGGTAGACCGTTCGCCGGGCGCAAGTCTTTCGGTTTGACGCCACTTCGGCGACTTGCGCGTCGATGGTGATGTAATGATCATGGTTAGAACAACACAACACCCAGTCCCTGCGCGGAGAAAATCTCCGCGTCAGCCGAGAATCGAACGCAGGTCCTGAGGATTGACATTCTGTCGCGCTGACCACTCTGCTACCGGGGGCGGACACCTTATCTAATGAAATGTGTGAAGTCATTCAGATGAGTACTAAAAGGAACCCGTTACATTTTGGTTTGCACCATAAATAAAACAAATCTAAATGCAATCAGTTCAACTAAAACCTAGGGATTACTGTTACAAACAACTTAAACTGGAGCTATCACGAAGATAATGTTGTGGGTAAGGTGAACCAAGGACTGCATTTTATTGGCAGAACACTTAAAAATGCAACAATTCCACTAAAGACACTGCCACTTGGCCATGTTCTGATAGAGTACTGCTGTGTGGTATGGGATACTTACCAGGTGACGCTCGGGTGGCAATCATTAAAACAAATGTGTTTTTCTTTGCTGCTAGATAGTTTCACGAAATTTCAATTACCAACTTTCTCCTCTGAATACGAAAATATTCTGTTTACACACATGTGCATAGGGAGAAATTATCATCATAGTTACGTGAAAGAAATTGTAGCTTGCGCAGAAAGATTTAAGAGTTCGGTTTTGTTGCATGCTCCTTGAGAGTGGAATGGAAAAGAAATAGTGCGAAAGTGGTTCAGTGAACTCTCTGCCAGGCACTTAAAAGTGAATTGTAGAGTGTCGTATAGATACAAATGGAAATGTCGTGTGGCTAGAGCCTCCCATAGGGTAGCCCGTTCGCCTGGTGCCAGTCTTTCGAGTTGACGCCACTTCGGCGACTTGCGTGTCGAAGTAGACGGAAGGATGACGATAAGGAGAACAGAACACCCAGACCCTGAGCGGAGAAAATCTCCGACCCAGCCGGGAATCGAACCCTGGCCGTTAGGCATGACTTTCCGTCGCGCTAATCACTCAGCTACCAGGGGCGGACAAAGTAAATGTATAAGTACAGTAGATCTCATATTTAATGATGTGATGCTCACAAAAGGTAGTAACATTACCATATTGATGAAGAAATCACTGCACAAATTACATACAACATGTGAAGTCTGGTGGTTCTAACCCCTGCGCCTTTGAACACTCTAAGAGTGCCTAGTGAAAATACCTCTACCTCATCAGGAAGGTGATGTGGACCTGTAGCGAGTGTATCAGCGCTAATAAAACATGATTTATTTGGTTCAAGTTTACAGTTCAGTGTCTTCTTGTCAGTCTTGGTTGACACCTCATACCACTGAGACAATGGAATTCCACTGACCCCTGTTGTCGTCTCGACATGGCTCGGTTCGGCTCTGCTGGTCGCCACGGCCATTCCTCCAAAGATTTGGTTCAAATCTTGCGGGCTGCAGCTTGACAGTCTGCAGGCAAAGCCATATCACGAGAGTTTGCCCATACCATTTAATGAGTCCTCAACCCTGGTCTGGAAGATGACGATCACCCACAATGACCCATCAGAACGCATCATGTTGTCAGAAGTCATGTAATTGAATGATCTTGGCGCCACCAGAGAGGTAGACCCTATCCAGAAGTGCCTGCAGCAGTGACCAGGAATACAGACATTGGATAGTCCTCTCACCCAGCAGTGACAATGATGTTAGTGCGATAAGCACCACAAGATGTGCTGGTGTTGGAAGTTCCTCAGTGTCCACATCAGTGATGTGGTTGGCAGCGACCAGTGTGAAGTCCAATGCGTGGCAGGTCTTGGTTATTCGGATGTTCTCAGGAATGGCAAGCAGCATGTTTATAAGAAGTGCTGGAACATCTAACACATGAATGTCACTATACCATTATAATCAATGAATTGAGTGCAATCAGTACGAATGCTATCGATCCTAATGACCACCTAAATTCAGAGCTGGAGAACCGTTATATTTATGGAAACTAGTGTGAGGTAATAACGTGAGGTACTATTTGTTATGACTGAATGTGACTTGCTTCTTTACCAGTTGTCAGCAGTCCTCATTTTGTTGAGCCTGCTTAACAATTTGTTACAGATTCTTAACTGCACTGTCATGTGCCTGAACTATGTTATTGTGTCTGAAGTAATGCTTGTTGCTGTACGTCCCAAGATCTAATGACTCTGTCTCACTTGAAATTTTAGTGAATGTGTAACTTGCTCTTTGCGGTTGGTGCCGATGTAGCAACATGTGCTTACATACATGAATGATTTACAGTGCTGGTTGTTTCTTTCTGCTGCGTAGCTATGCCACCATTTCTGCCTGATGTCGTCTGTGTCTGTGCTAGTGTGAACTTTCGAAAAATTATTCCTCCCTCTTTTCTGCTGTGGGGCATAAAAACACTGTACACTTGTCAATTTTACGAGGGGGTAGGCACGCAGTTGTAACTGCCACTTCTGAAAATTCAGGCTGCATCCATAAAGTCGATGGTGGTGTCAGCCCTTCTCTACGCATTCACCCTTCAAAGTGACACATTTCTCCCTGTGATGGATGACTTGATGGAGACGTTGGCTGAAGAAGTGTTTATTTTGGTTGCTGAGGGAACATTCCAACTCGAAAATCAACTCGTTGTCGTTCTGGAAATGCCTGCCATACAATAGTTTCTTCATAGGAGGAAAGGTAGAGAAGTCACTGAACGCCATGTCAGGAGAATACGGCAGTGAGGTAAAATTTAATAGTCCAAACAAGCAGCGTGTTTGGATGTGCCCTGAGCAGAATGACATGGCATGTTGTTATGGAGCTGTTGGACAGCTTCCTGCTCACTTCGTTTTGACAACCTTGCATGACCTCGTCAAGAGACTGTGCTAGTAAGCTCCTTTGGTGGTCTTCCCTTAAGAGCATAATCTGTTAGCACCACAGCACTTCAGTCCCAAAAAACGCTCAGCATCACCTTGCCCGATGATGGTTGAGTCTTCGTCTTTGTCGGCGGTGGTGACTCTATATGTTTCCACTTCTTGCCTTGTTCCTTTCTCTCGTTGTCATACTGATCACCCAGCACGTTTCCATAGTGAAAAGGCGGCTAAAGAAGTCGTCTGGACTGGCCTGATACAGCTGAAACATTCCCACTTCTGCCTCGTTCTGGCAACTTTCAAAAGGTTAACAGTCATGGAACCTTACGGACACTGAACTCTATTTTGTTCAAAATATCTTGTACACTCTAGAAAATCAATCTGTCATAATTGGTTTTCATTTTTTGTGCTATCGTCTCCTTTGTGATATGCCAGTCTCTGAGCACAAGGATCTCCACTGATCTCCACTTCTCCAGGTTCTTTATAGACATACGGTCTGCTTCCTCATTTATCCTCATTCAGATTTGTCGGACCACACTGGAAGCCCCTGAGCTACCTAACCAAAGTGTCACATGATGGTGTATTGTTTCCACACACTTAAATAATTCAGCACAGATTGTGGCTGCGTTTTTCCTTTCCAACGCAGTAACTGAATTACAACATGACACTCCACTTTATCGTTGGTCTTCACCATTTTGTTTTCGCTTCTCTAGCGGCATAAAAAGTTTGTGTGATACAAAACCACTAATTTTTCACATGACTGAGCACTGGCCAATCCAGTCGCTTATGCAGCATGATGCCATTCAGGATTCAGGTGAAGATCTGGTGGCTCTTGATTAAGAAAAAAATAATGCTCTAGCCCGGACGTGAACCTGGATACCACCATGACCGCTGAAGAGGCCAGAAATGGTTACAGAATTATTCGAGTACTTGGCAGAGAACATATTTTGCTCTCGGAAAGCCACTGTAAAATGCATGTATCCATGAGAGTATCTAGACCTGTCCATCCAGGGCTCCCTCATTCGCTTACAGAATTACCTTGTACACAACATACTACAACCATACCCCTCTTACTTTTCGATTCACGAATGGTGTACGGGAAGAGAGATTATTGGCTCTCAGAATTAGTTCAGATTTCTCTAGTTTAACCGTTGCAGTCATGAAATTAATAGTACAGTTCTATGTATTCAGATTTCTCCAATTAAGATGTTGCAGTCATTAAATGAGTAGTACAGTTCTATGTATACAGGGTGCCCAGAAACATTCTGAAACGCTTGTAACACCCTTACAAGCTTTCAGACTGTTATATGAATATGTGACGTCTGTTCTTTCGAAAGTATCTCAAAGAACTGACTCAATTGCATTCATATAATCGATACACAACCTTCAGTGCGGATGCACAACGACGTTCTACCTCCGGCGGCAATCTTAAATTAGCGACAGTGGAGGACATGGTCTGAGACTGTGGATAGGTGGCACTAGGAGGGAGCGTGGGTCGGCCGGGGAGCATACTGAGACAGTCCACGCATTTGTGATAAACACACTGTCCGGATGACGCAGTGGTTGACTCAACTGCCTAGTAAGCAGGAGATCCCGCGTTCGAGTCCCGATCCTGCACGCGTTGTCACACTTCCGTATAAAGTCTCGATACATCTGCTTTTATTATGTCATTCACTTTCCATTTTCCCCTTCCACCTTCAATTTACATAATATTTTCAGACTGTTTCTGATGACCCTATATAGGGTGGTCCATTGAAAGTGACCGGTCCAAATATCTCACGAAATAAGCGTCAAACGAAAAAACTACAAAGAACGAAACTTGTCTAGCTTGAAGGAGGAAACCAGACGGCGCTACGGTTGGCCCGCTAATGGCGCTGCTATAGGTCAAACGTATATCAACTGCGTTTTTCTTTTAAAATAGGAACCCCTATTTTTAATAAATATTCGTGTAGTAAGTAAAGGAATATGAATGTTTTAGTTGGACCACTTTTTTCGCTTTATGACAGATGGCGCTGTAAGAGTCACAAACGTATAAATACGTGGTATCACGTAACATTCCGCCAGTGCGGACGGTGTTTGCTTCGTGATACATTACCTGTCTTAAAATGGATCGTTTACCAATTGCGGGAAAAGGTCGATATTGTGTTGATGTATGGCTATTGTCCCCCCCAATGAACCATGGACCTTGCCCGTTGCCGTTGGTGGGGAGGCTTGTGTGTCTCTGTGATACAGGTAGCCGTACCGTAGGTGCAACCACAAACGTGTGGTTCCTGAGGAGGGGCAGCAGCCTTTTCAGTAGTTGCAAGGGCAAGAGTCTGGATGATTGACTGATCTGGCCTTGTAACAATAACCAAAACGGCCTTGCTGTGCTGGTACTGCGAACGGCTGAAAGCAAGGGGAAACTACGGCCGTAATTTTTCCTGAGGGCATGCAGCTTTACTGTATGATTAAATGATGATGGCGTCCTCTTGGGTAAAATATTCCGGAGGTAAAATAGTCACCCATTCGGATCTCCGGGCGGGGACTACTCAAGAGGATGTCGTTATCAGGAGAAAGAAAACTGGCGTTCTACGGGTCGGAGCGTGGAATGTCAGATCCCTTAATCGAGCAGGTAGGTTAGAAAATTTAAAAACGGAAATGGATAGGTTAAAGTTAGATATAGTGGGAATTAGTGAAGTTCGGTGGCAGGAGGAACAAGACTTCTGGTCAGGTGACTACAGGGTTATAAACACAAAATCAAATAGGGGTAATGCAGGAGTAGGTTCAATAATGAACAGGAAAATAGAAATGCGGGTAAGCTACTACAAACAGCATAGTGAACGCATTATTGTGGCCAAGATAGATACGAAGCCCACACCTACTACAGTAGTACAAGTTTATATGCCAACTAGCTCTGCAGATGACGAAGAAATTGAAGAAATGTATGATGAAATAAAAGAAATTATTCAGATAGTGAAGGGAGATGAAAATTTAATAGTCATGGGTGACTGGAATTCGAGTGTAGGAAAAGGGAGAGAAGGAAACGTAGTAGGTGGATATGGTTTGGGGCTAAGAAATGAAAGAGGAAGCCGCTTGGTAGAATTTTGCACAGAGCACAACTTAATCATAGCTAACACTTGGTTTCAGAATCATGAAAGGAGGTTGTATACATGGAAGAACCCTGGAGACACTAAAAGGTATCAGATAGATTATATAATGGTAAGACAGAGATTTAGGAATCAGGTTTTAAACTGTAGGACATTTCCAGGGGCAGATGTGGACTCTGACCACAATGTATTGGTTATGACCTGTAGATTAAAACTGAAGAAACTGCAAAAAGGTGGGAATTTAAGGACATGGGATCTGGAAAAGCTGAAAGAACCAGAGGTTGTACAGAATTTCAAGGAGAGCATAAGGGAACAATTGACAGGAATGGTGGAAAGAAGTACAGTAGAAGAAGAATGGGTAGCTCTGAGGGATGAAGTAGTGAAGGCAGCAGAGGATCAAGTAAGTAGAAAAACGAGGGCTAGTAGAAATCCTTGGGTAACAGAAGAAATACTGAACTTAATTGACAAAAGGAGAAAATACAAAAATGTAGTAAATGAAGCAGGCAAAAAGGAATACAGACGTCTCAAAAATGAGATCGACAGGAAGTGCAAAATGGCTAAGCAGGGATGGCTAGAGGACAAATGTAAGGATGTAGTGGGTTATCTCACTAGGGGTAAGATAGATACTGCCTACAGGAAAATTAAAGATACCTTTGGAGATAAGAGAACCACTTGTATGAACATCAAGAGCTCAGAGGGAAATCCAGTTCTAAGCAAAGAAGGGAAAGCAGAACGGTGGAAGGAGTATATAGAGGGTCTATACAAGGGCGATGTACTTGAGGACAATATTATGGAAATGGAAGAGGATGTAGATGAAGATGAAATGGGAGATAAGATCCTGCGTGAAGAGTTTGACAGAGCATTGAAAGACCTGAGTCGAAACAAGGCCCCTGGAGTAGACAACATTCCATTGAAACTACTGACGGCCTTGGGAGAACTAGTCCTGACAAAACTCTACCATCTGGTGAGCAAGATGTATGAAACAGGCGAAATACCCTCGGACTTCAAGAAGAATATAATAATTCCAATCCCAAAGAAAGCAGGTGTTGACAGATGTGAAAATTACATAAGTATCAGTATAATAAGTCACAGCTGCAAAATACTAACACGAATTCTTTACAGACGAATGGAAAAACTAGTAGAAGCTGACCTCGGGGAAGATCAGTTTGGCTTCCGTAGAAATGTTGGAACACGTGAGGCAATACTGACCCTACGACTTATCTTAGAAGAAAGATTAAGGAAAGGCAAACCTACGTTTCTAGCATTTGTAGACTTAGAGAAAGCTTTTGACAATGTCGACTGGAATACTCTCCTTCAAATTCTGAAGGTGGCAGGGGTAAAATACAGGGAGCGAAAGGCTATTTACAATTTGTACAGAAACCAGATGGCAGTTATAGGAGTCGAGGGGCATGAAAGGGAAGCAGTGGTTGGGAAGGGAGTGAGACAGGGTTGTAGTCTCTCCCCAATGTTATTCAATCTGTATATTGAGCAAGCAGTAAAGGAAACAAAAGAAAAATTTGGAGTAGGTATTAAAATCCATGGAGAAGAAATAAAAACTTTGAGGTTCGCCGATGACATTGTAATTCTGTCAGAGACAGCAAGGGACTTCGAAGAGCAGTTGAACGGAATGGATAGTGTCTTGAAAGGAGGATATAAAATGAACATCAACAAAAGCAAAACGAGGATAATGGAATGTAGTCGAATTAAGTCGGGTGATGTTTAGGGTATTAGATGAGGAAATGAGACACTTAAAGTAGTAAAGGAGTTTTGCTATTTGGGGAGCAAAATAACTGATGATGGTCGAAGTAGAGAGGATATAAAATGTAGACTGACAATGGCAAGGAAGGCGTTTCTGAAGAAGAGAAATTTGTTAACATCAAGTATAGATTTAAGTGTCAGAAAGTCGTTTCTGAAAGTATTTGTATGGAGTGTAGCCATGTATGGAAGTGATACATGGACGGTGAATAGTTTGGACAATAAGAGAATAGAGGCTTTCGAAATGTGGTGCTACAGAAGAATGCTGAAGATTAGATGGGTGGATCGCATAACTAATGAGGAAGTATTGAATAGGATTGGGGAGAAGAGGAGGTTGACCAGAAGATGGGATCGGTTGGTAGGACATGTTCTGAGGCATCAAGGGATCACCAGTTTAGTATTGGAGGGCAGCGTGGAGGGTTAAAACCGTAGGGGGAGACCAAGAGATGACTACACTAAGCAGATTCAGAAGGATGTAGGTTGCAGTAAGTACTGGGAGATGAAGAAGCTTGCACAGGATAGAGTAGCATGGAGAGCTGCATCAAACCAGTCTCAGGACTGAAGACCACAACAACAACACATGGCTATTGTGATCAAAGTGCCCAAAGGGCGTGTGCTATGTATGCTGCCCGGTATCCTGGACGACATCATCCAAGTATCCGGACCGTTCGCCGGAGAGGTAAGTTATTTAAGGAAACAGGAAGCGTGCAGCCACATGTGAAACGTCAACCACGACCTGCAACAAATGATGATGCCCAAGTAGGTGTTTTAGCTGCTGTCGCGGCTAATCCGCACATCAGTAGGACACAAATTGCGCCAGAATCGGGAATCTCAAAAACGTCGGTGTTGAGAATGCTACATCAACATCGATTGCACCTGTACCATATTTCTATGCGCCACGAATAGCATGGCTACGGCTTTGAAAGTCGTGTACAGTTCTGCTACTGGGCACAAGAGAAATTAAGGGACGATGACAGATTTTTGCACGCGTTCTATTTAGCGACGAAGCGTCGTTCACCAGCAGCGGTAACGTAAACCGGCATAATATGGACTATTGGGCAACAGAAAATCCACAATGGCTGCGACAAATGGAACACCAGTGACCTTGGCGGGTTAATGTATGGTGCGGTATTATGGGAGGCAGGATAATTGGCCCTCATTTTATCGATGGCAATCTAAATGGTGCAATTTATGCTGATTCCCTACGTAATGTTCTACCGATGTTACTACAAGGTGTTTCACTGCAAGACAGAATGGCGATGTACTTCCAACATGATGGATGTCCGGCACATAGCTCGCGTGCGGTTGAAGCGGTATTGAATAGCGTATTTCATGACAGTTGGATTGGTCGTCGAAGCAGCATGTTCAGCTAGTCTGACGTCCCCAGATTTCTTCCTGTGGGGAAAGTTGAAGGATATTTGCTATCGTGATCCACCGACAACGCCTGACAACATGTGTCAGCGCATTGTCAATGCATGTGCGAACATTACAGAAGGCGAACTACTCGCTGTTGAGAGGAATGTCGTTACACGTGTTGCCAAATATATTGAGGTTGGCGGACATCATTTTGAGCATTTATTGCATTAATGTGGTATTTACAGGTAATCACGCCATAACAGAATGCGTTCTTAGAAATGATAAGCTCACAAAGGTACATGTACCACATGGGAACAACCGAAATAAAATGATCAAACGTACCTACGTTGTGTATTTTAATTTAAAAAACCTACCTGTTACGAACTGTTCGTCTAAAATTGTGAGCCATATGTTTGTGACTTTTACAGCGCCATCTATCACAAAGCGAAAAAAGTGGTCCAACTAAAACATTCGTATTTCTTTCAGTACCACACGAATATGTAATAAAAATGGGGGTTCCTATTTTAAAAAAACACACACAGTTGATAACCGTTTGACCTACGGCAGCGCCATCTAGTGGGCCAACCATAGAGCCATCTGGTTTCCCCCTTCAAGCTAGACAACTTTCGTTCTTTGTAGTTTTTTCGTTTGACGCTTATTTCGTGAGATATTTGGCCCGGTCACGATCAACGGACCACCCTGTATATAAAAATACGAGTATTATTTTACAATTTTCTACGCTGCACCGCAGTAATATGCCGCTACATTGCTGTATCAAACAGGGCGGCATCTTTTGTTATCTGGCACTTACCTTGATAATACCTTCATGATTTGCTTACTGAATGAAATTAGCGTCTATGGTAAAAATAATGTACGCTACCTTGCGGACAAAGGAACAGATATGTCGTATCAGAGCTAATAAATTCTGATCTATTCCGACTCTCCTAGTGCTCTGAAGGCTTTGCGTTACACACACCTACCAGGGAACTTTCCATCACCTACAGATAGCAGAGACTCATGTAAACCCTGAAAATTGTTCACGGTGCACGGGTACAAACTAAGATAATCACGCAAACATCATAGTTCTCAGGCGAATGCCGGACAGTTGCGGTCGCGGACATTTTCGTCAGGCAGGGTTTGCCGGATATTTGCCGTCACCCACTTCGCCAGGTAGCTCGAGCAGCGATCCCTCTGGTAAGGGAGGTCCTTCCTCGTACTCATCGTGATGCTTTCAAGCCGCCGTCTCCGTGTCTTACCCGACACAGTCAGTACGCAAGGGGCTCCTCCTCCCTCCTCTTGGCTTCTTAATATCACGTTTTCAAATGAAAATATTAATGTAGTTGATGATCGCACCCCACTACATACATGGAACTTACAAACATTACTTACATCTAGTACCAACGCATTTTCAATTACCGTTCCACTTGTAACGTTGCAAATTATTACGAGGTGCCATCTTGCATTGAAAGTGTAGCTTGCCCTGAAGCTGGGAGGAGAGAAGATTTTGGTTCTCACGCTGGCACAGCTGACGCTGGCTACTGAGCCGGGCGTGCTGTCTACATGGAGGGACCCAAAAGTAGCCGGAATCGTAATGCTGCACATCGTGTACTTGTAGTAGCAGGTTGCGTCGCCAGAGGGTTGTAGTAGGAGCTCTGCCATGCGGCGTCACCCAACAGTGAGAAGTGTGGTTTCTTTGGCAGTTCTTTGAGTGTGCGTACAGTGCAGACGTGACACGAGGAAATGGCTAGTTCTTACGAACAACGTGCGGCAGTGAAGTTTTGTTTCTTGCTCGGCAAGAACACAGCAGAAACTGTTGCGATGATTCAGACAGCCTACAAAGACCACGCTCTTAGTAAAACGCAAGTCTACGAATGGTTTTCTCGATTTTAAAAGGAAGAAATGGTAGTTGAAGATCAGCCCCGTTTCGATCGACCTCGAACTGCTCGAAGCGAAGACAACATCGACAAAATCCATGATCTCATCAATGAAGATCGACGCAGGACAATCGATCAATTCGAGAACTTGTCTGGGTTGTCCTGGAGCTCAATGCAGCACGTCTTGACCATCGATTTGGGGATGTGAAGAGTGGCAGCAAAATTCGTGCCGAACCTTCTTATCGGAGATCAAAGGGATCGTCGCGTTCAAGCCTGTCTCGAAATGAAGGACGCGTTCAAATATGATCCACATTTTTTCAACAAAATCATTACATGGTGCTATGGGTACGATCCAGAAAGTAAACGACAGTCATCACAATGGAACTCACCTGGCTCACCTTGACCAAAGAAAGCTCGACAAGTGAAATCGAATGTGGAAACCATGTTGCTCTTTTTTTTTTTTTTTTTGACATGAAAGGGATCGTTCACACTGAATTTGTCCCTGAAAACCAGACAGTAAACCAACAATTGTATTTGGATGTTTGTTGCAAAAACGCCCAGCTTTGTGGGATTCTAGCGTGTGGTTCCTGCATCACGACAGTGCCCCCCCACACACAGCTCTCAGCGTTCGCCAGTTTTTGGCGTCAACGAAGACGACTGCCTAGACCCACGCGCCCTATTCGCCGGATTTAGCACCCTCGGACTTCTTCCTATTCCCAAGGATGATAATAGACTTGAGAAGGAAGTGTTTTGCGGATGTGGAAGATGTGAAACGCAATGTCATGAAAGCGCTAGCAGGTATCAAAAGAGGACGAATTTAAAAGGTGCTTCGAACACTGGAATGAACGTTTGGGCAAGTGTATTAATGCTAATGGAGAGTAGTTCGAAGGAGATTAAGGCTGTATTTGAAAACAATAAAGTATATGCTTTCTAGTAAGAAATTCCGGTTATTTCTGGGTCCCCACTCGTACTAGTCCTCGCTGCTATTCAACATTAATCGATCTTTTTCATACTTAGTACACCAAATTCTATGGATAACACAACCGTATTATTAAAATTTCAAATCAGTAACTTCATTATTTTCGGAGATATAAATTTTCACCTAAAACACATTACAACCACTGTGGAAATGAGTTATGGACTGTAATGTATTCATCTATAATATCAATTGAAACTACAACCAAGAGGATACGTTCATATA
This sequence comes from Schistocerca gregaria, assembly GCF_023897955.1. NCBI lineage: Eukaryota > Metazoa > Arthropoda > Insecta > Orthoptera > Acrididae > Schistocerca > Schistocerca gregaria. The sequence goes on from NC_064920.1 coordinate 892,865,143, forward strand.
ATCGATTTTTTTGGAATTTCCTTTAGTTTCATTACTAAAAGTACTTTGGAAAATTATTGCTTCATCGTGTTTTGGTTGTGTGAGTGGTTTGGAGAGACTGAGAGAGTGAATGGAGTACATACGTAAAGTGAGGAAGTGATATTTTATTAAAGCTATGTAAACGTATGTGTGAGAAAGTTGTTGTGCAACAGGGGACATATGTCTGAATGAACATGATTTTGTAAAAGGCAGCGAGAAGCGGCATTTAGTATTGAGTTTAATAGTAATTTATTTTTTGGAAAGGAATCGTATTTTGTTTTCATCAAATTTTTCTTAGTTTCGGAAGTACGAAATTTCTGGTCTAAATTACTTGTGGTAATCTGATTGGCTGACATTATACATACCAAAAGTATAAAAGTGCTCGAGATGATACGATTTGCTGCTTAACATTCTAACCAATAGGAATTCAGCATTTCACGTGCGTTTCAGTAGGGCGTTGTGCCTCGAGATAGTCACTCGGGAGCCGTCTTCTGGAAATTCGCGCTGTTGAAATTTGTAGAAATTCGCGCGTTTGTCGATAAGCGACTGCAGTATTGAGTATTTTGTGAAAGTTTGAGTTTTGTGAGTGATTTATTTTAGGAGGTATTTGCGTGTCAACATTTCATGTCATACATAAACGCCACGTGGAGTGTTTCGTGTAGATTAATAGACGTTATGGCGAGCACTTAATTACAAGAAGCCTACTGAACGACTGAATGTGTTAACTCGCAAGTAGTGAGTCAGTGACTGTTAAGGACTTTCAAAATATCGAGTCGGACTGTATATCTTCTAGCTGCTTTCAGATGTAAACTTGTAACAGAAACAAGTCAGTAACATTGCATAACTGACGTTGAGATATTACTTACGGACATGATAGCCCTTTTCTGTGTTATAAATACAATAAACCAACTTAAAGAAAATTGTAGACCTCTTTTGAAACGAGTCGTGCAAGAATACAAACCAACTGCTGCGCATTGACTGTAGTTATATACCTTTTGTGTTGTAGGTATTTAGCCGAATTTTCGTCAACGCTGCTTTTTTCAGATAAACCAGCATCTACTATCGCAGAGTGAAGGGGTACACAACGGGAAATCTATCCAGGTGGGTGCACTGATTGCTTAAAGGATAGTGAGAGGTCAACTAGCCCCGCCGCACACTTACAGAGAAACAGGGTTGCTTTTCAGTATCCAAAATTCAAAATATTCAAAACCTTTGGGAAACGAAAGCAATATCATCGACTACGTCAATACGTAATCAGTTCTTCCACTCAAAAATATAGCCCCATCTTCCTTCTGCCTGTAAGGTAGCTTCTTTCCACACTTATTGACTGCGAAAGAAACAGCCCACTGCCATAGGAGAAACAGGAAAAAAACTAAAATCCGATATCCCTTGCGGCCAAAAATTCATCGATAATGTTCCGCTGGACAACATTCAAAAGAGAGAAAGAGACTATTGTCATTCAATTACAGGTGAAAACTTTAGATGTACCTATAATTTCTGTGACAGGAGAGCCACTTGAGTGTTGTTCAACGTTGGTTTCGTTACGCCAAATCCCATTGCTTATTGTTCAAACGCTAATGAATCGAGCTGCAACCAGCTAATTTCGTCATTAACCTATTTAGGGATACTAAACCCCCTTTGGTTTTATGGCTAATAGAGGCTCATTCCCATCACACTTTGCACAGGCTTTGGACTGTAAAAATCATAAATGGTCATTTACCATTTTGGGGTGTTTAAAATCAGCCTAAACGGACTTTTATGCTTTACGTATAACTATAACTTAGTATTAGCACCGGCCTCTGTGACCGAGTGGTTCTAGGCGCTTCAGTCCGGAACCGCGCTGCTCCTACGGCCGCAGGTTCGAATACTGTCCCGGTCATGGATGTGTGTGATGTCCTTAGTTTAGTTAGGTTTAAGTAGTTCTAAGTCTAGGGGACTGATGACTTCAGATGTTAAGTCCCATAGTGCTTAGAGTCGTTTTTACGAGGCGTGTTTTTGAGTAAGGTCCGTTTCAACATAAGTACACAACGAAAGGTTATTTTTTTAAAAATGTGAATTTATTTTCAGAATGTACGTACTTCACTCTATTTTACGACATAATTGCCAAGCTTGTTCAAACACATATCATACCTCTCAACCAATTTTAAAATACCCTCTTCATAAAAACTTGCCGCCTGCTCCGATTACCAAGAGTTCCCTGCCGTTTTCAAGTCATCGTCATCATTGTAACGGTTGCCATTGAGGTGTTGTTTGAGGTGGAGGAACAGATGGAAATCACTCGGCGCAAGATCAGGACTGTAGGGTGGGTGGTCTAAGACTTCGCAGCCAAAACTGTCCTATAAATCGCGGATCTGACCTGCAGTGTGAGGTCTTACATTGTCATGGAGAAGGGCAATTCCCTTTGTCAGCATGCCGCATCTTTTGTTTTGAATCGCTTTGCATAGCTTTCTCAGGGTTTGGCAGTATGCTTCTGCATTGACAGTGGTTCCTCGTTGCACGGAGTTGACCAACAGAACACCATGCCTATCCGAAAACACTGACGCCATGATTTTGCGCTGGGTCTGTTTGGCCTTCACTTTACAGGCGGTTGTGTGTGTCTCCATTCCATGCTCTGTTGCTTCTATTCGGGCGTGACATGCGAAACCCATGTTTCAACTCCAGTGACTCAAGAAGCCGTCACCTTCTTCGTGATAGCGAGTCAAGAACTTCACCCCACTCTCAAATCTTTGGTTTTTGCGGTCCTCTGTTAGGAGTTTTGGGACCCAACAGGAATACAGTTTCCTAAACTTTAGGTGTTCAGAAACAATGTTGTAAAGCACTGATCTCGACACGTCAGGAAATTCGTTTGAGAGACCTGTAATTGTGAAGCGACTGTTCTCATGAATCCTCGCTTCAACTGAAGCCACCAAATCGTCTGCAATCAAAGAAGGGCGACTGGAGTGGTCCTCGTCATGGACGTTGTCACGCTCATCTTTGAATTCTCGTACCCACTTACGCACTTTGCTTTCACTCGCAACAGTATCGCTGTACACTTCTAAAATCTGTCGATGAATTTCTGCAGCAGACAGGTTCCTTGCTGACAAAAACCGTATGACTGAGCGAATCTCACACGCGGCTGAAACTGAGCACCGTTGTTCCTGAGGCATGCCGGTAGACGACGCACGCGCTCGTTGCGGTATGCGCGCGAACTACTAGTGTCTACAGCAAAACGGACCTTACTTAAGAAACGCGCCTTGTAATATTAGCGACAATAATGCTGATTCAGTATAGTAACCAGTTTTAATAAAAAATCTGGGAGGACTCACTGGTCTTCATAGCTTTCTAATAAACTACTTTTTAACAATTTTACCTTTTTAATACATAAATTTTTAACAATTTCGGTCCAGTGTCTGAATATGAGCAGGTCCTAATGTTGCCAGTATCTTCATATTTTTGTACGGTCCTCTCTATTCTGTCGTCCAGATTCAAGCATTTCCTCTTTCTCTTCTTCCCCTCAAGATTCATCTCCAACTCCACATACACGCAGTTTGCGAGTTCCGTTTCCTTCTTCAAACATTTCAAAAAATACAAGATTCTAGGCTGAGGGTTTCCAATTATGTTATTTATTTTGTTGTGCCTTGCTTCAACAGCATTCGTCGTTCGGTGATTTTTTTTGCAGTAATTCCACATTGCTATGGGGATTAACTCATTTTGTAGCCAGTTGTACACAAAATAGTTAAACAATTGAGAGAGCCCTTCCTTATTAAGAGTTTTACTAATGCCAACGCTGCACACTTGCTCATGTGAAGTCTTAAATCTTAGCTCTGGTGGTAATCCTCAGTTAGGCCGAGATCTTGAAGTCTTCTCCATAAACTCTTCTTCGTATGGAAATACTATTTATTTATTTCGTTTGGGGGGAAAACTGGGCGAAGAGTCGATATTGCAGTTGGCTCAAAATCGACGTTCACTTCTCTAGGATACCGCTAACGAATTTCCTCTTTAATCATATGAAACAGGCGAACATATGAGTCTTTCTTCTAACTAGGGAGCAGTGGAAATACAACAAGAAGAATCTTTGTGTCGTCTCTCGGGCTTCTTAAGAATGCGAGTATAGTATAGATTTGTGCAAACGGTTTGCTGCAGCTCATGAATGTTCCATTGGTTAACAGAAAAAGAGAAAAAAAGGGAAGACGTTAAGCTCCATTTTCCTTTGCTTCCACTGAAAGCGATTATCCTCTCCTCTAATCTATCGCCTTCTAAAAGAACGCTTCTGTTATTTCCTATATCAAGAGATCTTAGTGAAGATCCCCCTCCTACCCCCCCCCCCCCCCACCCCCCACGTCAACAACCTCTATGAGTCATGGACCTTGACGTTGGTGGGGAGGCTTGCGTGCCCAAGATATACAGACAGCCGTACTATAGGTGCAACCAAACCGGAGTGGTATCTGTTGAGAGGCCAGACAAAAGAGTGATTCCTGTAGAAGGACAGCAGCCTTTTCAGTAGTTGCAGGGGCAATAGTCTCGATGATTGACTGATATTGCCTTGTAACATCAAACAAAACAGAGTTGCTGTGCTGGTACTGCGAACGGCTGAAAGCAAGGGGAGATGACAGCATAGTTTTTCCCGAGGGCATGCAGCTTTACTGTTCGGTTGACTGATGATGGTGTCCTCTTGGGTAAAATATTCCGGAGGTAAAATGGTCCTCCATTCGGATCTTCGGGAGGGGTCTATTCAGGAAGACGTCGTTATCAGGAGAAACAAAACTGGCGTTCTAGGGATCGGAGCGTGGAATGTCAGATCCCTTAATCGGGTAGAAATTAAAAAATTAAAAAAAGAAGTGGATAGATTAAAGTTAGATATAGTGGGAATTACTGAAGTTAGGTGGCAGGAGGAGCACGACTTCTGGTCAGGTGAATAAAGGGCTACAAACACAGAATCAAATACGGGCAATGCAGGAGTAGGTTGAATAATGAATAAAAAATAGGAAAACGGATAAGCTACTACGAACAGCATAGTGAATGCGTTATTGTAGCCGAGATATACACATACCACGATAGCACAAGTTTATATGGCGACTAGCTTCGCAGATAATGAAGAGATTGAGGGAATATATGATGCGGTAAAGGAAATTATCTATATAGACAAGGGATACGAAAATTTAATAGTCATAAGGGCTGGAAGTCAGTAGTAGGAAAAAGAATAGAAGGAAACGCAGTAGGTGAATATGGACTGGGGGTAAGGAATGAAAGAGGAAACAGCCAGGCAGAATTTTGCACAGAGCATAACATTTGGTTTAAGAATCATGAAAGAGGGTTGTATACGTGGAAGAGGCCTGGAGACACTAGAAAGTTTAAGATAGATTATACAGTACAATGGTAAAACAGAGATTTAGGAACCAGGTTTTAAACTGTAAGACATTTCCAGGGGCAGATATGGACTCTGACCACAATTTTTTGTTTATGAACTGTAGATTAAAACTCAAGAAAATGCAAGAAGGTAGGAATTTAAGGAGATGGTACTTGGAAAAACTGAAAGAACCAGAGGTTGTAGAGGGTTTCAGAGAGAGCATTAGGAAACGAGTGACCAGAATGGGAGAAATAAATACAGTGGAAGAAGAATGGGTAGCTTTGAGAGATGAAATAGTGAAGGCAGCAGAGTATCAAATAGTTAAAAAGATGTGGGCTAGTAGAAATTCTTGGGTAATAGAAGATATATTGTGCTTAATTAATGAAAGGAGAAAACATAAAAATGCAGTAAATGAAGCAAGCGTTAAATGAAATCGACAGGAAGTGCAAACTGGATAAGCAGGGTTGGCTAGAGGACAAATGTAAAGATGTAAAAGCATATATCACTATGGGTAAGACAGATACTGCCTACAGGAAAATTAAAGAGACTTTTGGGGAATGCATGAATATCAAGAGGTCAGACGGAAACTAAGTCTTAAGCAAAGAAGAGAAACAGAAAGGTGGAAGGAATATACAGAGGGTCTATACAAGGGAGATGTACTTGAAGGCAGTATTATGGAAACAGAAGAAGGCGTAGATGACGATGAAATGGGAGATATGATGCTGCGTGAAGAATATGACAGATCACTGAAACAACTAAGTCAAAACAAAGCCTCTGGAATAGACGACATTCCATTAGAGATACTGATAGCCTTGGGAGAGCCAGCCCTGACAATACTCTACTGTCTGGTGAGTATGAGACAGGCGAAATACGATCAGACTTAAAGAAGAACATAATAATTACAATCCCAAGGAAAGCAAGTTTTGACAAATGTGAAAAAAACCGAATTAACAGATTAATAAGTTACGTTTGCAAAATACTAACACAAATTCGTTGCAGACGAATGGAAAAAGTGCTAGAAGCCGACCTTGGGTAAGATAATTTTGGATTTCGTATAAATGTTGGGACACGAGATGCAATACTGACCATGCAGCTTATCTTAAAAGACATGTTAAGGAAAGGCAAACCTACGTTTCTACCATTTGTAGATTTAGAGAAAGCTTTTGACAATGTTGACTGGAATACTCTTTCAAATTCTGAAGATGGCAGGGGTAAAATACAGGAAGCGAAAGGCTACTTACAATTTGTACCGAAACTAGATGGCAGTTATAAGAACTGAGGTGCACGAAAGGGAAGCAGTGGTTGAGAAGGGAGTGGTACAGGGTTGTAGCCTATTCCCGATGTTATTCAATCTGTATATTGAGCAAGCAGTAAAGGAAACAAGAAGATTTTGGAATAGGAATTAAAATCCATGGAAAGGAAATAAAAACTTTAAGGTTTGCCGACGACATTGTAATTCCATCATAGACAGGAAAGAACCTGGAAGTGTAGCTGAACGGAATGGACAATGTCTCAAAAAGAAGATGAACATCAACAGAAGCAAAACGAGCATTTGTCTTGTATTGTATGTTAACCGGGGACCTAAAAACGAAGGAGAGGCTCCGTCCCCGCCGCAGCCGCAGTGGTCCACAACCCCACGACGACTACCGCAGTCCACTTCACCCCTCCGCCTCCCCACACTGAACCCAGGGCTACTGTGCGCTTCGGGCCCCGGTGGACCCCCCAGGGAACGTCCCACACCAGACGAGTGTAACCCCTATGTTTGCGTGGCTGAGTAATGGTGGTGCACGCGTACGTGGAGAACTTGTTTGCACATCAATCGCCGACATAGTGTAACTGAGGAGGAATATGGGGAACCAGCCCGCATTAGCCGAAGCGGATGGAAAACCGCCTAAACACCATCCACAGACTGGCCGGTTCACCGGACCTCGACACAAATCCGCCGGGGGGATTCGTGCCGGGGACCAGGCGATCCTTCCCGCCCGGAAAGCCGTGCGTTGGACCGCACGGTTAACCGGGTGGGCTAAAACGAGCATAATGGAACGTAGTCGAATTAAAGCAGGTGATTCTGAGGGAATTAGGTTAGGAAATGAGACACTTAAAGTAGATGAGTTTTGCTGTTTGGGGAGTATAAAAACTGATGATGATCGAAGTAGAGAGGATATAAAACGTAGATTGACAAAGGTAAGAAAGGCGTTTCTGAAGAAGAGAAATTTGTTACAATCGAGTATAGATTTTAGTGGCAGGAAGTTTTTTCTAAAAGTACAAAGGGCGTTCAAAATGTTTTGCACAGTCGCCTCTAATTTTTTTTTATTTTTTGCGGAAGGAGAATGAAATTTTTTGTGAATGTACTTGGAATATTTAGCTATACATTGAGCCCACTCAATGTAACCTCCATCAGCTGTGACTCATCCGGCCTAACACTCTTTACACGATGTAAATGCACTTTGGTAAAATTCTGGGGACTGATTTGTACACCATCGCTTAACACAGTAAATAAGGTCTTTCTCATTATCAAATGTTTTACCGCGCAGGTGGGCCTTCAGACGACCAAAGAAGTAAAAATCAGACAGAGTCAAGTCAGGACTATAGGGAGGATGAGAAACAACTTTCCTACCTATTTCCCTGGTTTTCTCCTGCATCATAAGGGCTGCATGGGGATTGGCATTGTCATGGTATAGTCTGGTGAGCTGACCCTGAAACTGTAGTCTGTGGGTCTCGATGGCACGTCTCAGCTTGTCCAGTGACAAACAGTAACGGTCGCGGTTAATTGTGGAGCCAGGTTCCAAAAAGTCAATGAAAATGACACCACACTGATCCCAGAAGAAGGAGGCCATCACGTCTGCTGTAGGCAGTTCAGATAAAGCTCGAAGAAACTTGTGTCACCAATATTTGGTCGGAGCGGGAAGAAGAGATGGTGACGTACACTTTCTGATCGCCAGTCTATAATGCAACGTCCTGGATTCATTTCTAAATCATTGTACAACTTCCGGTGTAGACTGCATGGTTGAAGGTGATCCATGTGTGAGATGGGACGTAAGGTTCGGCGGCTCCTTTGGTGCTCGCTATTTGAAGGAACAGGCGATGTACCGGCACCGGCTTTCATTTTCTCCCTCCTCTGTAATCATAATCAACAACACTAATACACTATGCTTCACATATACTCTTCACTCTCGCCTATATGAAACAGCTACACTTAAAACAGCGCAGAGAGATGGTGCAGTGGGTAGCACACTGGTCTCGCATGCAGGAGGACGTCGGCTCAAACCCGCGTCCTGCCATCCCGATTTAGGTTTTCCGTGACGTCCCTAAATCGCTTCAGGCAAATGCTACGATGGTTCCTTTGATAAGGCACGGCCGACTTTCTTTCCTGATCCGATGGAACCGGTAACCACGCTGTTTGGTCCCTCCCCCGAATCAACCAACCAACTCAGGCTGTCGAGAGAGCGTCTGTCATTAGAAAAGTTGCAACAGGTGACATGTATAAATACCAATAATGGAAAAACATCATAAGTATCGTTCTGCGTACACTCTTTATCCTTTCTTACAGACAACAACATCGTCAGCGAGCAGTCAATAAGTGCTACTTGCATTGCCTGATAAGGTTTTTTCCGCGAGTTAATGAACTAAGTGACAGGAGTAGACACATAAGTTACAGTTTGATGTCCTTTTATATCGATGCCTTTGAAGACGAACTACTAGCTCAATTGGCCAGTTGGACAAAGATGGAGAAAACAACTGAGAGTGATCTTCGTGGAGAAAATTTCACAGCATTCGCCGGAAGTGATGTACCGAAACATCGTAAAACATTGTCGATCATGTTACAGAGATTTGAACTCCATTTCTCCCTAAAACAACTGCTTCGTGTTAAGTGCTTCACTAAGTTGTTCTTGAGAGATAGACTAATCCAGTCACCTTTCTCGATGCACGCACAATATTAACTTCACCTGTGATGAGTTCTTATGCATCGCGGTAAGGTAGTGAATTAATGTTAAATATTCTTCAAAGAAATCACACCTTCTAGAAAAAAATCTTATATATCTTAAACCACTTGTCGCTTTTGGAAGCTCGAGAGAATTTTATCAGCACATATGCCGTGAAACCATGAACTCATATATATTCCTTATGATCGTTTTTTCGTCTTGAAGTGCAAGAGTTGTGCTGTTGCTGTTGTATTCTACTGGAAAATCTAGGAATCTATTTGTTCGCCTTTCTAAAATTTTCAAACATCATATGTGAAGAGAACAGAGTGAGCTCTGCTCCAAAAAATAAGCTTTCGAAATCCAAGTGGATGTGTGCAGAGAAGCTTTTCTTGCGTGAAGACGCAACGACATCCATCAGAAATGAGAGCCCGGTGAGGTGGCCATGTGGTTAAGGCCATACATACTGTTTAGATTTTGTGTGTCCCCAAATTATTTCTTTGAAATTGTCACAGCCGAATTCATTTCCCGTTCTTCTCCAATCATAGCATGTTTTCCGTCTCTATCGGCGTCATCAGTGACAAGACGTTAAACCAAATTCTTCTTTCGTTTCCCTTGTTCCTCATGCAAGAGCAACTGATTATTCTATAATAAAAAATGGCTCGCTAGTTGACAGGATATTAAATTCAATGGGGTGACTATTCCACCATTGCATTATTAATGGTATCGCTACGCTACGCTATGCTAGTACGGAACAACACGTAGATTGTTTTTCGAATAGGACAATATCATAGAAGATGGAGAACATATAAAATGAGCATGACTGCAAGACTTATGCAGTGAGATCAATGCCGAAAACATGGTGCGTAGCTGGCATCATAGGTATGATACGCTCCCTGTATGACGAATGGGCTGCACCCGGATGTGAATGTGGAAACGACCGATATTAGTGCAGAAGATTGCGTGGTACAAAGATCACACGTTCCGCGCCAACGACAATTTTCTGACGCTGACGGATGAACTCGAGCGCTTGTCACGTACTGATGTCGGTCCTGTAAATGAACGTGAATAGTGCCGCATTATTGTTGGGAAATAGTGCTGGCTGAGACATGGGGCAAGTTGCACCGTCAGATGTCGCCAAAGCTGCCCTTACTGCACCCAAAGGAAAAGCGGCCTATAAACACTAATGCGAAACTGACCCCGCTCTGAAAAGAAAGCGAAATCAAATAATTTGTTAAAACATTTTTGGCATTATTTTTAGATATAGAGAAGACCATAAAAGCGAAAGTACGTAGTTTTAACATGAGCATTGCTTTTTAACAAGAACCAGTGAACCACATGGACAACACTTTTGCCAATGAAGCATCAAAGGTGTTTCATTGGATTCACACTAAACGGGAAATAAACAATACTACGTAAGTCTTCCTCATTCAATGATTAATGGATATGGTTCAAACTTTCATTCTCGTCCCCCCGTCCCCCGCCGTTCTCCCATGCCCCACTTTCTCTCTCTCTCTCTCTCTCTCTCTCTCTCTCTCTCTCTCTCTCTCTCTCTCTCTATGAGGTTTTGAACTACAACCGTCTAAACTTATACAAATAGTTTCAGAATTATCTTACTTTGACTACTGATAACAGTAGTGAAATGCTTGCACTAAAATTGGAGGTACCTTTGCCAGGAGAAGATACTTTCTGAGAGGAGATGTTGAGTGCGTCTGAAGGTATAATTTGTGGGGTATCACTGGAGCAGAAGAGTTGGTATTTGGAAATGGGTGTGAAGTGGGGGTTTGTGTAATTGTATACTAGGAAAAAATGGATCTAGGACGGAGGACGCGCCTTGGTTGTAAGGAAGAAATGACAGGAGAGGGCGGGATGAATAGAGGGTTCCCTGATGCAGGAGAAAGTAGGCAATGGGTTATATCTAACAGGAGGGATAAGGGTACACACGGATTCAGTTGTATGAGAGTCGATTAAAATTGCATAGAGAGAGGATATGGAAAGTTTACGTGTAGTATTAGTGGAATGTGTTGGGGCAGAATAACAGGTTTGGAGTTTAGAGGGGAAACAGAATATGGGTTGTTGGAGTCAAGTTTCCGGGCTGCAGAGAGACATATCCGAAACACCTGTTGACGGGTTGTCGAGCGCCCAGTGCATCAACACTCGGCAGCCACCGCAGTTGAAGAACTGTGGCATACAGTTGAATCAGCGTAGAATGACGTAACCATAAGTGCCATCTAAGCTCAGTTCAGCTCGATCCCCACCGGGTTAGAGCCGGTGTTTCTCTCTGAGGCGACAGGTCTGTGTACCGAATTTCGGTGTTACAAATTTAATTATTTAATCTTCTTACTATGCTGTACACACACAATAAGTCAAACAAACAGAAGAGCCCTGGGCCTATATTTTTAAAGGCTTCTCCTTGCTGTACGTTGTCTCACAAGCAACTGTTTCCCCAAGACTAGGGTTGTCAGGTGTCCGACTTTAACCGGACATTTTGGCTTTTTACAGGGCTTTTGTTTGGTTTTTTACAGGTGAAGCACAGAACGCACTGCTTACCAGATATACATCAAAATCAATTGGAAGAATTTAGAGCAAACGCGAATAATATGTACCTAATTACCAAAGACTGCTTAAAATCTTGGCCACGGGAGTTTAACACCCAAGTAAAACACTTTTGTGAATGACATTAGCTGAACAAGTAGCAGAAACTGTAGATATTTTGTCAAGAAAAAAACGAAGTTCGGTGACATCAACTTCCTTGAACATAGGCAAAATTTCACGACATCAATACAACAAAAAATAAAGACAACTCTACCTCTAAAAAGCTTTTGGCGCATGATAGTGGACAGCCTATTTCAAATTGCAGGGTAATGAATAATTTTATACGGAATTACTGAAATTGGCAGAATATTACTGTGTTATTCAGATCGTAATTGCAACATCTAAAGAGCGTTCTCTTTCATAAACGCAGGGTAATGAATAATTTTATACGGAATAACTGAAATTGGCAGAATATTACTGTGTTATTCAGATCGCAATTGCACATCTAAAGGGCGTTCTCTTTCAGAAACGAACGCAATAAATTGCAAATGAATAAATGTTATGTTTTTGTTGTGTAATTTAAAATTATTCTGTCAATAATTCCACGAAATAATTTCCAACAATAATAATGTTCTTGATAAAGTGGATTTAGTTCAGAAATATTAATACTTAATTACAGATTACTGTCATTTATTTATAAGTGTAATCGAAATAACCAAAGTTATTGAATATCTTTTTGTTTTCCATCCTAGGAGAATAGACGATTTTTTTATATATTGAAGAACGTTTAGTTTATTTTGAATTAAGGTTACCTTAGGAAGAATGTTGTGCAGTTAAGAAGACTGAGCATCTGTCTGCTGTCATAACTGTCATATTATAAGGTTGTTTGCTGATTGCTTTTTAGTTTAAGCATGCTAGAGTTATATTTTGCATAAATCTGACTGTACTTGATTATTAATAAATGATTAAAAATAACGAACTGAATGTATTTCTATTTGAAACAGGTAGTCCGGCTTTTAGGGCAAAATATCCGGCTTTTGTGTCTTTGAACCTGGCGCTCCTATAAGAGACCCGTTTCGCCCGCCCCTGCCTGACATCTGCAGCAGCGTGAGGCCCGCTCCAGGCGGGCTACTGCTCCTAAATCGAGCCTGGAAATGGTCTGCCCAATGCATCAACATTTAATAGAACACACTATTAACGAAATTTACTTAAGTCATTCGAAAATGAAGTAACCGATGAAAAAATGAAAATAAGCGACCGATCAGAGACTAACAGACGACAGTACAAAATGGAAGAAATACATATGCATTTGTACATTTCGCGCAAGGGGAGCTCGCGTCTCATCGGTTCATACACAACAGTGCACGGTACGAACTTGTTCCACAAAGTTGCGCGCTAAAATGCGATTTTTCGGAGGGTCGTATCTCGGGTTCTGTTGAGCACAGAGATAAGAGTGTTTTGGATATTCCTCGACCTAGCGACCATATGTATATCTATCTAAAGACCTGGCATACACTAGGTGTTCTACAGTACTGGGTCAAAGTTTAAAAAGTACACACCTCCTCCCAGCCCAAGTAAATTGAGCAAATAGGTCGGTTCTCTTGTTTTATGTGTAGTCTAGGTTGAACCTTAGGCGGCTTATAAAAGCACCATTTGTTCATCGGCGGTTCCTGAGAAGACACCGATAAACTGTGATTTACGGTTCGGAGAGTACTAATAATGGGGGTGGCCACTTTATATTTCCTATTCATGATAAATCGAAATTTTTACTATATGATGTTCCCGGGGAACCTTGAAGCTTTTTACGATGTTATTACCCGTTACCATGCCCAAAGTGAGACGGCAGTGACAGTCTTAACATGACTGAAGAGAATTTAAAATAACTGCCAAAAATTATGTAGAAGTGGAAAGACTACAAATTCAGTAAAATGTTTCTACAAACTAAAACTAAAAAATACAGTTCATAAGCCAGAGTTTCTGATGAATTATAATCGACGACCAAAGAGTCCAGATAAAATTAAAGCAAATGATTTTGTATTAGTCTTATATTATGCATGCTTAGTTGTGTCGAAATATATAAATGTATCGAAGTACATAAAAACTGTCAAAACTTTACTGAACTGTAGAGTTCGCTTCATACAAGCTGCACACCCTACTGTAGCAGGGAAAAGAAGGAAACCAGAGGAAAAATGCTCCTGTCAGAGCACAAAAAAGGCAAGTATGTTCATCTTTCAAAGACTCTTGACAGGAAAGTTGCGAACCAGAAGCCTCAATCCACATTCTGTCTTCCGCATCAAAAATTTTGGCATGCGAACATGTTCGCGCTTTTTGTGTTGAAGGAGAATAGCAGAGAGACAGTGACAATGGAAGAGAGAAGACACAGATGGAAGAGAGAGGAGACGGTTCCAGTGGTACAGAAAGAGAGAGGAGACAGTAATAGTGAGAGAGACGAAGTGACAGTGAAAGAGAAAGAAAGGCGTGAAAACAGTAGCAGTGGAATCCAGAGAAAAGGTACTGGCGGTCAGTGAAAGACAGTGGCAGTAAAAGAGAAAGATGTATGCAGATGAAAGCAATGGGAAGAAAAGAGAAAGGAGACAGTGGAAATGAAAACTACAGATGAGTGACAGCACACATTTGCTTGTGGGTCTGGACCCTCCCAGACTGGCGAACACGTGGGTATAAGGGAAAAATTAAGTTGAACTCCCAGATTTTCTGAGCTGCCGAGGTATGGTGGAGACAGTAGCAGTGAAAAAGAAAGACAAAAGGAGACGGTGCAAGTGAGAGAGAAAACAGTGACAGCAGTGACAGCGACATATCTCAAAATCGATGGGATAAAAAGGAGGCAGTCGCAGAGACACATACATTTACACAGTGGCAGTGAGAGGGGGATGCTGAGTATGAAGGCTTAACTACAAAGAGAAACTGGATAAGGGATTTAGAATGTTGCGTGTTAAAAGAACGCGAAAAAGTTCGCATGCCAAAATTTTTAATGAGGAAGACGGAATAAGAAATCAGCTGGTTCATCACATTTTTGTCAGTATTTTTTAAACAGAAACATATTCGCCTTTTCTGTGCTCCGACAGAGCATTTTTCTGCTGGTATCAGTGCATATTAGAAGTCTAGTCGACTCCTTTCTTTCAGTTCCCTAGCATTTACCCCGCCTAGCACATGGCCCGCTCTTTTAATATTTGGCAAATTTTTATTTATTATTTAACTGTGGGGCCAGACGCCATTCCTGAAGCCATTCATCACCGCATCTTTCAGTCTCGCAATCTAGGGCGTTGTGCTTACCGCTACACGAGCAAGGCTGATCCCCTGCCTAGTTTATAAACAAAAATTCGCTGTATCTGATCAAAATAATGAGATAAAACCACATGTGGGCTTGTGTATTAAATTTTCCGTCATCTAGGTTATTCCATTAGGTTTGCAGTGTCACAGAAGAAGATTAAACTCTAGCGCATTAACTGTTTTCTATTATCTTTCGGAGATAACGTGAAAGGTCTCTGTTGGATTCCTTTCATGTTAATTTCTTAAATTTGTTGTCATTTACGGCATAAAATTCCTCTTCTAAATTTACTGTGGTGTTTCTGACTATCTGGGAGGAGACTGAGCAGTGAAACGTGTTACTTTTACACATAAACAAGAACGATCTGTCACACTACTACACTTTAAAACACAGTTTATATGTAATTCATGACACACAGTCTCATACGGAACATACGTCCGCTTTCTTTTAGATACTGTATATGCTAAGATACTGTCATCCCCCTTCCCTTCTGTGGGAGTGGATGAATGAGCAAATGTATTTCTAGTTGCATGCTTGATGGTAGCAGACAAGCCTGTCTGCTAGAGAACAGTAGGACCAACGTCGGAACAGGTAGCTACGCTTTCTAAAAGCAGAGAGGTTTCTATTCTTAGTATGGTCCTGTCCGTCCCTTGTCATGTTGGTGTAGGAAGCTGCCTCTCTGGCCACTTCCGTTTGTATCTGTTAAGCACGCTCGGTAGGGACCCAGGTCAGTCTGTCCGCGGCGAGCGTCTGAAGTGGTAATATCTCCGGCTAAGCACGTGTCTGCTAAGTCCGTAGGACAATGGATTTCTTAAGTTCAGCCTAACTGAAAATGTAATCACCTTTATTTCAGGTTTAGCTCTAAAATATCTAATGTTATCTTAAATTGCAACGCAGTGTAATTCGAGTGTGAAGTTCAGAATATCTTCCGGTAGTTGCTTTGTCACTACTTTGTGAGTAAAGTGGAACCACGTGTTGATCAGTAACTCTAAGATCATCAATCTTAAACGCGAATGTGCGTGAGATTATAACGTCTCGTCTTGACAATATTTTTCAATATAGTAACTTTTCTTTATGCTCAACCCACGTGGGCTGTACTTTGTGAGACGAGTACTTATACAATTGTTTGACCCATCAGCTTAATAGTAAGACGATAGTAACCAGTTCGAGGTTTTCCTTTTGTAAATTGCGTTTCGGTGTAATTTATTTTAATTATCAAAATTATTGTGGAGTTACACTCTTCGTGTAAACCAAGTTGACCACGTGAAGCATGTGGTGTAAGCATCAAAGTAGCCTTCAGCTATTCTTTTCGGGAAGATTTCACAGAGAGTTAGTATGAATTTAGTATACCAGTGTGTGGTAATTTCATGACGAACAGGATTGCGCTACGAATGTAACTTTTTTGCGTGAAAATTGAATCGGTTGGTTGTTGTTAATTTCCTCTTGGATATGTTACAAAGTTCTTCGTGTGTTATTATATGAAAGCAGTGTTGTATGTAGTCTCCCAATATTGGCTCCCTATTTGATGTGTTCTGTAAGATTACGAACTCACATTTACACAATCCTAAATAAGGCACCAGTTGAGTTATGAATCAAGTTTGATATGCTGAAATGTTAATGGAACAATGATCAATGTTAAAATAAATGTCCAAATACACTCCTGGAAATTGAAATAAGAACACCGTGAATTCATTGTCCCAGGAAGGGGAAACTTTATTGACACATTCCTGGGGTCAGGTACATCACATGATCACACTGACAGAACCACAGGCACATAGACACAGGCAACAGAGCATGCACAATGTCGGCACTAGTACAGTGTATATCCACCTTTCGCAGCAATGCAGGCTCCTATTCTCCCATGGAGACGATCGTAGAGATGCTGGATGTAGTCCTGTGGAACGGCTTGCCATGCCATTTCCACCTGGTGCCTCAGTTGGACCAGTGTTCGTGCTGGACGTGCAGACCGCGTGAGACGACGCTTCATCCAGTCCCAAACATGCTCAATGGGGGACAGATCCGGAGATCTAGCTGGCCAGGGTAGTTGACTTACACCTTCTAGAGCACGTTGGGTGGCACGGGATGCATGCGGACGTGCATTGTCCTGTTGGAACAGCAAGTTCCCTTGCCGGTCTAAGAATGGTAGAACGATGGGTTCGATGACGGTTTGGATGTACCGTGCACTATTCAGTGTCCCCTCGACGATCACCAGAGGTGTACGGCCAGTGTAGGAGATCGCTCCCCACACCATGATGCCGGGTGTTGGCCCTGTGTGCCTCGGTCGTATGCAGTCCTGATTGTGGCGCTCACCTGCACGGCGCCAAACACGCATACGACCATCATTGGCACCAAGGCAGAAGCGACTCTCATCGCTGAAGACGACACGTCTCCATTCGTCCTTCCATTCACGCCTGTCGCGACACCACTGGAGGCGGGCTGCACGATGTTGCGGCGTGAGAGGAAGACGGCCTAACGGTGTGCGGGACCGTAGCCCAGCTTCATGGAGATGGTTGCGAATGGTCCTCGCCGATACCCCAGGAGCAACAGTGTCCCTAATTTGCTGGGAAGTGGCGGTGCGGTCCCCTACGGCACTGCGTAGGATCCTACGGTCTTGGCGTGCATCCGTGCGTCGCTGCGGTCCGGTCCCAGGTCGACGGGCACGTGCACCTTCCGCCGACCACTGGCGACAACATCGATGTACTGTGGAGACCTCACGCCCCAGGTGTTGAGCAATTCGGCTGTACGTCCACCCGGCCTCCCGCATGCCCACTATACGCCCTCGCTCAAAGTCCGTCAACTGCACATACGGTTCACGTCCACGCTGTCGCGGCATGCTACTTGTGTTAAAGACTGCGATGGAGCTCCGTATGCCACGGCAAACTGGCTGACACTGACGGCGGCGGTGCACAAATGCTTCGCTGCTAGCGCCATTCGATGGCCAGCACCGCGGTTCCTGGTGTGTCCGCTGTGTCGTGCGTGTGATCATTGCTTGTACAGCCCTCTCGCTGTGTCCGGAGCAAGTATGGTGGGTCTGACACACCGGTGTCAATGTGTTCTTTTTTCCATTTCCAGGAGTGTATAAACTGATTTATTTCTTTTTATTTAAATGGTCTTTATATAATCACCGGTTATCGTAAGATAAGTACTAAAAGATTATAATTAATGTTAGTCTGGTTGGGAATTTGGTAAGCTAGACTGGATACCTGGTGAAACAGTTGCTCAGTAATGCAAGGTTAACTCCCTCAGATAGCTCACAGCTTTTAACCCACTTTTATAGTGTTGAACATCAGCACCGCTTTCAGAACAAATTAATGCAACAACATTACAAACGTCAAACATCCGTATCTACATACATACTCCGCAAGCCACCTTACGGCGCGTGGAGGTAGGCACCCTGTACCACTATTTGTCACTTCCTCCCTGTTCCACTCGCAAATAGAACAAGCGAAAAACCACATTTATATTCCTCAGTATGAGGCCTAATTTTTCGTATCTTATCTTCGTGGTTCTAATGCGAAATGTGTGTTGGCGGCAGTAGAATCTTTCTGCAGTCGGTCTCAAATGCCCGTTCTCTAAATTTTCTCGATAGTGGGCCTCGAAAAAGACGTCGCCTTTCGTTCAGGAATATCCATTTGATTTTGCCAAAGCATCTTCGTAATACTTGCTTGTTGTTTGAACCTAGCGGTGCTGTCACACTTCCCTGGGACACTCCTGATGATACCCTGGTCTCTGACGAACACTCGCCGTCGAGGTCAACGTACTGCTTTCTATTACTTAGGGAGTCTTCGAGCCACTCACATATTGGGAACAAATTCCGTATGCTCGTACCTGTGTTAACAGTCTGCAGTGGGGCACCGTGTCAAATGATTTCCGAAAATCTGGGAATATGGAATCTGCCTTTCGCCCTTCATCCATAGTTCGCTGTACATCATGCGAGAAAAGGGCAAGTTGATTTTCGCAAGAGCGATGTTTTCTAAAACCGTGCTTATTCGTGGACAGAAGATTTTCGGTCTAAAGGAACTGTATTATATTCACAGTGAGACTATGTTCGAGAATTCTGCAGCAAGCCTTTGTTTGGTCTGTATTTTGGGGGGTCAGTTTTTTCCCCCTACTTATATACAGGGGTCACCTACGCTTTTTTCCACTCGCTGGAAACTAAGTAAGGGACCAATGCGGTACAGTACTCTTTGTAAAACGAAACTGGGAGTCCATTCAGATCTACATTCGCTATATGACGGATTAGTTATTCTTTCCCATCACATCTAAGCTATGGAACAGACTTTAAAAAATCTAAGGATTCAGTTTGCTCCGTATTCAATGAACTAGATAACTGCTTTAGAAAAAGGAAATTCATATAGTATTGTCACAGATTTCAGATTTTTTTTCATTTAGCACTTCTCTCAGCTTCTGGCAGCGTTCAGGGCCAAATGTGACTCTAAAGGGCTGAACGACCCAGTCCTATGCTCGTGACTCAAAATTGTAGCTGCGACCGTTGAAGCGGAAACGATTTTTCAGATTCAGTGGCAATGATTTACGAAAGTTAGTTTCTCCGGCCGACTTGAGTAATAAACAAGGACAGAGCGCACTAGATCCCTGGGACTTGTATCTGTGGTTCGAGTTTCACAAGTTCTCTCTGCAATGTCCTCCGCTCCCCTTTCCTCCCATAAGCCAATTCTCTGCCTCAGTGGTCAACAGGGCCACCGTGATCTGTCGTTCGTCGTAGATAGCAACCCACAATTACTTAACTGCTAACATATTTCATTTTGTGGCAAGCGATATTCATTATAAGCTGTCATTCATTTATCTGAAGGCAGTTGCCGAAATAATCAAGAGCAGATATGTTAACCCACATCTAAAGGGTGGAAGGGTACTGGTATTCGACAGAGACATAGTCATATTAAGTAATCTCCTGTATATTACTGGGCATGAACTACGCTACAAGTAGCGCGAAGCAGCTCTTTTTCACCTTGTGGTGACGATTCTCCTGACTGTACAAGACATCAGAATTGCAGGGGGCCATGTAGATTCATAATGCTCAACAGCCCGCCATAATTCATGCATGTTCCTTGGTGGCAGGCATACGCCTTCTGATTAACCTTATTTGTTCTATGGAAGAACGTACTACAGGTTTCTAGCGAGGTTTCTCAAAGCGAACATCTACCAACAAGTGTTCATTAAGGCGTGTCTTATTTGGCATTCCTTAAATATTTTAAAATCATTATGGGTTACTTCCCCATTTCGGTTTCATTCCATGTAAAAATGAGCTGTGTGCAGTTTGGGCTCATTAGGGTACGGTGAATGGGTACACCTGGTTCCTCAAAATAGGAAAATCCATATGCATGAAGCTATGAATTTCTCAAAATATTAGTTCTGCATGACAAATTAATTCATTATCCAATGTTTGCAGCTTGTTTGTATCGGACTCGTTAACAAAAAGCCTTCTCATGTCAGAGATAGGTTAGGCAATGTGAAGGGGCAGTGACCTCAAGAAGGTACAGGGAGGGAAGAGTGATCCGGGCCTTTCCTTTCTACGGCGCTATTTTGACAACCCCAGTAGTCTCTCACTTTCGAGGAAGGCGGCAGTCGTAACAAGAACAACGCCTTATTCTTCAGCTGCTTTACAGGGGAAAATTTATTTACTCAGGTATTACACATATGAGGTACCTGAAGCAAACTGACACCTGCTAGCCAAACGTTACAGGCTTTCTATTACAATTTGTGGTGTGTAAATCAACGGTGCACCAATGTATCGCAGTAGCTGTACAGGAAATGATTACTGATTGAGAAGAAGCATCAATTCTAACACATGATGTGAGAAATTGCAAACCAAAATTACCAGCTTTGTATCAGCTATGGATACAACTACAAAAAAATACCGGAAGATCGTCGGATATTCATAAGTGAAAAGAAACATTTTCAGACGCTAATTCTTTAAACGGCAATACTATTGAAAAAGACAAACAGTGGCTGAAAGGGCGGGATTAATCACCTGCTATTTAAGAAAGAGATAAGAGCATCTGAGCAAGCAGAGACGGTTTCCAAGAAGAGAAAGCGAAGCGAATATGAAATTCAAGACTTTGATAAATATTAATTTATAACATACTTTTTATACAGAAATATATTTTAAAATAAAATAAAAGAAAAACGCACCACTAATTCAGTGCTGAAAATTTTACTATTATTTTGGTCGCGCTGTTGTCCATATCTTACTTAACTTTTTTCTCAGATCAACCTGCCGAACTGATGATTTCAAGTTTATTTAGTATTGAATCAGAATTACTCGCGTGGCAGCTCCAGGAACATCGATTGACAACACTGTTCCAAAGATTCCATTGCCACAAGAAAGAGAAGACTGCGTCAAGGAGTAAAGGCTCCCATACTTGCAGCTGTCTGTGAAAAACTTAAGATCAGTGACAGGATACCAGTTTACATCCTGGTAGCTAAACTCAAAGCGTTAGGTCAAGATGTTGCGCGGTCAACCTGAGGTTCCATTTACAATTCCAGAGAGAAACCCCTGGACGAAAAGGCTACTGAAATAAAGAACCAGTTTATGGATAAGAAATTACAGGCTACTACCATTCAGACCGTGAACCACTACTAACATTAACAGGTAACGATACGGTAGAAAGACTTCCTATGATTCTTTCAAATTGTGGTACTGAGCAACTTCTTGGAATACCTGCATTGCGATCTGTGATTGGGAAAGTGCAAGCTACAGCTGTGCATAAAACTCTCACTGAAAGAGGTCTTCAGTTCTATGTTCAAGCGTTGGTTATTGACACAACAGAGTCAAGTACGGGAACTTTAAGATGTGCGTATCTGATGATGGAAAGTATATTAGAGAAAGACACCTTGTACATTGAAGCGCCAAAGAAGTTGGTATAGGCATACGTATTTCAATTGTAGAGAGATATGTAAACAGGCAGAATACTGTGGTGAGGTCGGCAGTGCCTATATAAGACAGCAAGTATCTGACGCAGTTGTTAGATCGGTTGCTGCTGCTACAATGGCAGGTTATCAAGATTTAAGTGAGTTTGAACGTGGTGTTATAGTCGTCGCACGAGCGAGGGGACACAGCATCTCCTAGGTAGCGATGAAGTGGGGATTTTCCCCTAAGACCATTTTACTAGTGTACCGTGAATATCAGAATCCGCTAAAACATCAAATCTCCGACATCGCCGCGGCCCGAAAAAGATCCTGCAAAGCGGGATCAACGACGACTGAAGAAAATCGTTCAACGTGACAGAAGTGCAACCCTTCCGTAAAATGCTGCAGATTTCAATGCTGTGCCACCAACATGTGTCAGCGTGCGAACCATTCAATGAAACTTAAACGAAATGGGCTTTTGGAGCCGAAGGACCACTCATCCTTTATGACTGCACGATACAAAGCTTTGCACCTCGCCTGGGACCGTCAACACCGACATGGAACTGTTGATGACTTGAAATACATTGTCTGGCCTGACGAGTCTCGGCTCAAATTGTATTGAGCGGGTGGACGTGTACTGGTATCGAGACAACCTCATGAATCCATGGACCCTGCATGTCAATAGGGGACTGATCAAACTAGCTGGTGGAGGCTCCTTATTGGTGTGGGTAGTGTGCAATTAGATTGATATGGGACCCCTGGTACGTCTAGATTCGACTCTGACAGGTGACACGTACGTAAGCATCCTGTCTGATCACCTGCATCCTTTCATGTTCATTGTGCATTCCGACGGACTTGGCCTATTCCAGCAGGACAATGTGACACCCTACACGTCCAGAATTTCTACGGAGTGGCTCCAGGAACAATCTTCTGAGTTTAAACATTTCGGTTGGGCACCAAACGCCCTAGACATGAACATTATTGACCATACATGGGATGCCTTGCAACGCGCTGTTCAGAAGAGATGTCCAACCCCTCGTACTCTTACTGATTTATGGACAGTTCCCTCCAGCACTACTTCGGACATTAATCGAGCCCATGCCACGTCGTGTTGCGGCACTTCTGCGTGCTCGCGGGGGCCCTACACGGTATTAGGCAGGTGTACCAGCTTCTTTGGCTCTTCAGTGTGAATAATCTACAATTAACGGGTGAAGGACGAAATATCTTCCTACAAAAATGTGATAATGTAAAGTGAAAACGATGTGTATACACCAGCTTTATTGATCTCCAGTGCTGAGTACGGGAGCATGTGCCTGAATGTAAGCCACCTGAAGATAGGCACAAGCCTGAAATCGGTCGTGTGTTAAATGAAATCGCCTTCTGATGTGACTGGCAGCGGTTGTTATTCTACACTATTGTTTCAAGGAATACTAAGATATTGCAAGTTTTTCAGATGCCCACTGGAGGCTTGCACCCTTGATGTCTGCACGACACAAAGCTTTGCGCCCCTCCTGGGACCTTCAACACCGACATTGGACTGTTGATGCCTAGAAACACGTTGCCTGGTCGAAAGAGTCTCGTTTCAAATTTTATCGAGCGGATGGACGTGCACGGGTATGGAGACAACCGTATTCATGTGGTTTCCTGCATGGAACCTGCATGTCAGCAGGGGAGTATTCAAGCTGGTGGAGACTGTAATGGAGTGGAGTGTGTGCAGTTGGAGTGATATGAGACCCCTGATGTGGCTAGATGCAACTCTGACAGATGACACGTGCATAAGCATCCTGTCTGATCACCTGCATCCAGTCATGTCCAATATGCATTTCGACGGACTTGGACACTTCCAGCAGGACAACGCGACACCCCACACGTTCTGAATTGCTACAGAATGACTCTGGGAACACTCTTCTGAGTTTAAACACTTCCACTGGCCACCAGACTCCCCAGACATGAACATTATTGAGCATCTCTGGAATGCCTCGTAACGTGCTGTTTAGAAGAGATCTGCACCCCACAGTATTCTTCAGTGTATTTACCTTGCAGGCAACACATTCTTAAGACACATTCTTTTCACCTCTACATCTAGACAGTAAATTGAAAGCTGTAAATGTAAGGAAGAAAGAGGTGACAAGCTCGTAGAGGATTACAATAAATTTACAAAAAAAGAAAAGTATGTCCGTCAGGTTGTATGTGCTTAACGCAAAAAGTTTCCAGGGTATAAAAAGAGATTATCAAAAAACAATGAGTTGTAAAAGAAAATTTTATTTTCTCATCTTATTTTCGACGCATATATTATAGGCTCGACATAGTATTATGTATGGAACTGTTAAAGTTAATATAACATATTTTATAATTCAGCTGAAAGTAAGTGGTTAATGTTGAGTTCCCCGACGTATAAAACGTTAACATTTCTGCATGTGCTCCGCATACCAAAGTTTTAAATTTCAAATGGTTCAAACGGCTCTGAGCACTATGGAACTTAACATCTGAGGTCATCAGTCCCCTAGAACTTAGAGCTACTTAAACGTAACTAACCTAAGTACATCACACACAACCATGCCCGAGGCAGGATTCGAACCTGCGACCGTAGCGGCAGGGCGGTTCCATACTGAAGCGCCTATAACCGCTCGGCCACAGCGGCCGGCTTTTAAATTTCCTAGCGCAGTAGTTTTTGGTTGCATTTGTGCCTTGAAATTGATGGGGTATGCACCGTCAGAATATCGGCATTTGTCGAAGACGTCATCTTCATTCCCTAAGTTATCTGAACAACTGATAATTCTTAAGATGAAATGTAAACGAGACTTGTATGTGATTCTTCAATTTCTTTTCAAATACGAACGTCTGTGGGCACGACTTCAGGTTTCCTTACGGACACAAAATTACACACATCTCATTTATTCGTGCAATGGAACCAAACTAGGGAACTCGCAAAGAAAAAATCAAACTTGAAAAATTAGAGCTATCCTTCTGCTCACTCAACTCTGAGGATGACGGCGAACATGTCAGGTGTATCATTATATCCGAGTGAATCACGCATATGCGAGAATATGATGGTGGTGGTGGTGATGATGATGATGATGATGTTTGGTTTGTGAGGCGCTCAACTGCGCGGTTATCAGCGCCCGTACAAAGTCCCAGTATTTACACTGTCCAGTCTCGCCACGTTCACGATGACGATGAAATGATGAGGACAGCACAAGCACCCAGTCCCCGGGCAGAATATGTGAGAACAGATGTACATATCTATGACCAACAGGAATTAATATTAGGTACAAACAATAACAGACAGGACGTTCAGGATGATAAAATCTTTAGTGACGGAGAAGGAGCTATTCGGAAATATGCCTTTGCGAGAAGTCGTCTGAGCTTCGAAGCAAAGTTGATTAAAATTCCTGGTACCCTTGGAGCCACGTGACACAAACTGCTCCCACAGTTAATTAAAAGAGTTGCGCAATGGAAAGCGCTAGCAATTTCCCCAACTGCTAAGAAATACAGGTAATGTAAATCTAGTCCTAGTAAAGGAGTTACGGCGACAATAAAGGACAGGTACTAACTCCTAACGACGAAGTTATATACAATGTCCAAGATATTACAGTTTTAATGTTTCAAGAAACTTTCCTCAATTTTATAAAAAATTAAGCAAATGCAAATTAAAAAAATACACTCCTGGAAATTGAAATAAGAACACCGTGAATTCATTGTCCCAGGAAGGGAAAACTTTATTGACACATTCCTGGGGTCAGATACATCACATGATCACAATGACAGAACCACAGGCACATAGACACAGGCAACAGAGCATGCACAATGTCGGCACAAGTACAGTGTATATCCACCTTTCGCAGCAATGCATGCTGCTATTCTCCCATGGAGACGATCGTAGAGATGCTGGATGTAGTCCTGTGGAACGGCTTGCCATGCCATTTCCACCTGGCGCCTCAGTTTGACCAGCGTTCGTGCTGGACGTGCAGACCGCGTGAGACGACGCTTCATCCTGTCCCAAACATGCTCAATGGGGGACAGATCCGGAGATCTTGCTGGCCAGGGTAGTTGACTTACACCTTCTAGAGCACGTTGGGTGGCACGGGATACATGCGGACGTGCATTGTCCTGTTGGAACAGCAAGTTCCCTTGCCGGTCTAGGAATGGTAGAACGATAGGTTCGATGACGGTTTGGATGTACCGTGCACTATTCAGTGTCCCGTCGACGATCACCAGAGGTGTACGGCCAGTGTAGGAGATCGCTCCCCACACCATGATGCCGGGTGTTGGCCCTGTGTGCCTCGGTCGTATGCAGTCCTGATTGTGGCGCTCACCTGCACGGCGCCAAACACGCATAAGACCATCATTGGCACCAAGGCAGAAGCGACTCTCATCGCTGAAGACGACACGTCTCCATTCGTCCCTCCATTCACGCCTGTCGCGACACCACTGGAGGCGGGCTGCACGATGTTGCGGCGTGAGCGGAAGACGGCCTAACGGTGTGCGGGACCGTAGCCCAGCTTCATGGAGACGGTTGCGAATGGTCCTCGCCGATACCCCAGGAGCAACAGTGTCCCTAATTTGCTGGGAAGTGGCGGTGCGGTCCCCTACGGCACTTCGTAGGATCCTACGGTCTTGGCGTGCATCCGTGTGTCGCTGCGGTCCGGTCCCAGGTCGACGGGCACGTGCACCTTCCGCCGACCACTGGCGACAACATCGATGTACTGTGGAGACCTCACGCCCCACGTGTTGAGCAATTCGGCGGTACGTCCACCCGGCCTCCCGCATGCCCACTATACGCCCTCACTCAAAGTCCGTCAACTGCACATACGGTTCACGTCCACGCTGTCGCGGCAAGCTACCAGTGTTAAAGACTGCGATGGAGCTCCGTATGCCACGGCAAACTGGCTGACACTGACGGCGGCGGTGCACAAATGCTGTGCAGCTAGCGCCATTCGACGGCCAACACCGCGGTTCCTGGTGTGTCCGCTGTGCCGTGCGTGTGATCATTGCTTGTACAGCCCTCTCGCAGTGTCCCGAGGAAGTATGGTGGGTCTGACACACCGGTGTCAATGTGTTCTTTTTTCCATTTCCAGGAGTGTATACCAACATAAGAACTCATAAACAGGAAAAATAATGATATTAACGTTCAATTGAAACACTGAGAGGTAAGACCACACTCTCAAGGAATAAGGAAAAGAATTTTGCCATATAGTACAGGAAAGTAAGTCACAAGTTCCTGTCGATGCATTACCGTCATGAGTGATTACTCGATCACAAGGGAAGCAAGAGACATAGCTCAAAGCCCAAAATTGTACATTAGTAAGCTGCGGTAAGCCTCTCACGCATGTGTGCCCAAGATCGAGCAATCCCATGTTAAATGAATTGTATATCAACTGCTCTTTATCGTCGTTACTGGTTCGGTGCGCAGCGCCGCGGAGTTATCTTTCCATCACTGAGCTGACGACTTCCACAGCAAAAGAAGCGTCGCAGTTTCTGAAGAAGCGGGTGCGTCTGTAACGAGATAGGCAGATTTATATCGCTAGTTACTTCCCTCCACGTTCCTGACTCATCAGCACGAAAACACTGAGTTACTGTAGATGTGTAAGCCAAGTCCAAGACTGCTTGCTGCTGAATAGAACACCCTCTCTCCAACGCTACCAGTAACCAAACAGTCCCCCAGACTGCTCGCTTCTGTGAGTGCTGTGCTACATTTACCGACAAATCCCAGAGATAACTGGAGCACTGGCTCAATAGTTACTACCAGTGAAAAGATCGTACAATAACAGTCCAACTCCTAGCTTCTGAATCTATAAGCAATAGTCAATTAGAAACGTTTCCGCGAATAGCGAAAGCGGACCCGAATCTGTTCCCAGGCTTTGCGCTCAGATGACACTTTCCACCCCCCACAAGCGTAGAAAAAACATGTGGTCCTGACTGCTCATCGCTTTCAGGAAACGTAGGAAAGTGCTTCAGTAACATTCTAGAGACTCTCCTTTTAGAGGAACAGAATGCAACCGTGTTCTCCGCCTTGGAGTCTGCAGTTCTCTTGTTCCGCTAGTAGCTCTCTGTACACTTCGACGTCCTGGTGATTGTCACTTC
Organism: Schistocerca gregaria; assembly: GCF_023897955.1. NCBI lineage: Eukaryota > Metazoa > Arthropoda > Insecta > Orthoptera > Acrididae > Schistocerca > Schistocerca gregaria. The sequence continues at coordinate 892,893,179 of NC_064920.1, forward strand.
AGGGTTCAGCACAGGATGCCTCTTTGGGATTATTCTCCTCCTGACTTCCTAAGGGGCCACCTCTTGAGCCAGGTTGGCGTTGGTTGTATATACCTACCCGTCCCACTAACACTAGGTCCCACGCAGAGTTTCCCAGAAGAGTTGCATCCTGTATCGCCAAAGTCATGAAATGAACGTATTCAGGATGAAACGAAACAAGTACAAAAGAACAAATTGCAGATGAATCATTCATTACCATGGCAAAATCAAACGTGTGTTAATAAAAATGATCAGACCATAGATTAGTATTAATTAAAGAAATAAATGAGCTAAAAGATGGGAGGAAGTTCAGCCTCCGGCTGATGCCTCTCATCGGCTCCTTCATAGGGAAGGAAATTGATACGGGAGATATTACACCAGAATAGACACAGTGTAGCCTTTCCCAATCAGTTTTTCTAAACCCACAGCTCTCAAGAAAATTATAGGATGTGGTAGCTGGACTGGCCTTTCTCTCTGGCATCCAGCTGACATCCGACTGTGACTATTCCGTTCGAGACAGAGCTGTCGCGTGGCCTCGAGAATATCTCAGGTGCGCCTGTCCAACACCACTCATGTCGCCATGTCAGCTGTCTCTTATGCCAGTCTTGCCCGCCATCTCTTTGTAACAGTTGTTTGCACGTTACTTTACCAAAAATATTACTACACATGTCTGTCCCTAATACATTTATTATTAACAACTGTTTAACCACGTCGTTTAAGATTCTGATTACCATTCATTAATCATCTATCTTTTACATTAAAATAATTTGTTTACAACAAGTAATTTTATGCATAGTGTTGATCACAAAAAAAAGATTCCTGAAAATTTTCATTTCTTCGCTAAATTTTTAACATCTTGCCATTTATCGCTCAGTATTCTTTACAATACACTCCAGGTAATACTTTGACCACCTTTTTACATGATCGAAACAACTTTTAGTAATGACTCTCGTTTTTCCCTTCAAGCAAAACTCGCGGTACACTTTTACTCCCACTTGAAAACATCAGTTAGATCTTAGCTATTATTAATCATCGTCCTCCACCACCATTCATGCTCATAGACTTACAGTTACGGTATTCCTTAAAGTTAACCAATCGCTATAATTGTATTGATCAAATGCAACCATCTGTCATCACCCAAAATCCCCAATATATGCTGTCAGTTTCCTTTCCATACTCATTGATTTAAATGTTTATCGATCAGCTCCCTTCCTCTTCCTATTCAACCAATAATCCCTTGATAATTAACATGGTAAAAAAGGTACAAAATTTAATACTTACTACTCACCGTCTCATACCTGCCTGTTAGCTTCCTCTCGGCTTCGTTCATCGAATCTCTGCAGTGTGTTTTCTCTTTCTCCTCAACGTCTTTCACTCCTCTCGTCATGCTCTTCCATGTTCGTTATTGTGCCCTCCGCACATGGGTCCATTGTTATTCTGTTGATATGAAACATCAATTAATTGTGCACCGTGTGATTTTTCTTTCTGTTCTTACTGACACCTCCTTTACATGATCCCTTAATTTTGCATATCAGTTTCTACAAACTTTTAAGCAAAACTTCATTCGAAAAGAATATGAAATTCGTGAAAAATTTATCTTACCACATTCTTATCCGTGAGCTTCACTGTTTGCTCAATCTCATTTTTTCCAGTCTAGTATACCTCTCGGCTTCGTCGCTTCCTACACCCGTCTCGTTTAGCATAGAAGCATACATTGTGCACTAGTCCGTCTCTCCGCAGTGCTTCTCCGCAACGGTTACTATCCCTGCGACATCTCTTCATCCTTGACTTATTCTGTTCTCAATATGGTGACCCAAACTGAAATATATGTTATCAGAAAAAGAAAAATAGTACTCATTGCCGGTTGTATCAACATGCGACGTGATTCCTGTTACTTAGTGCACGACTTCTCTAGGCAGGTTCAAATGGTTCTGAGCACTATGCGACTTAACTTCTGAGGTCATCAGTCGCCTAGAACGTAGAACTAATTAAACCCAACTAACCTAATGACAGCACACCCTTCCATAATCGAGGCAGGATTCTAACCTGCGACCGTAGCGGTCGCTCGGTTCCAGACTGTAGCGCCTAGAACCGCACGGCCACTCCGGCCGGCTCTCTAGGCAGGTTCTTTAGTCTAATGCACTGACTGATTTCGCTGGTATTCTCTTCTAACAAGGTAGAGCACAAAAATTGCCTGCCAATGCTACTCTAATAGTTGCTCCAGGCTCCTTATCAACAACTTGACTTCTCCCCCACAGTATCTCAAATCTTCGCAGTCCCAACACTCCCTTGCGCAGCTGGCTCTCCTTTCCACACACTCATTACTTACAGTTCCAGCACACCCGACATGAACAAAACATATCGTCCATCATTCCGGCACCACTTCGATTTGAACTACAACTCTTATTAATCTCAATATAGCTCTAAGATTCGACGGACAAGCTCCTTAAGACACTACGCAATCAGGTTGATGAGAGTCAAATCATTCAGACTCAACAGTACTCAGGGGACAGAAATGAATAACTCTGACTCAAAGATTACCTGGCTCTTGCCTGCACGTTTTCTGACACTCTTTGCTTTATACCACGACTGTTTGCCTGCGACCTTGTATAGCCTACCCTACTACATTCATACTTGCAAATACTGCCTTAGAACGGATCTCTTTGCCATCTCTCGCGGTTCTAGGCGCGCAGTCCGGAACCGTGCGACTGCTACGGTCGCAGGTTCGAATCCTGCCTCGGGCATAGATGTGTGTGATGTCCTTAGGTTAGTTAGGTTTAAGTAGTTCTAAGTTCTAGGGGACTGATGACCACAGCAGTTGAGTCCCATAGTACTCAGAGCCATTTGAACCATTTTTTTTTCTTTGCCATCTCGCCCTCAATTATCTACAATCTATGCGATTGCAGTCTTTCTCGGCGTATTCCACTGATGAATTCTTCTCGGGTTATCAGCCGAGTGGTGGCGTCGTCTTGTCGCAACGTTTCGATGAGTTTCGCCAGAAGATGATGGGTACGAAACTCATTGAAACGTTGCGACAAGACGACGCCTCCACTCGGCTGATATCCCGAGAAGAATCCATCAGTATCTACAATCTAATAACCCCCTCAAACATCATTATAGTTTCACGTAATAATCATCTTCTCAATCAGTACAACACTCGACAGTGTTATCGAAGAGAACCACTGCCTAAAATTAAAGCAAAAATTGCATGTTACACACAATAATTGAATCCAGACAGATCACGATTCAAATTCTCTCGAAATTAATGAACATTACTTCAGTCTATTGCGCTTCCTTAACTGTAAACAACAATTCAAATCACTTAATATCACATAAGTTTCCAAAAACGCATCGTAAGTCAGTAAATGTACAGCAGGTTCATCTCTCGTCAACCCAGCGAACATGACCACTTAATAAAGGGATTGATGTTCAGCACATCATGCAGCCACTATGATTTTCCCTTATTAACGGACTCTAGCTTTACAGCCTTCCTGTGAACAATTCTACCAAGACGAACTGTAGCAGATCGGTATACAAGGAGAACATTGTGGGACACTGCATTTTCTGCTTGTTTGATAATCTCTGAGATATCGCCAACACTATCTTGCCAACACGGTTCTCCTGTGTGGTTGCCTTCCGATCTACCCATTCCTTACGCTTGCTTGCCACACCTTTAACATGAGTAATCGCCAACCTTACAACTTCTTTATGTTGGAGGGCTCATTATGGTGGACAATGGGTGATGGGTGATCCCTCAAAATTGTAACTGTTGGTAAATAAGTCAAGAGAACATCCCACGATATGGCCTGCTTTGCATAATACATCCTACATAGACTCCTTCATTCTCCATGTACATCGCTGCTAGACTGGATGATGGATGGTATGCTGAAATAAACGCTAGTGTATTCAGTCTTGTTTAAGCACTGTCACCCACCGAGCTGACCAAAACCGCAAAACTATGATCCATTATCAGAAATTACTTTTTGCACAGACCCCACTTCCTACAGAAATCGCCTCTCAAATGCACCTGACACGGTGCGTCCCACTACTTTTCATAATGGCATGACGGTCGTGTACTTTGAGCTGCGTTCTACTGTGACGAGAACACTCCGGTATCCGCAGTTCGTTCTCAGAAGAGGACCAAGATCTGTTGCCGCAAGTGTCACAATTTCAGTGGTACGAGGGGGGATTAAGAGTAATCAAGGGATTCACATTCTGACTGTCCTCACATGGCAACAAGACCTTGATTATGCTACACTTCATATCATTGAAATAGCATGTGGTTCTAAGATTCCTAAAATAATTCAGATTGATATACCACACAACTTTATTTAGCTATTCATCATGGATACACAGCAGACACTGAGGATCATCCAAATGCCTCCACCTTAACAACTTTCCATTTCTCAGTAAATAGTATTGTCTAATCTGAGCGTAGTTTGTATCCTTGTGCTTACTCTTAATATCGGGAAGTGTGGGGTCTTTGTCTTTCGCCACCACTATTTTGGACACGGAGATCGCAACATAATGCTGAAAAGAAACGTTCTTGATGTGGTGTACGCTGAAGTGATTCTTCTACTCCATCGGCTAACCCTACAGACAAGCATGAAAAAGCAATGGCAAGGGTATTTGTTGCATCTGGTACATATGAAGTAGAAAACTCGCATTCTTGAAGGTAAAGTACCTAACGAGTGAGTCACCCATGAGTGAGTTTCGCCATCAGGAGAAAACTGCCTTGCAATTTGTAAAGACCATGATCTTGCATCCAAAGAAAAGTCTAAACTCCTGCAATCCCCACACTATTACAAGTACCTCTAGCTCTGGTACTGAGAAATCTTTTTGGCTCTTCGTCAGCAGATGGCAACCAATGCAATCCTCTTCCTAACTACCGTTCTTTCTTTTTCAGCTTGCTGGAACAGGGCAATACCTTGACCTGTCTTAACACTGCCCGTAATCATGTATTTTGCAATGAGAAATCTGAATGACGTATGAGGGCAGACATAAGGGGTGACTTTAATGCCTGGAACTATGTTTCCACATCTCTCATCCCATTACATTCTTACAAATCAACTCACACAACCTTTTTTGGGGGGGAGGACAAACTTTCGAAATTTATGAATCTTTTATAGAAATTTACTAATCCTAGACATAAACACCGTATTTTTTGTTTTATGTTTCCGAAATTGCTGTTTTATCTTAATTTTCGATTGATCTCGCAAAAGTCTGCTCCCGGTGTAACATCTCCCAAGAATTTAATGTGTGAAGTACCAAAACATGATTTCTTTAAAGTGACTGTCACGCCGTGACTGAACGTTGTATGAAGCAACCTACCGAGCATGTCATTGTGTTCTTCCCATTTATTTTCTGCAGCCTGCTTACCACCTTACTCAGTACCATGACTCCTGAAGAACACTATCTAACCCACATATGAATGCTGATAAAACCATGATAAATCTATCGGGAAGTCATCTGAACTCATAGCACCTACCAGACATTAAGAATGCCTTATATGACGACATAAAATGTTTAATTCGACCTGTCAGTAACTCGACCTCAAGCAGAAGGAAGAAAAAATCTGTACCACATGAAACTTCTCCAATAATTTTTCCTAGCTCTCCTGTCTGTCTCCATTTCAGTGATTGTATTAATACGTCGTGAGTCCAGAACCAGAGTAATTATACCATTAATTTTTGGAACAACTAAAAGTGGTCTATTAAACAACGAAATTGCCATATCAATTATTCCCTGGTTGAGCATTGCCTGTACCTCCTCAAAAGAATGTTTTTGTAAGCCAGAGATGTTGGCATGGACAAATAAGAAATTTTACTTGTTTCTTGACTTTAAATTTATATTGAAAGTACTTCATTGGCCGCAGAAAGGGTGAAAATACTCCTACATTCTCTCACAAGGCTCCTAATAACTTATTTTCATCCCTCATACTGACATATTATCCCATAAGCCTTCTCTTTAATTTTCATTCCAACCCGTACTTCCCTTTATGATTGACGCTCCACATGTTTTTCCAATTCAACTACCAAAATTCTTCCAGCTTCGGTATCTGTTCCAGCAATCTTTACACGCATTTTCAGATAACTAGGCAGTGCCCAATCAAGGACAAGCAAGGAAAACTACTCATCAATCGAGAAGACCAAGTGCAGAGATGGAGAGAAAATTTTGAGAACGTTCTGAACCGCGAAGTTACAGATGACAGTGTAACTCAGCTGAAAGTGGATGGCGAAGGACTCCTACAAGGCGCCATCCAGAGAAGAAATCGCCAAAGTTGTCCAACAAATAAAAAACGGGAAAGTTCCAGGCCTGGGCTACATCAACTCAGAGTTACTTAAAGCAGATCACTCTATAACAGCAGAAATTTTACATACATTCCTGACAGTCATATGGATGAATGAACAAGTAGCAAATGACTGGAACAGAAGCTTGATCATCAAGCTCCCCAAGAAAGGAGACCTGTCCGTTTGTGATCATTGGAGAGACACCACCCTGCTGTCAATTCCAAGTAAGATCCTTTCACGAATAATCCTGAATATGATATAAGCACATGTAGACTAGAAAATAAGAAGGGAACAAGCAGGATCCAGAGAAGGTCACTCTTACATTGACCAGGCAAACACCTTGAGAACAATAGCAGAACATTAATATGAATACCAGTCACCACTTTACATGCTGTTTGTAGACTTTGAAAAGGCATTTGGCAGTATAACTAGAACAAAAATTTGGAGTTCACTGCGAAATTTTGGAATCCCCAAGAAAATAATAGCTCTCGTTAAGTGCATGTATGAAAACTACACATGCCAGATTCAACATCAAGGTCTGCTTTCAGATCCAATGGCAGTGAAAACAAGAGTTAAGCAAGGCTGCATGCTCTCACCGATACTTTTTAACCTAGTACTTAATCTTGTAATGGCGCAAGCAATAGATAAAGTAAGAGGAATAAAAGGGAGCAATGGGACACATCTAGAAGACCAAGATTTTGCAGATGACCTTTGTCTTCTATCCCACAGCCTCAACGACATGAAAGAGAAGCTAGAAGATCTGAAATCTGCAGCGAAGGAAGTTTCCTTGAAAATTAACGCCCAAAAAACTAAAGACATGCGGGCAAATGATAACAGCACTGCAGAGTTTAAGCTTGGGAGCCAGACAACTGAAAAGGTGGATAAGTTTTGCTACCTTGGAAGCATCATTACACCAGATGGCGGTGCTACAGAGGACATTAACAGACGTATCAACAAAGCAAGAGGGGCTTTTACAAATCCACGCTCTATCTGCAGATCGAAGGAAATTGATGATATTTGAAAGTAATGTAAAATCGGTACTCCTTTACGGATATGAAACATGGAAAGTGACAAAACAGTTAATCCACAAGCTGCAGACATTCAACAACAGATGCCTGGGGAACATCCTGGGGATACGGTGGACAAATGTCATCTCTAACGAAACTCTTTGGGAAAGAACAAACCAGAAGCCAATAGAGCTGCAAATCGGAAGCAAGAAGTGGAGATGGTTAGGACATATTTTTAGAAGACAAAATGAACATATTGCGAGAGAAGAACTTGACTGGATCTCGCAAGGACGACAGAGACGAAGCAGGCCCAAAGTGACATGGAGACGGTCAGTTGAAGCAGAGGGTCATCACCAAGAAATAGGATGGGGAGAAATGAAGATTCTAGCAGAAGACAGAAGAAGATGGCGATCCTTTGTTGCAGCCCTGTGATACACATAAGGAGTTAAAGGAATTAATAATAATAATAATAATAATAATTTGAGCTCTAGTTCTAAACACTCTTGTCGACTCACATTAAACCTTTTTCCTACTATTCCCCTCTTACTTTGGTTCTTTGTATCTGCGACATTGGCCAATTGAATTTCATGGAACTCCACTGACGGCCGCTATCCCAGCTTGCTTCCAGTGTAGTCACTCCTACTGAAACAACAATGGCAGAATAAATATTCTTGCCACTTTCACTCTCCTTCGCCCTTTTTGCTATAGTTTTAAATAATTTTATTCTTTTTTATAATACTACTCTTTTTTTTAAATTCCAAAAGACTGTGAATAGAGCAATTAAATGATATTGCAATTACTTTTCTTTATAGAAACGAAAAAAAACATTTCAGTATATGTTGGGTTGTAACATATGAGGAAGGACTGGACCAACGAGGAGTATGGTTGCGTGCTCTTCTAGGATGACAGCAGATTCAGTCTGAGTAGTGAGTCTGGAAGCACCCTCATTTGGCGAGAGGTGGAAACACTTAATGTCGTTTAGGTGGTCCAGGTGCTACAGTGTGGGGAGACGTAATGTCACATGTGCGCACTGACATTCAAATCTTTGAATAAGGTACACTCATCGGTCAACGTTATTGTGACACTGGAATCTTTCTCATTTGCGTTCTTTCAGGAGTGCATTTGGTCCTGACTTCTTTTTTATGAATGACACTGCATGACCACATCGAACAGGGTAGGTGAAGGAGTTCTTAGAACCAAAAGATATAAGGCGAATAGACTTGTCTGCCCGTCCCCCAGTCTTAAATCCCATCGAGCATGTATGGAATGTTGTGAGGAGATGTACTGCAGCACGTCCAAACGTCACACACTCTGCTGATAAACAAGTCCCGCCTTTTTTTTTTTAATTTCCAGGAACCATTTGAAATCGCGGTGACTTCAGCGTAATTGTTGTTGTTGTTGTGGTCTTCAGTCCTGAGAATGGTTTGATGCAGCTCTCCATGCTACTCTATCCTGTGCAAGCTTCTTCACCTCCCACTAACTACTGCAACCTACATCCTTCTGAATCTGCTTAGTGTTTTCATCTCTTGGTCTCCCTCTACGATTTTTACCCTCCACGCTGCCCTCCAATAATAAATTTGGTGATCCCTTCATGCCTCACAACATGTCCTACCAACCGATCCCTTCTTCTAGTCAAGTTGTGCCACAAATTTCTCTTCTCCCCAATCCTATTCAATACCTCCTCATTAGTTGTGTGATCTACCCATCTAAACTTCAGCATTCTTCTGTAGCACCACATTTTGAAAGCTTCTATTCTCTTCTTGTCCAAACTATTTATCGTCCATGTTTCACTTCGATACATGGCTACGCTCCATACAAATACTTTCAGAAACGACTTCTTGACACATAAGTCCATACTCGATGTTAACAAATTTCTCTTCTTCAGAAACGCCTTCCTTGCCATTGCCAGTCTACATTTTATATCCTCTCTACTTCAACCATTATCAGTTATTTTGCTCCCCAAATAGCAAAAGTCCTTTACTACTTTAAGTGTCTCATTTCCTAGTCTAATTCCCTCAGCATTATCCGACTTAATTCGACTACATTCCATTATCCTCGTTTTGCTTTTTTTGATGTTCATCTTGTATCCTCCTTTCAAGACACTGTCCAATACGTTCAACTGCTCTTCCAAGTCCTTTGCTGTCTCTGACAGAATTACAATGTCATCGGCGAATCTCAAAGTTTTTATTTCTTCTCCATGGATTTTAATACCTACTCCGAATTTTTCTTTTGTTTCCTTTACTGCTTGCTCAATATACAGGTTGAATAACATGGGGGAGAGGCTACAACCCTGTCTCACTCCCTTCCCAACCACTGCTTCCCTTTCATGCCCCTCGACTCTTGTAACTGCCATCTGGTTTCTGTACAAATTGTAAATAGCCTTTCGCTCCCTGTATTTTACCCCTGCCACCTTTAAAATTTGTAAGAGAGTATTCCAGTCAACATTGTCAAAAGCTTTCACTAAGACTACAACTGCTAGAAACGTAGGTTTGCCTTTCCTTAATTTTTCTTCTAAGATAAGCCGTAGGGTCAGTATTGCCTCACGTGTTCCAGTATTTCTACGGAATCCAAACTGATCTTCCCCGAGGTCGGCTTCTACTAGTTTTTCCATTCGTCTGCAAAGAATTCGTGTTAGTATTTTGCAGCTGTGGCTTTTTAAACTGATAGTTCGGTAATTTTCACATCTGTCAACACTTGCATTCTTTGGGATTGGAATTATGATATTCTTCTTGTAGTCTGAGGGTATTTCGGCTGTTTCACACATCTTGCTCACCAGATGGTAGAGTTTTGTCAGGACTGGCTCTCCCAAGGCTGTCAGTAGTTCTAATGGAATGTTGTCTACTCCCGGGGACTTGTTTCGACTCAGGTCTTTCAGTGCTCTGTCAAACTCTTCACGCAGTATCGTATCTCCCATTTCATCTTCATCTACATCCTCTTCCATTTCCATAATATTGTCCTCAAGTACATTGCCCTTGTATAGACACTCTATATACTCCTTCCACTTTTCTGCTTTCCTTTCTTTGCTTAGAACTGGGTCTCCATCTGAGCTCTTGATATTCATACCAGCGGTTCTCTTTTCTCCAAAGGTCTCTTTAATTTTACTGTAGGCACTATCTATCTTACCCCTAGTGAGACAAGCCTCTACATCCTTACATTTGTCCTCTAGCCATCCCTGCTTAGCCATTTTGCACTTCCTGTCGATCTCATTTTTGAGATGTTTGTATTCCTTATTGCCTGCTTCATTTACTGCATTTTTATATTTTCACCTTTCATCAGTTAAGTTCAATATTTCTTCTGTTACACAAGGATTTCTAGCAGTTCTCGTCTTTTTACTTACTTGATCCTCTGCTGCCTTCACTACTTCATCCCTCAAAGCTACTCATTCTTCTTCTACTGTATTTCTTTCCCCCATTCTTGTCAATTGTTCCCTTATGCTCTCCTTGAAATTCTGTACAACCTCTGGTTCTTTCAGTTTATCCAGGTCCCATCTCAAATTCCCACATTCTTGCAGTTTCTTCAGTTTTAATCTGCAGGTCATAACCAATAGATTGTGGTCAGAGTCCACGTCTGCCCCTGGAAATGTCTTATAATTTAAAACCTGATTCCTAAATCTCTGTCTTACCATTATATAATCTTCCGTGTATACAACCTTCTTTTATGATTCTTGAACCAAATGTTAGCTATGATTACGTTGTGCTCTTTGCAAAATTCTACTATACCTGCTTCTTCTTTCATTTCTTCCCCCCAATCCATATTAACCTACTACGTTTCCTTCTCTCCCTTTTCCTACTAGCGAATTCCAGTCACTCATGACTAATAAATTTTCGTCTCCCTTCACTACCTGAATAATTTCTTTTATTTCAACATACATTTCTTCAATTTCTTCGTCATCTGCAGAGCTAGTTGGCATATAAACTTGTACTACTGTGGTAGGCGTGGGTTTCGTGTCTATCTTGGCCACAATAATGCGTTCACTATGATGTTTGTAGTAGCTTACCGCACTCCTATTTTTTTTATTCGTTATTAAACCTACTCCTGCATTACCCCTATTTGATTTTGTATTTATAACCCTGTATTCGCCTGACCAGAAGTCTTGTTCTTCGTGCCACCGAACTTCACTAATTCCCACTATATCTAACTTTAACTTATCCATTTCCCTTTTTAAATTTTCTAACCTACCTGCCCGATTAAGGGATCTGATATTCCACGCTCCGATCCGTAGAACGCCAGTTTTCTTTCTCCTGATAACGACATCCTCCTGAGTAGTCCTCGCCCGGAGATCCGAATGGGGGTCTATTTTATATCCGGAATATTTTACCCAAGAGGCCGCCATCATCATTTAACCATACAGTAAAGCTGCATGCCCTCGGGAAAAATTACGGCCGTAGTTTCCCCTTGCTTTCAGCTGTTCGCAGTACCAGCACAGCAAGGCCGCTGCTCCTCTTCAGGAACCACACGTTTGTATGGCCTCTCAACAGATACCCCTCTGTTGTGGTTGCACCTACGGGACGGTTATCTGTATCGCTGAGGCACGCAAGCCTCCCCACCAACGGCAAGGTACATGGTTCATGGGGGGGCAGCGTAATCATTGTCTTTGAATAAAAGTGTCATTTCTGCTCGTCTCAATGACTGTTTCTTTCAGTTACCTTCTGTAATATACTGTAGCGGTTCTTTCTGTGTTTGGTCCAAGTTTAATCGAGCTGTGTTACTTCGCAGTAACACATCATGTGAAAGTTACTTTCGTCCTTAGTTTTGCTTAGCTGTCTAAATATCCTACCATATGTAACTTCAACTTGCCCATTTCTCTTTTTAACTTCTCTAACCAAGCTATCTAATTAAGAGAGCTGACATTCCACGCTCCAACCTGTAGAAAATGGGATTTGTCTTCTGTGATGATAACATCCTCTTACTGTTTCCCACCCGGAGATTTCGATACGGGTCTTTTTCACCTCCGAAGTATTGTATGTAATAAGATATCATCATTAAACTATAAAGTAGAACTGCATGTTCTCGGAAAATGTATCGGTTGTAGTTTCTCCGTTCTGTCACCCATCCTTAATATCAGTGTAGCAAGGCTTTGATGCCTAATGTTCTAAGGTCACATAAGACAAGACACTTACCGAGACTACTGAAAAGACTGATGAACCACATGTCAGTCTGGCCTCTCCAGAGCTCTCTCTCCGTCGTCGTTGCCTCTACAGTACTGCTGTCTGTATTGTCGAGACAAGAAAGCCCGCCCTCCCCAATTTCGGCACGGTGCATGAATTGTGTGACCAGAGACACTTTTCACGCATACAAATAATGACCAGCGGGATGGAATGGATAAATGACAGAAAACGTTCTAGAATCGACTGAAGTTTGAATTCCAAACCTTTCGATAGGTAATATCACTCTTACCAACTTAGTCACCAAGCCAATTTAGTCACATAGACGTCATAAAAATAAATCAGAACTGTAATTTTAATACGAGCGGCCTCCTATCATGAGCTACATAAAAATTATCGCTCTTTGTATTTTTATTTCCGTGACAGTGCTACAAACGCAGTTCAGTGCGCCAGCCGGAGTGGCCGAGCGATTCTAGGCGCTATAGTTTGGAAACGCGCGACAGCTGCGGTCGCAGGTTCGAATCCTCCATCGGGCATGGATGTGTGTGATGTCCTTAGGTTAGTTAGGTTTAAGTAGTTCTAAGTTCTAGGGGAGTGATGACCTCAGAAGTTAAGTTCCATAGTGGTCAGAGCCATTTGAACCAGTTCAGTGCATGTGCAGTAGATGCTTTCAGTCAAGGAGGAGATGACACAATTTTGAGTTTTTTGTGTTCCGTTTATGCTGTATAGTGCTCGTTTAGTGTGTGGAAGTTGATTGAAAATTCCGCCGTTGTGAGATTTGATTTTTTGTCCGTTTTCTGAATGCGAAGAACACCAAATCAGTCGACATTCATTGACAGATCAGGGGTATTTAAGGAAAAATATAATGAGTGATTCAATGGAGGAGACGGATCCGGCAGTTCAATGAAGGACCTGATCAGTTGTACGATGACGGACGAAGTGTGGGTCCATGTTTGGTTAAGGATGTATGGGTTTGTGGAGTTGCAGAGGTCACAAAGGAAAACCGTACCTTACAGTATCCAATCTTTCTACTAACTGACCTCTGATTTCAAGATCACCTCCCTAGGAAACTGTTTTTGAAAAACAGAATTTTCGAAAACTCTGTGCTCGATGGGTGCCGAAACCGCTTACAGAGCAACACAAACAACAGTTCGTAGGCATTGCATTGGACTTTTTCACACATTTCAGCAACAGTGGTGGTGATTTTCTCAGCAAGATGGCGACCAGGGAAGGTACCTGGCTCGGTTGCGAAAGTCCTAAATCGAGACGATAATCAATAGAACGGAGGCACACTCCGTCACCAGTAAAGACTACAGCCAAAGAAATCTTACGAAAGACACAGCATTTTTCACTCCGCGAGGTCAAACGATCAATAGAACTGTTTTCTATGAGACGCTTATGATACTGCTTCGCGCAGTACAGAATAAGTGCCACAGAAATCTCACAAACGGTGCTGACAATGACCGAACTCACACTGCGAACAAAACACAGCTCTTACAGGACGTTTACTAGAACCAGTGTGTTGTCCTCATCATAATTTCATCCCCATCTGAGACGTGCAAGTCACCCAATGTGGCGTCGAATGCAATAAGTACTTGCCCTCGGTGGCCGAACTTCCTCGAATGGAGGACTCCCGGCCCACAATGCCGTACGCTCATTTCCATTTTCTGTAGTCAGCGCCAAGCGAGCTTTCAGGTGACGTAATTGGACAGTGGGTGACTGGAAAATAATGATTCGGAGTGATGAACAACGTTATACCTTCTGGAAATCCGATTAAAGAGCCTGGATGTAGCGGAAACCTGGAAAACGTTAACTACCATCTAGTGTAGTACCAACAGTAAGGAATGGAGGAGGTGATGTTATGTTACGGAGGTGTTTTTGGTGGACAGGGTGTGGTGTCATTATTAAGCTTAAGAAGACCGATAAATACAGAAGTATGTGAACATATTTTACATCACTGCGTATTGCGTACAGTAGAAGCTAGGTCGCAGACGACGATTGTTTGCGTCAGCAAGACAGGACACCCTGTCATAAAGCAGCATCTCAGAGACAAAAGTTTTTGGGCAACAGCATTCCAGAAATGGACTGTCCGGCCGGTGGTGTAAACAGCGACGCCACTTGACAGTGGATGACTGCAAAGCAGCGATTCGGAGTGATGAATCACTTTGTACCCAGAGGCAATACGATGGAAGGATTTGGGTTTGGTGAAAGTATGGAGAACGTTACCTACTATTATGTATAGTGCCAACAGTGAAATTCGCAGGAAGTGGTGTGACGGTACAGAGATGTTTTTCGTGGTTAGGGCGTGATACTCTTATCGAGCTTAAAGTAAAAGCTAAAAACGAAAGGATAGCACATTTTACAGAATTGTGATCTATGTGCACTAGAGGAACAGTGCGGAGATGACAATTGGTGGCATCGCCATGACAATTGTTGGGTTGAGTTGTTTGGGGGAAGGAGACCAAACAGCGAGGTCATCGGTCTCATCGGATTAGGGTAGGACGGGGAAGGAAGTCGGCCGTGCCCTTTGAAAGGAACCATCCTGGCATTTGCCTGGAGCGATTTAGGGAAATCACGGAAAACCTAAATCAGGATGGCCGGACGCGGTATTGAACCGTTGTCCTCCCGAATGCGAGTCCAGTGTGCTAACCACTGCGCCACCTCGATCGGTGCCTTGACAGTGCTCCCGGTCATAAGCATAACGGTTTGTGGAGAATAACATTCCTGAAATGAGCTGGGCGACACAGAATTCCGACCTGAACCCAACGGAACACCTTTGGGGTGAATTAGAAACTCGATTTCGCTACAGATTCCAGCGTCCCACATCGTTACTGTCTCACTTCGTCTGTTGAGAAAGAATGGGATACCATTCGTCCACATACCTTGTGTGATCAAAAGTATCCGGACACCTGACTGAAAATGACTTACAAGTTCGTAGCGCCCTCCATCGGTAACGCAATACGGTGTTGGGCCACCCGTATCCTTCATGACAGCTTCCGCTCTCGCAGGCATACGTTCATTCAGGTACTGGAAGGTTCCTCGGGGAATGGCAGCCCATTCTTCGCGGAGTGCTACACTGAGGAGAGATATCGATGTCAGTCGGTGAAGCCTGGCACGAAGTCGGCGATCAAAACATCCCAGAGGTGTTCTATAGGATTCAGGTCAGGACTCTGTACAGGCCAGTCCATTACATGGATGTTAGTGAGGTGCAGCCACTCCGCCACAGGCAGCGCATTACGAACATGTGCTCGATAGTGTTGAAAGATGCAATCGCCATCCCCGAATGGCTCTTCAACAGTGGGAAGCAAGAATGTGCTTAAAACATCAATGTAAGCCTGTGCTGTGATAGTGCCACGCAAAACAAAAAGGGGTGCAAGCCCCCTCCATGAAAAACACGACCACGCCATAACACCACTGCCTCCGAATTTTAGTGTTGGCACCACACACGCTGGCAGATGACGTTCACCGGGCATTTGCAATATCCACACCCTGCCATCCGAACGTCAAGTTGTGTACCGTGATTCGTCACTCGGCACAACGTTTTTCCAATGGTCAATCGTCCAATGTTTATGCTCCTTACACCAAACGAGGCGTCGTTTGGCATTTACCGGCGTGATGTGTGGTTTATGAGCAGCCGCTCGACCATGAAATCCAAGTTTTCTCACCTCCCGCCTAACTGTCACAGTACTTGCAGTGGATCCTGATGCAGTTTGGAATTCCTGTGTGATGGTCTGGATAGATGTCTGCCTATTATACATTATGACCCTCTTCAACTGTCGGCGGTCTCTGTCAGTCAACAGACTAAATCTGCCTGTACGCTTTTGTGCTGTACGTGTCCCTTCACGTTTCCACTTTACTATCACGTCGCAAACAGTGGACCTAGGTGTGTCTAGGAGAGTGGAAATCTCGCGTACAGACGTATCACACAAGTGACACTCAATCACCAGACCACGTTCAAAGTCCGTGAGTTCCGCAGAGCGCCCATTCTGCTCTCTCACGATGTCTAATGACTACTGAGGTGTCTGATATGGAGTACCTGGCAGTAGGTGGCAGCACAATGCACTTAATATGAGAGACATATGTTTCTGGGCGTAGTGTACTTTCAGACACATCATTGATAGTGTCCCCAACTTAGATCAACCCGTCATAAAGATGAGTGTGCAATAATAGGGGTCTGGCTACGGTGTGGTTAGTTTCGAGCAGACAGTATATGGCCGGTTTCTGTGACCGAGCGGTTCGAGGCCCTTCAGTCCAGAACCGCGCTGCTGCTACGGTCGCAGGTTCGAATCCTGCTTCGAGCATGGACGTGTGTGATGTCCTTAGGTTAGTTAGGTTTAAGTAGTTCTAAGTCTAGGGGACTGATGACCTCAGATGTTAAGTCCCACAGTGCTTAGAACCATTTGAACGATTTTGATAGTGTATGAGGAAGGCATACAAACGCGTGTGTCACGCTAAAACATATGCCTGCAAAATGACGGGAGTTACGTAGAAATATAGTTTAAGATTTGTAGTTTTCTTCCAATAATTAGTTTCTGTGTCTGTACTCGTTTTCTTTTTAAGCTGTCCAGTAAGATTAATGCGTCGACCTGTCAAAAGCCTGAACAACCACTTTTGCAGCACAGACCTCTGTGAGTTGTACAGGTAGAGACTCAATGAATTTCTGGAAGGTACCGACAGGGATGTGGAGTCATGCCGACTGCGTGCTTGACAAGTTCGCATGAGGATCCACGGCGCGAACTCCCCGATTCAGATGGTACCAGAGATTCTCAATCTGGTTTAAATCTGGGAGTTAGGTAGCAAGGAGAGTTCGGTAAACTGTGGTGCTCTTCGAGCGACGCAGGTACACTGTGAGCTGTGACAGGTTTCATTGTCTTACTGGTAGATGCCACGGTGCCAAGGGAAGACAAGCTGCATGTAGGGATGGACACGGTCCCAAAGGATACGTACGTATTTGTGTTGATTCATTGGCCTTGTAGAATGATAGAGACCACCCATGGAATACCACGAAAAGATGCCCCAAACCATAACGCTCTCTCGTCCTTCTGATGAGTGGTGTATGGTTTTTGCTCTCTGTCCGGTGGGGCATAAAACGTCCTTCTTGTGAGATACCCACCTATCGCCTCTCAGTGGAACGTCCAGTTGCGGTACTAGGTGCTAATTCAACTCTTTGTAGCCGATGAACAGCAGTCAGTATGGGTGCATGAACCAGGTGGCCTATGTATAGGCCCATATATAGCAACGTCCGCTTGATGGTCGTTGAGGAGACTACGTTGGTAGCCTCTTGGTTCATCGGGGCACGTAGCTGCTCAACAATTGCACTTCACTTCGTCTGTATGCATCTCCGCAATCGTCGTTCACCCGTGTCATCTGTGGACTGTGGTGCACCACAATTGCCGCGACGCTGGTTTCGGATAACGAAATCTTGCCAGGCGTGGTATGATTTAACCGAAGCGGTCCCGAAATGTTGAAGAACTTGTCAGTCTCGGAAATACTTTCACAACTACCCTGAAAGACGGCAGATAAATCGCTCAGTTTCGGCATTACAACAATGATTGAATTGTTTTCCGCATCCACCCGACGCGCTTTTCATATCATCCAGTAGTAGTACTGCCACATCGCGTTTGTGAGTGGTTACTGCAAATTGACGCCGAACATAGGCGGTCGTCAGATTAATGTGACTTGATTGTATTAAAAGGAAGGAGGAAAGAAGATAGGACGCTGTGGCTGCATAATAGGGAGAGGACAGGAGGGACACGTTCAATGCGGTTAGAAGAGAAACAGCAAGAGTTCTACGAACAGAGAAAAGGAAATATCTAACTGGAATCCTAGAATCTATAGAAGTGGAAAGCAGGAATGGAAACTCAAAGAAGTTGTTTCAAAATACAAAGAAAAGTAAGAGAGGTTATCAAAGTGAAAACCTATTCATAAAAGATAAAAATCGAAATATGCTAACGCAGCTGGAAGGTACCCTACAAAGATGGAAAGAGTATTTCTCAGAAATGTTAAATTGCACTGATCCGCACATAACCTTCAATTATGCAATGTGTGAGAGTGACAGCATTAATAATGACGAATGTAGAATCACAGAACAGGAAGTGATCCACTCCAGTCAAAAACTGAAAAACAACAAGGCAGCAGACGAGGACCAGATATCGGCAGAGATGTTACTGAAACACTGCCAGAAGATTGGAAAACTGCGAGAATTTGTCCCACACACAAGAAAGGAAACAGAATGGAATGTGGAAATTACAGAGGAATCAGTTTGCTGAACATAACATACAAAATCCTGTCAATGACTATTCTGGCAAAACTTAAACCTTACGCAGAAAACATTTCTCAAGATTACCAGGCTGGATTTCGAACAAACCGTTCCACAACTGATAATTTGTTTACTATACGACAAATCTTTGAGAGATACTGGGAATTTAACAAAAACATCCACTGTCTCTTCATTGACTTCCAGCGAGTCTACGAAAGCATCCACTGAAGTAGCCTCTACAACACATTACGAGAATTTAGTATACCCAGTAAAATCATTAGGATGAT
The DNA here is from genome assembly GCF_023897955.1 of Schistocerca gregaria. NCBI lineage: Eukaryota > Metazoa > Arthropoda > Insecta > Orthoptera > Acrididae > Schistocerca > Schistocerca gregaria. The sequence continues at coordinate 892,912,145 of NC_064920.1, forward strand.
ACAACTGTGCATGGATGGCTCCCAGGCAGCAGTGAAGTTCAGAGGATCCGTATCCCCCACCTTTCCAATTAAAACAGGCTTACGACAGGGATACGCTTTTTCATGTGTCCTCTTCAACCTTGCATTAGAGAAAGTGGTTCGGGAGAGTAATTTACATCTATACAATGGTCTCCGATTCTAACACAGTGAAGTAAAACTCCTGGCTTATGCAGATGATATAGTGTTGCTGAGTGAAACTGAAGAAGAACTGAAAGACATGTACAGATCTCTCAGGCACAGTGCCAGCGAAATCGGGCTTTTGATTAACCAAGGGAAAACCGAATATATAGAAATAGGTCGAGTCATAAACACAAATCCTTACTTTGAAATTGACCAACAATCTAAATTCAGAAAAGTTCTTCAGTTTAAATACCTTGGATCAAGTTTCAACAGTAAAAATATCATAACAATGGATATAAATGAAAGAATAGCCTCAGGGTCAAGATGTATGTACTCACTAAGCAACCCACTCAAAAGTAAAGCTTTGTCAATCACCACCAAGATGAAGACATACAACACTATTATCTGCCCCATACTACTATACGGCTCAGAAAGCTGGACGTTTACAAAGAATGAAAGAGAAAAAATTAATGTTTTCGAAAGAAAAGTAATGAGAAAAATCTGGGGACCTGTGTCGGAAAATGGTGCATGGAGAATTCGAAAGAAGAAAGAAATTTATCAGTTAATGAAGCAACCCACTATCAATCAGGAATTAAAAAGTAGGAGACTGCAATGGGATGGACATGTGGCCAGAATGGAAAACAACAGGATCACCAAGAAAGCATTTGAAGGAACTCTCCAGGCAACAAGACAATTGAACAGACCTCGTACAAGATGGAAAGATGCATTGAGAAGGACATCGCAGCATTAGGAATTTCCGCAGGGTGGAGAGAGGCTGCGAGAGATAGAAGGCAGTGGAAGCAGATCGTTGATGCAGCGCGTGGTCTACGGGGCCTGTGTTCGCTGAGAAGATAGATAGAAAATCTGAACGTATTCTCAGGTCGCACCTCGTACTGTCTTGAACTCCTGCAAGATGATAAGACTGCAATGAGACCCTCGAAAGCAAATGAGGTACTGTGTTGTGGTGTGGACGATGCAAAAGTGGGGGAGGCGGGCAGCAGGCAGGCGCGCGCACCGCCGCACCGCCGGCGACCTCCGGAGTGGGAGCGGCGTGACTTTCTAGCCGCTGGCCGTGCCTCCGCTGTAAAAAGCGTCGCGGCGCGCGCGCGCGCTCAGTCGCGGTCGCGATGCGGCGCCCCCAGCAGCTGCCTGCGCGCGCGCTCGCCTGGCCCTGGCCGTGGTCGTGGCCGCAGGCGCAGCCGGCCGCCGCCCCCGCCGCCTCTGCCGCCCCCGCCGGCCTCGGCGCCGCCACCGCCTCCGCCGCCGTCGTGCTCGTGCTGCTCGCCTCGCTCAGCCTTCTGCCCGCAGCCGCCGCCGCCTTCTCAGGTCAGTCACATCACCCCTCACCGAATTCAGTTTGCACAAAATCGCGATTTTGGGATTGCTGTTTTATCGGCAGAAAAAGGACCTAAAGCTCGGGACATCAGAATGGATTCGTCGAGGCCGAGTAGTAGTCGCGCACTGTGGGTTCGATACAAAGTTAATTATGAATATAGATAGTTCATCCTCCCCGGGAATCGAGAATCTCGAAGATTTTTGCCTGTTATCATTATCAATACTGGCAAGAGATCGGTCACAATAATATCCAAGACTGATCAGAATATCTACAGTACTTCCTAAGACTAGCCTGGACATACAGAAACCAACTAACAGATGACTTGAAAGTTTACACGTGCAAAGAGAGAAAATTTCATAAAATATATATTTGTTTACTTAAATACGATTACAATAATTGACAAAAAATAATATTTTTTCGTGATGTAACTACGAAATAATAATTTTCGAATTTTTTCCTTTACTTGTACTCTGAAATCTTGTTTAATGCCAAATTTCATGATTCCAGGCCAGCAGGAACTACCCTACAGGTTTTGATGAGTGAGTTAGCCAGTATCAAAGTACGTGACATAGACTGCCTGATCTTTTGACTGCATTGACCTAGAAACTTCAATTATTTGCACCACCAACGGACCAGAGAGCTCAGTATGTGACTCAAATTTCAGCTTGATAAATCTTCCAGTTCCTGATAAAATGGGGTCTTAAAAGAGAGATAGAGAGAACAAAAATCACAAAAAAAATTTTTCGTTTGGGATACGATAGTAATCCCAAAAGTAAAGTCTTTTTTTTAATAAGTACATTGACCTGTTTATTTATCCAGTGGTTTACATCAGTTTACAGTTTGAACATTTAGCTATTTTTCGACATAATCACCATTTCTGTCGATGTATTTTTGCAGACGCTGTGGCAGTTTTTGTATGCCCATGTCATACCAGCTCGCCGCCATGCTGTTCAGAAAGTTATGAACCTCTTCTTTCACCTCCTCGTTGGAACTGAATCGCTGTGACCTCAATTAACGCTGACAGGTACTGTGAGACTCTGAAAAAACTCAGACGGGCAATTCAGAACTGGAGAAAAGGAATGTTGAGCAAGGGCGTACACATTCTCCATAACAACGCTCGCCCCCGCAAACCGTTGCTCTCCTGCAACAGTTTCAGTGAAACATAATCACCCACCCACCCTATAGTCCCTAGGTTAAAAGAACATCTGGCCGGAAAGCGATTCAGCTCCGACGACGAGGTGAAAGATGTTCATAACTTTCTGAACAGCATGGCGGCGAGCTAGTATGACATGGGCATACAAAATCTGCCACAACGTCTACAACAATGCATCGTCAGATATGGTGATTATGTCGAAAAATAGCTAAATGTCCAAGCTGTAAAGTGATGTAAACCATTGTAGAAATAAACTGGTCTATGTACTTATAAAAAAATAGGAGACCTCACTTTTGGGATTACCCTCGTAATTACAAATTAATGTTTTTTACGGATTTTTACTTCTACTGCTAAATGTTGCTTCTTGCCAAATTTCATGTTTCTAGTTCAACGGGAAGTACACTATGGTTTTTTACGAGTGATTTTCCGAGTACCAAAATATGTAACATAATTGACCGTACCTTTTGACTGCATTGTCTTAGAAGATTCACTTCTTTATACTGCAAAGGGACCGTAGACCTTAGTACGTAACATAAATTTTAACTTGATATGCCTATCTGTTTCTGAGAATAATGGATCTTAACAGACTGACAGACAATACCGAGAGACCGACGGACAACGAAGCGATCCTCTAAGCGTTCCGCTTTTACCAATTTCTGTACGGATCCCTAAAGGCAAATTTTCAATCATTCGATCAGTATTTCCTTATAACATATTATGAACGAAGTTGATACACTGGTACAACAACATTTACAAGCAAAACAGATTTATAGGATCTCCTTGCAACTTCTTCCTTGAGATGTTGCTTTTCGCTCTTACAAATGTCTAGGGATGATAGATGCACGTCAAGGGGAAGAACGTTTGTTAGAGACAAAGTATTCACTGACACTTCCCGGCGGTGCTATCCTTTTGTGTTGGCCATGGTCGTGAGGACGGCAGGGTGTAGGTGTTCTACAGCCTGCGAATGTCCTGTGCAGCGCCTATAATCCAGTCTGAGCGTAGGGCACTACGCCAGGCAAAACTGAAGTTCTAAATTTGCTTCTAAAACATCTTTTTCTGCTCAGAGGCGCTCGTTCTTAAAGTTTTATATATATATATATATAAATAGCTCTGTTATTTTGCTTCGGTATCTGCTATGCAGCACACCGAGTTAGTAGATCCTGCTAATTGTGTCAAATCTCGTCGTGCCAGGGTCGTCGAATGTTAAAGGAACCTAGCGTCGCCGGGAAGCGTCAGCAAACATTTTGCCTCTAAAAAAGGTAGTTTCCTACCACGCGATCTTTCGACCCTAGACGTTTGCTGCAGACTTTCAAACACTGCATAGATATAACTCCGCCCCTTTACGGAATATGCATTGAATCTGTTCCGTTCTCACTAACTGTCTTGACCTCTCTCCATAGTTATTCCAACTTCTCTTCTTCCTGTCGGTCTATGAGCTAACGCTGATTTCGCAAATAGTTTACTGTCCGTTCTTTGTACTTCTCCGTATCAGATGTTGCGCTGTTTAGTTACGCTGCTTTCAATTGGCCCTACTATTAGTTGTCATCACACTGTTTCGATTTTTTTTATAGTCCGCTCTTGAGTAGCTTTTAGTTGTTCTTGGAAATTTATAAGATGTTCTTTATGTAGTTATCCAGTATTCACTCCTATGAAAAATTTCTGGAAGAGGTATAGTTTTATAAAATTTTACTCTTGTTTCTTGTCTGGTCTTATTTTTAAATATATCGTGTGTGGTGTCACATATATTTCCAAATCTAGCCAATTTTACACCTAGATCTTTATTACAGTCTATGAAATTTTGACATCCAAACTAAAAGAAGGACGATGCTTTTTTTCTAAACTCACACTATCCACAATGATTCTACATCTGACAGGAATTCTGCCGAGCGGTTTCAGGCACGTCAGTGCGGAACCGCGCTGCTGCAACGGTCGCAGGTTCGAATCCTGACTCGGGCATGGACGTCTAAGTCTAAGCGACTGATGACCTCAGATGTTAAGTCCCAAAGTGCTCAGAGCTATCTGAACCATTTGAACCGGAACTCTGCCCCAGAAAGCCATCGTTTTAGTCTTGGTTTCAAGGAAACGCAACATCGAATTGTTCACCAAGGTAATTCTGATGGCTCAATGCACTTTGTAAGTTGTCTTTTTCTCGTTGCAATATTACGAAATAATACGCATTTAACATGATATCTTTTCATATACCTTTTGAATACCTAGATATGTCACGGTTAGGTGGAAGTGAAAGTTGTGTGTCTTTTAACTTGTCTCTGAAGCAGTCAAAGTTCTTACGCATCTCAGCGCCCTGAGCTACAATGCTTTTTTCGTAGCAAATGCTGTACGGGTAGCGCTTAGTTAGTGGAATTCAGGGTTTGTAACAAATTTCTGGAAACATAATAAATTGGAGAAACGATAAGAGTTCTAAGGTCCATGCTTTTTACCAGTCTGATCTGCACAGCACGTGCGCAGTAAAAAAAGATATTTTTTTAAAAAAACGTCAATTTTTCATCTGACGTCGGCCGGGGTGATAGAGTGGTTCTAGGCGCTTCAGCCTGGAACCGCGCGACCGCTACGGTCGCAGGTTCGAATCCTGCCTCGAGCATGGATGTCTGTGCTGTCGTTAGGTTAGTTAGGTTTAAGTAGTTCTAAGTTCTAGGGGACTGATGACTATAGATGTTAAGTCCTAGGGGACTGATGACCATAGATGTTAAGTCCCATAGTGCTCAGAGCCATTTTTCATTTGGCTCGTATGTTCCTCTATAACAAATACTTAAAACGGAAAAAAATCATGCGTTAAAAGGTTAAATACGATGGTTCACATGCACAAAAATGAATTGTATGTTTTGTGTTTCTTAAGAATATTAATAAAACTTTGAAACTAAGACGGGCCGATCTTAATTAGTTAGTGTAGTTACTTAATACATCTAATTAGCTTTCGAAATAGATATACTGGGTGTCCCAGAAATGTAACGACCAAACTGAACGTTGATAATCGTTCGCCACGCATCTAAAAGTTACTTGCCATCCCGATTTTTTTTAATTTTTCGCTCTTTAAACGAATCGAAAAACAGTACTAATTGATGCGCGAAGAGAAGTAACGTCCAGTGCATGATCGAGAACAGGAGAGGTACACGGTGGTCTTCGGTGTGGCGGTAATAATCCAACAATGGAGGCCACGCGGCTGACTGTTTTCGAAACTTGCTCGCGACCTTCTTGTGCACCGTATTCTTTCTTATTGGTTACCGCCATCATCGCATTCAGAAACTCATCTCGGAGCTTTCAGTACTCGACCATTTCTGAAGTGAATACGCATTATATTTAGAATTGTTAGCACTGCCCATAATTCCGTACATATTGGGTCCGTGTAACGTTTACGCGGGACGGATCATGACACCCATAAAAACTGGTGGGAACATTAGTCACACACAATACCTGAAACACAGCGACTTTCAGTATCCACGTAGCTCTCTGTTTACGACACGTTTCGGCACCTCTTTGTATCATTATGAGGATACTATTTCTGTAAATTATTGAACTTATGCATTGTCTGTTCCATAGCTACGACAGTTACGAGTTTCTGTTAGATGTGGAATGTATCGGAAAACCATAAGAAAGAGTACACAGTAATAAACATTGTTATGTTTAACATCCATTCCACAGATAGCAAGTGGAGTCTTCTGTAGACTCAATGCTCTCCAGCTAACACGAAACTCAGGAACATAATTTTCCTGACTAAAATGTCAACATTGGCGGCGTAGGAACTATTTTAAATTTATTATGCCGTTTCGGTCACATGCTCATCTTCAACTGAACGCTGTAAATATCTTTATGTCAGTCGTAATCGTTATGAACACTCTTTGAAATACGAGTTACGATAGTGGTAGTATTGTAAATGCTTCATCATGGTAAAAACCAACGATGACCAAATGCGCGAACGCCCATAGAACAACTAGGGCTCAGTTATTCTGGCCTTGCGCTTCGCTCTGTTAATACATTGTCTGATGAATAAATCGGGTCCTCCCCTGCACTTATCTAGATACAAATGATCATGGTTGGATGTGCGTCCTGTAATTAATGTCGTAGGTTTAAAGTAAAGTGACATACTCGTATAACTACTGTGGAAAATCATGATTTTTCAACAGAAATTTCCATTAACATTTTAATGTGTGCTCACTAAAATGCATAAAGTAATTCCTAGTCTACAACAGCTTAATATCGTCAAAAGAAAAGTTTTCATTGTGTGCGTGAGTCGATCATATTATTGCAGTTGTTTTACAATAGCCAAGCATCACATATAACTCACATTTTTGTGATGTCATTATTATTAGAGCATAAAAAATTAGTTGTAGTAAGAAATTCGTATCTGGATTATAAAGAACTTATACTCAAACAATCTTCATGATCCTTTTAAAATATAGATTATTAGTTGGTATGATACTTATGGTTTTTGAGAAATTATAGAAAATGTGTACTCCTGGGCAATGTACACGGTTTGGCTCACAGACATAACTCTTAGCCTTGATGTACATTGTTCTTATCTGTAGTACTTATTGTGAAAACTGAGCTGTTGAGGGGAAGGAACACGTGTTTATAAGGCAAATGTCAGTAGGTTGTTAGACTATTGGGGAGCGAAAGTAAATATAATCGACTCTTAGAATTGACTTTTACAGCACAAATAATACATCTTACATTTGCAGCCTCAGTTTAGCTTTAGAAATTACTGTAAAATATGTTTCTGTACAAGCTTATATACAATTATGTCGTCCACCTAAGACAATATTCACGTTACAACATTCAAATAAACCTTTGCCTAGGTATTACGGCAGTTCTATGATACGTTCCTCCCAACTGAATTTATCACGAAGCTATTATTTCAAGAATTTAACTTTAAGTTTTTTGTATTTATGTTACATTTTATCCGATTTTATCCATATACTAGCTCCAGCTCTGAACCACACACAGCAGTTTTTTTTCAGATTTTGATAAATATGCATCGTTGTAAAAGTTATCTATCAATATCCATATCTGTCGCAATATTTGAATCATCTACAAACAAAAGAAACCTGGCATCTGGCAATTTTACATATGAAATATTTATAATATACCAAGACAAAGCAAAGGCGTAAGGTAGAACCTTGGGGGACATCAGACGTAATTAACCTTCTAATTGGGTAATGAGTCATAGATTAACTTACCAGTCAGTCTTATTCAAAAACTTCTTTCATGTTAGAGAAACACGACTTAAACTACGACGGTGTGCTGAAAAGTAGTGTCCCCGATTTTTTTATGTGGAAACTCTTAACGCTTTTGAAATAAAACAAACGTTATTAACATTATAAATCTTTTCTCTTCACGTCTACATATTTGCAGCCCTCTGCCGCTAGAGAGCTCCGAATCCTAGCGTGTAACGCAGTGGTCTTTAATGTAACTACACCGTTGCGTGAGAAACAGCGTTCTGTGATAGGGTTTTGAATTGGAAGAGTTCGTCTACACATGGAGCACCCTCTCCTTCAGCATCACAATGCCAGACCATACACGAACGCTGCGACAAGTGCAACAATCTGACATCTTGGCTTCACTGTCCTCGATCGTCCTCACTACAGCCCCGACTTGGCCCCTTCGGATTTCATCTGTATCCAAAGCTTAAAGAACACCTCCAAGGAATTCACTTTGGTGGTTGGAAATTGTACAAGCAGAGATGAGGTTGTCGCTCCGACAACAAAGTCAAACGTTCTAATGACGGTATCAACGAACTGGTCTCAAGTTAGAGAAATGTGCTCGTCACTATATTGAGTAAACATGTAGACTTGAGGAATAAAAATGCAGAATGTTAATGATGTTTGCTTTATTTAAAGGTTCTAAGAGTTTTCACATCAAAAAATCGGAGGCATTACTTTTTACGACTGCCTCGTATTTTCCGAAGTTACCTACGACACTGTATAATGCTAATTTACTAATACGGTTGCTATGATTTGCACTGTCAAATGCCCATAACAAATAATTGAGAATAACGTAACCTGTACTTTGTTATGTCATGCATTATATTATAGATGTCACAGTGTTTGTTTCAATGTACACCTGCCAGGGTAGCCGAGAGCGCTGACGCGCTGCTTCCTGGACTCGGATAGGCGCGCCGGCCCCGGATCGACTCCGCCCGGCGGATGTGGTTTTTAGGCGGTTTTCCGCATTCTACTAAGTGAATGCCGGGCTGGTCCCCACGTCCCGCCTCAGTTACACGACCCGTAGACATTTGAAACAGATTCCACTATTTCACGATTTACACTAGATGCAGACAGCTGAGATACACTAATTCCGTCCCGGGGGGTATGGAGTGGCGGCAGGACGGGCATCCGGCCACCCCTTCCAATTAACCATGCCAACTCCGTACTTAACCCTGCCGACGCTGTGCAGAGTGCGGGATCAGGCAGTAGCGAAAGAAGAAGAGTGTTTGTTTCAATGTACGTCTGTATCCATGCAAGTGTCTGTAACTTCTCTGGTTAGGTTGTTTTCATACGATGGAATCTGGGAAAACCGTCGTTTACATTCATTCAGTTCGCCAACGTCCCATCCGTAGCATGGATAACGAAGCGAACGTACGACTTGACAGCCTTGTTCAGTTAGCAGTACTGCAACTATGAGGCATTGGATACAACAAAAGCACAGACAGACAAATCAAAAGAATCAGACTGTGAGCAGCACCGTGACTCGCGCTTAAAGTTATTCTCTACTCCGCCCTAAGTAGAATGCAGCTGACGAGTTGCAATTTAAGATGAATCTACGATATAACCTTGCACCTGTCACACACCAACTCAAAGCTTTCATCTACTTGTTATACTTTTGCAAATCTTTTGATTACCACGATTAACGAATGACGAATTGAACCAACCATGCCGTATCAATCCTAGACATGATATGGTACGGGGTCAGTAAATCGTGTGATCATACAGCTCTAGGCAATACAAAGGTTACTGGTACCCGCATAAATGAGTGTCGTGTATTGAAGACAATGCTTTGGAAACTACTCGGTCCAGACATACTAATGTGATCACCGCCTATGTTCTACGTCAGTGTGCAGTGACCACTCACAGACAGCAGTTGGCAGTACTACCAATGGAAGGTGTATAAAGTGTGCCAGTGGGAAAGCGGAAAACAGTGTAGTCGTTGTCATAATGCGGAAACGGATTCATTTAGCTGAAGACAAAACGGCATGATCATTAGCTTTCCACATCTACATGGATACTCTGCAAATTACATTTAAGTGCCTGTCAGAGGGTTCATCGAACCACCTTCACAATTCTCTATTATTCCAATCTCGTATAGAGCGCGGAAAGAATGAACACCTATTATACACGCCTGGAAATTGAAATAAGAACACCGTGAATTCATTGTCCCAGGAAGGGGAAACTTTATTGACACATTCCTGGGGTCAGATACATCACATGATCACACTGACAGAACCACAGACACATAGACACAGGCAACAGAGCATGCACAATGTCGGCACTAGTACAGTGTATATCCACCTTTCGCAGCAATGCAAGCTGCTATTCTCCCATGGAGACGATCGTAGAGATGCTGGATGTAGTTCTGTGGAACGGCTTGCCATGCCATTTCCACCTGGCGCCTCATTCGGACCAGCGTTCGTGCTGGACGTGCAGACCGCGCGAGACGATGCTTTATCCAGTCCCAAACAAGCTCAATGGGGGACAGATCCGGAGAGTTTGCTGGCCAGGGTAGTTAACTTACACCTTCTAGAGCACGTTGGGTGGCACAGGATACATGCGAACGTGCATTGTCCTGTTGGAACAGCAAGTTCCCTTGCCGGTCTGGGAATGGTAGAACGATGGGTTCGATGACGGTTTGGATGTACCGTGCACTATTCAGTGTCCCCTCGACGATCACCAGAGGTGTACGGCCAGTGTAGGAGATCGCTCCCCACACCATGATGCAGAGTGTTGGCCCTGTGTGCCTCGGTCGTATGCAGTCCTGATTGTGGCACTCACCTGCACGGCGCCAAACACGCATACGACCATCATTGGCATCAAGGCAGAAGCGACTCTCATCGCTGAAGACGACACGTCTCCATTCGTCCCTCCATTCACGCCTGTCGCGACACCACTGGAGGCGGGCTGCACGATGTTGGGGCGTGAGCGGAAGACGGCCTAAAGGTGTGCGGAAATGTAGCCCAGCTTCATGGAGACGGTTGCGAATGGTCCTCGCCGATACCCCAGGAGCAACAGTGTCCCTAATTTGCTGGGAAGTGGCGGTGCGGTCCCCTACGGCACTGCGTAGGATCCTACGGTCTTGGCGTGCATCCGTGCGTCGCTGCGGTCCGGTGCCACGTCGACGGGCAGGTGCGCCTTCCGCCGACCACTGGCGACAACATCGATGTACTGTGGAGACCTCACGCCCCACGTGTTGAGCAATTCGGCGGTACGTCCACCCGGCCTCCCGCATGCCCACTATACGTCCTCGCTCAAAGTCCGTCAACTGCACATACGGTTCACGTCCACGCTGTCGCGGCATGCTACCAGTGTTAAAGACTGCGATGAAGCTCCGTATGCCACGGCAAACTGGCTGACAC